>NC_064638.1:216483585-217185251 GCF_023864345.2 Schistocerca serialis cubense
CAACAGTCCGTGTAGTTGGCTTCCCAGTCTACAGCTTATTGTCTCTCGTTTGTCACTCGACTTCCCACCGTTTCATGGCTGTTGGACTCAACACAAAGACAATAGCGTGCAAGAGGTGGACATGCTAACACTGAATTTCTTACTCTGCATCTGCTAACTAATTTCTGAGATACAGGGCCTGGTACCCAGAACATGATACGTGCCTTCCCTGCTGTAGAAACAGCAGTTTGCCTTGTGCACAGCAGAGGAAGTGATACAAATAATTAGAACAGATGACTCCTTATCTGCCCTAGGGTCTCCTGAGCCACATGAAATTCCACGATGACAATAGGTATTTGTAACAGCCGAATTTTTTACGTATGAGCAGACACTGTCACTCGTAACACCTTCCTCGACAATGTCTTTCACCAGAAGCGTAATTTAGAAGCAGCATTCAGGGAACGAAGTGGTACCCTTAAGGGCCTAAGGCTAGAATTTTATGGCAGTGTTGCGCCAGCAGTTTTATACGTGTTTTGTGCTTGATTTTTCGTATGAAGAATATTGGTCAGATTGTTATGGGCTACGTAAATATTCAGGTCTCCAAAGTACTATTTGCCTTCTATATCCACACAACATCCATGACAATAGTTGAAGGATTAGTTCCAGTGAAAGCTTCTCTTACATACGGCAAATCCATGAAAACAGATTATTTCCGCAAAACAACTCACTCAGTTTTCTTCTTATGCAAATTTTTAATGATGTGTGTGGTATGTTGTTCTATGAAATACAGTAAGTTAAAAGTTGATGATCTACGGGAAATGAAGAAAGTAACTTCTAAACTCATTTAGACTGGGCAAACATTGTTCACTAACCTGTCGGTTAGCAAACAACAAGTTTCTTACCTAATTCTTCTGAACAAATGTGCACGAAAAATAATTGGTAACTGTAGTTCTAAATTATTAAGGAAAAGCAAATGTGAAAACAGACAATAAATCAAAATAGTTGTTACAAAAATCGTTCAATGAGGAATTTTCTATATTATTGTAAAAATTGTGTTGCATTGTAGTAAAGTTACCTCCACATGCAAAACCCATCAAATTCACATTACAATCAGAAGCAAAAGGTATTACGATGTACACTGTCGATCGTTAAATTATTATCAAGTACAATCGCCACTGTTTCTCAATTATGCAAAAATTGTTAGCTTACTCGCTAGTCAGGCAATTCGAACATCTAAAAAAGTTGATAGGTCAGGACTAAATTAATTAATGAGAACATTAAAATTTGCTTGTACAACTTATTTCGTTAACGGTTATTCTTAAATATGCAAAGATTAACATTAAGACTAATTCACCAGTAACTACAATTATTCAGTAAGTTAATAGTTTCCTTTTTATTAAATCCCAAATTAGGAGGACATATGAACTAAAAGATCAAAATGGTTCAAATGGCTCTGAGCACTATGGGACTCAACTGCAGAGGTCATTAGTCCCCTAGAACTTAGAACTAGTTATACCTAACTAACCTAAGGACATCACAAACATCCATGCCCGAGGCAGGATTCGAACCTGCGACCGTAACGGTCCTGCGGTTCCAGACTGCAGCGCCTTTAACCGCACGGCCACTTCGGCCGGCCTAAAAGATCATTTTTAAATCTATCGAACTACCTCAATAGAATTTGTCATAGGTGATAATTAAATCCTCAGAAGTAAAAGCAATCCAAATCTTTCTGTGTTTAAATAAACGCCTTACAGATTTCCATAAACCACAGTTATTTGTTTAATAAGGATATAAAGGCATACGAATAAAGGAAAACCGAGTAAGGATAAAAACTTTGTAAATCGTTGATAATAAATTGGGAGCCAGAAAGACTATGGTCACTATAGCGGCCAGTGGCAAGAAGCTTGTATTTATCATAGATGATGAATACAGCAATAGAACTACACACTGAAGCGGCCAGTGCCAAGAAGCTTGTATTTGTTCAAATGGTTCAAATGGCTCTGAGCACTATGCGACTTAACTTCTGTGGTCATCAGTCGCCTAGAACTTAGAACTAATTAATCCGAACTAACCTAAGGACATCACACACATCCATGCCCGAGGCAGGATTCGAACCTGCGACCGTAGCAGTCGCGCGGTTCCGGACTGCGCGCCTAGAACCGCTAGACCACCGCGGCCGGCGCTTGTATTTGTCATAGATGATGAATATAGCAGTAAAACTACACACTTTTTAGCGTAAGTACGATTTCTAAAATATCAAAAGATCCGACTGTGACATTCCACAAAAATATTAGGATTGCACCATCGTGTGTTTTCCTGGCGAAACATTGTGATCGACTCGAAACTGGTTCACAAGGAAGTTTTCGCAGCACACCTCGTTGGGTAGGTGTTCTGGCGCCATTACATGTATTCAGAAGCTATATTGGAGACGTTCCTAGCCAGAGGATCTTAAGTGAGAAGTCCGACACCATTGTAGTACTGCTAAGACTGCGGAGTTGCTCTATGAGCATGGAGCTATGATATTATGATTGCTCAACAATACTGTCTCACACTTCGACTTTGAAGACGAAACCGCTACCGTTTCAGAAATGATAGCGAACAAGGGCGGCATATACAGAGTGATTTACGAAGATGTGCAAATATTTTAATATGTTATTCTACAAGTAAAAGTAAAGAAAAAAGTTCACATAAACATAGGTCCGGAAATGTTTAGTTGCGGAGTTACGGCTAATAAAAGATTTTCCCTTAAAATTAGCAACTTCGCTAATATGAAGCCAGCCCAAAACTGTACGAGGTTATAGTAAGACACGATTTCCACTTTTTTCTTGTAATTCGTCTGGTGAATCTAATAAAACATGCCCCAGACGTGTATCTGCATTACTTGCT
The DNA here is from genome assembly GCF_023864345.2 of Schistocerca serialis cubense. Lineage (NCBI taxonomy): Eukaryota > Metazoa > Arthropoda > Insecta > Orthoptera > Acrididae > Schistocerca > Schistocerca serialis. The sequence goes on from NC_064638.1 coordinate 216,486,451, forward strand.
CGCTTTATTAATGCAATAGACGAATTTACGAACAACCCTGTGAAACTGAAGTGAGCAACAAAATCTGTTCATGCACGTGCAACTAAATGCATTTAACTCGGTGGAGAAGTTTCTGAACATTTATTGTGAACGTACTGTGAAATTGTATCTACATTGTACAATTTCCTTAACACTGAGCTTTGTTTCTTTTCCTGTTTAATAAGAATTAACGCGTGTAAAAAACAGATCGTGTAAAAGATTCATACAGTTTCAGTTAACGTTATTAGCATCATTATTCCAAAATTAAATTCTCTACAATTTGTGTTGAAAACTTTCTGCAATTGCCTAGAATTTAAAAAACAAATTTGGCCAAGTTGTTCAAAAATTAAAAATTTTACGAAATTACGTCTTTGCCTCTCTGGATATTCTGGAAAACTACAGGAGATGCAGGTCTGGGACATGTTTTATTAGATTCACCAGACCAATAACAACAAAGTAAATGGAAATCATGGTTTTAATTAACCTCGTACAGTTTTGGGATGGCCCCATATTAGCGGAGTAACTAAATTTCAAGCAATGTATAATGATAAATTAAGACACCCAGCTTCAGTCATCGCCATTCACGAATCAGAATTACGATGACAATGGTTAGGGTTGAAAGGTTATTTGGCACCAAGGTCTTAACGTCCATAGTAAATGGTAATAATACTAATGTGGAGGAAGAGCGTACAATTATCTAAATCGTAATTGGGAAGAAAAACGCAGCAGAAGTACTCAACATTTGCGCACTCGCACACGCCCACACGTAAGCTGGTGCACACACACACACACACACACACACACACACACACACACACACACACACACACACACACACACAAAGACCACGTTTTAGATCCAGCACACGGTAAAAGAAAGGGGAGAAATAGTGGAAAACTTTAAAACACGGCACTAGATATCTGCCGCTGGTTGGTCACTGGAATAAAGAATTTGTGAGCAAACCAGTGGGAAGCACAGTAAAATCTCAGCTTGAAAACTTAGTTCGGCGCCTAGAAATGTTGCAAAATTTAAAAAAGCTTGAATACTCATCTCATTAGATAAAACAGAGGATAGATTCACACCTCAATTTGTTTTCTGCCCGCATGACACATTACAAAATGCACTCAGTTAAAATGCAGCGTACACTGACTTGAACGTCGCGGGCATCCTAGACTGGTGAGGGTTCTCTCGCTGGAGTAGAAAGCTATTTGTTAGAGGACAGAGGCCACTACGGGGGCGGGTCGGGGCCATCTCACCTAGCCCGACTGACCGTTCTGAGGACCGACACAGCCGGATAGTTGGCCTCGGCAACAGCAGATTTTCTCCGTTATTGCCCGGCACAATGGGACTTAACAGCTGAGGTCATCAGTCCCCTAGACTTAGCACTACTTAAATCTAAATAACCTAAAGACTTCACACACATCCATGCCCGAGGCAGGATTCGAACCTGCCGGCCGGAGTGGCCGAGCGGTTAAAGGCGCTACAGTCTGGAACCGCACGACCGCTACGGTCGCAGGTTCGAATCCTGCCTCGGGCATGGATGTGTGTGATGTCCTTAGGTTAGTTAGGTTTAAGTAGTTCTAAGTTCTAGGGGACTTATGACCTCAGAAGTTAAGGCCCATAGTGCTCAGAGCCATTAGAACCATTTGATTCGAACCTGCGACCGTAGCAGCAGCGCGGTTCCGGACTGAAGCGCCTAGAACCGCTAGGCCACAACGGCCGGCTTGCCAGGCACACCTCCTCCCAGAAATGCATGTGTGTGTGACCCAGCAGCGAAATGACTGCCTGCGAGGAAATAGCCCATTCTGTACTGGTATGTCCCCTGCAGGCCTCCTTCGCAGCTTGTCGATCTGTTCATTGCTCGAAATTCCAATGTGCCATGGTACCTAGCAGAATGATACTTTCTTCCACCACCGCTGCAGGAAGTACAGATGGTTATGTATGAATTGGACCAGTCTATGTGCTGAGTTCGTGTGCTGTAACGATTGTCGGGCACCAAGGGAATCAGAGATGATTGTTGTATCTTCCTTTGCATGCTGTTGGTTCTTTAGTGGATACAGGAACGAGAAACAGATGCTGTTTTGGAACAGAGAATTCAGATATTAATTTATTCTACTTCTAACATCATGCAATAAAAGTAATACATAACTATGTGGTTTAAGTGGCAGCGTCATTTGCTAACAATGGATTCGTATGTAGAAATATATACATACAATAGATCGATAAATCTGTCGCTCTTCAGCACAATGACTATTCAGAAGATGTCGAGCCTTAGCTATAGTCAGTGTTATTTAACTGCAAACACATAAAAGGGTTTCAGTACGTGAAAGTTCGACTCAAGTTCACCCGCCGCTGGAGCTCCGGAACGGGGATGCCTGCACCTCATTGAAAGTTGCGACATCTTTCACAGTAGCGCCCTGGTGCCGCGGTGGCGGCTGTAGGAGACGCAGCGGCAAAACTGGTGACTCGCATATTTGAATGCGCGGCCGATACCGTACAAATGAGCAATTATTTGCCCGAAGATGCCTCACCTGCTGCAATGCCTTCAGTCAGGATCGCGTGGAACTCGACAGATAATAGGATATGTACGAAACTGTAAGGCCGTGATGCCTATCTAAAATGTTAAAAAACAAAGCCTGATATTTAAAATTGGGAGTGCAGTCGTTCTTAATGGTCGTCAAGACTAAAATAATTCCAATACTGTGTAGGAGCCAAGGCGGACACCAGCGCCAACCTCGGTGTAAAACAACTCGAAATGGCAAGCATTCGCGTGGATACCATAAAGCCTTGTTGCTCGGTGTGGAGTATGAAACAGCCTTTCCATTGACAGCCGAGCAACGGTAAGGTACGCCGGTACGTAAGGCAATGATAGTGTTTCACAAGCCTGTCACATTATGGGGAGTCGTCGTATGATGTGAAGCAACGGCTAACTCTCCTCATCGCAAAGTCTCTGATTAGGGCTGGCTCTAAAATCTCCAGTGGCCAGCCTTAGTCCGTCGTGCTGCACCATCGCAGGAAGACCCTATAAAACTAGAGCCGACTGCCTCACATGAGTTCTGGCTTTGTAAATTTCGACAGAAATGTAGGCGTCAGAAGCTTCACCATGTTTTCAATCAAGAAATTGTCCCACATCTACAGATCAGGAGAGTTTAAAATCCTAACTGGAACGGTCAAAATTGACGTAAACAGAATCATCGATTCAGGCATTAGAAACCCTCTCCTTTGCCCTTCAAACCGTCTAAGAATCAGTTGCAAGTGACGACTTCTTGTTGGAAGGCCCGAAGAGGAACAGAAAGCAGAGAAGTGGTCAATACATAAAGAATATTGCACAAGACATTTAACAACAGATGTGATGGTGTCATAGTATTGCAAAGACAGTCACACTTTAAACACTACCTTCAGGTACATCGTTCTCCTGCTTAAAGTGATCAGAGGAGACGTCACCGATTCGATATCTATAATAGCGGTCTGGAACCCGCGATCGCTATGGTCGCAGGTTCGAATCCTGCCTCGGGCATGGATGTGTGTGATGTCCTTAGGTTAGTTAAGTTTAAGTAGTTCTAAGTTCTAGGAGACTGATGAACATAGATGTTAAGTCCCGTAGTGCTCAGAGCCATTTGAACCATTTTTTTTCTACAATAGCGAGCTGAGATGTAGGACCATACAAACATGGGAAAACATTCCCTAAAAACCAGTTCACTGAGCTGCCCGAGGATAATATGCCGCCATGTAATGTATTAGGACTTCTCGACGGCGGATAATATACACAGGAGGTGATGCCAGCGTAGTACAGCTGTTATTTATTCGATTCCAGGAGGGTCAGGTTTACAAACTCGGAGTAATACACACGGAAAGCGACTGAAGACCTGTAATGATTTTAAGATCAAGACAATGTGGCGGTTGGCCATCCGTTCGAAGAACCAATCAAGGCAACATCACGATTACCACTCGAATAAGTTCAGTGTGATCAAAATTGTCTCTTGCCACGACTTGGGAAAGTGCCTTGACGCTCAAATTAGCTTAAAAAAGTGAGGAGATTTTTTGCTGCATCTTGTTATGTGCCATGAGCTTCTATAATGGAACCTATTGCGACCAGGTGACGTGTCAAGATCCACATCTAATGCAAAATACAGCTCCCACATGGAGACGGGGCAGCTGTGTTCTACAACAATAGTGGAACTGAAGTATCACCAGGCCCTCTCATCGGCCACTCTTTAGTGCCTCTGGCAGCAGAGGTAACTGTGGCAAAACAGGCCTCCATCTTTCGAGGATTCCCCATCACAGCAGAGAACGGGCACCTCCAAAGTCTCCCAGCAATTCTTCTGATGGCGTCCAATTTAGCTATAACTTCCCTGGAATGGTTTATTGTGGTCGAAAATGTTTCCATTATCTCTTCGTGCTCTCCAAAATATTTCGGCGTCATTTCACTGTCGCTACACGAACGGCTGCTAGGTTGTCTGCAGTTGCCTGCCATTTGAATTCATGTAGAGCCGCCCGCCTAGACCGGACCGCAGAGCGGCATTCATCGTTTCACTTAGGGACAGGACGCGTTTTTATTTGACATTAAGGCAGTGCAATAGATGCTTCAGTATCGTAGAGAATCATGTAGGTAATGTGATCCACCCATTCCTGAATGCTGTCACGGGTTTAAGGCACAGTTGTTTTGCTGAAGTACCAAGTCTGCCCTTCCATCCAACATGGCGGCTTTCTGTTGGGGACCACTGTGTCTGTGAAGTGAATCCAAATTGGTGAGTGGGCACTGGAATGAAAATCAAGCACCACTTCCCATTGAGCTGTGTAAGTGCCAGAGATCATACTGAGTGCCGACAGCAGTGAGCGATCCCATTACAGTGCTAAAATTGGTGTTCTACCCCTTGTGAGGACATGAGAAGGCTCTCAATTGAGCCACCCCTGAGGCAAGTAGCTGCAGAGAATTTACAATGTGTCTCTTGAAAAGACACATTAATTGGTCTACACTTAACTAATAGCGACACATCCTCCACGTGGGTCATGAAATCTTTCAGGTCCCACTGCAGTCCGGAAGCCATCTTTACGGATAATTTTCTTCTGTTTTGCCCTTGTCGTTCTCTCTTGCTAGGAAAATTGCTTCGAAGGAGAGACGGGAGGGGGTTGTGGCACTCGACGGTTCCCTAAGGCTGATGCCGACGTCCGTGTCATCAAAAGTGTGGTCATCGTCCGATTGATCAGAGACGAATGAGTTCGCTTGGTCTGATTTCTTGTGACCCGACGGCTTGCACTAAGTGGTTTTCGTACTCAGCTAGGACTTCAATACTAACGGCCGTTTTATCAGTAACAATTTTCTAGATCTCTTTTACTGCCTGCCATGAGGAACTGTTATCCTTTCTGACATAAGGATCTGCAGCCAGCATTACTGCCATGGTAAGAAGGCAGGGTTGTTGGCATGCGTGCAGCAGTATTTAGAGGTGCTAGTAGAGGTAACGATTTCTGTTTTCATGGTCTGGGTCCCGACACTAATTTTCTGCACAGACTGCTTCAGTATTGAGGCAAACGACTGCACAAAAGTGGGTGGTTGCGAGGATTTAAATGTCGTCTTCACGGTGGAGTATTAGATGTGTTGTGCCGCCGATTTTCTTCTCTTCCTGTTTGCTCCAAACTATATGGGAACAGTTGCACACATGGCTGTGGCAGTATACTGAAGAAATCTTGGCTAGTGGAGCCATATCTTCCCCTAAGACCCTTGCCATCTATGGCGGGATAACTAAAGCGTTGACACGTAAAGTAGCGCATTAGGTTTGGTACATAGGGTGTAGCTAGAGAAAGTCAGCTGCAATATATTCAATCAACTCTGGCACAATGAATGTCAAGATAAAAGGTTTTGACGTCTGGAGTTGACCATTCTAGCATCGCCAAGGGACTATACAGCTATGCATAGCGGGCACGTATTGTGGGATGCCGAACCTCTAGGTGGACGCGCGTAAATAGGTGCTAGTCTGTAGCTTCACACAGCCCCTAAGGGAGCAGTTTACCAGCCAATGATCTTCTTTAGTGCGGATGCACTCACATTGTCCGAATTCTTACGGGAATCGGTAGATTGACTGCTGCGAGTAATGAATATTGTGGGCAGGGGCACTACAAATGTAGTGTGTGGAGAGAAAGTTTTAAAGTGTGGGTCTGAGGAGGAAAATGCCAGAGATCCTGCAGTCGCAGTATCGTCTGTGTTCTCGGTGGCTCAGTCGCATAGAGCGTCTGCCATGTAAGGAGGAGGTACCGGGCCTTAGTCTCGGTCGGGGCACGTATTTTTCAACTGTTCCCGTTGATATTTATTAACGCCTGTAAGCAAGTGAAGGTCTGATTTCATTGTAAATTTCAGCCGCTATGGTGTCCAGCAGCGACAACCTCACTGATAGGCTGCTTGCCTAGCGTTGTACTCTGGGCTCCACATTCTTCCATCACATCACGTTCCACTCAGCGCCTAACTGGTATCCGCCTGCGGGACGACACTGAGACCGGCGCCACACCATTCTGCAGCCAGTTACCGCTCCGTACTTCGTGGCAGCCCACCGATCCGAGTAACCAGTGTGGCCGTAATCAACTCTTGGCGATGCAACGCTGGACCGCCTTTCACGTATCAGATGCCATGCCTCAGAGCAGGGCACCCAACCGGAACTACCATTGTCGAGCTATCGTCTTCGACATCCCGGCACGATCGTTGTCCCACTGCTAGCATCTACAGTTGTCAAGCCGTTACCTCCAACATCTGCTGATGTCAGATATCCCCTAATATCGTTGCTTCACCGGCTGCCATCATTGCCGAGCTACCCCTTAATCCGCATTCACTGACGCCTTTGTTCTGTTACTATGAAGTCAGATATAAAGGAGGAAGGCGGAACAAACTTTGGAACGGATTAAAATGATAAAGCAGACAGTTGTAGCTGGCTAACCACTGCAATGAAAGGGATAATTCAACCATTTCCTAACACACTGTTATCTCCAACCTAAAAGTTTAAACCTCAGACACCTCAAAGATTTTGAGAGAGTGACCATATTCGTTTGGTCATGGGTTAAAATACAGTGTATCTCACCTAAAGCTAATTTATCAAAAATATGCTCAGTTACAATGTGCCCACACGTGTCAGGGACAGTGCACCACTCTAACTGTACTATTATGCAATGTATGAGAGAATCACGACCTCTTCGGAGACTAGTTATGGCTACTTCATCCCGTGTGAGTCACTGCCAGGAGGAACGCCACGGAAGGGCTGCTGGGTTCAACAACTGCAACTTATTGTCTATCGCTGTTTGTTGTAACTCTTTCCCCCACCGCACACACCACCACCTGATTCACCGGTTGAATGACAGCCAGCAGATGAATAGCGCGTCTCTCACTTAAAGCGTCCTTGACGCCTCCTTGGCAACTTGATCTGTCTCTTTGTTCCCCTGAATCAGCCTATGCGCAGTACCCTGATTCTCTCTCCGTTAAAGCAAGTAATGTCGCTCATGAATGAGCAGCCGAGTTCATGAGCTGCAATGATTGTATAGCATTAAGGCAATCGGAGGCGATGAGAAACTGTTTTTCCTGAAGACACCTTGTAGTGTCATCGCAAGGCACCACACTTGCTAGGCTGTAGGCTTTAAATCGGCTGCGGTCCGTCAGTACACATCGATCCCGCGGGTCGCCATTGGCGACGCTAGCAGACCGAGCGCCGCCACTCGGCTGGTCTTATGAGACAAGCTAGCGCACTGGCCAGTTCTACAGCCGACTTCAATAGGAATGGTTCACTTGTTATAGATTCAGAGATCGCATTTGCAGAGACGCTACTTAGCATAGCCTTCAGCTAAATCAGTAGCTACGACCTAGCAAGGCGCCACATACAGTTTATGCGTTGGCAATTGATCTATATGTGTGAAGCAATTACAATTGTAAGGAAATATTCGCAGTTCATTCTATAACTGCACTTGTAAATATTATTGTACAAAGTCAAGATTGACGTTCACCGCTGATGCTGAATTGAAGATAAGTATTTAACTAACTTTCTAACATGTTCCAGATACATCCCGTCAAGTATAGTTCATTGATCCTCACGTCAGCCTAAATGATCAACGCGTGTGATTAATGACCACCCCCTCTTGATCAGACTAAGAGTCAAACTGCGCGACTCAGCCAGGTCACCTTTTTTCCATGAGGCCCATAGTTCCGCCTCATACATAACACACCTCATCAGCAGTAATGCCCTCAGGATCGCATTAAATACGGTGTATTCACAGGGAAGACAAGTCCTGAACGGACTAGGGATTCCTGCTGTATGGAGCGATCAGTGTACTCAACTTGAAACCGTGCCGCCCTTCTAGAACGATAAATGACGAGAATGAAACACAAAATCTGGAATGCAGTCCTTCTGATAATGTGTCATATCTGAAATAATATTGAACCTTCGTGAAGGCGAAGATGGGGGTCAGCTCGTATCTTTGTGGTAAAACACTAAATCTAGCCAACTCATATACAAAAGGTAATCTTTCGAGCGAATCCAATAGGAGAGCGTCGCTCGGTGTCATATATCAAAGAGAATTCCTCTTGGTGGCCTAGCGACAGTATGGTATGCAGGTGTTACCGCGTGGACGGTGTTGTATAGCAGGGCCGGCCAAACGCTGCACAGTGTGCAGACGTGCGGAAGTGCTGCACATGTGCGCACGTGTGCGACAGGGAGCGACAGCGACATCTGTTATTAGACATGTGTCCTAAATGAACGGCGGCGGCTCCACTTCCCTGTTTATGTGGTACAAGCAAGAGGAAAACTGGTCATTAAACCGATTGTTTCAATGTATACTTACATTTAGGTTTTTTTTAATGTGTGAAGGGCTACGCGCAGCTGAAGTCGATAAAACATTACATTCATCAACTGTCGGTTATTATGCAGATTTCAGACTGAACTGATGAAAGGTATAGCAATAATGGTATTGAAATAACAGGTGATCATAGAGAGGTCTGCGGTTATCATTCTGTTCAGAGGTCAGTGAGACAGAAATTATGTGGGTGTAACTGAGGGCACCGAGAATTAGTTATAGGAAACCTTGCATTCGTTTAATGTTATTTGAAATCATGAATAAGGCTCGTTGGAATTCGCTAAGTGCTCTCTTTCTTAAATACTAACTCAAAAATATTACGCGTATTTACCTGCCGTCAGTCAAGCTTCCTTAATAAAACCTCACGGTTGTTAACTGTATTACATGTCTTACTGGGTTAAACTGTTAACATGAAAGTAGATGTCTCAATGAGTAGACTTGACAGTATTTTAAATGTTTAATACGTGAAATACCTTCCCATGGTTGGCTTGCAAGCTGTGGAAAGAGCACTAGAATGCGCCGGTACAGAGTATCCCAGCAAGTGGATAAAGCGACATCTGTGCGTAGAAACATGCACTACATGGACGCTGACGGCTGCGGCGTGCACGCTGTGACCCGGAAGTTGCACATGTGCAGGAGCACCGCACGCGTGCAGAGTCTCTGGCCGGCCCTGTTGTATAGGCTTGGCGCAGCATGAGGAGTCTAACGCGATGTGAAGCGGTGGCTCACTTATTTCAGCGTAAACGCTCGGTATGGGGCTGGTTCTAAAGGTCTCAGTTGCGAGGCGTCCTTCATGGTGACCACGTCCAACATCTTTAAATAAGGTGTTCCGGCAGATTCATACACGGTGCACTCATAATCAAGGCGAGATCACACGAGGCCCCGTAAAATTGAAGCAGAAAAGTTCGTTCTGCTCTGAATGAATTGTGGCTTTTTGATAACCAGTGACAACCTTTTACATAAGTTTAGGCATGTCCATACGATCTTTCTGTTTGATAAGAGCGATTCAGCTCAACACGTTACGACGATTTGTAATGCCTGGTGGCTGGTAAACTCTGAGCAAAATAATAATTTTATATTGATCTGAATATGGCTCCTCAGTGAGTCGAAACTAGTAATCAACAAAGATATGTTTGCGATCTTCACCAAATATTTTAATCCATACATTTCCACCTGTTATTCGTCAACAGGGGTGGTTCCAACATAAAGGAGCCAGACCTCACTTTAAACTGATAGTTCGTCAACTCCTGGATCAGAGCTGCGCGGAGTGGCTGAGCGGTCCGAGGCGTCATGTCAGGGACTGCACGGCCCCTCTCGTCAGAGGTTCGAGTCATCCCTCGGGCATGGATGTGTGTGTTGTTCTTAGCATAAGTTAGTGTAAGTATTTTGTAAGACTAGGGACCGATGACCTCAGCAGTTTAGAAGTTCACATACATTTGAACCTGGATTAGACATTCCCTGAAGGTGGGTTCGCAGACGTCTTTTATCGTTGCCAGTATGTTCATCTGAGGCCACCACACTTCATTTCTTCTTGTAGGGCCACGTAAAAAGTATTCTCTACAAGATACTTGTCGAAACTGTAGAGGAACTCCAGTCACGAATTCGCGCTGCCTGTGACACCGTTCAAACCATACTGGGGTATTAGACCGATTACGACAGAAATTTGTGCGACGATGCCGTGCCTTCATTGACCCTGGGACGCCAGTTTGAACAACTATTGTACATGTAGCAGCTATAAAACTTGTACAGGTAAGTTGAATTCACTATTAGAATACCGCATAAAATCGAGCACTGCGTTGGTTTAGCATGCTCTCCAAGGTCTATCCCACCTAACTAATGAGGGCACCACTACCATAACTTCTCGTATAGTCATGGTCCTTCAAAAGCTTTAAAAGTAGAACTAAAATTGCCACGAGTCGAATAAGTTACCTGAAGCCCATAAATGTCCAAAAATGGAGAGCTGATTTTCTTTGTCCCGCTCTTTGAAGTGCCGTAATATTACAATGGACCCTGTCATAACTAGGTGACAAGTTACGAGCTGCAGGTAATACAGAATTAAGCTCCCACAAGGAGAAGGGCATTGGTATTTTCAGCAGTGGTAGAAATGAAGTCTATAACTGAACAATTCTACTTAAAAACGTAAAATAATACCATTTTTAAAGGTTGTTTTTGATGTAACACTCGATTTATTACCCTCAAAATTGAATATGTACGTTTAATGTAGAAATATCATTGTAATTTATAAAATGAATTAGTTTTTATGTACCGGGTGATCATAAAGTCAGTATAAATTTGATAACTGAATAAATCACGGAATAATGTAGATAGAGAGGTACAAATTGACACACATGCTTGGAATGATGTGGGGTTTTATTAGAACCAAAAAAAAATACAAAAGTTCAAAAATTGTCCTACAGTTTGCGCTTTATCTGATCAGAATAGCAATAATTAGCATAACAAAGTAAGACAAAGCAAAGATTATGTTCTTTACAGGAAATGCTCAATATGTCCACCATCATTCCTAACAATAGCTGTAGTCGAGGAATAATGTTGTGAACAGCACTGTAAACCATGTCCGGAGTTATGGTGGGGCATTGGCGTCGAATGTTATCTTTCAGCATCCCTATAGATGTCGGTCGATCACGATACAATTGCGACTTCAGGTAACCCCAAAGCCAATAATCGCACAGACTGAGGTCAGGGAACCTGAGAGGCCAAGCATGGCAAAAGTGGCGGCTGAACACACGATCATCACAAAACGACTCGCAAAAGAGATCTTTCAAGCGTCTAGCAATATGGGGTGGAGCGCCATCCTGCATAAACATCGTACTTCCAGCAGGTGTTTATCAGCCAGGCTGGGGATGATGCGATTCTGTGACATATCGGTGTACCTCTCACCCATCGCGGTAGCAATTTTTCTGTCCAGCGCCATCTGGCGGACATTTCTTGAACTTTGTTTTTTTTTTTTTTTTGTTCTAATAAAACCTCATGTCATTCCAAGCATGTGTGTCAATTTTTATCTCTGTATCTACATTATTCCGTGGTTTATTAAGTTTTCAAATTTATACTTACTTTTGATCACCCGGTATATTACTTTGAAAACTACAGTGGTGTAATAGTTATTTTTTTAACTGTAAATGAGTGCAATATTTCAAAGGCTCAAATGATTATTTATTTAGAAGTAAGAATTATGTCGCCAAAATCAAGCAGTTTAATTGGGCAGTTGGCGTGCTCTGTGATGACGTGAGCAGCAGTAGCAGGAATACAATGGCGAGCATTGAAGCGTGTAGAAGCTTCGCTGTTGGACACAGATGTAAGATTGTTGTTGTATACAGTGTCTCGAGCTGCTGTAAACGTCGTGTGGCTTTCTATTAAATGCTATTTCGTTGTCTCTACGGTTATCAAATGCGGAAGCAGGAATTTCCGAATTTATGACACTGTAAAGTTGTGTGAGCTGTGGTTGCCGCCGCGGTAAAGACTCTGGGAAGCGATACGTTAGTTGGCTTATATTAATTTATCAAAGACACGAAGAAGCCGTATGAGACCATAGTCCACCATATTTTAGACGGCGCAACCGTGAGAAGGCAAGTGTTTGTGTGTGTGTGTGTGTGTGTGTGTGTGTGTGTGTGTGTGTGTGCGCCTGTGTGTGTTTGGTGCCTACGGGCTCTCAACGGCGAAGTTACCAGCGCCCTTCTGCATATTACACTGAACAGCCAAAGAAACTGGTACACCTGCACAACCTCATGTAAGACACTCGCGAGCACGCAGAAGTGGCACAACACGACGTGGCATGGGCTCGACTAATGTCTAATGTAGTGCACGAGGGAATTCCTGCAGGGCTGTCAATAAATCCGTAAGAGTACGAGGGGGTGGAGATCTCTTCTGAACAGCACGCTGCAAGACATCCGAGGTATGCTAAATAATGTTCATGTCTGGGGAGTTTGGTCGCCGGCGGAAGTGTTTTAATCTCAGAAGAGAATTATTGAATCCTCTCTGTAGCACTTCTGGACGTATGTGGTGTCGCATTGTACTTCTGGAATTGCCCAAGTTCATCTTATGGACAATGGGCAAGAATTAACGCATGTGATCAGACAGGATGCTTACGTACGTACCACCTGTCAGAGTCGTGTGTAGACTTACCGAGGGTTCCATATCACTCCAATTGCACACGCTGTACGCCACTCCAGAACCTCCTACAGCTTGAACAGTCTCCTGGTGACATGCAGGGCCGATGGATTCACGAGGTTGTCTCGATACTCCTCCACGTCAATCCGCTCGGTACAATTTGGAAAGAGACTCGTCGGGCCAGGCAATAGGTTTCCAGTTATCAATAGTCCATTGTCGCTATTGACGCGTCCAGACGAGGCATAAAGCTTTCTATCGTGCAGAAACCAAGGGTACAGGCCCATTCCAATGATGTTTCGTTCCACGGTTCGCACGCTGACACCCAGCACTGAAATCTGTAGCAATTTGCGGAACTGTTGCACTTCTGTCATCCTGAACGATTGTCTTCAGCTGCCGTTGGTCCCGTTCTTGCGGGATCTTCTTTCGGCCACAGCAATGTCGGAGATTTGATTTTCAAAAATGTTCAAATCTGTGTGAATTCCTAATGGACCAAACTGCTAAGAACAACACACACACCCATGGCCGAGAGAGGACTCGAACCTCCGGCGGGAAGGGCCATGCAATCCGTGACAAGGCGTCTCAAACCGCACGGACAGTCCTCGCGGTCAGATTTGATGTGTTATTGGATTTCTGATAGTCACGGTACACTCGTGAAATTGTCGCACGGGAAATGCCCCACATCATCGCTACCTCGGAGATGCTGAGTTCCACCGCTAGTGATCCAACTATATCACCACGTTGAAACTAACTTAAATATTGACAACTTGCTATTGTAGCAGTGGTGACCGATCTAACAACTACGCCAGACACTTGTTGTTTTAACCAGGCGTTCCCGACCGCAGCGCCGAATTCTGCCTGTTTTCATATCACTGTATTTGAATACGCAAACCTGTACCAGTTTCTTTGGCGCTTCAGTGTAAAAGCAATGAATGGGGTAGAAGTAGTAAAATGTGACGATACGCTTTAAGACAACAAGATAGAAAAAGATGTTATACAGGAGATTAAAACACAAGTAAAAGACAAAGGGCAAAAACGAAAGCACAGGAAGATGTCAGTTACTGGCCACTTACGGAAAATAAGGGTGAGTCAGTCATGCCACGATAATATTAAAACCATCTCCCTAAACTATTAGTAAAAGCTTTAGACAATTCAGAAAATTTTAAAACTCGGACCACACTCGTTTCATCATTACATAAAGTAGACTGCATCTCCACTGGCAAATCCGCCGCTGTCCGCTGGTCGGCAAATAGAACGCAGTCCAATAAAATGTGGCGCACAGTGATTTGTGCGCCACAAGTGCCACACGTCGGAGGGTCCTCTCGCCAGAGCAAAAAGCCATGCGTCATAGGGATGTGGCCTAAGGGAAGGCGAGTAAAGAGACCTCTTCCCGTCGACGTGGCTGGACGGAGGTACGCCACGCCCCACTTGTGGGCTTTACGAGACGGAGCTTGTTGTCTGTCACTTCCAGCCACTCGTCCTCTCTCTTACGCAAGACTCTTGAGCTCAAGAGTGACGTCATAACATGCAGGAAGATGGCACACTGAAAGAGCTGAGGATCAAGGTATGCGTACTCGGCTGCTAGATCCGCTGTTTCATTTCCAAAAATTTCCCGGTGCCCTGTTACCAAGCAGAAAGATACCTCCTTCTCCACAGTTGCAGTTGGAGGAGGGCACCCTGGATGGTCTGGACTACTTTATCTGCTGAGGAGAAGCGTTCCAGAGAGTGAAGGATACTCAGAGTATCGGAAAAGACAAGAAATTTAGCACTTCAAAATGTCTCATCTGCTCCAGTTCCCGCAATATTGAATGCAATTCTGCATCAAAGACAGTAATGGCTTCAGTCAGTCGTACTTTGAAGACACATTCGAGGAAAACAACAGAGCAACCAACAGAATCGCCCTTGTTTCGACCCATCTGTAAAAACTGCAACATTGTAGGTGTGTTCAGATAAAATGTCAGAAAATATCGCATTAAAAATGGAACCGGGAGTGTTATCTCTCCTGTACCGCACCAAATCCAAAATCACTCTGGACCTCTCCAGCAACTATGGTGGCTGACGGTTAAAACCCTTGATTTTGGGTCGTACTGGCTCCATACCGAGTGGCTCGAGCACACGCTCCACGCGTATGTCAAACGGAATTGTGGCTCGTTGAAAGTTGGAAAATAGGCGCTCCAGGAGCGGACGAGCAACAGTACGGATCGCGGTTAAAGTCGGAGTTGCAAGGGACGTACATGAGGTGCTGCATCCGGATGGTAGGTAACTTTTCCCCGCCTCAGCGCAGAGGCTGGATGCGGGACTTGTCCGATAAACACCTGTGGCCAGCCGAAACCCCTAATGGTGGACAGTATCAACGGTCCGCAAATAAGAGGGCCCCGCTAACCCTTACACCGTGCTCCCATTGTCCAGCCGTGAATACATGAAAGCCCTAAAAACTGGAGGAGACGTCCCCTGTCTGCTCCCAAAGACCTGTGGCTAATGCACTTTAAGATATTTGATTTTCTCAGGTTTCTTTCCTTCCGGTTTCTCAGGATTGGCAATCACGAAAATCCGGAGTCAACAATTAGGCCCAGAAACCTCACTGACAAGGGAATGATCCAATATGACGTGTCGAAACCTACCCTGAAATCCTTTACACAGGAAGAAGACAACGAAAGATCAAAATTTCAGCTGCTAAGAGGTACTGCAGGTATTAGAAAAAATAGCTGAAAATTGTCAAATTCGTAGCGCCCCTGGCGGCGGTAGAAATGTACACTCCTACTGGCGCTGTAGCAACGGCCCATAAACAAGCAGGCACGTACACAGCCGAGGTCGACGGTGCATTTATATAAACAGGAAACATGATACAACCAGATCGTAATTGGTAATGGACGTTTCAGGTTACCGTTCGTTGATACATTCTATGACACTACAGTACATAGTTACTATTTTCTCGAATTAGCCACTCAAGTAACATCTACTACAAATTATCAGTTGATTTTTGCAGTGTTGGTAAGTACTGAGAGTCTAGAAAAAGCTGTATTAATATTGCTGTGTTTTCGTAAGACGTACCTGCTAATAGCTAGATTTAGGGAAATCGCGGAAAACCTAAATAAAGATGTCCGGACGCGGGATTGAACCGTCGTCTTCCCGAATGCGTGTCCAGTCTGCTAACCACTGCGCCAACACGTTCGATGTGGATCTGGCACCGTCAGTTGTGGCCGTAAGAGTTATGAAAAAGAATACCTTCTAAGACTTAAAAAAATAAAAAATAAAAAAAAACGTACTGCAACAGCTTTCAGCGACAAAAAAAGGGCAGTGAAATATTAGCTAAAAGAAGAGGGAAAAACGCTTGGAGTTACGAAGTGCGCAAAGGCGGTTTCGTTTCATAAAATCACAGTGTGAAATGTACAAATAAGAAAATGAATTATATCAAGTAAGAAATATGTGCCAAACGGAAACACGAAATCATCTGAATGAAAAACTGTTCGAAAGATTGAACTGTTCTTGAGAGGCTATACACCTTTAGCGATGGAGATATATATTAAGTGGGCCCTCCGAACTGCATCTGACATGAATTCTGCTATTTCGAGGCTTCGTCCACCTGGCTACGCCGGTTAAAGAAATCGTATACAATATGAAGTCGAAAAAGTACCAAGTTTACGTCACATAAACGTGTAGAACAGATGCCAGTGACGGACAATGCTACAGAGAAATTCATAGCCAACGTAAAGACGAAACTTGTCGTTATCCCCGCAACTGCTGTTTATAACGCTTATCAGTCAAGTTTCGTGAAAGAACTGCGTACACACCTTACTACATCATTTGTGAAAAAAAAAGACGGAGTCGGTGGCCCAATCAATGAATGCAATGACACATTCATATACGATAATGTCACTGGTAAATATGAGAGGTTTCCTGTTTCCGTAGCTGTATATCTGTCTTCGAGAACCGCAAGGCAAATTAGGACCAAAAAACACATGGCCTGTTTAGTCATAAAAATCTTCGACGTATCAAAATCTGGAAAAATGGGAAAGAATTTTCAACATTTCGTTCGAAACGTATTCCTACCATCTGCAGAAACTAATTCATTGCATTTCTTGGATTAATAGTCTGGACATAAAGACACCTCTGTTTTTGTCGGGGACGACGATAAATCTGTACATGTAATGTAGAACTACTAGTGCGCTTCAACCTCTCGATACAGGATTTTTCGACAATGGAGAGCATTTTTCAGGAAATTATCAGACAAACTAATTAGCGATACCTCTCTCTCATGTCAGGTTTATTAGCGGAACAGTATTCTTAAGCTCCAATCATTTGTGCATTACCAGTTTTCCTCTCCACGCTTTACGAATGTGATCAAGTATCTCTTGAATTGAGCGCAATATGCAGGACGACCGGGACCGTTTCCGACTCCATACCAGTTCTGTCTAAATAAAAACTAGTGGTTACTGCGAACTTCCTGACAGCATCGAGTTTTCCTTTGTCCGGTGTGCCTGGTGCAAGAAAAATGTTTGTTTCTGTCATTCAGTAGACAAGTCGCATTTTTGTGACGAATACAGGGAATATACAAAGAACTGTCTCACTGATAGTCAAATGTGCAACATTCAAACATTATTATAAGGAACAGCTTACAGGAATTGCTATAAAATGTAATAGGGTCCCACTGCAAGACACATTTCATTTGAACACATTGTAAGTCCTCAATGTTGGAAGTCGTCTGTGACATGAAACACTGCCATGATTTCATTTTATCTGCTAGCCACTTTTATCAGAATTACGTGTACAAGCATTGAACTGTCGATATGAAGCTGTTCAAAAAAATGTTTGCATCTTTTCAGCCAGGTTTTCACAGGAGCTAACAAGCCAACAAGCACGAGCAAAAGAGAATTCTGTCTGGTGTATCTTCTAGTCCTCTTGCAGGTCTTTCAACTGGACGCCACTGCACCTACTTACGCGTCCCTAAGATTCCCCAGTTACCTAATCGGAAAATGGAGACCTGCAGTTGAACGTGGAATCCCAACCACTTTCTTGGCCACTCCAATATATGTGAGAAGTTATAGCTCGGTTAAAAATCATAGTGAAAAACTTGTCGAGAGCTGTGGTCTGAACAGGATTTTTTCCCGTGCTCTGTATATCACGAGGGGCGCGCTTTGCCAATGGACCATTTTGTTATAAAACAAAAAAGAATATCACCATTAGACCTTACACGCGTAGTGGAAACGCAAGCTGCGTCACCTCTTGAGATGATGCTCGACATCGGTAATTAGTGATCTGTTTATAAATTTTCCCTCAGTGGTAATGAAAGGCCAAGGAATGATGACAGCCGACATAGAAGGAAAATTTGGGAGCAGTGCTAAGGAGAGATGGGGACGTACTCCCGTGTAAGGTGCACGATCTCCATGCTTGACCCGCTTCCATACAGATTGAGCCACTTAAATTCTTCCTTCCTGCACCATTTTGCATACTCTGTCACGAACAGTGCGCTCGCAATGCAAAATACTCCCCAATCAATAGTAAAGTTTAGCATTGTGGCTCTGACAAGATAGAGTTGTATCCTGTATGCCAAATATTTGCTCCAAATATTAAAAACTAATAACACAGCTTTCAAACGCAATATTTCCTACCTCGTGTTCTCTTTCGTTCCCTCTAGTATAAACTACTCTACCCATGTACAAGCGAATGGCAGTGAATTTCCTGAAAACACTCATTCGCACGTGTTGGCTTGCATTCGCTCCATTGTAGAAGTTTAAAATTGGTGTCTGTGAACACCGGATAATTCCGTTTCGCGGCGCTGTGAGAGCGATTCGTCGAGTCATGCGGTAGGCGGGCAGGGCTCTACAAACCACTGTTCTACCTGCGGCAAAAATGTGTAACTTCCACATTTTGTACAAAATACTTGAAGTGCCTCTTAGCAGCTAAAACTCAGGCGGTGCATTTCATTCGTTGTCTTCTTCCTTTGTAAAAAATTTCAGGGTAGATTTCGACATGTCTTATTGGACCATTCTCTTATTAGTCTCTAAAATGTAGGCCAGTGTCAACCATACGCAAGGCAGATAAATTAAAAATACGACGAGAATAATTAAAATAACCAATACACACTTATCCGCAGCCCACTCCTCTAACCACCGCACAGTAAGTTGCAAATGGTGGCGAGCTGTTGCAATACTGGAGGAGGAACAGCAAACAGTAAAATCGCACAAAATAAGGAGAACTGTACTGGACTCCTTACTGTAGCCGTGATATTGTTTATGGCTATGGCAAGGACGGTAACACTTAAAATACTGCCCTGAGGAACTGACTGGTGAGACAGAAATGACCGCATGAAGATGGGGAGATGGCCAGAAGACCCCCCCCCCCCCCCTCTTAATTGATGCAGTTGTGCGAGAATGCAGTGTCTCCAAGTACGCTATGTGATCAAAAGTATTCGAAAACATTGTTGAAAATTACTTACAAGTTCGTGGCGCCTTCCATCGCTAATGATGGAATTCAATATCGTGTTGGCCCACCCTTAGCCTTGAAGACGGGTTCCACTCTCGCAGGAATCCGTTCAATCATGTGCTGGATGGCAAGGCCACTCTTCATGGAGTGCTGCACTGAGGAGAGGTATCCATGCCTGTCGGTGAGGCCGGGCACATAGTCGGCGTTCCAAAACATCCCAAAGGTATGCTATAATATTCATGTCAGGACTCTGAGCAGGCCAGTCCATTATACGGACGTTATTGTCGTCGAAGCATTCTGCCACAGGCCGTGCATTATGAACAGGTGCACAATCGTGTTGAAAGATGCAGTCCCCATCCCTGAATTGCCATCTGATCGCCACATTGTGTACCGTGATTCGTCACTCCACACAAAGTTTTTCCACTGCTCTATCGTCCAATTTTTACGCTTCTTACACCAAGCGAGGCGTCATTTGGCAGTTTTTCCACTGCTCTATCGTCCAATGTTTACGCTTAGACACTAAGCGAGGCGTCATTTGGCAACTGCGTGATGTTTGTCTTACGAACAGTCGCTCAACCATCAAATCCGAGTTTCCTCACCTCCCTTTTGGACAGGTCACTGACATGATGCGCCACACCCGATATGTGATCCACCCATTCCTGAATACTGTCTTGGTGCTCAAACACAGCCATCTGCCTAAACAACACACAGTTATCCCTGCCAGTCATCCATGTTTGGGATTCTGTTCCGGTGATCCACAGTCCAGTAGGTGAATACAGATTCTGCAGTGGCCACTAAAATGAAGGCCGTCAATAACCTCACAGTGAACGAGTCTGCGTGGGCTGCACAGCAAAGAGATAGGTCGATGGAGGAGAATGACCCGGTAGTAGCATGGAAATGAGTTGTAGTACCAGTGTGTAGGATGCACAGCTCTTGAGATGTGAGGACGCTCTGAAAAACTCGATCCCGAGGGCAAGTAGAGGTCGAGTGTCACAAGTCATGATGAGCGCTGGAGTCTCACAGAAGGAGAAATGGTCAGGGAAGTTATTCAATAAGATCTGTGAGTGCCTCAGAGTCTACTTCATCCAGCGGAGGTAAATAAAGACAGCAAATCACAATGCTGCGTCCAGCATGAATTTCAATGGCATCTGCTTGTAAGACAGTATCCAGGGACAGAGCATAGAAGTGGTGCCCATTATTGACAAACTCAGGGAACCCTCCTTTGGCCCTTTGCCCAGTAAGGTCATCCTTGCGATATAGCGCTTAGCCACATAGTATAGGAGCATCGGATGCTTTTAAAAGAGTTTCCCGTAAACAACATGTATAGGGGGCGTTGATGATCTAGGAGTTTCAGTACATCCAAATTTGTCCCCAATGCATTCATGTTTACTGCATAATGGGCACTATCTATCAAGGGGTATTATTTACATCCTGACTCCCTCTGTAGTGTTGACAGATTGCCAACACTACGCACATTATTTAAGGGAGGCGGCCATTAAGCAAGCAGGCGGACTTGATGGTCTGAAACAGGATACTTATGAATGCTATGAAGAAAAGTACGTAGCTGCTGGAATACTTAACTTTAATCCACCATTTGTATACAGCGTTCTTGATGAGACATTTCATACGATAACTATCAAACTATCAATTGCTATGGCGCCTTGCTAGGTCGTAGACTTTGACTTAGCTGGAGGGTATTCTAACTAACTGCTCGGCTAATGAGCGATACTTCGTCCATGTAGTCGCTAGCAAAGTCGTCCGTACAACTGGGGCGAGTGTTATTCCGTATCTCGAGACCTGCCTTGTGGTGGCGCTCGGTCTGCGATCACACAGTGGCGACACGCGGGTCCGACATGTACTAAATGGACCGCGGCCGATTTAAAGCTACCACCTAGCAAGTGTGGTGTCTGGCGGTGACACCACATTCCTCCCCCGCAAATCGGCGAACGGTCGTGTTATAAGGCTTCCGCCCGCCGTGGGGAGGACCCCATGTTGACGTATGCGATGAGGTGGGGAGCCTAACAACAGGCGAGGCTGTGCTACCCGCACCCGGCCATTCGGTCCGAGGGGAGCTAGGAAACGCCTGAAAACCTAGTCCAGGGTGCACGTCAACATACGGTGTATGCGCCCGTAAAGAGAAAGGAGGGGCCGAAGTGTCGACCTCCATGGCGTCGGGGTATCCGACGCCGAAGACGCCATGTGGTCCGGAGTGGGCAAGAGTTCCATGGCGGAGGACGGCTGGTCACGGGAAGCGATCGGCGGCGCGTGACCCGTGGAGGCGTTTGGCGGCTGCAGCGAAGTGTCCACTGCGGGCGGCGCCGGCTGGAGGACAGGCGGCGGCGGCGGAGGCGGCAGCGGCGCGTCGCCATGGGGCAAAATGGAAGGCATCGTCGGTAACACCTGGGGATGAGGCGAGCCAGTAGATGGGTCCCCAGGGCGCTGACCGGACGGCACCATCGCTGAAAGCAGACGGGGAGCGACGGAACCCGTGTGACGACAGAGGCGCAGCTGATTGAGATGCCGACGCACCTCACCAGAGGCCCCCAAAACCAAATACATCGCGCGGCCGAGGCAGCGAAGAATGCTCCCTGCGAGCCAACGCCGTGAACCTCGATAGTTGCGATAGAATACAACGTCGCCTGGAGCAAAAGCAGAAGTCTGCCGCTGCACTGGAACCTGATGCGGCGGATGCAGCAAAGACATCAAGGTTCGATGAGGACGACCGTGGAGCAACTCAGCCGGTGAGCGACCATCTCGGGGCTGAGAGCGATACGAAGACAAAAAGAGCAACAAGGCATCTTCCCGAGAATGCGACTCTTTCAATTTCAACATCTGTGACTTGAAAGTCCGGACCAATCGTTCAGCGGCACCGTTTGACTGAGGCGAAAATGGCGCGGATGTCAGATGTTGAATACCATTGGCCTGGCAGAATGACTGAAAGTCTGCGGACATGAATTGTGGGCCATTGTCAGAAACAATAGTCTGCGGAAGACCTTCAATGCAAAAGATAGCAGACAACGCTTGGATGGTGGCAGAGGACGTTGTGGAAGACATCCGGACAACAAAAGGAAAATTACTGAAGGCATCTACCAGAACCAACCATCGAGCATTCCAGAATGGACCAGCAAAATTGATGTGCAAGCGTTGCCAAGGGGAAGTGGCTTTTGGCCATGCAAAGACTTTCCGCGGTGGTGCGGAAAGTTGTTCGGCACACGCCATGCAAGAAGAACACGTATTCGTAATCGCTGCATCGATTCCGAACCAAGTACAGTGCTGACGAGCAAGTTGTTTCGTTTGCACTATACCCCAATGTCCTTGGTGAAGAAGCTGTAAAACAGAGGACTGTAACGAACGTGGGACCACGACTCTGGACAGATCATTATCAGAACGCAACAACAAAACACCACGTCGAACAAAAAGTCTCTCCTTGTGAGCAAAAAATCGGCGAACCAACGGATCCGCGATCCGAGACTTTGACAAAGGCCATTGCGTAGCAACAAAACGCAAAATAGTAGCAAGGACAGGGTCAGCAGCTGTGGCTGTAGCTACACGACGAAAATCAATCGGAAACGATTCGACCACTTCATCGGTTTCCGCATCAATGAACATGCAAGCAAGTTCGGAAGAATCGAATGCTTTATCCTCAGCAACAGGCAAAAGGGACAACGCATCGGCTTTTCCGTGCTTAGCAGTGGACCGATACAAGATATCGTAGCGGTACTGCAAGAGGAAAATAGACCAGCAGATGAATTTCTGCGCTGTACGCGGAGATACAGGCTTGTTCGGATGAAAAAGCGATGTCAAAGGTTTGTGGTCTGTGATTGTCTGATCTGAGCTTTTTCTGGCAAACACTTTGTACATGTCCTTTCTTATTACAGTAAAAGCATATAGCTTAGCGTGACGGGCAATTTTCACCCGAATGTCTAGTAGCACACCGCGGGCATGATTTCACTGCATTTGTATGCTGGCACGGGACACCTGGTTTAGAGAGTGGCGGCAGCTGCGTGGACGTGCGCAAGGGCAGTTTACCGGGCCGCGCAGCGCGCCCGGCGGGCCGGTTAATGTGACACACGGCCGGCGAAGTTGCAAATGATTCCTGAGCAAAGTCAAGCGTGTCTTGTCTATCTAATATGTCTATCACTTGCTGAAGGGAGGGATTAACTAGTTTCAAAATCTATTCCCATATGCGAACATCAGAAACGTTCTGTGCTATTGCATCACGTACCATTGTATCTGAATAAGGGAGTCTACATTCACACTCAAAAGCACAATCCCGTGTAAGGCCTTGCAATGTTGCAACCCACTCCCTATTAGTCTGACCGGCCGTACGTTTTGTACGAAAGAAAGTATACCTTTTTGCAACGACATTGACTGTTTCTTTGAAATAGGCGTCCAATGCCGACAAAATTTCATCGTAGGACAGAGTCGCTACGTCTCGTCGGGGAAATAATTTCACTATCACACGGTACGTTTGCACCCCTACGCACGCCAATAAGTGACGCTGCCGCTCGTTACCTTGAATTCTGTAGGCGGCGAGATGAAATCCAAACTGGCGTGACCACTCGGTCCATGTTTCGCGCGCCGCGTCAAAATTGCGAAACGGCGGTGCAACTGCATGTTGTGGCTGCGGTAGCGGTCAAACGGCGGCGGCCGCATCATTTTGCAGTGCACGTTGACCCTGGACGAGCTGTCCCAGGGCATCCAATAACGCCTGCGTCTGCTGATTCTGCAAGCGATAAAATTCGGACAGTACATCGGGAGATTGTGGCGAAGCCATGACACAAGTAAATCAATCAAAGAGATAGAAGGCGGTTTGTAACGTCGCCAGAAATTAGAGCAATACGAACGCGAAATCCTCTTTTAATCCCATCCTCGTCGCCATCTGTAGTGTTGACAGATTGCCAACACTACGCACATTATTTAAGGGAGGCGGCCATTAAGCAAGCAGGCAGACTTGATGGTCTGAAACAGGATACTTATGAATGCTATAAAGAAAAGTACATAGCTGCTGGAATACTTAACTTTAATCCTCCATTTGTATACAGCGTTCTTGATGAGACATTTCATACGATAACTATCAAACTATCAATTGCTATGGTACCTTGCTAGGTCGTAGACTTTGACTTAGCTGAAGGCTATTCTAACTATCTGCTCGGCTAATGAGCGATGCTTCGTCCGTGTAGTCGCTAGCAAAGTCGTCCGTACAACTGGGGCGAGTGCTATTCGGTATCTCGAGACCTGCCTTGTGGTGGCGCTCGGTCTGCGATCACACAGTGGCGACACGTGGGTCCGACATGTACTAAATGGACCGCGGCCGATTTAAAGCTACCACCTAGCAAGTGTGGTGTCTGGTGGTGACACCACACCCTCTTGGGGACAGGAGCCCACAATACCTGGAGGCTCAGTTTTGGGGCGAGATGACTGCCCCAATCCGACATCGATCATAATCGCCTAAGAAGAAGATTCGGGAGAGACGTCAGAGAACCTGACTTCGACTCATGGGACTGTGTACCTCCCATCTCCTCCAATGGGCGATTCATTGTCTTCGACTTCGATTGTTTCTTCTTCTTTGGAGCCACAAACTCAGAAGTGGTAGTGGTTGTAGCAACGCAGAGCGATGCAAAAGATTAGACCTTTGGGGGCAGGAACGTCCACGATTCAGCAACGACGGCCTCTTATGAAGCTGTGGGTGTAAGGGCCAGCTTCAAAAGAACTGAACCTGCACATGTGCATTGACAAATGCAGGTGCTAGTTGTGGCAGTACTAACCTCCACTTGCGTAGCGGCATCAGTTTTCAGTACTTGATATTTCAGAGCAGAAGAAAAGGAGGTAGCAAACGAAGGTGGCTGCATCTGAAATGCCCTGCTTAACCCACATGATACGACAGATAGAATAAATTGTGGAAAGGGGCCAAAATAAGGAGCTGTCAGTTTCACTCGAACATACAACTTTATTACTGATCAAACATTACAAGAGCCCAAAAAAAATTTTTAAACTCACAACTTTAATCTTTGGGACTTAATTATTGGCTGAAAGTCACCTTAATTTAAAAACAGCTGAAAGCCAATAACTTAAAAATTCAAAAAGAAAAAAATTGAAACGCCAAAAGGCTTACGTGAAATAGTGCTTTAAACTAGGCTGAAGGCATTAAGAGTAAAATAACTAATTTAAAACACCAAACTGGCTAGAAGCCATACAAGTACCAACAACAAGACCAAATTTAGACAAATATGGCAGTACACACAAGGGCGCCCAGATGTTCGAGGGTCGGCCTGTAATTCAAACACTACCGCTTCATAAGGTGAGATAGGCAGTCGGCCCAACCATTCACGAGCTGACGACAACCTAATCGACCGACAGTCAGCGGACCCACCGACAAGATAACTTCCACTTCACTTCCACTTCACCCGACCAGGGCAGAACCGGGAGTTCAACGGAACAATGTAGAAGATATTGGAGCCCACAACCAATCCTACATGGAGCTGTCAAACTAGACACCGTGCTGGACAGCTACAACACTATGAGGGAACTACACTGCCTGAAATTTACGTTAGCGCCCAGGGCAGGTAACCGGAACGTTAAAGGGCACAAGGCAGAAGATTCCGCTGGTGCACCACAATTCAAATAACCGAATACAGTGAAACTCCACCGAAGGGTAGCTACAATTTTCCAACTTGAAACCCACGTTGTTGCTCGCGGGAATATTAGTGGTGAATATATACATGAGATTAT
The DNA here is from genome assembly GCF_023864345.2 of Schistocerca serialis cubense. Taxonomy (NCBI): domain Eukaryota; kingdom Metazoa; phylum Arthropoda; class Insecta; order Orthoptera; family Acrididae; genus Schistocerca; species Schistocerca serialis. The sequence goes on from NC_064638.1 coordinate 216,512,569, forward strand.
TGATCTTCTTATGTTGATTCTTTCATCCTGACGGTTTGGCTAAAGGGAGGTTTTTTTGCGGGTACATGATCTGGCATATATGTGAATACTACAGAAATCAAATTTTAGACATATAAAAACACAGTTGACAAAATAATGTCCTAAAACGATGCGTTGATGATACAATACTTCTACTGAATGCTACTAGGAACGATATAGTATGCACCCTAGTACTAACGTCACAATGGAAGTAGAGAAAGACCGCACAAGTAGCCTCTTAGATCTGAAAATGAGTAATAATAGGACTTCCCACAGTTTTGGTGTTCGTCACAAACAAACGGAACCTGAGGCAGTCATCCATAAAAACATGTAACCCATATTCACATGAGATCCTTTTTTCAAACCATGATTGATAGCGTAATGAATGTACCGCTAGAGAGAAATGAAATTAACAAGGAACTGAATATAGTGAATGAAGTAGTTGTTAGGATTGGATGTAGAAATGAAGTGGTTGAGGCAATATACACTACAAAAAGACGGAATAGAAGGAATGAGAAATCTGATGATATAGCACACTACCTAAGGAGCATTCAGTCATAAGCTAAATATTTTGGACATACATGAGATACAATTTAAAACACGTCTCATAATACTACTGCACAGATAGGCTTTCTCAGTCATGGGCGCTTAGTATATAGCATTTCATTATAATATATAGATGGTATACCCCTAAAGCAATTTTTCATATAGAAGATCAAATGTGGGCGATGGTGACAAGTTCTATTGGGGACAGACGAATAGGAGCTGTGGAACACGGTTAAGGAAACAGCTGAATACTAGTTAAAGTAACAATTATCATTTAGTTGCCATTTACACAATAGCAAATTTACTGCCACCAGCACTGATACAATGGAAGTTCTGCATAGACTCAGAAAAGAAAGAGTAATGATTATTTTCGAAGAAACTGAAATTTATACTGTCTTCAATAAACAACCAGAGTGGTTTCTTAACGAACACATCGATTTAACAAATAGAAACATTTGTAGAATTTAAAGCTGATAATTCGTTGAAGACTGAAACATACTTAACACTGGTGAGGTATATACTCACTATAACAGGCGTGCAGCAACCACCTTCTTTTGTCACTCCTCTTCCTGATTAGAAGTATGTGTTTAAGTGACCAAATTTGCATTTTTGTCATAACATGGCGTTACATTATTCAGATGTTTTGCTTATGGAGCAGATACGATAGAATATGAATAGAGCTCCTGCCTCGCGTGATGAATTGGGGGCAGAGCATTACTCTGTTGCCAGTTAGTTTACATCCATAGCTGAAGCGTTCCTGAATGTGAAATTTGATATTATTTTTAATCTTTGTATCTTTAAACGCTAAATTTACGTCTGTTTCAGTGTTTTACATATAAAGCACTCCTTTTTGTCTTTATATAGGTTTTGATTAATTACATTTTAGCTACAACATATTTCAAGTTGTTGTTGTTGTGGTCTTCAGTCCTGAGACTGGTTTGATGCAGCTCTCCATGCCACTCTATCCGGTGCAAGCTTTTTCATCTCCCAGTACCTACTGCAACCTACAGCCTTCTGAATCTGCTTAGAGTATTCATCTCTTGGTCTCCCTCTACGATTTTTACCCTCCACGCTGCCTCCAATACTAAATTGGTGATCCCTTGATGCCTCAGAACATGTCCTACCAACCGATCCCTTCTTCTGGTCAAGTTGTGCCACAAACTTCTCTTCTCCCCAATCCTATTCAATACTTCCTCATTAGTTATGTGATCTACCCATATAATCTTCAGCATTCTTCTGTAGCACCACATTTCGAAAGCTTCTATTCTCTTCTTGTCCAAACTATTTATCATCCACGCTTCACTTCCATACATGGCTACACTCCACACAAATACTTTCAGAAACGACCTCCTGACATTTAAATCTATACTCGACGTTAACAAATTTCTCTTCTTCAGAAACGCTTTCCTTGCCATTGCCAGACTACATTTTATATCCTCTCTACTTCGACCATCATCAGTTATTTTGCTCCCCAAATAGCAAAACTCTTTTACTACTTTAAGTGCCTCATTTCCTAATCTAATTCCCTCAGCATCACCCGACTTAATTAGACTACATTCCATTATCCTTGTTTTGCTTTTGTTGATGTTATCTTATATCCTCCTTTCAAGACACTGTCCATTGCATTCAACTGCTCTTCCAAGTCCTTTGCTGTCTCTGACAGAATTACAATGTCATCGGCGAACCTCAAAGTTTTTATTTCTTCTCCATGAATTTTAATACCTACTCCGAATTTTTCTTTTGTTTCCTTTACTGCTTGCTCAATATACAGATTGAACAACATCGGGGAGAGGCTACAACCCTGTCTTACTCCCTTCCCAACCACTGCTTCCCTTTCATGTCCCTCGACTCTTATAACTGCCATCTGGTTTCTGTACAAATTGTAAATAGCTTTTCGCTCCCTGTATTTTACCCCTGCCACCTTTAGAATTTGAAAGAGAGTATTCCAATCAACATTGTCAAAAGCTTTCTCTAAGTCTACAAATGCTAGAAACGTAGGTTTGCCTTTCCTTAATCTTTCTTCTAAGACAAGTCGTAAGGTCAGTATTGCCTCACGTGTTCCAGTGTTTCTACGGAATCTAAACTGATCTTCCCCGAGGTTGGCTTCTACTAGTTTTTCTATTCGTCTGTAAAGAATTCGTGTTAGTATTTTGCAGCTGTGACTTATTAAACTGATAAGTCGGTAATTTTCACATCTGTCAACACCTGCCTTCTTTGGGATTGGAATTATTATATTCTTCTTGAAGTCTGAGGGTATTTCGCCTGTTTCATACATCTTGCTCACCAGATGGTAGAGTTTTGTCAGGACTGGCTCTCCCACGGCCGTCAGTAGTTCCAATGGAATATTGTCTACTCCGGGAGCCTTGTTTCGACTCAGGTCTTTCAGTGGTCTGTCAAACTCTTCACGCAGTATCATATCTCCCACTTCATCTTCATCCTCTTCCATTTCCATAATACTGTCATCAAGTACATCGCCCTTTTATAGACCCTCTATATACTCCTGCTGACATGCAATCATGATGTTGTCTCCATACCTGTATACGTTCATCCGCTTGGTACAATTTGAAACGAGACTCATCCGACCAGGCAACCGGAAGGTCATCAACAGTCCAATGTCAGTGCTGACGGGCCCAAGCTTCGTGACTTCCAGTAATCAAGGGTACACGAATGGTTCGCACGCTGACATATATTTCATTTAATATATATATTTATATAATATATATTTCAAGTAACAATATACATTTAATAAGGAATTAGAGGCTGCCCTCTGTACTTGTTACAGTGGTCACTCGTTTTCTGTTCAATAACTTTTTTTCAGTCAGCTGATTGAGTGTCATGTTCTATATGACCGTATATATTTAACGATATTTGCAGTGTTTGCTCTATATGAGATGGTAGATCTTATATATATATATATATATATATATATAAATATATATATATATATATATATATAAACTTTTTATATGTCAAGCGATACAAAATAAATTTATGCGTTGCACTATCATAACTTGAGAATACTTTTATAATTATATCACCCATCACTATTACTTGAAATTGCCTTCCCCCAGTTGTATCCAGATATTCTTTGTATCTTTTGTGATGTATATTATTTTACATACAGTTATAAGCTACTTCATAGACAGGTAACTGAGGTATGTATTTGTAAGAGACACAACTGCCAATCAGTTAACTAGAAATATGCGGATAAATCTCTGTGCCAATTTTGCATACATTATGGTCTAGGAAGAAATCCGGTAATATCCAATCCTATTCCCCATCCCACTCATAGATAGACTAATATGGTGCATATTTTATAATGCTGGTGTAATTTTTCTTCCACGAATCTGTCTAGAATTAAGGTTGCTTCTCAGAAATGTTCTTATGTCACAGTTTTCTCACTAAATATAAATAGTGTTCACATCAATATAATTAAGTTTGTACCATTCTCACATTGTAGCAATGTTACATACAATGTGTTGTAAAATGACGTATTTAACTACCACTAATCGGCATGCCACCAAACTATACCTGAGTATATACTCTGCACTGAAGTACTAAACAAACTACTATACGCATACGTTTCAAATAAAGAGATATGTAAACAGACAGAATATGATGTAGGGGTCAGCAATGCCTATATGACACAACAAGTGTCTGGTGCAGTTGTTAGATCGATTACCGCTCCTACAATGGCATGTAATGAAGATTTAAGTGAGTTTGAATGAGGCATTATAGTCAGCGTACGAGAGATGGAACACAGCACGGTAGCGATGAAGTGGGGATCTTCCCGTTCCAACATTTCACAGAAATGTACTGTGAATTTCAGAAATTCGGCCAAACATCAAATCTCCGACATCGCTCCGGCCGGATAAATGTCCTGCAAGAACGGGACCAACGACGACGGAGTAGAATCGTTCAACGTCACAGAAGTGCAACCCTTCCACAAATTGCTTGCAGATTTCAATGCTAGACCATCAATAAATGTCAGCGTGCGAACCATTCGTGTACCCTTGATTACTGGAAGTCAAGAAGCCTTATGTTTCGCTTGGGCCCGTCAGCACCGACATTGGACTGTTGATGACCTTCCGGTTGCCTGGTCGGACGAGTCTCGTTTCAAATTGTACAGAGCGGATGAACGTATACAGGTATGGAGACAACCTCATGATTGCATGTCAGCAGGAGACTGTTAAAGCTGTGGAGGCTCTGTAATGGTGTCGGCCGTGTTCAGCTGGAGTAATTCGGGGCCCCTGACACGTCTAGATACGGCTCTGACTGCTAACACGTACATAAGCATCCTGTGTGATCATCTGCATCCATTCATATCCACTGTGCATTTTGACGGAGTTGGGCAATTCCAGCAAGACAATGCAATACCCCACACGTCCAAAATTGTTACAGAATGGCTTCAGGAACACTTTTATGAGTTTTCAAAAACTTCTGCTCGCCACGAAACGCACAAGACATGAACATTATTAAGCATATCTGGGATGCCTAGCAACGTGCTGTTCAGAAGAGATCTCCACCCCATCGTACTCTTACCGGTTTACGGACAGCCCTGAAGGAGTCATGGTGTCAGATACCTCCAGCTCTATTTCAGACGTTAGTCAAGTACATTCCATGTCATGCTGTGCACTTCTGCGTACTCGCGGGGCCCTACATGATATTAGACCGGTGTACCAGTTGCTTAGGCTCTTCAGTGTATATTGTCTTTGAGTCATCTTTGGCGGAAGTCAGAGCAACTGTTATGAATTATGTCTGTATAGCGCTGTTGGTGAGAGGGACATTGAAGAATTAATGTACATTTCTCTCAATTTATGTTGAAAAAAATGAGAAATTTGTTGGGGGACATCCCACTTCAGCCCATATAGTTTCATGAATTTCCGGTAGGTGAGGGCTCTATATGTAGGCCTCAAACTGCCATAGCAAAGGTGAGTTAGAACCACGCAATCTCAGATATTGATAGGTGCAGAACGTCTACAGAGACAGGTCAGTGACCAAAAGCATGGCGAGTCGCTCAGCGCGGCGACTGTCATAATCGTCACAAGGTCGTACAAAGCTGTCCTACATGAGGCGTGCCGGCAGGCTTCACACAGATATGACACCTGAAATGTTGGAACGTGCAGACACTGTCATTCGAGGTGATCGAGGAATCATAATCTAGCCCCTTGCAGCTCATCTGGACATCTCTGCAAACAGTGCTGACATAATTTTCTACCAGTTGCTGTGCTCAAAGGCGTGTGTCCAATGAGTTCGGCGTCGCCTAACAGAATACCATAAAGAGTAACGAAGAACCACCTTTCCAGACAGCTTTTTGTCGAACATCGTCACAGGTGGATTCTTCACTTCGAACTGGAGACGGTCTTCTTCCAGGGCTCTGAAGGGGTTCTTCTGATTGACGCTCTCCGTCATGGTGCAGCGATCGACTCTCAAATGTATTGTGCTACTCTCAGAAAACTGAAGATACGACTTCCACTTGTTAGTCGGCACAAAAATGCAAAGGAACTTATCCTTCTGATGACAAAGCAAGGCCTCACGCAAGTCTGTGCACCCAAGAGGGGCCCACAAAACTTCAATGGAGAGTTCTCCCTTATCCACACTACAGCCATATGTCGCACAATCCATCAGTTTGGCTCACTGAAGGATGCACTCTGCAGGAAGCAGTACTTGGATGATGGGGAAGTTACGCGGCAAGACGTTGTATCCGATGTCCAACAGTAGAGGGCTGACATGTGGCATACAGCCCTTTCCAGTAAGGTGCTATAAGGCCAACTCGTTGAAAGAAGATCATATTGACAAGTATGGCGGTGTTTGTAGCCTAAACGGTGTGGAATTAAAGGAATAGTATGGTTTATTGGAATCCTGGATAAAACGAACCTACTTTCGGAAAAAGGATGCGTTGCATCATTAATTGAACGACCCTCGTAGTAGCGTAGTTGTGGTTCACTTACGATACGATGAGGTTCTGAGCGAAAGACGAAATCTTCGTTCTCAAGTTATACTGATTGTATACCTCCTGCATATTTTACTACCGTCCCATTAGTATTCAACAAAGAGCGTGCTTTTATTCATCCATGGCTTCGCATGTGTACTGATAATTTGATTATTATACCATATCTCGGGCAAAATTTTGCACAATATTAATTTATACGCAGAAGAGCCAAGGATACTGGTACACCTGAACAATATCGCGTAGGGCCCCCTCGAGCACGCAGTAGTGCCGCAAGTGACGTGGCTTGGACTCGACTAATGTCTGAAATAGCGATGGGGGGACACCATGAATGCTGCAGGACAGTCCATAAATTGGTAAGAGCACGAGGGTGTGGAGATCTCTTCTGAACACCATGTTGCAAGGCATCCCAGGTAGCTCATTAATGTTCATGTCTGGAGAGTTTGGTGGCCAGCTGTTTAAACTCTCTAAAGAATTCCTGTGTAGAAATTCTGGACGTTTGAGGTGTCGTATTGTCTTGCTGGAATTGCTCAAATCCATACGAATGCACAATGAACTTGAATGGATGCAGGTGACCACACAGCATGCTAACGTACGTGTCACCTGTCAGAGTCGTATCTATGCTTATCGAGAGTCCCATATAATTCCAACTGCACACACTGCACACCATTACAGAGCCTCCATGAGGTTGAGCAATCCCCTGATGACACACAGGGTCCATCGATTCATGAGGTTGTCCCCGCACCTGTACATAACCATCCGCTCCATACCACCTGAAACGAGATTTGTCCGTCCAGGCAATATATTTATAGTCATTAACAGTCCAATGTCGGTGTTGACGCTCCCAGGCGATGAGTAAAGCTTTGTGTCGTGCAGTCATCAAGGGTACACGAGTGGACATTCGGCTCCGAAACCCCATACCGGTGATGTTTCGTTGAAATTTGGGACACTTGGGCGATGGCCCAGCATTGAAATCTGCAAGCAGTTTGCGGAAGGGTTGCACTTCTGTCACATTCTTGCAGGATCATTTTCCGGCCGCAGAGACTTCGGAGATTTAATGTTTTACCGGATTCCTGATATTCACAGTGCACTCGTGAAACGTTAATATGTTACCTCGGTGATGCTTTGTCCCATCGCTCGTACGCCGACTATAACGCCACGTTCAAACTTATTTAAATCTTAATAACTTGCCATTGTAGCAGCAGTAATCGATCTGACAACTGCGCCAGACACTTGTTGTATTATATAGGTGTTGCCGACCGCAGCACCATATTCTGCCTGTTTATATATCTTTGTGTTTGACTACTGTTGTGTATATAGTTCCGCGTAGTCAGCGCGTACACAACTTTCCCACTAGAGCGCGCCCCGCTAAGCACAACAGCACAGGTGCAGCGCTCGTCCATCTCCGCACTACGAGATGGCGCTGCCTTAGAGACGCACCAAATTCTGCTTCTGACGATCCGCGTATTAATATGAAACACAGGCAATGAGATTGCTGCTAACGTAGAACCTTATCTCCTCGTGGATCACACTCGTGCAGTGATACCTGAACATGTGAGGCATTATAACGAGTGTACAGACCTCCAATTAGTCAGTCTACATTTGACTGCACCAGTCTGTTCCAGTCTTCATTAGTCAAAAATGGCTCTGAGTACTATGGGAATTAACATCTCTGGTTATCAGTCCCCTAGAACTTAGAACTACTTAAACCTAACTAAGCTAAGGACATCACACACATCCATGCCCGAGGCAGGATTCGAACCTGCGACCGTAGCAGTCGCGCTCTTCATTAGTCTGTACCAGTCTATAGTCAAGTTTCAGTCTGCGCCTAATAAGAGTACCATATTCCTGTACATAGCCATGAAGATAAATGGACAGACACTTTGTCAAGTATCAGAGATTTGTGAGAATAAGATTAACATACCAAGACCAAAGGAACTTCAGATTTTCAATTGTAAACAGCATCCAGAATCAAGTTACGTAATGTCTATGTTTTTTATTATTTTAATAAATGTGTGTGAAAATTAATCAAGTTCTGTTTAAAGTTGGTCACCATCAATCTGCTACTCTAAGCGTGCAAGTGGCATTTCTATCGTCTGACTTAAGGGAAGAAGATAAACACACCACGATAAGACCACAAGACACATTGCTGACGCTCGCCTACTTCGTTAGAGCGACAAGTCAAATAATCCGATGGTGTGTGTACCAAAGGTCTTACAGTACGCACACTACAACTACGCATGATTATACCAGTTTCTGTGGCGCTTCAGTATATGTAAGTAACGGACATTAACTACGCTGTATTTAAGACTACAATATTGTTAAATTTTTGAGTTCTCTAGAGTATATACAAGATACGTACTACTTTTTTTATGTTGGTTTGTTTCTTTTGTAGCTGCTTGATAATGACATTACAATCGAAATTGACCAGGAACACAGAAAGTAAATGATATAAATGAGAATGAAAAGGACAATGTTTTCTTTTACGAAATACGTGGAGGCCATGGACCGGCACATAAACAAGATTAATAGGTTCTTTCTTATTGTACTAGCGATATTTGAGCTTGTCATCCTTTCCATCGCTATTCCAGACGTCACTGAGTACGACCAAGAATTTCACATCGTTAGACTAGTGGGCTCTTGAGGTTGCTCTCCGAGCGACAGCGATTTGAAAGCTCGCTCTCCAATTGAACGACGGGAAATATTTCTTCCTGGCTCTGGAACGTACGTTTATCGGTCTGAAAATTCCTAAAGCGGAACTCCTTCTTTAGCTTTAGGGGCAGTGTTGAAAACTGTGGCAATCAGACTGAGGAATACGTTTAGGAAAATTCCATTTACATAAATGTATTCTCGGCCGGAGTGGCCGTGCGGTTCTAGGCGCTAAAGTCTGGAACCGAGCGACCGCTATGGTCGCAGGTTCGAATCTTGCCTCGGGAACAGATGTGTGTGACGTCCTTAGGTTAGTTAGGTTTAATTAGTTCTAAGTTCTAGCCGACTGATGACCGCAGAAGTTAAGTCGCATAGTGCTCAGAGCCATTTGAACCATAAATGTATTGGTGAGCGATTCAGAGGAACTGCTTCCTAAAACTTAAATTAATACAGTCACTTACAGTATTTATTGTGTTTCCATATGCACGTTTCGTCACAGGAGAGCGAACCAAGAGAAAAAAGTAGTGGCTGTATTTGGGACACTCAACCCACACTAAAATGAACATTCCTCATTAATGCAACTAGTGTAACACTCGTTACCTCAGTTTTGATAAAGTATGGAAGTTACTTTAGAGGTCAACTGTTTACACCAGTGTGAAGAATAAAATGTAGCGACGGTCGTCACCGGTTTTATAGACTGCTTGCCTTTCATTACTGTCTCACAAGAACCTCTGATATTGTAGGTTTGGAATGTGTTCTTACTCCAGTAATTGTCCGCGTCTATAAAGGGAGTATATTAAATAATGTGAGACACTGAGAATTGATGGGCTTGGAATCGCTGAATTTAAATTTATTTCCTTGACTTATTGCCGAGCGAGACCACTTAGCGATATAGACTGCGCTGTTGTCATCGCCTTGGCCGACGTGGACAGATACGAGACGCTCGTGGGAACTCCGATGAACAGCAACCAACAGGCCGATGTGCTGTGTGGGTGGCAGGGTGGCAGGCTAATTTTGCACTGTGGATCTCTATGTGTCAGAGTTGCGATTATACAATTTCGGGATCCTTCCGTGGCAGTTAAATGGAACTTATTCCATTTGTTGTCCGCAGTAATCTGTGAATTCCTTTCTTGCATTACCGCGTACCATAGTGGTCCGTTGTTATAATATTCTGTTACAAATTTGGTTCGGACTGTTACTGTCACTCACTGCTATTACCCGTTCCTGCCGACACGGGACTCAGCTAACATAGAAACGCCCCGACCGCCTACGATTCATGTGCAACATACGGCGCGACTGCTACGGTCGCAGGTTCGAATCCTGCCTCGGGCATGGATGTGTGTGATGTCCTTAGGTTAGTTAGGTTTAAGTAGTTCTAAGTTCTAGGGGACTGATGACCACAGCTGTTAAGTCCCATAGTGCTCAGAGCCATTTGAACCTTTTTTTTTTTTTTTTTTTTTTTTTTTTGCAACATACGAGGACATTCTGCGAAGTAATGCCTCCGAATATTTTATGTGAACACACTTACAGCCTTTTAAATAAAACGCCCTTTTCTTAACAGTGCACACCTTTAATTTTCAAGCCTATATATTACCTCTCAGCGTAGTGAGACTGGCGACGGAGGCACAAAACGACTTCTGCTTTCGCCGCATCAGCACTATGAAAGTGAAATCCTCGGAAACATTCTTCACGTTTTGGAAACATAAAAATCGGATGGGGACAATTTGAGACACTATAGGGTGCAATATGACAGTCAGCTAAGGCGTAGGATTCAGGCAGATGCTGCAGCACCCGTATGTGATCTGGCTTTGTCTTGGTGAAAGGGAGGATACTGCATGAGTGGTCGAACTCTTTTGCAGTTAGAAACTCGATTAAGCACGCGGTTTTTCACGTACCGATATTGTTACGCTACAGATCACCCTGCTGCATGTTACAGAACCTGCTTATAGGTTCTCCATAAAATGCTACAGTTAGTCTCCCTCTGGCGGCAGAAGGTTGCAATTTGCGTCAGCGAAGCTGGAGAGGCTACCGAGTAGTATTCATGACACGTAATACCTCAGCTGATAATCAGAACACATAAAAACATTCGCAGGCACTACTTCTCATCGTAGCTGCGTAGCAGAGCGAAGGACGCTTACGACGTACGTAGGACAATGACAAGGTTAGACTCCAGAAAGAGCATACACGGCAATGACTATTATCCAATCGCTTTACGTGGCACTAATACGCTATGTGATTCGAGGCGCCCTCCATCGGTAATTCTGGGATTCAATATGCTGTTCGCCCACCCTGTTCGCTAACACTTGGTTCAAGAATCATAAATGATGGTTGTATACATGGAAGAAGCCTGGAGATACTGACAGGTTTCAGATAGATTATATAATGGTAAGACAGAGATTTAGGAACCAGTTTTTAAATTGTAAGACATTTCCAATGGCAGATGTGGACTCTGACCACAATCTATTGGTTATGAACTGTAGATTAAAACTGAAGAAACTGCAAAAAGGTGGGAATTTAAGGAGATGGAACCTGGATAAACTGAAAGAACCAGAGGTTGTACAGAGTTTCAGGGAGAGCATAAGGGAACAATTGACAGGAATGGGGGAAAGAAAAACAGTAGAAGAAGAATGGGTAGCTTTCAGAGATGAAGTAGTGAAGGCAGTAGAGGATCAAGCAGGTAAAAAGACGAGGGCTAATAGAAATCCTTGAGTAACAGAAGAAATATTGAATTTAATTGATGAAAGGAGAAAATACAAAAATGCAGTAAATGATGCAGGCAAAATGGAATACAAACGTCTCCAAAATTAGATCGAGATGAAGTACAAAATGGCTAAGCAAGCATGGATTGAGGACAAATGTAAGGATGTAGAGGCTTATCTCATTAGGGCTAAGATAGATAATGCTTACAGGAAAATTAAAGAGACCTTTGGAGAAAAGAGAACCACTTGTATGAACATCAGGAGCTCAGATGGAAACCCAGTTCTAGGCAAAGAAGGGAAAACAGAAAGGTGGAAGGAGTACATAGAGGGTCTATAAAAGGGCGATGTACTTGAGGACAATATTATGGAAATGGAAGAGGATGTAGATGACAATGAAATGGGAGATACGATACTGCGTGAAGAGTTTGACAGAGCACTGAAAGAGCTGATTCGAAACAAGGCCCCGGGATTAGACAACATTCCATTAGAACTACTGACGGCCTTGGGAGAGCCAGTCCTGGCAAAACTCTACCATCTAGTGAGCAAGATGTATGAGATAGGCGAAATACCCTCAGACTTCAAGAACAATATAACAATGCCAATCTCACAGAAAGCAGGTGCTGACAGATGTGAATGTTACCGAACTATCAGTTTAATAAGTCACAGCTGCAAAATACTAACACGAATTCTTTACAGACGAATGGAAAAAGTGGTAGAAGCCAACCTGGGGGAAGATCAGTTTGGATTCCGTAGAAATATTGGAACACGTGAGGCAATACTGACCCTACGACTTATCTTAGCAGCTAGATTAAGGAAAGGCAAACCTACGTTGCAAGCATTTGTAGACTTAGAGAAAGCTTTTGACAATGTTGACTGGAATACTCTCTTTCAAATTCTGAAGGTGACAGGGGTAAAATACAGGGAGCGAAAGGCTATTTACAATTTGCACAGAAACCAAATGGCAGTTATAAGAGTCGAGGACATGAAAGGTAAGCAGTGGTTGGGAAGGGAGTGAGACAGGGTTGTAGCCTCTCCCCGATGTTGTTCAATCTATATATTGAGCAAGCAGTGAAGGAAACAAAAGAAAAATTCAGAGTAGGTATTAAAATCCATGGAGAAGAAATCAAAAATTTTGAGGTTCGCCGATGACATAGTAATTCTGTCAGAGACAGCAAAGGACTTGGAAGAGCAATTGAACGGAATGGACAGTGCCTTGAAAGGAAGATATGAAATGAACATCAACAGAAGCAGAACGAGGATAATGGAATGTAGTCGAATTAAGTCGGGTGATGCTGCGGGATTAGATTAGGAAATCAGAAACTTAAAGTAGTAAAGGAATTTTGCTATTTGGGGAGCAAATTAAGTGATGACGGTCGAAGTAGTGAGGATATAAAATGTAGACTGGCAATGGAAGGGAAGCGTTTCTGAAGAAGAGAAATTTGTTAACATCGAGTGTAGATGTAAGTGTGAGGAAGTCGTTTCTGAAAGTATTTGTATGGAGCGTATGGAAGTGAAACATGGACGATAACTAGTTTGGACAAGAAGAGAATAGAAGCTTTCGAAATGTGATGCTACAGAAGAATGCTGAAGATTAGATGGGTAGATCATATAATTAATGAGGAGGTACTGAATAGGATTGGGGAGAAGAGAAGTTTGTGGCACAACTTGACGAGAAGAAGGGATCGGTTGGTAGGACATGTTCTTAGGCATCAAGGGATCACCAATTTAGTATTGGAGGGAAGCGTAGAGGGTAAAAATCGTAGAGGGAGACCAAGAGATGAATACAATAAACAGATTCAGAAGGATGTAGGTTGGAGTAGGTACTGCGAGATGAAGAATCTTGCACAGGATAGAGTAGCATGAAGAGCTGCATAATACCAGTCTCAGGACTGAAGACCACAACAACAACAACAACAATACGCTATGTGATCAAAGGTATCCGGTCTCCTGGCTGGAAATGACTTACAAATTCGTGGCGCCCTCCACCAGTAATTCTGAAATTCAATATGGTGTTCGCCCACCCTTAGCCCTGATGATAGGTTCCACTTTCGCAGGCATACGTTCAATCAGGTTCTGGAAGGTTTATTGGGGAATTGGAGCCCATTCTTCAAGGAGTGCTGCACTGACACGAAGTCGACGTTTAAAACATTCTAACGGGTTCAGGTCAGGCGTCTGTGCAGGCCAGTCCGTTACAGGGATGTTACTGTGGCGTAACAACTCCGCCACTGGCCGTGCGTTATGTGTAGGTGGTCGATCGTGTTGAAAGATGCAGTTGCCACCCCCCAATTGCTCTTCAACAGTGGAAAGCAAGAAGGTGCTTAAAACATCAATGTAGGCCGTTGTTATGATAGTGCCCCGCAAGACATCAAGGAGTGCAAGACCTCTCCATGAAAAACACGACCACACCATAACACCGCTTCCGAATTTTACTGTTGGCACTACACACGCTGGCAGATGGCGTTCACCGAGCATTCGCCATACCAACAATCTGCCATCGGATAACCACATTGTGTACCGTGATTCGTCACTCCACACAACGTTTTTCCATTCTTCAACCGTCCAATGTTTACTCTCCTTACATCAAGCGAGGCGTCGTGTGGCATTTACCGGCGTGATGGGTGGCTTATGAGCAAAAAAGTGGTTCAAATGGCTCTGAGCACTATGCGACTTAACTTCTGAGTTCATCAGTCGCCTATAACTTTGAACTAATTAAACCTAACTAACCTACGGACATCACACACATCCATGGCCGAAGCAGGATTCGAACCTGCGACCGTAGCGGTCGCTCGGTTCCAGACGGTAGCGCCTAGAACCGCACGGCCACTTCGTCCGGCGGTTATGAGCAGCCGCTCGATAATGAAATCCAAGTTTTCTCACTTCCCGCCTAACTGTCATAGTACTTGCAGTAGATTCTGATGCATTCTGGAATTCCTGTGTGATGGTCTGGGTAGGTGTCTGCCTATTACACATTACGACCCTCTTCAACTGTCGGCGATCTCTGTCAGCCAATAGAGGAGATCGTCCTGTACTCTTTTGTGCTGTACATGTCCCTCGAAGTTTCCACTTCACCATCACATCGGAAACAGTGAACCTAGGGATGATTAGGAGTGTGGAAATCTCGCGTACAGACGTATGACGCTAGTGGCATCCTATTACCTGACCACGTTCGAAGTCCGTGAGTTCCGTGAAGCGCCGCATTCTGCTCTCTCACGATGACTAATGACTGCTGAGGTCGCTGATATGGAGTATCTGGCAGTAGGTGACCGCACAATTAACCTAATATGAAAAACGTATGGTTTGGGTGTGTCAGGATACATTTGATCACATAGTATAATTCCCAAGCCTACATGTTTCGGCCAAAGGTGGATATGAGTAGTTACACGAGTACATTAGTGACTAGAGCCCCAAGCCAATCGTCGATTAATTATCAGACTTTTTTCCTAAAGAATATCACATTTGTCGTTGACTGTAGATATTATTTATTTCACAACTGCATTCTCGGACTTTGGGCAATTGTCAAGTGGTACTGCTAATACAGTGACAAGCCCATCAACCATCAGACATTTTAACGGCAGTATCTTAACGAGTGTCCTAGGAAGAGGCCAACTGAACATTATACAAGTGATGTTCATCATCGTTCACTGGGCTTAGAATTAAACGTGGCAAAGAATGCATTGCCGGCCAAGATAAGTTTATTGGTATCGAATATGGATCCTAATTAGAGGAAGAAATTTCTGTGAATGCACGTTTGAAGGACAGCGATGCAGGGTAGTATTTCATGTTCAGTGGGAAAAAACGGTACAGAAGAAAATCGAAGCGTTTTAGGTGTGGAGTTAGAGAAGAACGTTGAAAATTCTTTGGATTGATAAGACATCGGATAAGGAGGTTCTCCGCAAAATCGGCGAGGATAGGAACATAAAGAACACACTGATAAGAACAGGCGGCAGGATGACAAGAAAGGTGTTAAATAGAAGTGGAATAACATCCATGATACAAGAAGGAAAAATCTGTATGGCGAGTCAAAGATCGGAAATCATACAACAAATAATTGAGGACGAGTGTGCAAATGTTACAAAGCAGTCAGAAGACATGAAAAGAAAAGAGAATGAGAAAAAGTTTAAAGACAGGTCAGATCATATGAATATTGAACTAATTTGCTACGCACCATCTTCGGTTAAGGATTGTAATACTACTATCGACAAACCTTGTAAACTGGTACTACTGTGTGTTGCCATCTATGTGTATCATAGCTGCTGCCTAACCCTACTTAATCTTGTGACTAATCTATGGAGCTGCTGGACGCAAGAATGGCACCTCGTAGTAGCAACTACTTGGGAATAGGGGTTTCTCTTCCTGCTACATTTATATGTTTAACACCAAGTGCATTTGGTGAGTACAAAATTTATAATGTCTGTTATGAAGCCGTAGCCTTTCGTAGTAATAAATAACCTCCTGCACTAAAATAGCTAGATGAAGCTCTCATGTAGGCGCAGTTGTTATCCTGTAGTTTGCAGTTTAAATCTTGTTAGTTCAATTATGGTTTTGTAAATGGTTTCAGTGACTTAGCTCATTATGTTTGAAAGAAATCTGGCTCTCAGCGTTACATATTTTAGGTTGTTTAAATCTTGAATTGTCAATATGGGGCAAATAGAGCTGACTGTTTTAATTAAAATAGTTATTTTGCGTAGCGTCTAACGTTTAATAAATCGTACGGAAATTACTGGAAAACCCGTTTCACGTTATCACTCCTCTTTTCCCATCACCTTCTTCCCCGTGTTAGGAAAGTAAACATAAACATCAATTATGTTACTGTTATCATATGTATGCCTCCAAATGATTAACGAAACAACGTATAAGGCACGAGTTTGGGTAAACAAGAGACCCACATTGTTCAAAATGGTTCAAATGGCTCTGAGCACTATGGGACGTAACATCTGAGGTCATCAGTCCCCAAGAACTCAGAACTACTTAAACCTAACTAACCTAAGGACATCACACACGTCCATGCCGAGACAGGATTAGAACCAGCGACCGTAGCAGTCGCGCGGTTCCGGACTGAAGCGCCTAGAACCGCTAGGCCACAGCGGCCGGCTAGATTCCCACATTTTTTCTTTCAATTTAGAGATACAGCAAGCCATTAGTTGGGATTAGCATGATGATACTAACAATTGATGTAATCGAATAATGTTACACAGTGTGGTTTATTTACCAAAGTATCCAGTTCGTGAGTCTGTGTATTGTGGATACAGCTCGCCGCTTTAAAGTAGGCCCGATTGTGTTGAAATAAAGTGGATACAAATGGCCAGACGTGGTGCACAAAGCGAGTGCGCAATTTCGCGGTTCACTTGGCGGAAACGAGAAGAGAATACAACAGCGCTCTTCAAAAAGTGCTCCCAAAGTGGAATATACATGTTGTTCCCTGCTCTTCCGACATTCACCCTATCAGTTATTCCATCAAAGACCTCTGGGCTCTGGTCGTTCGGGCTATATCTGAGGGAATCAAAAAATTTACATTCTCTTTGACCGGCGGGAATAAAGAGCTATCGTTATTATCACGCTGTACAAAAGGCTATGGAAATACTGTTGAAATTCGTGATGATGCAGTGTTCATTTTTCTCCGTTAGGACATGGCATGCAGTAATGGCCTCCGCAGCACACAGATGATACCCTTTCACTAAATACGGGAAATTCTGTCGTTTTTGGAAAAGAATAGAATTCTCTTTCGATTAAACACGCTAAATACGTAGAATTAAAGCCACCTCATGCAGTGTTTATGTAGCGTCCTAAGAAATATCAACTAGTCCGTAGAGGCTATGTGTGTTACTGTGGGAAACACCTAAAGATCTGTGCGACGCTTCCAGCTCTTTCAATCATTGGCGTACTTCGAGACTTTAGTTCCCTCCTTGCAGACCAGTGATATCACTATTAGGCTAGAAGTGACAGGAAATTCAATATTATGGTTCCAGTACCATACACTGCGCTGTGCATTTCCCAGAGCAGCACATTTGTGAACTGTAGTTGTATGTACTTATGTATATATGTATGTATGTATATATGTATTAAACTGGGGACCTAGAACCGAGGAGAGGATTCCTCCCGCCGTAGCTCTCAGTGATTCACAACCTCGCAACAGGCTGCAGAAGTCCACCCACCCCACCGCCGCCACACACCGAACCCAGGGCTTTTGTGTCGTTCGGCCCTCAGTGGACACCCCGGGAACGTCTCATACCAGACGAGTATAACCCCAAATGTTTGCGTGGTAGAATAATTATGGTGTACGCGTATGTGGAAGCGGTCTATGGTTCAAATGGCTCTAAGCACTATGGGACTTAACATCTGAGGTCATCAGTTTCCTAGACTTAGAACTACTTAAACCTAACTAACCTAAGGACATGAAACACATCCATGCCTTAGGCAGGATTCGAACCTGCGACCGCAGCAGCAACGCGGTTCCGGACTGAAGCGCCTAGAACCGCTTGACCACAGCGGCCGACGAAGCGGTGTTTGTGCAGCAATAGCCGTCACAGTGTAACTGGGGCGGAATAAGGGGAACCAACCAGCATTCGCCAAGGTGAATCGAAAACCGCCTTAGAAACCATCCACAGGCTGGCCGGCACACCGGACCTCAACACTAATCCAACGGGCGGGTCCGTGCTGGTGATCGGCACGCCTTTCCCGCTCGGAAAGCAGCGCGTTAAACTGTGCGGCTAACTGGACGGGCTGAAACTGCAGATATTTGTGATTCTTCTTTTTAACTGTAAACGAGGAAGTTGCACTTCTCTAGGCCAGATATTGTACGAATTTAAACGTTTAACTGTTTACATACAGACGAAGCGAAACATATCGAGCGACTGGATGTGCATGGTTCGGATAAAAATATGGGAACACCTCGAGAAATTCATGCTTAAACATAAAAGCAGATTCTATCGGCTGCAGGCCGCGTTGAGGTATTTAACCACGAACGGCACGCGTGCAGTGCTCTCAACACGTGTGATGTGTCAGTCGAGGTCAGAACAGTGTTATGTGTAATTCCGTGCATCATGTTGGGGCTAAGTGCATTCGAAAGGGGGCAAATTTGTCGCACTCGTACTATGATCAGTTCCATAACCAAAGAAGCCGGAGTGTTTGGAGTTTCAAGAGGCATCATATCGAATATTTACACTGCTTGCAAGAAAAGCGGAAAATCTTCATCCGCTATGTCACAACGCCGAGGAAAGTGTGTGTTGAATGAACGTGACAGATAGACATTAAGCAGGATTGTGATGAATAATAGTACGACACCTGCAAAAATCACTGCTGAACTGAATGCCCCAATTGTGAATCTCGTCAGTGCCTAAACAACACGCAGTTCCATAGGCAGGTAACTGCAGGGCGAAGTGACATTCCAAAACCACTCATCTGTGATTCCAGTGCTCGTAACAAGAAATGTGGCTCCGATGTCATTGAGCCTGCACTGTGAAGCTATGGAAGGAAGACATTTGGTCGGCTGACTTGTGGCCCACTGTTTCGAACTTCAGGGCGAGTTTACGCCGCAAGAGTGAAACATGATGGAGGTTTGGTGAGGTCTTGGGCAGAAGTATCTCGTTATTTCGTGGGCACCATGGGTAATCCGTACGATGGCGCTATTACCAAGGACTGTGTGACCATTTTGGCTGATCGTGTCCACCCCTTGCTCCAGTGTTTGTTGTTCAGTGATTATGCTGTGTTCCAAGACGACAGGGCCCGTGTTCACACAGCTCGCACCGTCCATGACTGGTTTTGTGAACATGACGACGAATTGTCACATCTCACCTTTCCACAACAGTCACTACATATGCTATTGAGTTTTGGTGGACTGCTTTAGAGAGAAGGTGCTTGTTCGCTGCACATTTCTAAAACTTTGCCTGCTCTTGCCTCTATACTGCAGGAGGTATATATTCCCTTAAGTACGATACAGAACCTTTCTTTATCCATTCCGAGACGCCAGGAAACTTGAATGTCAACGTTTTTCATATACCGTACAGTCAATGGTAAATAATTGAGTTTTAAGTGTTTCCACATTTTTGACCACCTCCTGTCGGTTTCAAAGGCACATCTGCGCAAAGAGCGTAATTTACAAAAAAAAAAAAAAAAAAAAAAAAAATTTAACTTAATAAATAAATAAAGTATTAATTAAAAATTAAGCACTATTAACGGTTGTATCGACTGTAGGAGACAACCGCAGAAACAAATGTAGAGTACGTCTCTCAACTGTTTTGGTAAAGGGGACGGCACTATTTGGTTTCAGAAGTGATCCAAGACGGACCCTCCTCTGTTATTACGACAGATTTGTACGGCACAACGCCAGTATTATTTATATTTTGTAGAGGCACCATCATACTAGGCGCACTCGCTTATTGTTGCATATGACAACTGATTTAATGTAAGTCTTAATGTAAATTTAGAGTTAATGTGTGATAACTGAATATAGTGATATTATTTAATATTTGTCTCATTTTATGTTAAAAGTTATCCTCAGCTGCGTCTTGACGTGTCAAAAGATTTCGTGTTCATTAAATGAACGAAAACAGTCCAGTACGAACCACTTGTTCGGTGAGTAAATGTTTTCGAAGTCCAATAAAAGAAGTATTTATTTGAAGAGATAACCACAGTCGAGTAAAAGAATCAGAATGAACTTTACACAGAAAGCCACTGCCCAGCGCGCATAACACACACACACACAAAAAAAAAATATGGCTCTGAGCACTATGGGACTTAATTCTGAGGTCATTAGTCGCCTAGAACTAATTAAACCTAACTAACCTAAGGACATCACACACATCCATGCCCGAGGCAGGATTCGAACCTGCGACTATAGTGGTCGCTCGGTTCCAGACTGTAGCGCCTAGAACCGCCCGGCCAAGCCGGCCGGCCGCGCATAACACAAGTAGTGTATTTAAAAACTATATTTATTTAAGAAATTACTTAATTATTTCAATACGTTGGCTCACTCCCTAGCATTTATCCATGTATTATCCCGTCAGAACTAATTAACAAGTGTCTCACAGTAAACCTGCCAAGGAAACTACGTAAATACTCTTTGGCAGTGGTGCGTCCTGCGGGTGGAGGCATGTCCCGCCGAAATTAGTTGTGTGATAGAATACAGACATATCAGGATGCAGCTGTGGTGGTACTTTTTCTCAGATTTTCTCAGACTGCTCTTAATGAGTCTGGTTTTCGAGCTGAGTGGTGAGCTGAGTAGAGTTTTGGATTTCAAAACATTGTGGAATTGGACGCCAGTCGAAGTTCAGCTTAAGTAACTAAACTTTCGCTTTGTTCTCATTACACTCATGAAATTAAGCTGTGCAGTTCTTTTATGAACAAAATTTTAGTTACTGTTTACATTATCTGTTTCAAGGGACAAGGCTCTTTAAATTTTTTTGAAAGTTACTACCTGTCCAAAGTTTCAATGAGTAACACTAGTGATTTTATATAACTATTCGTCGACAATGAATGCAAAACGACTTATTTGTTTCCTAAATAAATGTTACATAGAAGGACTCAGTGGCAAACTGCTCAAGGACCCATATATCCAAGTTTAACGTGCTTCAAACTTCCTTATATTGAATGTACCAATATTGTTTTATGAAGAGCTGAATAAGCTAGCGTAGATGTTACGTTCTCTGCTTTCATTTTAGACGAAACACATACAGAGCTTGCAGCCCACAGAGTCACTAATGTCTACCACAAAGCAACTCGGGGGTGAGTCAATGCTCGCTCGGGAATCGGACATTTAGATTTCATAACTCATTGAAGGAATAAGGGAAAACATGAAATTATCGTACTAGGTGCAAAATTGTTTGAGAATGACATAAACGAATTTGGATTACTGGAAACAATGAAACACCAAGCAACCTCTGTGTGAGAGTATATGGCCTTGCGGGATATAGGTGCAAATGAAATCTCTTTTACCTTCCGAGAGGACGATGGTGCTAAGGGCACTGACACAAATACTGCAGTGGGGCTCCTGTACGAAGTAAACACATGAAGATACACCAGCCTCCTGATTTAAATGTGCTAAGTTTTGTGGGACAACCTAGAACCCAGCTCTAAAGGCAGTGCTGTTAAAAGAAAGCGATGAAAGGCATACGGAATGTTAAAAACTGAGGCTCGCTAATGATTATGGGGACTGAAACGCCATATACTGATTGATAGCGTGCATCTACCTCGGCATAACTATGGTATCGATCCACTTCGCAAATAATTTCCGGTCTGACCCAGAACATAAACCACTCGAAGTAACTTATATATTTTAGTACAAATTTACATCGTAATGTGTGTCATCTTATAATGAGACACAATGGTCATTTGGTCATGTTTGACCTCTCTGCATTTTTTATGTCAAATCTAAAGATCGATGCGGATTTAACGCATAGTGCGTTAAATAAGTACATAATAATCGTTTAAATAAGCTGTCTTTCCTGATTGAAATGTTCAAATGGTTCAAATGGCTCTGAGCACTATGGGACTTAACTGCTGAGGTCGTCAGTCCCCTAGAACTTAGAACTACTTAAACCTAACTAACCTAAGGACATCATACACAGCCATGCCCGAGGCAGGATTAGAACCTGCGACCGTAGTGGTCGCGCGGTTCCAGACTGAAGCGCCTAGAACCGCTCAGCCACACTGGCCGGCAATTGAAATGTTATGTCTAGTGACCTGGCACCTTACCACTCACAGTTCATAGCTTGTAATAGTATTTCGCTGTTCCTCTGTGCATACTTTTTGCGGTAAGAATGCAATGAAGGTTTAGTCTGATAACGAGTATTAACAGTGCATCATTAATGGCGTCACTTCAGCTGAATGTAAATTTAATGACACTTGTTTCACAGCTGAATTTCTGAAGTTACGTACTGGTGCTATTTCAAATATTAACAGGCCAACAGCATGGTTCTATTTTGTTTTGTATTATATTCCCTATAATCAACTATAACATTTTCTTTGAGTGTATATTAATTAGTGTCACTACTGATAAGCACATCTGGCAAAAGACTAGTAATCTCGAGGAAGACCTGACGCTAATTCCATGTAATATCGCCTCCAGTTATGTCTCAGTTCGACGAGGGAGAGCGTCCACAACTTTCTTCATAAATGAGATATCCAGCTGCAGCCATATGTAGAAAACGCGAAGTGGCGTAATGCGAGAATGTCAGCTGTCACATTCCACCCGCTGTTTTAAATATTCCCAGGCACTTCCATGGGATTAATATCGGCTGACTGAGCGTGTCAGTCGAGCAATAGTATGATATCGTAGTAGTCATCAAAACCACGTAGGCTTGCAGCCCTGTGAGCACTGCTATTCATTCGAGTGGTAATGTCCAGTAGCGCGGTTTTAGCCGAGCGATCTGAGGCGCTGCTGTCATGGACTGCGCTGCTGGTCCCGGGGGAGGTTCGAGTCCTCCCTCGGGCATGGGTGTGTGTATTTGTCCTCAGGATAATTTAGATTAAGTAGTGTGTAAGCTTAGGGACTGATAACCTTAGCAGTTAAGTCCCATAAGATTTCACACGCATTTGAACATTTGGTAATATCCACAGCATGCTCACCAAGAAGGTGACAACCTGATTAACAATTATTGTTTACTTGGACATCCTGTTCCATTTGAACATCATGTAACCTGAATGAGACGGCTTTAACTAGTCTAGGTCACACGGTGCGGTTAACCACCTCTTTCGGTCGTTGGTGTAGTCTGTGTCTTTTATTACTTCAAAAAAAATACGTACTCGTGACTCTTGGGGAAATACTACACGACCTCAGTCAGCTAGTCTCAAGTTTGTGTGTTGTTTGATCCACTGAAGACTTGCAGTATGGTTTACTGATGCGAGCACTCGTCTTCAGAATGTGCAAGACACCAAATAATTGCAATATTCGCACTATTCGTTCTGAAACATTTACAGCAACCATTTTTGCGCAGGCTTATTGCCCTATTTTTCAGATACTTGAAATTCGAAATTAATCACTGACACGCTTGTTATTTCAACAAATAAGTATGAACCAAAGTTAATATAGAGGGCACATACTGACAATAAAACCACTATTGCTGAATGTCTCCCTTGAGAATTCTGATTTCATGCTGAGATAGTTATCCGCGCCCCTTTCTGTGATCGCTGGCTGCTATAATTCATCATGTACATATCCCACTTCCAAGAGAGAGAGAGAGAGAGAGAGAGAGAGAGAGAGAGAGAGAGAGATAGAGAGAGAGAGAGAGAGAGAGAGAGACAGTAATTCATACATTTTGGATATTTGGATCTAATATCGGGTACAGCATGTTACTTGTCTTAACAGTGTCCTAACCGCGGGCGTTGTCATCCTACGTTTTGTTTGCTAAATGTCTACAGGGACAAAAAGGGTATGCGAACATGCACCGAATGTGGGTTCCGGATTTTTAAGCGAACCGCTCGTGTACGACAAGCCTTGTTTTGCTGTATTTTCCACAATTAACAGTGCAGAGACGAGATACTGTGGTGCAGATCGATGGCTACATAGAATGCTTCAGTCTCCTGTAACTGCAACCATAACGTTTAACTAAAATTACCAGGTGGGTCCTGCAAAGAATTACAGAGATACAGACACCGTTTAGTAAAATGCCACTATATCAACACACGACTTAGGTAAAAAAACGTACAAATTGCATGTCATCGACTATTTTTTAGAAACAGTGTAGTGATCAGGCAGTATTTTGGAATGCGTGGAGCTCGATTGCTATCGACGCCGGGAAGCATTGAAAATATCATTTCGTGAGAAACTTGTCAGCTTCTGTTTTTTTTACGAGCTGTTACGATACATAAGCCTATAAGTTTCCAGCTGCAAGGCGTATTGGAAGATTTAACGACACAGACTTTCAAAATTATACTTCCTTTCTAGATTTTGCATCCTAGCTTCCCTACAACGTTCAAGCTTCTGACATAATACGCACCGTCTCGTAGACGGTCTTTTTCTCATGGTCATCTCCCCCCTTGGCAGTTTCCTCCCGCAAATCCGAATGGAGGACTATTCCGGAGACTTCTGCCAATGGAGTGATCACCGTGACAA
The DNA here is from genome assembly GCF_023864345.2 of Schistocerca serialis cubense. Lineage (NCBI taxonomy): Eukaryota > Metazoa > Arthropoda > Insecta > Orthoptera > Acrididae > Schistocerca > Schistocerca serialis. The sequence goes on from NC_064638.1 coordinate 216,537,479, forward strand.
AAACTTAGGACAAGAAAATCTAAAACTGTTTGTCCTCAACATACTCTGACCTTCTCTTGCGAAATGAAATCTACAACAGACAGATACATTGTCAAAACCGTATTCAATAACCCATCACACTGACTAAGTGATAAAAAATACCCAATAACATGTAAATCGGTATCTAAAATCAAACCAGCTCAACGACGATATAACACATTAACTGTTCGCGATCTCAACTATATCACCAGTCATCTGTCTTTCCCAGGCGACTGATACACGCCATATCTAATTGGTGATTTTCCTCTGCACCATCTCACCACCTAACCAATAATAACCATAGGAAAAACAGTTTTTTGACAATTATATTACGATATTAACAATTAAATATTTATTCTTATGTGGTCTTCGCAGCGTCGTTTAGTGGCCAGCTAGATGAGATGGGATCTCTTTCACGGTCAGCTGTTGGCTTCTGCTGCCGACGCATGGAGGTTCTTTGCCGCAACTTGTTCGCACATTCAAGGGCGGACGTTTGCTCGCTTTTCTACTAAATATTAACATACAGTTATACTAGTTATACAGCATTAATAAAGGTACGACACACTTCTTAGTTTTAACGTCTTTCCAACGCTAAATTAATATGTTGAAACGATAAAGTATCCGCAATGACACCCGAAATTTTCTGTTCCGTCACACATTAAAGCTACATGAAATTGCTTGTTTTTCTCACGATTATCATCAGTGAGAATTCGTAACGTCTGTAGCAGTTGGCTAACGAGTTTACGATTCTGGTAGAACCAGCTAATGTTTGTAGAGGAGAGTAAAAACACACTTCGATAGCTCCCGTTTACTATCATTATGTCCATGAGAGGTGCGGTATCCACAGTTTCATTCTTAAATGGGCTATCCCTGGTAACTCCTTCAGATAGGCCTTTACCCGCTTAATTCGCTTTATCCGATCACTGTAGGTCACCACAGACAGAATCTATAGCATCTGTAAATATACTAAACTATTCAACCCACTCCTCACACTACCCCCCCATTCTTGGCTTTTTCTCTGAGTCATCAGTCTTTTGACTGGTTTGCTGCAGCCTCTTCGTTGATACTGATAATTATAATCCTCGAGGGACCTGTTAATGGTTTAGGTTTTGTTGTTAACGTTCCTAAACTAAGAATACTAGAGCGACCTGTAGAGGGCAAAAACTGTAGAGGAAGACAGAGTTTGGAATATATCCAGCCAATAATTGAGGACATGCGTTCCCAGTACAACAGTGGGACGAAAAGATTGACATGTGAAAGGAATTTGTGGCTACAAAATGAAAGAGTTTTCTCGAATAAATTATGTGTTCCGTATTATCGTTTACAGAACGCTGATTTTGCTGCGAATTCCGTCCTAGTATAAAGTTCCAGAAATGAAAATACAAAACTAATTACATTTTGTACTGATCCTTTCACACTTTCAGCAACCTTTAGATTGGAACTCAGGATATAGGAAGAAACACGCTTTTAATTAACTAATAACCAGTTTGTAAAAGCACACGGCATTTAATGGTATTGAATGCTCGTTCAGATATTAAGCTGTTCAACTTGTTTAGAACACTGAAAGTTCACGCCTATGACTGCAAATAACGCCCCACTCAATTTAAACCCTTCGAAACAAAACGTCAGCTCTGAGTAGAAAACTCGAAATGACCGTAGACGTCATCTACAATAACATACTCCTTTACCGATTACTCCAGTTTCTCATATAATAACTATTACACAATCAACGAAGATAACGAAAGCCTCGGTATGTATGACTTCACATCACTAGATCTGACCATAACGTCCTCTGTACTCGTGCAAACTCATCTCCCAGGAGCAAAGCTTGCGAACGATCTGTGATGGCCGAATAACTCAGTAGCCTATCAGAATCACACTCAAACACATACAACAGGAAAACCTTTCTCTTGCCATCAACCCCAGTTTCTATATCAGTTTCCACGATAATCCAAACTAATGCATTACAAAAAGTAATAAAAAATGGTTCAAATGTCTCTGAGCTCTATGGGACTTAACATCTATGGTCATCAGTCCCATAGAACTTAGAACTACTTAAACCTAACTAACCTCAGGACATCACACAACACCCAGTCATCACAAAGCAGAGAAAACCCCTGAACCCGCCGGGAATCGAACCCGGGAACCCGGGCGCAGTAATAAAAACAAAAATAACCTTCTGAAATTTTCCCGGCGTATTTCTTCTTCTAATAATTTCCGGGTATGCAGCCGGATCCCGTCGACATTCTGCCACGATATTTCGGCCCAGAGACGTCCGGCCATCATCAGGTGAGTACACAACTACTGAAGAGCCCAGGTGCAGTCTGCTCTTCAGTAGTTGTGTACTCACCTGATGATGGCCGGACGTCTCTGGGCCGAAATATCGTGGCAGAATGTCGACGGGATCCGGCTGCATACCCGGAACTTATTAGAAGAAAAATAACCTTACCTGTGCATGTCTGACGAACCAAAGTAAAAAGTACATTACTATATCACAGAAAACTGGATACTGGACAAATGTCATTTTCCCACACACATGACTTACAACGTTACTGTGATTCACATACGTAGGGGAATATGATAATTGTAAAGAATAAGGTTCTCACTGCTTTATTAGTATAGTGTTTACTTTAGTTCGTCAGACGAGTAAAGAAGAGGTCTGTCTTCTCTATTTTCATGGCTTTCTAGAATTTATTCGTTTGGATCTTTGTGAAAATTGATTTAGTAACTAGAACTGGTTTAAAAAAGTGGGATTACTAGCTTGATGAGTTGCAGTAGGATTATGATTGGGTAATGTTATTTATTCAACGTATTTAAATAAATAAATAGGACGAATAACACAGAAGAAAATCAGCATCTGATTTTAGCTCATACAACCAGGTATACTCCCTGCATTAATAATTAGATATAGTGAATTATTTAAGTGTAAAGTATTTAGCTAAATTTCTTAACTGAATTTTACACAGAACAGATTAACATATCAGGAAGCTGTTTACATTGGAAAGTATTAAATTTGACGCTTTAGGTGACTTTGTTTATTGGCATTTTAGAATTTACCTAATAAATTTAACTAAATTGGTAATTCTGTAAACTGCTACCACTACCAAAGGCTGCTCAAAGTTTCATAACTGCTGTTGTGGTAAAAACAATTTTTCCCTGTTAACATCAGGCGTGCAGCTTGGCTTGATGAACCTGCCTCCTTACACGTAACATTTGTTACTCCCATTTTTTGAAAGCGTTCTTTGGGGCCATAACTCATGACGTGTGACAGGGGAGATCATATCAGATTCTGTACTAGCGAAATGGTCGTGTATTGCTGCGTCTTAGACCCTCTAAATTATTCTTTGAAATGGGTGTGTTTTTTACCTGCAGAAGCAAATTTAAGATTGGATCTGCTCTCTGTTTTTTCTGGTTTTCCAACGTCGGCTTTTAGAAGTTTTAGTGTACTGAAGAGTAATCGATTCATCCTTTTATGTTCCATCTATCAGCCAGCTATACATATCTGTATAACAATTACAGTTGATTGCACTGGTGCCCGAGACTTACGTTGATGCATTGCGCCCACGTAAGTAAGACAACATCATTAACATTCGAGTTTTATCCCCTCTCCTCCTCTTCATTCCATAACCACCTACAAGGACTCAAATATTGCATTGCGCTAAATAGAACCTGCATTCAACTTGTCAAATATCTGATCGTCTCTCCACACCGTCGGACTGAGAGCATCTCTATCGACAGCATGATACATCTCTGAATATGGTGTCTCAGGAAGACTGGGAAACATTGAGGAGTACATCAGGAACGATGATTTGAAGCAAGTAACTCCATGCTGACATATGATCTATATTGAATGTTTTCCGAAGCAGAACGCATTTAACGCACATTTTTGTTTAATATTTGTATCTTTGAATTCATTGTGAGCTTTACAGGAGTGCAACACATAGGATATATAATATGCATTTTACAAAGTATCAGTTGAAATGGGGACAAGTTATTCGCATGTTAAGTGAGCGATACACTTGTTCCTTGGAAAATGGTATATGCAGAAAATGGCCGTGTGCAGATTGCAGGACTATGCTGCAGCATTTGGGCATTCTGTTGCCCTTCCTTCATGTATTGTTGAACTCTACGTTTAGGAGAAAAGTAGGATCTTGGAAGAATACTTATTTCCAGCAATGTGTGGAAAACACTGCTAAACATCTACCATCAAGAAATGGACACATCGGAATGTGTCGGCGGCGTTCTTCAACAGCAGCAGGAACACTATCACCACAATAAACAATGTGATCAAAAGTATCTGGACACCTGAATGAAAATAATCTAGAAGTTCGTGGCGCCCTCCATCGGTAATGCTGAAATTCAGTCTGGTGTTGGCCCACCCTTAGCCTGGATGACAGCTTCCACTCTCGCAGGCATACGCTCAATCAGGTGCTGGAAGGTTTCTTCGGGAATGGCAGCCCATTCTTCACGGAGTGCTGCACTGATGTGAGGTACCGATGTCGGTCGGTGAGACCTGGCACGTAGTCGGCGTTCCAAAACATCCAGAAGGTGTTCTATGGGATTCAGGTGAGGTCAGTCCATTAAAGGGATTTTATTGTCGTGTAACCACTCCTCCACAGGCCGTGCATTATGAACAGGTGCTCTATCATGTTGAAAGACGCAATCGCCATTCTCTAATTTCTCCTCAACAGTGGGAAGCAAGAAGGTGCTTAAAACATCAACGTAGGCCTGTGCATTGATAGTTCCACGCAAAACACCAACGGCTGCAAGCCGACTCCATGAAAAGCACGACCGCACCATAACCGCACCGCTTCCGAATTTTACTGTTGGCACTACACACGCTGGCAGATGACGTTCACCGGGCAGTCGCCATACCCACACCCTGCCATCGGATAACCATAATGTGTACCGTAGTTCCTCACTCCACGCAACGTTTTTCCACTCTTCAACAGTTTAATGTTTACGCTCCTTAGACCAAGCGAGGCGTCGTGTGGCATTTACCGGCGTTATGTGTGGCTTATGACCAGCCTCTAGATAATGATATCCAAGTTTTCTGACTTCCCGCCTGTCATAGTACTTGCAGTAGATCCTGATGCAGTTTGGAATTCCCGTGTGATGAGGTGGGTAGGTGTCTGCCTGTTACACGTTACGACCCTCTTCAACTGTCGGCGGTCCCTGTCACTCAATACACGAAGTCGGCCTGTACTCTGTTGTGCTGTACGTGTCCGTTCACGTTTCCGCGTAACTATCACATCGGAAACAGTGAACCTAAGGATGTGTATGAGTCTGGGAATCTCGCGTACAGACGAATGACACAAGTGACACCCAATTACCTGACCACGTTCGAAGTCCGTGAGTTTCCTTGGAGCGCCCCATTCTGCTCTTTCACGATGTCTAATGGCTACTGAGGTCGCTGATAGGGAGTACCTGGCAGTAGATGGCAGCACAATGCACCTAATATGCAAAACGTGCATTTTTGAGGGTATCCGGATGCTTTTGATCACATAGTGTATCTTCATATTCTTTAGTATAGTTGCCGCCTCGAAAATAAGCATCTCATGGTCATCTGACCATTCAACTTTGCCAGTTAGCGTAAATTTCACGTGTTAGTCAAGGTTCCGAAACAAATATTAGATATGTGTACTTTTAGTCTCGAATATGTAGGAGTACCGGTACTTTCCAAAAGCCAGCTCTGGCCACCTGCCTCAAAAAAGCAAAATAAAATAAATAAATAAAACCTAACGTTACGTGGGATTGTGAACGATATAATTTTTTATTCCAACCTGCGGAAAAATAATCACTGCCGTATGTAGACTGAAAAAATATGTGACCAGTATCAAAATTTATACAAGCATGCTATATATATATATTACTGTGAAAACAGAAAATTATTCCGACATAAAAAGATAAAATATTGTAACTGGTGTAAATCTGTCCTCTCTGTGTAACGAAAAATGTTGTCGATGATGAATTTGCGTTCTGTTCAACCTTGTAGAAAATTACAGTGAGATGTTGTTAAGGAAACTATAAAATAAATTTTGGTAACATGTGACACATCATTATTGTATCGTGATGCGTTTTATTTACGAGAGCGTCAAAAAAAAAAAGGCTGAGCACTATGGGACTTATCATCTGAGGTCATCAGTCCCCTAGAACTTAGAACTACCTAAACCTAACCAACCTAAGGACATCACACACATCTATGCCCGAGGCAGGATTCGAACCTGCGACCGTAGCAGTTGCGCGGTTCCGGACTGAAGCGCCTAGAACCACTCGGCCACCGCGGCCGGCCGAGAGCGTCAGTGGGCGACACCGTCCGTGTGCTTTTATGCCACTGCCAGGATTTTTGTTTCGACTGCTATCCTTTCTACGAGCCAGAATATTCCGTGTCTCGAGAAAAAATTTTATCTGCTACTGTTACTGACATTTCGTCACTGCACCCACCACAAAAATTTCCAATATACACGATACAAAAGTAACTGTAGGTATTCGGGGCAATATTTCCGTTTAAACGTGTTTGTGGGCATTGTTTTGTGAAACCAGAGTTTTATCGAAGCATACTTCAACAGTTTTATTCTAAGCGCGCAGCAAGCGCATTGCACGCAAAACTTCGGTCTTGCGGTGGCAGTGTTCTTGCATTCCGTTAACTCTTTTCGTCCATCACTACATTTTCTAAATCAAAAACCAAATGGGCGGAGAAGTCAAAGAACGGAGGTCTCTGAGCCAGAATAATTAATTTTTTGTCGGAGATCGTCGTGTCTTTTATACGTTCTTCTGTCGTAAAGTCGATGTACTGTCCTGTGCACTAACATTTCGTCAAAATCGTCAAATTCCGTGAATTTCACTTTTATATCCCTCTCTTGGAGAATCAAAACGTTTGCTGAAATCTCATCTAGAGATTCTGTCGAAGTTAATGCACTGTTAATATTAAATACTACATAGAATGAACTCTCGGCTGTGTTTTCATTTTATGTACTTGCGCAAATTTATATTATTCGTACTTCTTCATTGTTGGGTAAATCAGTAGGAAAAAAAAAGCTTCAGTACATTTGGCTTAACGATTTTAGATTCTCTCGAATGTGTTTGTGCTCATTACGCACACAGTTCGGAGCAGGAATACACATGGGCCGTTGCTCCTGCATTTCGATCACTACCAAACACGGCTGTGCACTGTTCCACAGAAGACAGAAACAAAACGTGAACACACGATATCGCATGGAAACATTGAACAATCAGCTGGCGCTTACATGCTGGACTATTAACAACATGTATGTGTCAACAAAGCTATCAGTCGGGCGAATCACGGCGCTTAGGACCCGAGGACTGCCGGCAGAATAGGTGACTTTGAGTTGTCTATTTTCGTGACGGCCACTTTAGTGTAAGTATCTGGCATTTTAGCCATTGCGTGCACAGACTAAATTGACCGGTTCTTCTCTCTGACATTCTCAATCCCTCACACTACTTCACTCACAACGCGTAATGGACCACTGCGTGTTCAGAGGACTAGTTTAATGGCAGAAAAACATCCCGAGTAAGGAGGCTGAGCTACAATAAAACGTCAAAGCGGTTGGATGGGTAAGACACATACATGCGCACACTAGCCCATAATCGAAAGTAAGTAGAATGTGTTCTACTTCGGAAACCACTTAGAGTAGTGTATACTTGTATCTCCATATGAAGCGTTTTGTTTTAAATTATTGTTCCTGTCATATCCCTGAATATTGACCATCCAGCCTGTAACACACTCAATGTTATGCATCCATTTGTTGCACAACAGAAGTCAGAATTGCACTTACTCAAGATAAACCAGTTTCTACAGTTAATAATACCATGCGTTTGTAGCTAGCCCAGAAATTAGGTAAGCCTATTTTTATGCATACAAATCCAGTTTACAAGCATGCTATCTAGACTGTGACCATACAAATACTAATGTTTTTGTGGTTTTTAATCAGAGGTAAAGTCAGAACACTAACTTCGTAGAATCTTATCCTACTACATACTACATATGCTTATGTAAAGTAAGGTATCCCAATTTAAAAGCAACTACACTCTGATTCATTTACTTGGTATGTATGCATAAATCTTTATTAATGGGTTTATGCTGCCTAGACTGCCCTCGCTCCATTATTTCTCTTCTCTTTTATTACTTTTTATTTTCGTACGTCGAATAGTGGTGCAAACATTCCACTTGGCAGCTACCCCTTTCTATATTCATTTCGTATGATAACAGACACATCGGTCTATTTCATCGTAAGTGCTGCTGTGTAAGTCTCATCAACTTCCCACATGGCATGTGCTAGCTGCAGCTGTGACATATCATGGTTCCCTCATGTACTCTTTAAATTAAACAACGCATTGTTAATGGTGAACACACAGTACCACTCACATCTAATGCATTGCTTAACGTTGAGATATTATAAGCGTACAGTGAGCATTCTACGTTTTTACCAAGATATGAGGCTAAAAGCAATGTGAAAGCGGTTTCGCTCATGTCTGGAATCCTGCAAAATTTTTTCACTACCCGCGTAAAAAGATCACATTCGAGGGATGTTTTTCCCAGGGGTCGCAAAACGACCGGTGCCGAATGTATAACTTTTCTCATTATATCTGTATGAAGTTTCAATTGTTCTCATATGCAAGTATAGTCCCAGCGCTGACGAACTTCTGCTATATCTAAGTATACAGACAACAAAAGCATGTAAACGCTTACTGCACCCATTTGCGATCCCAATGGGCCCGAAGTATGAGGCTGAAAGTTAATACATCTAAAATAAAATTAGTTTCACTCGCTTACTTAGTTCAATGAGTCTCTCTGCCCGAGCCCCCTTCCCCTGTCAATCCCCAACGATACAGAATTATCTTTGCCTGTATTTTCGTGAATGATTCTGATTCTTCAATTAGACTGGAATAAACACACGACTGTTGTCTGTGAAAACGTGCCGGCATATTCCGAGCACTAGGGAAACACAAAAACAGTATTTGCCCTTGGACTTAAAAATAAAGACCAGTGCTCAAAATTGTTTGTTATGGCGATGCTGTTCTTCAAAGACTTTCGCACATTTCAGAGCGGCTGAAACTATCGATGAACACTTTTGTGTGACAGATTATTACAATAGTTTCTTCGGCTACTTCACTGCGATTAATTGTCATGGTCACGTGCAGATATTCGTGGAAACAGTCAGATACTCGGTGTGTTCTGCCGTAAGTTGAATCATTCCTGTCCTCTTATTTATCTTCATATCTAACACTACTACCTGAACTGTGTAGTAGAAATATTTGGACTCAATAAAGATAAATATTACTTATAACATTCTACAGGGTGATATTTTCTGGTGTATACAAACTCTAGAGATTGATCGATGAGAGGATACAGAACAAAAAAGGTCAAATGAAATGCATGGTTTCCACGCTGCAGACCACTTATTCAGTTATATATTGTTACAGAGACTGCGGTCTAATACGTGCTGTACCTCGCAGACACAGTTACAGTACGTGCTGAAAATGGTTTCCATGCGCCTCAATGCGTGCGTGTACGTGCTTTAACATGTTCTGTCTCACACGTTCACATCGGCCAGGCCGCATCCGACCCGTGTCGAAAGCAGCATGAATACGCTGCTCCAGTGTCTCCACATGTCAAATGGTTTCTGCAAACACAATATTTTCGAGATGCCCCATAACCACATAACCAGAAACCGCATGGTTTCAGATCCAATGAACGAGCAGGCGATACAATTATACCCCTTCGTCCGGTCCATCTACCAGGGAAGACACAGATGATATACTCTACTGGCCATTAAAATTGCTACACCACGAAGATGACGTGATACAGGCTCGAAATTTAACCGACAAGAAGATGATGTTGTGATATGCAAATGATTAGCTTTTCAGAGAATTCACACAATGTTGGCGCCGGTGGCGACACCTACAACGTGCTGACATGAGGAAAGTTTCCAACAGATTTCTCATACACAAACCGCAGTTGACCGCCGTTGCCTGGTGACACGTTGTTGTAATGCCTCGTGTTAGGAGGAGAATTGCGTACCATCACGTTTCCGGCTTTGATAAAGGTCGGATTGTACCCTATCGCGATTGCGGTTTATCGTATGGCGACATTGCTGCTCGCGTTGGTCGAAATCCAATGACTATTAGCGGAATATTGAATCGGTGGGTTCAGGAAAGTAATACGGAACGCCGTGCTGGATCCAAACGGCGTCGTATCACTAGCAGTCGAGATGACAGGCATCTTATCCGCATGGCTGTAACGAATCGTGCAGCCACGTTTCGATCCCTGAGTGAGCAGATGGGGACGTTTGCAAGACAACAACCATCTGCACAAACAGTTCTTCGACGTTTTCAGCAGCATGGACTGTCAGCTCGGAGACCATGGCTTCTGTTAACCTTGACGCTGCAGTATAGACAGGGGCGCCTGCGATGGTGTACTCAACGACTAACCTGGGTGCACAAATGGCAAAACGTAATTTTTTTCGGATGAATCCAGGTTCTGTTTACAGCATCATGATGGTCGCATCCGTGTTTGAAGACATCGCGGTGAACGCACATAGGAAGCGTGTAATCGTCATCGCCATACTGGCGTATCACCCGGCGTGATGGTATGGGATGTATGTCACGATCCGTGGCTCTACCCTTCATTCGATCCCTGCGAAACCCTACATTTCAGCAGGATAATGCACGACCGCATGTTGCAGGTTCTGTACAGGCCTTTCTGGATACAGAAAATGTTCGACTGCTGCCCTGGCCAGCACATTCTCCAGATCTCTCACCAATTGAAAACGTCTGGTCAATGGTGGCCGAGCAACTGGATCGTCACAGTAGGCCAGTCACTACTCTTGATGAACTGTGGTATCGTGTTGAAGTTGCATGGGTAGATGTACCTGTACACGCCATCCAAGGTTTGTTTGATTCAATGCCCAGGCGTATCAAGGCCGTTATTACGGCCAGAGGTGGTTGCCCTGGATACTGATTTCTCAGATTGTATGCACCCAAACTGCGTGAAAATGTAATCACATATCAGTTCTACTATCAAATGTTTGTACAATGAATACCCGTTTATCATCTGCATTTTTTCTTGATGTAGCAATTTTAATGGCCAGAAGTGTAAGTTCGGACGTTAACGGCTAAGTGGGCTGGAGCACCATCATGTAACAGCCAAATAACCCTTTGAAACATCACTGGCACTACTTCCAGCTGGGGAGGCAAAGTCACCCGCAAGAAATGCCGATAGTTCCGCCCTGTCAGGCGATACAGAACTAAGACTGCCCCGCCAAATATCCCGGCCCATAAATTCCGGCTGCACAGATGCTGATGATCCCCTGTCACCATACCATGGAGGTTCTACATACTATCCTACAGGCAACTGTTGTGAAATTAGAAGATACCGCTCTCCGTAAAGGTGACCTCGTCTGTGAATGAGATGGATGACACAACTCGCGAAAAAGTAGTTTCCTGATGAAGAAACCAGTGACAAAACAGCTCCAAATATGGAAAGTCTGTTGCTAGTAGGCCTTGTAAGTGATGGTAGTGACAACTGTCATGGATAATGTTGCACACGGTTGTGTGGCTTACCATGAACCGTTGGGCCAACTGCCTGGTACTTACACGGCGGTCGCCTTGTACAGTGCTAATTTTCCTCCATGTCTGGTGTCCGAACATTTCGGTTACGTGCTTCGTGATTTCCTGCTTCCTGAATCGACCCTGTCTCAGACAAACGGCGAAACACTGTTGCAAACCATTGAATGGTATGGTTTTTGTCGGCGGAGATAGATGTTCTGATATCTTTGCTGCACGCCACCCGTTGCCGTTTGCCTTTCCATAAGCAAACACCATGTCGGCAACTCCTTGTTTCGAATACGGAACCATTGACTACAAAGCTGTATCACATCCGTTACCAGGTGAGTCAGCAAGGGAAGTGAATCAGACATAACATTACCTGTGACTATGGCAGGAAGTAGCGGTAGTGCATGACGTATGAGAAACAGAACCACACTCTAGAAGGGAACCATGCATACTGTAAATGTGGCTGCATGGTACAGTGCGTATTTGACAGCAGTCTCAGTAACAAAGTAGGATTGGATAAGTGATCTCTAGCACGGAAACCATGAATTTTCGGACATAATGTCATTAGACCATTTTTGTTCCGCATCTTCTCATAGTCCGCCGCTCGTGGTCTAGTGGTAGCCTTCTTGCTTCCCCAGCACTGGGTCCCACGTTCGATTCCCGACGGGGTCAGAGATTTTCACCTACCCCGAGATGATTGGGTGTTGCTGTGTCGTCTTCATCATCATCATTCATCCCCATTACGGTCGAGGGAAGGTAACTTCAAACCACCTCCATTAGAACCTTGCCTAGCACGGCGGTGCGGGTCTATCGCCTCGTTCCCCTACGCTCTGGCAAGAAGCATGGGACTGTCACTTATACTTGTATGTAGCTCACCCTATACGCCCTATCCCCCCCCCCCCCCCCAAATTTTCCTTCTTCACCTTTCTCTCCCCCTTGCCTATAGAGTTCTCTATTTAAAATCACGTCCCTTCCCAGCAGTTACTATAGAGGTGAATGTCGTTTCGGTCTTCTCCTTTGTTATTATTCCTTCGGTTTACAACGTTATTAAACACTACTTGAAAAGTTATAAGATAATTAATGTTATATTTTATTCATAATGTCCCCTCCTTTTATTACTTTTTACTGTTGTTGTTCACTGCTGTTATTTATCTTTGTGATTATAATTCTCCTCATAGTAATATCTAACATGTACGTAATTGATCCATAAATTCAGAAGGAAATCGAAAATATTATATGATAGTTTTGATATGTCCAATGTAAGAGCGGACCTCAATATGATAATGTTGTCAATCCAAATAAAATAATAGGTAACCAAAGTGTTAGTAGTATCGAAACGTGCGTGTGTACGAAAAAAAGGAATAAAAAAGGAAAAGTCTGTGCCTTTATTCTGATCGAGATCGGCACGATTCGTTAAGCATTTAACTGATTGCTTTCTTGGATTTATAGATATGTAATGAACACTTCGCAGTACTAGTCACTAAGTGTAGTTTAAATCACGGTTCAATCACGACCATGATGAAATGAACCTAACTGTAATATGCAGAACTCATTTTAAAAGGGCGTTTCAAAAGTCGAATTGCTATCGTGCAGCCATGAGAAGAGCTTTCAGACACACAGCGATGATTACAACGCTTCCCTCTCCCCACGCCCTCCACTCCCTCACCACCCTTTCACGTGTGGAACAATGGCTGCAGTGCCAGCTGCACAGACCGGCAAAGTGCTCCGTGATGACAATCAAAAAACGATGGCCATCCGTAATTCCACCCGGAAGCCAGACAACGCCTCCCAGTAACTATGGAAACGCCCACATGAGTCCATCGTTTTTGTGATGTCGTGAGAAAGAAGAGAGAGAGCTACGCATTGGAGGGAAGCCGAATGCTGGGGATAATGACATTTAATGGAAGAGTATTTGTTGTTTCTCTTTGCGCCCAGGACTTATTGAATATAGCTCTTATGTTGTAGAGGAGTTCAATAAGAATGGTACGTTTTGAAAACAAGAATGCGTGGATTTTTTCTTCCCCTTACAGTCTTGGCCACGTCTATATTTTTGAGCTGTGTGCCAAAGTGTTGGTCTCAGGCACCTGCCGGCCAGAGTGGCCGAGCGGTTCTAGGCGCTACAGTCTGGAACCGCGAGACAGCTACGGTCGCAAGTTCGAATCCTGCCTCGGCCATGGATGTGTGTAATGTCCTTAGGTTAGTTGGGTTTAAGTAGTTCTAAATTCTTGGGGACTGATGACTTCAGATGTTAAGTCCCATAGTGCTCAGAGCCAGGCGCCTGGGAGAATGAATCATTCTGCGGTCTAGAGAAAATAGCCCACTGTTCCTGAATCCTGCTACACGTATTGTGGCGGTGGCCTACGAAGATAGCTCAAGGGAAAGTCATTTTCTTTGGATGGCCGGTGGTTTTCATCAGTGATGAACTTTTGAAAAGATTTGGTAGAGGTAGGAGTTTTACAGTTGAATGGCACTGGCAGGAGCAGGAAGTGGTCTACTGAAGTGTCTTCAATCAGCATCTGAATACGATTCCCTTAGAGTTCTGCCCAATATTAAAAATCTCCAGAAATACTAAAAATTTAACGTTTATGTCAAGTGACGCAGTGGTACTTCCCTCAAGTTCAATATTTTCCATATATAAATTATTTTATAGTCTATGTCAATGGCCACAAACTTCGTTCCGCGTCTAAAATGTCTGCAAAATACGTCAGCAACATAGAAAATGCCATTTTTATGACAAGTGTCAAAATTTTACAGGCACACATACAGAAACACAATCACATTCGTCAAAAATGGTGCTTAACCATTATTGTTACCTCACAATTCAAATCCGCGGCTCTATTTTCGTGACTAAACACACACAGCTGAGAATGTATCATGCTAAAAAGGTAGGTAATACTCATCCCCATGCCTAATTCAGACAGTGTCGTGAAACTAACCCCATCAACCTTATGTCTGCAGGAAACACGTTTTGTTTAAAATACTGTGCTAAACGGGCAAGCACACAAACAAATTGGCCATCTGAATATTTGTCGGATACTGGAAGAAAGCCATTATTGCCATTTTTTTTGGTCTACGTGTGGTGGAAGACACAATGCACCCTTAAATAAATATTTCCACAACTAAGTTGTTTTATAATGCTTGTCTAACATACCGAAGGGGTGCCGAGCGGAGAGAACTCTATCTTGTCAGGATGCTGTTGAGGTAAGCTGAGAGCGTCTCTCAGCGCTAATAAAGAATGATTAGCTAGCCATTATTTGTTCGTTATGATTTACAGTTCGGTTTCTCCGCGTCAGCCTTGGATGACGGCTAATCAGTGGAATTCCGCTGACTCCTGTTGTCATCGCGGCGCTTCCGGTCCGCAGGGCCGCAGCTGCAGTAATTCAGCCGAAGTCTGGTGGGCTGGCGTGTGGCAGGCAAAACCGTTGTGTAAGAGAATGGCCTCATACTGGGTTAGAGAGTCTTCTGTCCTGCAGCAAAAGTTGATAATGGCCAGCGCTGTTGGATGTCGTGTAGTAGATGATCCTGGCTCAATTGGAAAGGCACAGTCTTGGCACCCAGAAGTAACTGCATTCGTAATCATGAATAGAGACTCTCACCTTGCAGTGTCGATCACGTTATTGCAACAAGCACTGCAAGCTACAGTGGTTACGTGAGACCCCCAGTCTCCCCATGAGCGATGTTGTAGGCGAGAAATGTTAAATCCCACGAGTGGCAGGTCGTTGTTGCTTGGACCCTGTCATCTTGAGAGTAGTAATCAGTGTGTTTATGATGTAATGCGTGGCTGACACTATACTGTAATAATCATTGAATGGAGAGCTTCGGTATGAGCGCCATTGATTCCAATGACCAGATGAATTCAGAGCTAGAGACATGGAAAAAATGGTTCAAATGGCTCTGAGCACTATGGGACTCAACTGCCGTGGTCATAAGTCCCCTAGAACTTAGAACTACTTAAACCTAACTAACCTAAGGACAGCACACAACACCCAGCCATCACGAGGCAGAGAAAATCCCTGACCCCGCCGGGAATCGAACCCGGGAACCCGGGCGTGGGAAGCGAGAACGCTACCGCACGACCACGAGATGCGGGCAGAGACATGGAGTATTTCTTGGGCTGGCAGAAGACTATGACAAGACACTCCATTCGTTACGAGAAATTTTGGCACCCTTTTTACCAGCGGTCCTTGTTTCTGCTGTGTTTGCTTAAGAATTTGTTACAAGCTCTTAACAGCACTGTTAGATCTCTGGAGGGTGTTGTCGCGTAACGTAACAGCAGCTAACGAATATATTCCAATCTCACCCTCACAGTGGACCATTCGCTCAATGTGTGACTTGTACCTGATGATTGGTGCTCATGTAACAATCTAGGCTTTTTTGTGATTAAATCACAGTGTTGAATGCTTCTTTCTGCTGCATAGCTACGTCATCACCTCTACCTGGTGTTGCCTGTGGTTGTGCTAGCTCGAGTTTAAGAACAATGTTAATTTTTTACTCTTCTCTACTCTGTAGTGAGGCAATATTTATAGTGTACTATCATTTCAATCTGTCAATATTTTATTGTTCGTTCATAATAAATCAGCATTCTATCAGTAATGCTTCACGATATCAGGCATCATTTTAGTGTGTGTGTGGGGTGGGGGCGAGGGGGGGGGGGGGGAGTAAAGACACTGCAACATGTTGTTCTACGCTACAGAATTTCATCCATGTTACTAAAAGCCTAATATAGATTTTTATTGAGGTATGAACAAAACACACTGGTGGTCAACCACAAAACCAATTTTCGAAGAGTGCTGCATTATATATCAGTGGGAACTTTTGTACCCAGACTCTCAATAAAGTTTACAGCATGTGTTTCCTATGATCAGCTACTAAAAAAAAATGCACTTAGAAACACACACACAACATAGGTTAATGACAAATGAGCTGACTAAACATGATTGTAGGAAGGAAGGAAACGTCTGAGGAGTTTTTAATGCGGTGTACAATGAAGTGTCTTTGTGCATGTGCTTGTTGAGCTTACAGGCGATCAGCGCCGAGATTATCCGCATCCTTAGTCACAATAAAAGAAACGAATGTGAAGAAATGTCTAGAATATTGTCAGACAATGACGAGGAAACGTATAAAATGACACTTACTCACTACCACAAACCCGCATTGATCAACTCAGTCACGCTATCCCACAGAACTTAATCCAACAGAGAAGAGTGAAAGGCCCTACACACGGGATTAAAACAGATTTCAAGTTAAAGAGACATAAAAACAAAATGCAGGGAAATGTGACTGGCTGACTACGTACAAAAATCTTCTGTGAGCCAGTCACTCTGATAACATATTAAGAATACCTCCCTAAAATTTGCGGAAATAAGTTGAAGTCATCACAAAATCTTAAAACTGTAACCACATTCGTTTCAATTCACTTAAAATAGAGGTCAGTTCTGCTGCTCCCGTCGGTCCCAAAACAAAACAGAGAGTCCCCTTGTTTCGACCCATCAGTAAAGACAGATGTAAAATTGTAGTGCTCAGCTAAAATGGCAGAAAATAAAGTATTAAAATATATGCAGGAGTGCAAACTCTCCTGTACTGAACTAAGTCTAAAATTACACTTCGCCTCTGCAGCAACCAGGGTGGCGGATGGTTAAAACCCTAGATTTGGGGTTGTACTTACCCCAAACCAAGTTGCTTCTACATATGTCAGGTGTGGGTCCCAAATGGCTTTTTGGTATTGGAAGATTGGAGAATAAGCATTTCAGAGGTATGCAGGTTAATGGAGCTGCGAAAACCTACATGCCCGACGCACCATGAGGGGGTGAGTGACGGGTCCTCAGTCTCAGCACAGACACTGGGTTTGGGGCTGGTTCTGTAAGCACTTACGGTCACCCTCATTCACTCACGGTGGATAGATTCAACAATCTTCATGCAAGATGGCTTCGCCGGCCAGTTCATTGTGCATCCATAGTCTAGCTCTGAACCCATAAAAACCCTCTGAAACTGCAGCAGACGCAACCAATTTGCTTCCCAAGGCCAGTGGATGAGGCATTTTATGATGTTCAATGCCTTCTTGGTTATGTTTTCAGGTTTCTCACTGTGGCAACGACGACAGTTTGGAGCAGTAAATAAGGCCCAGAAAACTTGCTTAGTCTCTGAAATGTGTAAGTCAGGTAAATTAAAAATTCAATGCGATCTATTAAAATGCACACACTGCAGAAAACGTAAAATCACTCTTTGTAGCACACTCCACAACTCTCTTATTATTATTTTATTTATTTATTTATTAATTTATTGTTCCGTGGGACCACATTAAGGAGAAGTCTCCATGGTCATGGAACGAGTCAATACATGAAATTATAACACGATTGTAGAAACAGATAAAATGAAATATAAGAAACATATTCAGGTCACACGTCGTTAGTTTAAATAAAGAAAATAAAAAATGTAACACTGAAATTTGCTTAATTTTTTAGCTCTTCCAGGAGCTCCTCGACAGAATAGAAGGAGTGAGCCGTGAGGAGACTCTGCAGTTTAGACTTAAAAGCGTTTGGACTACTGCTAAGATTTTTGTTTTCTTGTGGTAGCTTATTGAAAATGGATGCAGCAGAATACTGCACTCCTTTCTGCATAAGAGTCAAGGAAGTGCATTCCACATGCAGATTTGATTTCTGCCTAGTATTAACTGAGTGAAAGCTGCTAACTCTTGGGAATAAGCTAATATTGCTAACAGCAAACGACATTAAAGAAAATATATACAGTGAGGGCAATGTCAGAATTCCCAGACTATTGAATAGGGGTCGACAAGAGGTTCTCGAACTTACACCACACATAGCTCGAACAGCCCGTTTTTGAGCCAAAAATACCCTTTTTCAATCGGAAGAATTACCCCAAAAAATAATACCATATGACATAAGCGTATGAAAATATGCGAAGTAGACTACTTTTCGTGTTGAAGTGTCACTTATTTCAGATACTGTTCTAATGGTAAATAAAGCAGCATTTAGCTTCTGAACAAGATCCTGGACATGGGCTTTCCACAACAGCTTGAACAGCTTGAACTGTTCTGTCTCGCTTATAACATGCCCATTCTGTCTGATTAAAATATCAGTTCTTGTTGAATTGTGAGTTCGAAACTGTAAAAACTGAGTCTTACTGTGATTTAGCATCAAATTATTTTCCTCAAGCTATGAACTTATTTCATGAACTACATTATTTGATATATATTTCAATATTACACACAAGATCCTTCACTACCAAGCTGGTGTCATCAGCAAACAGAAATATTTTTGAATCACCTGTAATACTAGAAGGCATATCATTTATATAAATAAGAAACAGCAGTGGCCCCAGCACCGATCCTTGGGGAACGCCCCATTTAACGGTGCCCCATTGGGACTGAACATCATTACCACTCCCAATATTGCGGAGAATTACCTTCTGCTTTCTGTTCTTAAAGTAAGAGGCGAACCAATTGTAAGCTACTCCCCTTACTCCATAATGTTCCAACTTCTGCAGTAATATTTTGTGGTCAACACAGTCAAAAGCCTTCGTTAAATCAAAGAAAACACCTAACGTTCGCAACCTTTTATTTAATCCGTTCAGAACCTCACAGAGAAAAGAGACTATAGCATTTTCAGTTGTTAAGCCATTTCTAAAACCAAACTGTACATTTGACAGCAAATTATGTCAATTTAAATGCTGCAGTAATCTTGTATATACAAACCTCTCGACAACTTTAGCAAACACCGATGGCATAGAAATAGGTCTATAATTATCAACATTATCCCTGTCTCCCTTTTTATAAAGTGGCTTCACTACCGCGTACTTTAATCGGTCAGGAAACCGACCACTCCTAAAGGAAAAGTTACAGATATTGCTAAGTACTGGGCTAACATACATGGAACAATACTTCAGTATTCTGCCAGATACCCCGTCATATCCACGAGAGTTCTTGGTCTTTAGTGATTTAATTATTAACTCAATCTCCCTCTTGTCAATATCATGGAGGAGCATTTCAGGTAACAGTCTCGGAACACTTTTTTCCACAAGCGCTATATGATTCCCTGTTGGGACTAGGTTTCTATTTAGTTCACCTGCTATATTCAGAAAGTGATTATTAAATACTGTACATATATGCGACTTATCACTAACACGGACATTCCCACTACGCACTGATTCTATATCCTCGACCTGTCTCTGCAGACCAGCCACTTCCTTTACGACTGACCATAAGGCTTTAATTTTATCCTGAGACTTAGCTATTCTATCTACATACCACATACTTTTTGCCTTCCTAATAACTTTTTTAAGCACCTTACAATACTGTTTGTAATGGGCTACTGCAATTAGATTGTGACTGTTTCTAACGTTTTGATATAATTGCCACTTTGTTCTATAAGATATTCTTATACCTTTAGTCAGCCACCCAGGCTGCCTGTTTGTGCTAGTACCCTGTTTTGAACGTTCTAACGGAAAGCAACTTTCAAAGAGCACGAGAAAAGTCTTGAGGAAAGCATTATATTTATCATCTACTGTATCAGCACTATAAACATCTTGCCACTCTTGTTCCTTGATAAGGTTTACAAAAGTCTCTACAGCAACTGGATCAGCTTTCCTAAAAAGTTGGTAACTATATTTAACCTGTGTTGCAGCACAAAAATCTTTTAGACTTAAAATTTGTGCATCATGATCTGAAAGGCCATTCATCATTTTGCTAACAGAATGCCCTTCTAGTAATGACGAATGAACAGAAATATTGTCTATGGTTGTTCTACTGTTCCCTTGCACTCTAGTTGGAAACAATACGGTTTGTATAAGATTATATGAATTAAAGAGGTCTACCAGCATCCTTTTCCTTGCACAATCACTTATACAATTTTTATTGAAGTCACCACATATAACTAACTTTTTGTATTTCCTATAAAGTGAACCAAGAACCTCCTCTAGCTTTAGCAAAAATGTTGTGAAATCGGAGTCTGGGGATCTATATATAACAACAGTAAGAAGTTTAGCTCCACTAAATTTAACCACACCTGCACAACATTCAAACGCCTTTTCAGTGCAGTACTTTGAAACATCAATTGACTCAAATGGGATACCGTTTTTCACATACATGGCTACTCCCCCACACCGCAAAGAGCTCCTAGAAAAGCTGCCAGCCAACCTGTATCCTGGTAAAGGAAGCCTCTGAATTATCTCCTTATTTAAGAATTGTTCAGATATATCAATAATTTCAGAGTCAACATATATACGTAGTTCACTAACTTTATCTCTAATGCCTTGTATGTTTTGATGAAATATACTAATTCCCTCATTAATCGGATACCAAAGCTTTGTCGAAAGTGGTTTCTTTGCTAGAGAGCTGACTTCAATCTAAAAAAGGTACAGCTCTAACACCCAAAACTACCGGAATTTTCCCATGAGTGATCCCACCACCCCCATGTATGCTGTCACCTATAAGCTTTGCCAACCTCCCCTTTCCATACCTGTTGAGGTGCAGGCCATGTCTAGTGAAACCCGTCCTGCTGATAGACTCCACCGACACCACTGAAATGTGACTCATGCCTTCTGTCATTACCGCAACCCCAAGTCTCATGTTATTACGCCTGACGGCTGTATTAAGATGAGGCCGATCGTGACGCTGAAACAGTTCCACGAAATGCACATTCGTGTTGCCAGTCTGAGTGGCTATCTTTTCCAGGTCACCATCTATGTCATACTCCCCATCCCTATCAATACTATTACCAGCCCCACCCACAATCACTACCTGATCCTCTTTTGTAAAATCCCTACATAACCTCCCTATGTTAAAAGTCACCCGAGCCAATCCTGCATTAGGCTTTATAATGCTGGTGACCTGATACTCACTCCCCAAAACTTCCTGCAACTGCTGGCCTACACCTCTACCATGAGAACTACCTAACAGCCGAACCTTCTTCTTTCTCTTAGACTTTGCAACTGTCCTAGCTACCGTAACTGCTGACGTCTGCTGCATACTTCCTACATCTACAGCTGCTAGAGATTCCTCTCCATTCGACTCTGACAGTTGGTCAAATCTATTACCAATACCAATAGTAAAACTACCTGAAAATCTCCTTCTCCTAGCAGATCTCTTGCCAACAGTCAACTCCCATTCCCCAACCCCCCTTTTCCCTCCTCATCCTATCTAGCTCCTCCTGTGCGTTTTTCAACTGCACCTGAAGGGCACAGATCTTACGCTCCTGCTCCTCTATCAACTTACTCTTGCTACATAATCTGCAGTTCCAGGAGAGGATCTCACCAGAATGCCCACTGGCTTCCCCACTGCATTCCCCCCCAGTGAAAATACTTCGAACAAGTCTCACACCGCCATCCACTACTCACGAACCTACGGCAAAGCCCACACTTCTCACTCATGGTAAAATTTTACACTTATTGAAACAAGAAAACAACTTTATCTAAGTTCCGCTACTACAATAAGAAGATGTTAAAAACTGACTACAATAATCACAAACTTGCTCCACAAGGAAAGTAACTACTATTATTGACAGTATTAATCAACAACAAATGAGAATATAACAAAATACTAACACAGAAAGAAAATCAAACGTCTAATGACAGTAACGAAACTGAAAGCAGTTCGCAAAACTTTCTTCTGAAGTTATTTCACCGGAAAACACCAAGAACACCGGTTGAAGACTACTAAAGTTCCTAAATAAACTACTATACACAAACAATTAATTAGTACTTAACTTTCGATGCGCCGCTACAGCTGCAACTGGTCAGCGCGGAATGTAAACACGGGTAAGAGTTTAAGTTGCTCGATACGAAACACTCACAAATATCAGGTCACAACACAAGAAAGGCAGAGGCGAATGAAGAAACCACTAATAAGTCAATTGTATAGTAAATATTATCACAAAAACCGTTGAAATATATATCTGCAACCTAAAAATAGATGAAAACTTAGAGAGCGATCTCACACGCAGTGACGCGCTTATCAACTCTTCAGTGGAACTTGCAACTTATGACTAGTTGTTGTAATACTGGAGAAAGAAAAAAAACTGCAAAATCGACCAGAAATAATGAACATTGTACAGGACATTTTACTACAGACATGGTACTGTTAATGGCTATGTCAAAGAGAGTAACACTTAAAGCACTGCCCAGAGGATCACCATTTTCCTCCTCGAAACAGTCCGACAGTGTGTCACCAGCTAAGTCCTCAAAAATCGCTTAGAGGGGAAGGACCAAATGAAGTGCGAAGCTGACCACGAAAGCCCTACTGGTGGAGTTGCATGAGAATATTGTGTCTCCAAATAGTGATGTGCGCCTTCTGATTTCAAAGAATATACACAAATAGTAATGTTTACGTAGGAAAGTTGTAGAGCCCTGTTATCGACAGTGGACCAAAATCTCCGTAATCCTCGCTGGCAATGGCTAAGGAGTTGCTTGTCTCTAATAACCAGACTAGGCGAGTTTTGACCATTCGCTGTAGGGTCTTTCCTGCACATCTTGTAAAGGCGACGCTCAGATAAATACTGGAACATGTGCAGTCCTTCCCTGGTTTGAGGAGAGGTAACAGAATAGCCTCTCTCTATGATTTGCTAAAGTTGGCCATCTGCCATACCAAATCACTCGAAGAGGATTTGATTTCGCGCTGCTGGAAAATGTCGAAGCATGCAGTACGGGACTTGGTCGTGACCGAGTTTGGTAACATGAGAGTCAGTGCCGATTCCAGCTCCCACATGGGCAAAGGACAGTTGTAAGACTCAAAATTCTGGGATCTATGTCCAACCTTCTCCGCTCTGCAGTCGCTGGAACGTGGCAGTAGTCACTGCCAAATGCTCTGTTTTCATCTGAGTGATGTCTACGTGCGTTGTTTAGAAAGACCTCCGTTGCAACACTGTTCTAACGATAAACGACTGTGTTTGCCGAAAATTCTCCTACCGACTTCCCATACTTTTGAAGTCTAACAGCTTATGCAGTCTACGAACTCTTGCCATAACCTTTCATTCAACACCTTAATTAAGCAATTAAGCATCGAGCCTTGACCTTCGCGATGCGAAATGTGCGAAAATGTCTGCTGTTAAGCTATACTGCACGCCTGTCTCG
Source organism: Schistocerca serialis cubense (assembly GCF_023864345.2). Taxonomy (NCBI): domain Eukaryota; kingdom Metazoa; phylum Arthropoda; class Insecta; order Orthoptera; family Acrididae; genus Schistocerca; species Schistocerca serialis. The sequence goes on from NC_064638.1 coordinate 216,561,152, forward strand.
GATTGCTGAGGGGCATTTAACGGTCCACCAAGGAATATGTTGCCTCCTAAGATGATCTGAGTCTCTCGGACGGATAAGTCCATGGCATGACGGATCACTTGTGTCATGTGGCCCACCAATTTATGGATGCTGTGACGGTGTTCAAACGCAGCTATCTGACTCAACAGAATCCAGATAGCCCTGCTGACCATCCGTTCACTGGAATGAAGGCCATTACTTATTTCCCTCTAAGCTGACTCTGTAAAGGTGCTGCAGTCTGGAACCGCAAGACGGCTACGGTCGCAGGTTCGAATCCTGCCTCGGGCATGGATGTTTGTGATGTCCTTAGGTTAGTTAGGTTTAACTAGTTCTAAGTTCTAGGGGACTAATGACCTCAGCAGTTGAGTCCCATAGTGCTCAGAGCCATTTGAACCATTTGAACCTGACTCTGTAAGGGTGAAAGAGCAAAACGAGAGGTCAATGGCTCAGGAGTACTCAGTAGCAGCCACCAAACGAGTGGTACAGCATGCAATGAGGATGAAAGGTCGCTGAGACATCATAAGATTCTCCAAGACTAGAACACTAGGGCAACTATAGCTCGAGCCCCATAATACATTATGGGCACTGAAACTTCCAAGTAGGACAAATCAGTGCGGTAGTTGATCAATAAGTCCTGTTAGAGAACCAGTCTATCGCATCCTGTGGAGGTAATACAACAAGCAGATAGTGATCTTCTGACCCATATGAACCGCAACCGAGGATAGAGCAAAGGAATGGTGTGTGTTATTGACAAACACAGCAAATGCTCTCTTGGCTCTGCCCCCAGTCAGGTCATTATTTTGATGATCGGCTTGGTCCCACCGTACAGCTTTAGAATGTGTCACTTGTAAACACAAACATAAGGCGTGTGCCTGAGATAGGAGTTTCAGTTCGTCCACATGTGTCTTGCACCCATTAATGTGGCAATGTGTGATGGAAGCTATGTGTCAAGCGGGTGGCGCTTTCATCCACACCTTCTGCGATAGAGAGAAGCCTGAAATCAGCGGAGGCTCAATATTTGTGCGTGATGAGCCCTGATATCAAGGTCCATCACCTCTGAAGAAACTTGAGAGAGGCGACTGATCGAATGACGTTACCGAATTTATTGCCCTCTAGGAAAACTCTCGCGCTCAAATTATTTTGGGACGGAGGGCTAACTGAAATCAGAAGTGGAAAGCTCTGGGGTATTTAGGGAGTCGTGGAACGTACATCAGAAAGATAGATTAGACACCACAAGAGGGGCAGTGTTTGTTGCAGGTAACAAAAATATTGTTTCTATTAAGGTGGAAATTTAGGGTGACAATGGATTTATCTGGTAGTATATAATAGGTGCATATGAAACCATGTTAACTGTTCGATGTTTTTACCAGCCAACCAACTCCACTGTGACAGTTCTAGATCCATTTAAGAAAAGTCTCTGGTCAGTATCTCGAAAATACCCAGATCAAGCAATATTAGTTCTAGGCGAATTTAATCTACCGAGTATAGACTGGGATGTCTGTGGATTCATTGGAGGCGGTACAGAAAAACAATTATGCGAGATACTTTTGTACACATTTTCTTTCCAGGTAGCTCAGCAGTCTGCACGCAATTGAAATATCTTTGGTCTTGTAGCCACAAATAGGCCGGACCTTGTTGACAGTTGGTATAGAATCGGGATTAGCGATCATAATGTCATTATAGCACTATGGTAACGAAAGTTAATAAACCAGTCGAAAAGTCTAGGAGAGCGTTTCTGCTAGATAAATCAGGGAAGCAGTTGTTAGCATCGTACTTAGAAAGTGAATTGACATTAATTAGTTCCAGCAAGATAGAGGTAGAGGAATTAATAACGAAATTCGGAAGAATGCGAGGAATAAGAGGCTGTTGCACTCTCGGTACGAAAGATAACGCACAAACGAAGACAAGCAAATGCAAGTAGAGATTCGTGCACCTATGAAAAGACCTATGTGCGAAGCATCCAACAATTAGCACCGTCACACCTTAACAAAAGGTCTGGAAGAGAACCCGAGAAATTTCTGGTTCTATGTAAGCGGGTCTGGCGGTTATATTCAGTCCTTTGTTGACCAGTCTGGTGAGACAGTTGCTGAAAGGAAAACAAAAGTCGAAGTTTCTATTTCACGTTCAAGAAATCGTTCACACAAAATAATCGTACAGACCTACCATCACTTGACCATCGGACCGACTCCCATATGGACGACATAGTAACAAGCATCCCTTGAGTAGAGAAGCAACCGAAAGATACGAAAGCAAATAAATCACCAGTCCTGATAGAGTCCCAATTCAGGTATTCAGTTTTAGCTGCTGGTCATAAAAGCATCCGATTAATGCTTGTAAGTAGTCTGTTTAGTTTTTTATGTTGGTTACGCCTCGTAGCGCTCTGTAGGAAAATCAATGATTGTGCTGTGTGCACTCTATGGCTGGCTGGACTCATTGTTGGAATATTCGCTTGTGTAGTGTTGGGCAGTGGGATGTGAACAGCACATAGCGTTGGGCAGTTGGAGGTGAGCCGCCAGCAGTGGAGGATGTGGGGAGAGAGATGCCAAAGTTTTGAGAGGTTGCTATAAGCGGACGATCTGGACGTGTGTCCACCAGAAAAAGGAAATTTGTAAAGATGGAGTTCATGAATTGATAGAACGTTATTAAGGTAAATACATTGCATGTTGTCTATCAAAATCTTTCGTTTGCTAACTATGCCTATCAGTAGTAAGTGCCTTCAGTAGTTAAAATCTTTCATTTAGCTGGCGGTATTGATGCTCACTGTATTGCAGTAGTTCGAGTAACGAAGATTTTTGTGAGGTAAGTGATTCATGAAAGGTATAGGTTATTGTTAGTCACGGCCATTCTTTTGTAGGGATTATTGAAAGTTGGATTGCGTTGCTCTAAAAATATTGTGTGTCAGTTTAGTGATGATCAGAATAAGTAAAGAGAGAAATGTCTTAGTACGTTCAGTTTTGCTCAGCTGTTTGAAAATCGAATAACATAAGAGGTTTTCCAGCACTGTCATTCATAATTTTTTCTAAGGGGACGTTTCAAGCTCGACCCTATAATGATATGGCGCCAGTACTACAAACAGAGTCAAGCGTAGCACAGAGGTCTCTGATGTTTAATCTGGTCACTGGGATTTATATTCTAAATTGCGTTGGGGCAGATATGTCATAGGAAGAATTTGAATGTGATACAGTGCAACAATATCGTCGCAAAGGAAGCTGAGTAGCACCGTGGTGTATTAGTTATGATACTGAACTGTTATATGGAGGGTCCTGAGTTCAAAACTCACCTTGACTGTACAATGTTATTTTTCTATAATCGGTTCGAGTACATTCTAGAAGTATCCACAAATGTCAAGAATCATGGTACTGGAATGTTCTGTGGCTGTATATAATACTGTATGTGTTCTGGCCGGAGGCAGTTCGCTCCGCGCTCTTGTACGTGCAAGTGCTGAATGAACCTTCTTCTACGTGACAATATTACTCATGTGTTGAAGATATGGTCAATAGTTTGCTAGATTAACACACCCATTATTATACCAGGAATTACCTGCTAACCACAAACAGTCAAAAACAGATGCTGGTTTGAGTGATGTGGAAAGAGTCCAGTTATTTTCCCCATATGTTGGGCGTGGTTTATTGCAAATAGTAGCGAGTGGCTTTACTGGCATAGTAAAAGTTGAGTGAATTCCTATATTTTGTGATTTCATTTTTGGTCTCGAGTAGATCATCTCTCCGTGTGGGCGGGGTGCAGGATACTTCTCAAGTAGCTGTCTTGGTCAAAACAAAGGAGTGAGATCCGTATATTTCTACCTTAGATCACCATTCTCTGTAAATTTGTTTCAATTGGTGGCAGCGCAACTTTTATTTCCTATCGTGTTTGGTTCAAATTGCTCTGAGCACTATGGGACTTAACTTCTGAGGTCATCAGTCCCCTAGAACTTAAAACTACTTAAACCTAACTAACCTAAGGACATCACACACATCCATGTCCGAGGTAGGATTCGAACCTGCGACCGTAGCAGTCGCGCGGTTCCAGACTGAAGCGCCTAGAACCGCTCGGCCACCCCGGCCGGCTATCATGTTTCTAAGGTTGTTTTTATTTTAATGCTTTTTTGGAGGTTATCACTGCCTCTTATGAAGTAGAAGTGAGAAGTGGATACACGTTATGCAGGGGACAGTTTTTGCCATGAAATTGAAATTTCACAGTACTTTTCTTGTTTCTTTCCCTACCGACAAAGTCAGTTGTAGCTGCTTGGCCAAGGCACTCTAGTCCCTCCCCAGTGTAAGTGTGGTGATTGGGGGCATAGGCAGCGCCACCCAGAGCGTTGATGGGGTGCCGCAACAGAGAGGTTGGTAGAGTTGTCTGGAGTTGAATCTGGCATAGCATTTGGAAGCCATTACTGTATTCGCAGTGCGAAAGTCAATGACAATTCTACAATGTGTTTCTGGGTCCACACACAGAAGCAAAGGCCAGGATTTGCAGCGTTTGAGTGAGTTGACAGTACAGAGCAGAAACAACTTCGATCTGACGAGTGGAAGAGACTGATGTCGGCAATAGCAGACAAATTGTGGTTTGGCACCAGGACTTTGTTTAGGGCCCTGGCGGATGTGGTCTGCTTTGGCGTTAGTGGCCTTAAGTATAGTGGACCACAGTTCGGTGTAGAACAGGCGGCAGTGCAGATGGGGACTTCGTTACTCGCCATGGAGGAGAACAGATCCCGGGAAAGCAGAGTGCCCTGGAGATAAGAACAGCACGGACTGCAACGGTGAGCACGGTATATGGTCGACTATAACACACACACTGTTGAGCTGTGGTAGCAGACGTGTCTTCTCTCTGGCATCCAGAAGAGGACGACAGTTCAGAGACATGGAGGAATGACGGTGGAGATTTATTTGTGGCGATACACTGCAGAGCATAACTGCCAATGGCAGATATTTGTAACTGTCAGAGCTTTTACCGATCAAAATTGTGTTGCACTCTGTACCGGCATTACCGAAGTCTCGCTGGTATTGTTTCTGTTGTAAAGAAGCACGGCGAGGCCGTGAGGAAGTAGATTGTGCCATAAACATACCTCCACAACGTGACCATCGTGTTTTCTGAGTTCTCAATTCTTGTTCTCTATTTAAAAACACAGTCTAGCCTTCGTGATACTCATTCAAGTAGATCCTTAGTTTGCCTGACAAGGCCTGAGTGCACCCAGTTTGCCAACAGCGATCGGTTGGGTGCACGGTGACCTACCCATGTGCTAAGCAAACCCAAAAGCGATTAACTTCGGTGATCTGAAGGAACCGGTGTTACCACTGTAGCAAGGCCGTTGGGTTATGTGTGCCTTGGTACTGAAAAGTGTTGTTTAATAAAACAAAAATTGATTACAAGCCCACACTTGCACAACGCCAACCAGACACCACTCCCACCTAAAACCCGTCGTGTTCTACATGTGGAAATTTTCATAGGTAGCTATCCTTGTGTAACAAGAAACATATTCATCCGAACAGCCGACGAGTTTCCATTGACCAGCAGCAAAATCTCGAAGACTTGTTCCCACTGAAGAAGCAATTGCCAATACCGTAGATCGGCGTGGGAACACGAAGAGATTTTCTTCTATGGAGGACATTTCACTAAACTTCCATGAGGTCTTTGGTAATAATCGCAGCTACTATGACAGTTGTGGACTATGTGAACCTTACTGGGGACCACCTGTTGACACCACTGTGGTATCTCCGCCAACAGAGTGGTATCTTACAGCAAGATAGCTATACGTAACACTAGGCCACAGTGCTCCAGTTCACTGAGGAGCATAACAGTGAACTCACATCGACCTCAAGCCACTGAATCTGCCTGATCTGAAAGTGATGGAACACATTTTGGAGTCTAGTGGTCGCCAGCTCCGAGCTCACAAGCTACCAGTCCGTAATTTACGAGAAATGTGTGGCGTGTGCATAGCCATCTGGTGCCACATACTTCCAGAAATCTACCAAGAACTTGGCGAACACTTACCACACACAATCGCTGTTTAACTGCGTTCCGAGAAAGTGGGCCAGCATGCTATAAAGCATGCGTGCTCATCAGCATAAATCTCCCTAACTAAAATGCATCGCACTCCAACACAGAAAAAGATACCATAATAATGAAATATTACCCAGCTTTGATTCCCCCAGCAAACACAGCACATGGTATCCAGCAAAAGTTCATAGTGGTACATCATGCATGCTACCTGGCAAGAAAAATAATTATTTTTGATTATTAGTTACCAAACTGTTGAAGTGCAGAAGTAGAACGCTTTTTGATTTAAAGGCTTCTGTTTGTGAGATGATTTTCGTTAGGCAAATAGTAAACAACTAAAATGTACGGTACTAATGTCCAACATCCACTTCATGTAATTGTGTAGAAATTCTCGGTGGCAATAGACCTTCAGTTGTATGTGAAGGTTCCATTCACCTAAAAGGCCATTTCGACTCCATAAATTATTGTATTTGTGATACTATGCCAATGGTGATGAGTATTCGATCTGGCTTAATCACCTGTACAAACCGACATTTGGATGTGAATGATAAGAATAGACGATTCATATCACCTTTTCGTTGAGAGTAACATGAACAAGATTGGGTATCAAGAATGTCTAACCTGTACAAGAGACAAGAAAGGTTCTCATGTCCGAAGTGTACTCATAAAATACACTCCTGGAAATTGAAATAAGAACACCGTGAATTCATTGTCCCAGGAAGGGGAAACTTTATTGACACATTCCTGGGGTCAGATACATCACATGATCACACAGACAGAACCACAGGCACATAGACACAGGCAACAGAGCATGCACAATGTCGGCACTAGTACAGTGTATATCCACCTTTCGCAGCAATGCAGGCTGCTATTCTCCCATGGAGACGATCGTAGAGATGCTGGATGTAGTCCTGTGGAACGGCTTGCCATGCCATTTCCACCTGGCGCCTCAGTTGGACCAGCGTTCGTGCTGGACGTGCAGACCGCGTGAGACGACGCTTCATCCAGTCCCAAACATGCTCAATGGGGGACAGATCCGGAGATCTTGCTGGCCGGGATAGATGACTTACACCTTCTAGAGCACGTTGGGTGGCACGGGATACATGCGGACGTGCATTGTCCTGTTGGAACAGCAAGTTCCCTTGCCGGTCTAGGAATGGTAGAACGATGGGTTCGATGACGGTTTGGATGTACCGTGCACTATTCAGTGTCCCCTCGACGATCACCAGTGGTGTACGGCCAGTGTAGGAGATCGCTCCCCACACCATGATGCCGGGTGTTGGCCCTGTGTGCCTCGGTCGTATGCAGTCCTGATTGTGGCGCTCACCTGCACGGCGCCAAACACGCATACGACCATCATTGGCACCAAGGCAGAAGCGACTCTCATCACTGAAGACGACACGTCTCCATTCGTCCCTCCATTCACGCCTGTCGCGACACCACTGGAGGCGGGCTGCACGGTGTTGGGGCGTGAGCGGAAGACGGCCTAACGGTGTGCGGGACCGTAGCCCAGCTTCATGGAGACGGTTGCGAATGGTCCTCGCCGATACCCCAGGAGCAACAGTGTCCCTAATTTGCTGGGAAGTGGCGGTGCGGTCCCCTACGGCACTGCGTAGGATCCTACGGTCTTGGCGTGCATCCGTGCGTCGCTGCGGTCCGGTCCCAGGTCGACGGGCACGTGCACCTTCCGCCGACCACTGGCGACAACATCGATGTACTGTGGAGACCTCACGCCCCACGTGTTGAGCAATTCGGCGGTACGTCCACCCGGCCTCCCGCATGCCCACTATACGCCCTCGCTCAAAGTCCGTCAACTGCACATACGGTTCACGTCCACGCTGTCGCGGCATGCTACCAGTGTTAAAGACTGCGATGGAGCTCCGTATGCCACGGCAAACTGGCTGACACTGACGGCGGCGGTGCACAAATGCTGCGGAGCTAGCGCCATTCGACGGCCAACACCGCGGTTCCCGGTGTGTCCGCTGTGCCGTGCGTGTGATCATTGCTTGTACAGCCCTCTCGCAGTGTCCGGAGCAAGTATGGTGGGTCTGACACACCGGTGTCAATGTGTTCTTTTTTCCATTTCCAGGAGTGTATATCTTCTCCGTCCACATAATTATTACAGACACCGTAAAAGCGAGGACAAAAGTGATTATAAATCTTATTTTCAATAGATTAAACAAAAGAAACAGTATAAATTATTCTAATTAGAAGAAGCAAAAACATGCCTTGAGAGGCAACAGTTTTGCCGTTTGAAGAAGCTTCTAATGAGGCAGCTTTTGCTGGCACAGTCCATTCTGTGTATCAAGCGATAACTTGCCAATGCTGCTAACACGTGTTGGGCCATTAGTCTCTGACAGGGTGCAATCCTCATCAGCCCTAAGTGGGGGCTGCTGCTATTGCAGTGCAGACGTTCAGCCTTGACCTATAATCGAGGTCGTGCTGCGGGGCGATGTAGCGTATAGATACTGCGTAATATATACCTGACGTGGCATGAAGCAGTAGATCGGTTACTGAAAAGCCACAACACGCCTTCCGTTCACATACTCTTGCGGCATTCGCCAAGCACGTAACTGACAGCGTACAGTTTCTCCTCTTGCATGTGTCACAATATGTAATCTTCCACTAAGGTTGATTTGATTCATCCTGAAACGGACAAGAGATGTATTCAGATTTCATGATGTCTTCATCGTAGACGCAGCCGATGCTCTGGTGTTACTCCGTTAGTCCAATAAATATTTTCTTCTTTGAACCATAATGCTAGTTGAATGAATTTTATCCATAGTGGATGCTGTCGAACTCCGTGACGGTTAATTTACAGGGTGTAGAAAAATATCCGCTAACAGTCACGATAAAAGGTTATTTATTTGTCACACGACCGGTTTCGGGCTTGTGCCTGTCCTCAGGTGTTTATACATTCATGTACATGTTTATCCTGTTGGATATCGATAAAGATGAAGCACCATTATTATAGTTAAGCTGTGATGAGAGTTTTGCAACTTAGTTACACACTTTTTATCATTTTCACGTCCATATTTTAGTTTTACCAAGTTTAGCTGCATATTTCACTATTACGATGTGCACTCGTTTACATACAAACATCAAAACATAGTGTAAATTATTCGAAAGAGAAATGTACAGCGCAAGAACGAATACAAAAATGCCAGAAGAAAGGACAATGAGCTAAAATTTGTTTATGCAGAAGATCATAAAGTAAGAAGATAACTATGAAGTCACTGGAAGAACTAGATCTGTTTGGACTTTTCTTTAGCAGACGAGAGATATAGAAGAGATTACGACTGGTGAAGTTACTAGTTATTTATTTGCCAAAAAGAAGAAAGATGGATGTGGACAGTGACAGGTGAATGAACGGTGTACATAGAGATGTGACTCGTGCTTATCTCTCCATGTTAGACAGACCCATTTAGAACTACAGAATGTTTCCAAATTGCTTTTACAAACTTTGGGAAAGGTTCCTTATAGCAAGACAAGAGAAAAAGTTCACACAAAATGTATGGTCAAAAATTCTTCGCTTTCGAGTTATCAATGAAAGTTGACATCCAATGGTTTTCCAGGATATAAAAAAAACAACTTCGCTCATCTATGGACACGTTTAACTATTCTAGACGGTGTTGTGTTGCTAGGAAGAACTGTTTACACTCGTTAATCGTCTGTCTTCAATGTTCCATTTTGTACATGTACTAGAAGGTAGGGGTTTCTCGGCGTACGTACGTACCGTCTGCAGGGACTTTATTAGGAACACCTCCATGCCCTGCTAGGAGATGTGCCTCTGCACACAAGAAGAAACTTGTGACACACGCAGTTCTAGCACATTTCAGTCCGACATGCCCTGTGTGGTGTCACCGCCCGACACCACACTTGCTAGGTGGTAGCTTAAATCGGCCGCGGTCCATTTAGTACATGTCGGACCCACGTGTCGCCACTGTGTGATCGCAGACCGAGCGCCACCAAAAGGCAGGTCTCGAGATACGGAACAGCACTCGCCCCAGTTGTACGACGACATTGCTAGCGACTACACTGACGAAGCCTTTCTCTCATTTGCCGAGAGACAGTTAGAATAGCCTTCAGCTAAGTCAATGGCTACGACCTAGCAAGGCGCCATTAGCCTTACATAGTTTCATAGTTATCGTATGAAATGTCTCATCAAGAACGATGTATACAACAAGGATAGATTAAAAGTTAAGTATTAGAGCAGCTACGTACTTTTCTTGCTACCAGTCATTACGTATCCTGTTTCAGACCTCTATCTAGCCTAAGTGAGATCACGCGTGCCTTTCGGCTACTTCAGTGTGGCGTAGCTGTCTTGTTACGCCACTACAGTTGGCGACGAGGCAACGGATAGGGTCTTGTTCTTTCTAATTGCTTACATTTACTTGTGTCATGGCTTCGCCAGATGTACTGTCCGAATTTTATCGCTTGCAGAATCAGCAGACGCAGGCGTTATTGGATGCCCTTGGACAGCTCATCCAGGGTCAACGTGCACTGCAACACGATGCGGCAGCCGCCGCTTCACCGCTACCGCAGCCACAACTCGCAGTTGCACCGCCTTTTAGGCCGTTTGACCTAACGCAAGAGATATGAACCGAGTGGTCACGCCAGTTTGGATTTCATCTCGCCGCCTACAGAATTCAAGGTAATGAGCGGCAGCCTCACTTATTATCCTGTGTCGGTGTGTCCACCTACCGTGTGATAGTGAAATTGTTTCCCCGACGCGACGTAGCAACTCTGTCCTACGAAAAAATTCTGTCGGCATTGGACGCCTATTTCAAAGAAACAGTTAATGTAGTTGCAAAAAGGCATACGTCCGAGTCCAGAGCACCTCCATGCCATACAAGATTTGCCTTCGCCACAGAATATGAAGCAGCTACAGAGTGTGTTGGGTAAAATTAACTATTATCATCGCTTTCTGCGCAATGCCTCTTCCATTTCAGCTCCGCTTCATAGCTTACGCCGTAAGGGTGTTTCGTTCGTCTGGACGACGGAATGCGAACGCGCCTTTCGCCAGTTGAAATCGGCGTTGCTTTCTAATACTTGCCTTACGCCATTCGATACCCAGAAACCCCTTTTGTTGATGGTAGATGCATCGGAATTCGGGATCGGTTCTGTGCTTGCGCACGAAGTTGGCTCGCATGATCGCCCTATTGCCTTTGCGTCAAAATTGCTCTCGTCTGCGCAAAGAAATTACTCACAGATAGAGAAAGAAGTTTTGGCTCTCGTGTTTGGTGTTACTAAGTTCCATGATTTCTTGTATGGTCGTCACTTTACCATCATCACAGACCACAAACCTTTGACGTCGCTTTTTCATCCGAACAAGCCTGTACCTACGCGTACAGCGCAGAAATTCATTCGCTGGTCTATTTTCCTCTCGCAGTACCGCTACGATATCTTGTATCGGTCCACTGCTAAGCACGGAAACGCCGATGCGTTGTCCCGTTTGCCTGTTGCTGAGGATAAAGCATTCGATTCTTCCGAACTTGCTTGCATGTTCATTGATTCGGAAACCGATGAAGTGGTCGAATCGTTTCCGATTGATTTTCGTCGTGTAGCTACAGCCACAGCTGCTGACCCTGTCCTTGCTACCGTTTTGCGTTTTGTTGCTACGCAATGGCCTTTGTCAAAGTCTCGGATCGAGGATCCGTTGGTTCGCCAATTTTTTGCTCACAAGGAGAGACTTTTTGTACGACGTGGTGTTTTGTTGTTGCGTTCTGATAATGATCAGTCCAGAGTCGTGGTCCCATGTTCGTTACAGTCATCTGTTTTACGGCTTCTTCACCGAGGACATGGGGGTATAGTGCGAACGAAATAACTTGCTCGTCAGCACTGTACTTGGTTCGGAATCGATGCTGCGATTACGAATATGTGCTCTTCTTACATGGCGTGTGCCGAACAACAATCCGCACCGCCGCGGAAAGTCTTTGCATGGCCAAAAGCCACTTTCCCTTGGCAACGCTTGCACATCGATTTTGCTGGTCCATTCTGGAATGCTCGATGATTGGTTCTGGTAGATGCCTTCAGTAATTTTCCTTTTGTTGTCCAGATGTCTTCCACGACGTCGTCTGCCACCATCCAAGCGTTGTCTGCTATCTTTTGCATTGAAGGTCTTCCGCAGACTACTGTTTCCGACAATGGCCCACAATTCATGTCCGCAGAATTTCAGTCATTCTGCCAGGCCAATGGTATTCAACATCTGACATCCGCGCCGTTTTCGCCTCAGTCAAACGGTGCCGCTGAACGATTGGTCCGGACTTTCAAGTCACAGATGTTGAAGTTGAAAGAGTCGCATTCTCGGGAGGACGTGTTGTTGCTCTTTTTGTCATCGTATCGCTCTCAGCCCCGAGATGGTCGCTCGCTGGCTGAGTTGCTCCACGGTCGTCCTCATCGAACCTTGATGTCTTTGCTGCACCCGCCGCATCAGGTTCCTGTGCAGCGGCAGACTCCTGCTTTTGCTCCAGGCGATGTTGTATTTTATCGCGATGTATTTGGTTTTGGGGGCCTCTGGTGAGGTGCGTCGGCATCTCAATCAGCTGCGCCTCTGTCGTCGCACGGGTTCTGCCGCTCCCCGTCTGCTTTCAGCGACGGTGCCGTCCGGTCAGCGCCCTGGGGACCCATCTACTAGCTCGCCTCATCCCCAGGTGTTACCGACGATGCCTTCCATTTTGCCCCATGGCGACGCGCCGTCGCAGCCGCCGCCTGTTCTCCCGCCGGCGCCGCCCGCATTCGACGCTTCGCTGCAGCCGCCAAGCGCCTCCCTGGGTCATGCGCCGCCGATCGCTTCCCGGGACCAGCTGTCCTCCGCCATGGAACTCTTGCCCGCTGCGGACCACATGACGTCATCGCGCGTCGGGTACCCCGACGCAATGGAGGTCGACCCTTCGGCCCCTCCTGTCTCTTTACGGGCGCATACACCGCATGTTGACGTGCACCCTGGACTAGGTTTTCAGGCGTTTCCTCGCTCCCCTCGGACCGAATGGCCGGGTGTGGGTGGCACAGCATCGCCTGTTGTTAGGCTCCCCACCTCATCGCATACGTCAACATGGGGTCCTCCCCACGGCGGGCGGAAGCCTTATAACACGACCGTTCGCCGATTTGCGGGGGAGGAATGTGGTGTCACCGCCAGACACCACACTTGCTAGGTGGTAGCTTAAATCGGCCGCGATCCATTTAGTACATGTCAGACCCGCGTGTCGCCACTGGGTGATCGCAGACCGAGCGCAACCAAAAGGCAGGTCTCGAGATACGGAACAGCACTCGCCCCAGTTGTACGACGACATTGCTAGCGACTACACTGACGAAGCCTTTCTCATTTGCCGAGAGACAGTTAGAATAGCCTTCAGCTAAGTCAATGGCTACGACCTAGCAAGGCGCCATTAGCCTTACATAGTTTGATAGTTATCGTATGAAATGTCTCATCAAGAACGATGTATACAACAAGGATAGATTAAAAGTTAAGTATTAGAGCAGCTAGGTGCTTTTCTTGCTACCAGTCATTACGTATCCTGTTTCAGACCTCTATCTAGCCTAAGTGAGATTACGCGTGCCTTTCGGCTACTTCAGTGTGGCGTAGCTGTCTTGTTACGCCACTACACCCTGGCTAGTATCTACCACGACAGATGGGTCGGTAGAGTAGGACCAGTTCCATGGCCAATAATTTCCCTCGAACTTAGTCCTTTGAATTGTTATATCTGAGAGCACCTTAAATAACTGGCGTATGCATCGACGTGTTATGGAAGCCCGTGAAACCATTCAAAACCGTGATAGAGAAAGAATGCAACAGTCTATGATTCGACGAAGGCAAGCATGCTTAGAAGCAAGAGGATGACATTTCGAGCATTTATTATGACTGTATGTGTTGATGAGCTCCAATCACCTAAACTGAAAAAGGTGGGAGTAAAGCAAACTAGACACACGAAACACAGCTGGAAGAAAGGAAAATCGCAAGAACGACGGAAGGGGAACAAACAATAAAATGGACAAAATTGGACAAAAAAACCACAGAGAGACGCAAGAAACAAGTAGAAGGGATAAAAACAAGTGAGCAGATGACCGTGGCAGGTTGACCACAAGAATAAAAAAGATAAGACAGCCACTCTGCGACACACTGAAACATCCAGCCTAAAAGCACTAGGGCGGAGAATACAAAGGGACAAAGGACATGCGCTAGAACTTCGATCGAATGATAAAACCCACCCTCACGTATAAAACGTAAAATTAAATTACCCAATGAGGTGTTGTCAGCTATAATTAATGATAAAGAGTCCGGTAACTGAAGATTCCGTCGAAGTGCAGCCAAAGAAGGACAGTTCAACAAGATATGGGCCACTGTTAGCCCGGTGCCGCACCGGGTCTTCCCGGCGCAGAAGGTAGCCGCGTGTCACCCAATGTGGCGCTGACAGAGAACTGCAGAGTCCCTGCGAGAGGCCCACGTGGAGATCTTCCACACATTCGTAGTCTGCTTAATGGCACGTAGTTTTTTGTGCGTACTGACGTTATGGCATTCTGTCTCCAAAAACCGAAAAACCTTGCGGCGTGATACGGAACTCCGGTCAGTTACGGGATTGCCGATCTCCAAAAGTGGTTTCCGTGTAGCCCTATTTGGACAGCCTGTCGGCAGGTTCGTTGCCTGGGATTCCGAGGTGACCTGGGGTCCTGACAATCACCACTGAATGACTGGACAGTTCCAGGACATAGATGGACTCCTGGATGGTCGCTACCAAAAGACGACAACGGAAGCTCAGGTCGATAGCTTGTAGGCTGCTCAAGGAATCAGTACACAGAAGAAACGACTCCCCAGGGCATGAATTGATGTGCTCAAGAGAACGAGATATAGCCACCAGCTCTGCAGTGAAAACACTGCAGCCATCGAGCGAGGAATGCTGTTGAATATAACCTCCATGGACTTACGCGAAGCCAACCTGACCATCAGCCATTGAGCCGTCGGTGTAAACAACTTCATGGCCTCGGTACATATCAATAATTGAGAGGACGTGACAGCAGGGAGCTGCGGGGTTAAATGAGTCCTTAGGGCCGTATGAAAACTCCACGTGAAGCCACGACCTGGATGTACACCATGGAGATGTACGTAAATGGACCTCGAGTATAGGTAGTAAAGGCGAGGACTCCAGTTCGGATAGAAGGGAAGCCGTGACTCGGGCCACCGATGCGGGGAATGAAGCGTCGTGGGTGGGAAATGAGCCCGCAATTCGGTTGCGCAGGAGAACCACGAACGTGCGCAACATAACTGGCGAGCAGTTGTGCACACCTGTCCTTAAGTGGAGGGATTCGAGCCTCCACCAGGACGCTGGTCACCGACTCCTCCTAAAAGCTCCCGTCGCTAGTCGACTGGTTCGTGTAAAAGCAACGCTGAGGGCGCAGTCGAACCATAAACCAGACTCCTAAAGGTGGGATTGAACAAGGACTCTGTAGTGCTGCTGCAGCGTAGATCGATCTACACCCCAGTTGGTGTTACTCAGGCAGCAGAGGGCATTGAGGTGCTGCCAGCACTTCCTCTTAAGCTGACGAAGGTGAGGAAGCCAAATCAATCGGGCGTCGAAAACCAATCTTAAGAGTGGACCGTCATTAAGGTAAAATTCTGGTTCCGGAGGAAAGGTACGACGCCGACAGAAGTGCATAACACACGACTTTGCAACTGAAAACTGGAGGCCGTGGGCTAGAGCCCATGACTGCGCTTTGTGGATGGCTCTCTGTAGGCGCCGCTCAGCAACACCAGTGCTGGAGCAGCAGTATAAAATTCAGAAGTCGTTTGCATGCAGTAAAGGTGAGACAGACGGCCCTACAGCTGCTGCTAGGCCGCTAATGGCTGCTAAAAATAGAGATACACGAAATACAGATCCCTGCGGGACTCCATTCTTCTGCATATGGAAGGAACTATGGGAGGCACCAACCTGAACACGGAGAGTACGGAGCGACATAAAATTTTGGATAATAATCGGGAGACGGTCGCGGAGAACCCACTTATACAATTTGGCAAGGATATAATGTCGCCAGGTCGTGTCGTAAGCTTCTCGTACGTCAAAAAAGACGGCAATTAGGTTTTGTCGTCGGGAAAAGGCTGTATGGATTCAGAGTCGAGGGAAACAAGTTTATCAGTGGTAGGGCGACCCTGGCGGAAACCGCCCTAGCATGGAGGCAGTAGGACACGTTGCTCCACGATTCAACCCAACCGGCAACACAGCATATGTTCTAACAGCTTACAGAGAACGTTGGTGAGGCTGATGGGCCGATAGCTATCCACATCAAGGGGTTTTTAACAGGTTTGAGCACTGGTACGATGGTGCTCTCCCGCCATTGTGATGGAAAGACGCCATCACACCAGATCCGGTTGAAGATGACGTGGAGATGTCGCTTTTAGTCAGACGACAGATGTTTAGTTAACTGACTGTGGATCCGACCTGGCCCAGGAGCTGTGTCGGGACAATGAGCAAGGGCACTGAGGAGCTCCCACTCTGTAAATGGGGCGTTACAGGGTTCATTATGGGGTGTAGTGAATAAGAGGACTTTCCCTTCCATCCGCCGTCTGACAGTGCGAAAGGCTGGGGGATGATTCTCCGATGCAAAAGCTCTAGCATAGTGCTCAGCAAAGCGCTTGACAATTGCGTTAGCGTCGTTAGATACAAAGACATAGATGGTAACCCCAGGGACACCTGTTGTGGTCTGGTACCCAAAAACAAGTCTGATTTTCATCCAGACTTGGGAAGGTGATGCATGGCACCCAGTGGTCGGGACATAGCTTTCACAACACTCCTGTTTCTGTCTTTTTAAAAGCTAGCGAACGCGGACACGGAGCAGTTTAAAGGCGATTACGTGCTCTAGGGAAGGGTGCTGCTTATGCCGCTGTAGAGCTTGCCAACGCTCTTTAATTGCTTCAGTGACCACAAAGAGACTGTCTTTCGCTGGGGGCACCCGAAAGAACGAGGGATCGCGTTTACCGCCGCAAAAACAATCGTTGTTGTGGCCTGCTCAATCACAACATCGATGACACCATGTGGGGGAGATTCGACAGTGACAGCAGGGGTGAAGGCTTCCGTCTGCTTTGTTGAAAGTCTATCTGACGCCAGGGAAGTGACAGGAAGATGGGGAAGTGGCAGGTCGTCATGTGCTCTCCAGTGGAGAGACAGGAGCAGTCCGGGGCTGCAGAGGGGTAAATCAATGGGCGAGTAGGTGCCATGAGCCACACTCAAATGTGTGGGGGACCCAGTATTTTAGAGCCACAGGTAGAACTGAGACAGTAAAGTTTCGATATCTCTGCCTTGGCCAGTAAGCACAGTGCAACCCCACAAGGGGTTAAGTGCGCTGAAATGCCCCAAAGATAGGAAAGGTTTAGGGAGTTGATCAATCAGTGCAGCCACCATCTGGAGAACTATATACGTTGCAGACAGTTATTTCTTGTGTCGTCCTTATCCTGACAGCCACAGGTTCCGAAGGGATTTGAAGGGGCACAGATTCACTGCATACTGAGTTCAGGACATAGATACAAACTCCACCTGACACTCTAGTACAGTCGCTACAGTCCTTGGAATATCCACTATAGCCATGGAGCGCAGGGGTCCACATTACCAGGAATAAGATTTCCTGGAGGGCAACGCAGAAAGCAGGTGTAAAGCTTAAGAGCTGCTGTAGCTTAGCCTGGTGGTGGAAAAAACCGCAGCTGTTCCACTGGAGAATGACGTTATCGTGAAGCTGGGAAGGCATGAAGAGCACAAGGAGGTACGTTATCCCTCAGGGTCACCTGCTGCAAGTGACTGAGTATTTGTATCCATTCCTTTGGTGGATGAGGCATCAGTGAGATCCAGGTCCTCGTGCTACGCTAAGATCTCCACCTCATCCTCAGGTGCATAATTGGTAGGGAGTGGTAGTGTTGGAGCCACCAGAGGGTCCTGTTTCTTAGCACACTTCTTCTTTGTTTGCTTGCTCTCTCACTTTCCTTTAGGGTATTTCTGGGGAGACTTCCCAAAGCAGCTTCAGGCACAGAGGAAGACCGTGAAGCTCTTCGTTCAGCGGCTTTTGGTTCCTTTAGCCACTGGTGAGTGTCCACTATGGCATTAGTGGAGACCTCGGGAGAGAGGGTCCCAAGAGACCCCTTCTGCATGAGAAGAGCCAGAGGAGGCTGTTGCTTCTCTGGCAGGGAGCAGGGGACGGATGTCCCTGCATTTGGGAGGGGGGGGGGGGGTGTCTTGCTCCCAAAGGAGGTGCTTTGGGAGCAACAGAGGAAGATTTGGCCCCTAACACCAAGGTGGCAGACGTATTTTGGTAGGCCAGAGGGCCCACTGTTCGTGGCACAGAGTGAGGGACCACTGGCACTGGGGACAGCGATGGTGAAGTAGCTGCAGCATGTGTCGACATCAACCGAATGGGGTGTAATCTTTCAAATTTACGTTTAGCCTATGTGTAAATCAACCTGTCCAAGGTCTTGTACTCCATTATTTTCTGCTCCTTTTGGAGAACTGGGCAGTCTGGCGAGCAGGGAGAGTGGTGCTATCCACAGTCGATGCAAGTGGGAGGTGTCGCACATGGAGTATCTGGGTGCAGTGGACGTCCACAGTCTCGACATGTGGCGCTGGAAGTGCAGCAAGATGACATGTACCCTAGTTTCCAGCACTTAAACCACTGCATATGGAGGAATGCATAGTTTAACGTCACAGTGGTAAAACATCACCTTGACCTTTTCAGGGAATGAATCACCCTCAAAGGCCGATGAAAGCACTGGTAGCAACCCTGTTGTCTTTGGGTCACCTGTAAATTCGCCAGATGGATTTAACACCACGCCGTTCTCAACTGGCGCGGAGCTCGTCATCGAACTGCAAGAGGAGATCGCGATGGAAAATAATCCCCTGGACCATGTTGACGCTTTTATGTGGAGTGACGGAAACTGGAATATCACCCAGCTTGTCACAGGCGAGTAACTCTCGGGATTGGGTTGAGGATGCTCTCTGAATCAACACTACGCCGTTTCGCATCTGGGACAGCGTTGTCACTTCTCCAAACTTATCCTCAAGGTATTCAACGAAAAATTGAGGCTGCATAGGTAGAAAGGATTCCCCATCAATTCTGATACATACTAAAGTTCGAGGCGAGTATGGCTCTCTTCGTGCTGTAGCCCTACGTTCCTCCCATGGTGTAGCGAGGGAGGGAATCGATTCAGGGTCATACCTGTTGGCATTGTACTCGATCTCGCCCTTCTTAGACACTGCTGGCGCCGTGCGGTCACCAGCAAGAGATGGCTTAGTCCACTTCATTGTGGATCACCGCTCTGATGCCACCCACTCTGACTTGGGGATCTCCCCTCAGGCACCACTCAGCCACAGCAAAGGCTGCCTGGCATGATGGCTTTTGCGGGAGTCCTGATGCCCTAGGAAGACAGGCATTCGTGGAGAATTTACACCCCTAGCATCAGCAGTGAGATCCCTGTGTTGTCATGGGGCTACCACCAAATGTGTACATGATGGCACCACCACACTGGACTGGCTACTGTGGTGGATACTGGGCGCAGAGAAATCCAATATTGTTGTGGAGGCGAAAGCTGACAGGAGACAGCGGAAGAAGATGACACACCGTGGAAAGTATACTCGCCCAAATAGTTGAACCGCAGGTGGAGATCCAAAGCAATGACAAGAGATTCAGGAGAACGAATCTAAGGGCACTATGGATAACTCGTGCTCCACGTAAGACGTCCTTCCCTATATGGCTCACTCTTCTGTATAATTTGGAAAGTGGCAGGTCAAACCATAGGGTGGTGACCTGAACTCATAAGGCCGAAAAGTGAGACTCCTTTTAGTTGTCTCTTACGACAGGCGGAAATACCTCTGGCCTCTTCTAACACCCAGACCCGCAGGGGGTGGGGGCGAGGGGTAGTTTACATTAAAGAAAAAATCACAATAAATAACAGTAATTAACGTAGAGTAACAAAAGTTTGGGAATATATTTGTGTCGGCAACTTATTCAAGTTATTAACATTATAAGGTCACAGGTCAATGTAGGAGCGACATATGCCATTACAAATGTGAAATGCAGGTATATTAATAACCGGTGTAGCTTCCAGAATGTTGAAAGCAAGCATGCAAATGTGCATGTCTTGTATTTTACAGTTTCCGCATGTCCAGACCTTTTGCACTTGACTGGTCAATATAGGAACGAATAATGCTGGTTGCAGATGACGTTGGAGTTTCCATCCAGTGATGTCCAATATGTGCTCGATTGGAGGCAGACTTGGTGATCTATCACGTCGAGGCAACATGTCGATGCACAGTAAAGTATGTAGGATTACAGCAGCGGTGTGTGGGCGAGTTTAGCAAATAACGATAGTTTGAGATTAGTGGAATGCACGCTACAGGGCGTCTGGCTCGGAGTTGTCCTTGACGTAACCGATTTGTAACAGTTCGTTGAGTAACTGCTGTGCTATCTGCTGCTCAAATTGCTGCTGCAGATGCAGCACGATGTGCCACAGCCATACGCCGAAACTGATGGTCGTCCCTATCGGTAAGGCCACGTGGCTGTCCGGATCGTGTTTCATCTTGCGATCGTACATTATCGTCAGCACCAATGTCAGCAATCTTATACACTGGTTACATACCTGACAAGTCTTTCCGTAATATCGCTGAAGATATACCCTGCTTCTCGTAGCCCAATTACACGACCTTATTGAAGGTCAGTGAAGTGTTGATAATGCTGTCTTTCTCGCCCTACAGGCAATGTTGACCAATATCAGCTCACCAAGTCCTCTCTCAAAGGTAACTAACACCTCTCGCCTGGTACAGTATGTTTTAAAGGAAACCTGATTTTCGTCAATATAGCGGCGCTATTAGCAGCTTATGTGACACTGCACCTTCTTGGTGTTGCAATTTTTTTCCTTCTGTCATTGTGAGTTCTATTAAGACTTCTTCCTTCCTTAGTTTTCCCAGTTCACTGGGAATAATTTTGGTGACGTGGATTCTTTTGGCCAAATTATGGTGTATCTAGATCTTGATGAAATTTATGGAACATGAAACTTGTTCCACTGTCTTAACTAAACTTGTCTAAGTTGAATCAAGGCCTTGCCCGTAAAAGTAATTCGTATCCGTTGTTCTGATCTGTAATTTCGCTGATGACTTCCAGATATTCTACTTCTGTATTCAACTTTTTCTTTCGTCAGATGAAATTTGAGTTTCTTTTTATGATTGGTTGTTAATCGTTTTAGTGAATATCTTGCGGATTACAAAGAGGTGACTTACAGTGCTATAATTTTTGTACTCATTTATGTTTCCATTGTGCTGGACCTAAGAGTCTTTGAATGAGAGTAATACGAGGTATTCATTGCAAATATACTGTGGGAGTATAGGTGTACTCTGTTTAATGTTGGTGCAGCACAGTTGTTTCGTGAGTAATCTTCATCAGCTGGATATAAATAGGAAATACAACTAATTTTACTTAAAAATTAATGTGGCCACTCTGCACTATGAAACTGATGACCGTACTTAATACGCTAATAGAGAACTGCATCAACAACGCAGTGTCACAGTGACAGAGGGACACCAACGATACATTCAGCAATATATGGTGTAATTTGTTACATTTTGCTGTAAAATGATGCATTACAATTTTGCTGTAACATGGGAGACTTTGTTAAAATTTTGCTACATTAACGACGATGTAGGAGGGGCAATTTGTTACAGTCTCCTTGCTGCATATCTGTTACTGAATATAGAACGACGACTCACTGGGAATTTGTACAGCTTAAGAAGTTGTCCTAGTGTAAAAACTTACTAGCGCTTCGTGTAGTTTCTAATTATGCATTTCTTTTGTAATTGCAGCATGAAAATTACTAAAATACGGCTATCAGAGACACAACGCCAAAATAAATATACAGCAAAGGGACTTAAAAAGTAATAGCTGGTTCTTCGATGTGGGATAAGTCTAACAGAAATTACCTACCAGAACATGACTGACGAAGAAAAATTTTTTACTGTGAGTATAATTGAAGTGTCAGCAGAAGTGCCAACACCGTGTTGTTTGAGGAAGCCGAAATGCACGCTATAAGCTCACGCAGGCTGGCGTGAGGTTTGAAACAGGATACGTAATGAATGCTATAAAGAAAAGTACGTAGCTGCTGGAATACTTAACTTTAATCCACAATTGGTGAACATTGGTCTTGTTGATACAGTATTATCATCTCAATATAACTTGGTGATGGCGCCTTGCTAGGTCGTAGCAATTGAGTTAGCTGAAGGCTATGCTAACTATCGTCTCGGCAAATGAGAGCGTAATTCTCAGTGAACCTTTCCTAGCAACGGCGGCTGTACAACTGGGCGAGTGCTAGTACGTCTCTCTAGACCTGCCGTGTGGCGGCGCTCGGTCTGCAATTACTGACAGTGGCGACATGCGGGTCCGTCGTATACTACCGGACCGCGGCCGATTTAAAAGCTACCACCTAGCAAGTGTGGTGTCTGGCGGTGACACCACAATAATCAAAGTGTGTTAGGCAATTTAGGCCAAGATATTTTGGCAATCTGATCTACTAAAATGTTAAAGTCACACATTACTCTGCTTGCAAAAACTGTGCTTTCTAAAACAGTTACAAAAATTGGAGTACGTAGAGGTGAAAGACATATCTGTGGGTCGGAGGTTCAGATGGTTCAAATGGCTGTGAGCACTATGGGACGTAACTTCTGAGGTCATCAGTCCGCTAGAACTTAGAACTACTTAAACCTAACTAACCTAAGGACATCACACACATCCATGCCCGAGGCAGGATTCGATCCTGCGACCGTAGCGGTCGCGCGGTCCCAGACTGTAGCGCTTAGAACCGCTCGGCCACTCCGGCCGGCTGTGGGTAGGAGTCTTCCACCATGAGAACCATCTTAACACACAGGATACTACAGTACATTATTCTTCGTAGTACCTGGCTTATACAATGTGCTGCATGGTTCCAAAAATACAATACTCACACTATGCAGCATGTGGCTTAATATGCTAGATGCTATGCGGCACACAGCATGGTATTCAGCTGTGACATCCAATGTAGAATGTTGTGGCCATGATGAGGGTCAACCTATCTCCCACAGACATATTTTACATCCATATTTACTTTAATGTTTTTGAGAAACCACAATTTTACAGCAAGCACAAAGAATTTCTGCCTGTGATCCTCAATGAGTGACGTCAATGACATTGTAGTTCACGAAGTTAAAATGTCTTGCACTGAAGTGCAGACATCGTTTGACTTCTGCTAATAGCTGATTATGTCTTAATCGGCACTTTTCTGATGGTTAAGCACTGTAAGAATTTTTCCACACTGAAGAAGCCCCTAATACTTCTTCCAACACTTCGCTACATGTTTCTTTGGGTGCAGTGTCTCTGTCTTCTTTTTGTTACTTTCACATTGACTTCAAAATGAAAATACATAACTGTGCCTGCTCTAATTTCAGAAATTTTGTCACCACCCATGTGCGGCGATGTCTGTCATTGTAAAGCAACGTGGTGGCTCTTTTCATGAGCTAGAGCATGCAGTGGCCAGGAGGAAAGGAAGGTCTTATCTCGCAGTACTTCCTACAGTACACAACTTGAGAGGAGCACAGGCCGCCTCTTGTGTTGGTGAAGTTTTCGTTGTCGTATTGCGGAGGTAGGGAGTGATTTATTTAGGTGTTGTGAAGGGTTTCTGTCGTGCCGTTTTGGACACTATAGTGGAGATGTGTTCTGGTCAGTTTTCTGTTAAGTAGCTGAATTGCCTTAACAACTTTGCTTAGACTTTCAATCGTAGTTATTTGTCAAAAGTTGTAAGCAGCAAGTTGGACTTTTGTTTTGTCAGCCTTTGGTATGAGTTTGTTTTGTAGGGATCGCAAAACTGAAGTCTCTGTGGTTCTGCCATTAGTGTAGTGTGTCTTTGTATTCCCAATCATGAATCACGTAGTCCCAAAGGAATGGCTCTATTGCGAGTAGTTTAGGAAACGGCACGTGGTTAGCAATTAGAAGTTATGCTATTTCTGCAGTATGTAAGTCACCAGTACAGATAGTCATTGACACTTGTTGGTCTCATGTTTCGCACCAGTGAGCTTGTGTGTTGCCATTGTGTTCAGTCACCACGACAAAGATCTCATGGCTCATAATATGGACCTTGTGGCATAATTATAAGCGATACCTAGCTCACGTTATCCTCAGCCACTCATAAGAAAATCGAATGATTTCAATGCTGGGTGCCGCGGTTTCGAGCTCCATCACGGAGGCGTGAAAAGAATGGGTGAGATGTGGGTAAGAGTGGGTGTGACGGCCTTCCCATTGTATGACATGTGCTCGGTGGCATTGATCAGAGTTCTGGTGTTATTTGGCGCCAATGTAACACCACTGACGCACCTTTCACGGCACACGAATTTCTGAGCTGCGGCCTTCTTGTCGCCAAGCGTCGACACCTCACAGTTTGAAGAGTTGTGGAGCCCGAGAATAACTTTTGTACCATTATGGAGAAAGATTTTACACACCTTCAAGACAAATTTTAAGCTTAAGCATCGGATTTGGTGGGAATAACAGGGTTTCAAAAATGTGGTTCTTTAATTCTGTTGTTCAGTGTAAATAAGCAACGTGACCGTTACTGGCGCCCTACTGCTCATGCATTTCGACACATTGTCTGACAAGGATTTTGTCTCGTACATTACGTACTGAAAAGTGTGGAATTCATTATGGAAATGTGTGCTTGTCACTGGGCTTCCACAGGGTTTGAACAAAAGTATGAATACATAGCCAGAAATGCGTGCTTGAACGTAAATGCAGATACAAGCCAAGCCTGTTGGTTTCACTGTTGTACATGACCACGAATGGCACGTTCGCACTATCCTCAATAGTTGCAAGTGCCAGTGATGGTCAGACTGGTGTTCCGGTTGGTGGTGAGTGCATTATGTTGGAGCTAAGTAAATTTGATCGTGGGAAAATTGTTCATGGTGGTAAGGTGGATGCTTCCTTACCAACAGCCGAGCAGGAATTCATCACTGATGGAAATTCCCATAACAGGGAAACGTGCTGCCAAAGCTATAAATCCTAGACTATGGAGCAATGGAAGAACGTAATCTGGTAGGATAGGTCTTGCTGCACACTGTTTCCAACTTGTGACTGAAATCGCTGCCTAGAATGACTGGGGTTGGGTTCAATGATGATTTGAGCAGCCATATTCTGGTACTGCACGGGCCACATGGTTACTTTGTAAGGTCGCTTTACTGAAAAGGACTGTTGTTGTTGTGGTCTTCAGTCCTGAGACTGGTTTGATGCAGCTCTCCATGCTACTCTATCCTGTGCAAGCTTTTTCATCTCCCAGTACCTACTGCAACCTACATCCTTCTGAATCTGCTTAGTGTATTCATCTCGTGGTCTCCCTCTACGATTTTTACCCTCCACGCTGCCCTCCAATACTAAATTGGTGATCCCTTGATGCCTCAGAACATGCCCTACCAACCGATCCCTTCTTCTGGTCAAGTTGTGCCACAAACTTCTCTTCTCCCCAATCCTATTCAATACTTCCTCATTAGTTACATGATCCACCCATCTAATCTTCAGCATCCTTCTGTAGCACCACATTTCGAAAGCTTCTATTCTCTTCTTGTCTAAACTGTTTATCGTCCATGTTTCACTTCCATACATGGCTACACTCCATACGAATACTTTCAGAAATGACTTCCTGACACTTAAATCAATACTGGATGTTAACAAATTTCTCTTCTTCAGAAACGCTTTCCTTGCCATTGCCAGTCTACATTTTATATCCTCTCTACTTCGACCATCATCAGTTATTTTGCTCCCCAAATAGCAAAACTCCTTTACTACTTTAAGTGCCTCATTTCCTAATCTAATTCCCTCAGCATCACCCGACTTAATTAGACTACATTCCATTATCCTTGTTTTGCTTTTGTTGATGTTCATCTTATATCCTCCTTTCAAGACACTGTCCATTCCATTCAACTGCTCTTCCAAGTCCTTTGCTGTCTCTGACAGAATTACAATGTCATCGGCGAACCTCAAAGTTTTTATTTCTTCTCCATGGACTTTAATACCTACTCCGAATTTTTCTTTTGTTTCCTTTACTGCTTGCTCAATATACAGATTGAACAACATCGGGGAGAGGCTACAACCCTGTCTTACTCCCTTCCCAACCACTGCTTCCCTTTCATGTCCCTCGACTCTTATAACTGCCATCTGGTTTCTGTACAAATTGTAAATAGCCTTTCGCTCCCTGTATTTTACCCCTGCCACCTTTAGAATTTGAAAGAGAGTATTCCAGTCAACATTGTCAAAAGCTTTCTCTAAGTCTACAAATGCTAGAAACGTAGGTTTGCCTTTCCTTAATCTTTCTTCTAAGATAAGTCGTAAGGTCAGTATTGCCTCACGTGTTCCAGTGTTTCTACGGAATCCAAACTGATCTTCCCCGAGGTTGAAAAGGACTATGTGACTATTTTTCTCATCAGGCCTTTCCCATGGTACATAGTTTGTTCCCCAATGGTAATTCTGTGTTCCAAGAAGACACGGCCCTGTTAACACTACTCCCATTGTGCGGGGCTGGTTTTGTGATCACAAGCACGAATTGTTGCATCTTTCCTGGTCACCTCACTCTACTGACTTCATTGCTATCGAGTCTTCGTGGGATACTTTGTGGAGAAAGGTGCGTAATCCCTTTCAACCTTCTTCACCGTCATCCGAACTCGCCACTGCTTAGCAGGAAGAATGGTATAAAATTCCCTTGAAAACTGCATGGGACCTGTATTTATACATTCCGAGACTCTGGAAGCTATTTTGAATGCCAAAGGCTTTTATGCATCATAGTACTATTTGGAAATGTGTTATGTTTGTAGTATTTACATTTTTTCTCCAACCCATTTACCTTTCTACTGTCAATGTTTACAAAAATAATCAAATGGCTCTGAGCACTATGGGACTTAACTTCTGAGGTCATCAGTCCCCTAGAACTTAGAACTACTTAAACCTAACTAACTTAAGGACATCACACACATCCATGCCCGAGGCAGGATTCGAACCTGCGACCGTAGCGGTCTCACGGCTCCACACTGTAGCGCCTAGTACCGCTCGGCCACTCTGGCCGGCTCCAAAAATAATCAATTGAATGTCTTCCAGTTCTGTTGACTTTTTGCACTGTGGCATATACATGTCGATAACATAAACACATATATTTATTTACTGACTTTGATATCTTTTTCACTTTTTTCCTAACAAGACGCTGCTAAATTTATAGTTTTCTGAATACCGGCACATCCAAATAATAATTACCACACACCCAAAGAATAATCACTAAGCAAATGTGTAAGTATAGCTTTCGTATTTGTAGACGAACTTGTGCCTCCAGTAATCCGTTAAAGCGACCACGGTGAGTGAAGTTACCAGAGGACTTGTGCTGCCCTGCAGCGCGGCTGTTTGGGCTCTGAAGCTCAGAAACCAACTCCCTGCCGCGGCTGGCCTCGGGGGCCAGCGCTGTTGGTCTCCAAAAGCCAGCCGCTGGGTCAAATGTTGCGCTTTGAGGCTGCGCCGCCTAGCCAGCCAGCTTTCAAAGCCCTGAAAGGCTCCGGGGCTACTCGCAAAGGCAGCCGGCGGCCAGCTAACGGTGATGCCGAACGACTGGGCGCCAGCTAGAGTCTCCTGTCCGCTCAGTTTCACAGCCGTGCATACCTGCAGTTTGTGATTCAACGCGGCTAGCGTCACACCTTGTTATCTCACCCTGAGAACTTACGAGGCCACGCCCTCAAAGTGTGACGATAATGCATTATAGTTAATTGCCCCAAGTTGTTATTTATGTAACGCAAGCGTGGAAATATATACAAGATACGTTCCAAACGATCGTATTCACTACCTGGATCACAATATTCAAGAAAGGTAGTAGGAGTAATCCACTAAATTACAGGCCCGTATCGCTAACGTCGATATGCAGCAGGATTTTAGAACATATATTGTGTTCGAACGTAATGAATTACCTCGAAGAAAACGGTCTATTGATACACAGTCAACATGGGTTTAGAAAACATCGTTCCTGTGAAACACAACTAGCTCTTTATTCACATGAAGTGCTGAGTGCTGAGTGCTGAGTTGACACTGTACCATACAAGCGGCTCGTAGCGAAATGGCGTGCCTATGAAATATCGTCTCAGCTATGTCACTGCATCTCTGATTTCCTGTCAGAGGGGTCACAGTTCGTTGTAATTGACGCAAAGTCATCGAGTAAAACAGAAGTAACTTCTGGCGTTCCCCAAGGTAGTGTTATAGGCCCCTTCCTGTTCCTTATCTATATAAACGATTTGAGCAGTCGTCTTCGGTTAATTTGCGGATTACGCTGTCGTTTATCGACTAATAGAGTCATCAGAAGATCAAAACAAACTGCAAAACGATTTAGGAGAAATATCGGAATGGTGCGAAAAGTGGCAGTTGACCTTAAATAACGGAAAGTGTGAGGTCATCAACATGATTGCAATAAGGAACGCGTTAAACTTCGGTTACACGATAAATCAGTCTATCCTGAAAGCCGTAAATTCAACTAAATACCTAGGTATTACAGTTACGAACAATTTAAATTGGAAAGAACACATAAAAAATGTTGTGGGGAAGGCTAACCAAAGACTGCGTTTCATTGGCAGAACACTTAGAAAATGTAGCTGACCTACTAATGAGACTGACTACACTACGCTTGTCCGTCCTCTTTTAGAATACTGCTGCGCGGTGTGGGATCCTTACCAGACAGGACTGATTGAGTACATCTAAAATGTTCAAAGAAAGGCAGCAAGTTTTGTATTATCGCGAAATATGGGAGAGAGAGTCACAGAAATGATACAGGATTTGGGATGGACATCATTAAAAGAAAGGCGCTTTTCGTTGCGATGGAATCTTCTCACGGAATTCCAATCACGAACTTTCTCCTCCGAATGCGAAAATATTTTGTTGATACAGACGTACATAGGCAGGAACGATCACAAAGATAAAATAAGGGAAATCAGAGATCGTGCGGAAAGATATAGGTGTTCATTCTTTCCGCGCGCTATATAAGACTGGAATAATAGAGAATTGTGAAGGTGGTTCGATGAACCCTCTGCCACGCATTTAAATGTGATTTGCAGAGTATCCATGTACATGTAGATGTAGTAACATCACTTTACAGACGAATCTAATGAACAAATCGTCTGATTTGCATGCATCACTTCAGCTTACCCCACTACTGGTAGTTCGTGCTGCACATTGTCGTATGTCACTATATCGGACATTCGTGAGTAAATGAATGTTAATCATTGTGAACAAAGATCTGAAAGACGTCCTTCGATATGAAATCGTTCGATTCCAAGATTGTGGTAACTGAGGCAGCTGCGATACCGCTGTTGTGCAGTTGAGTACCTATGGCATCACTTCAAATGAAGAGCTAGCTTGTATTACCACAATAACTATACATCAGCGGTACAGCCCTTGCCTGACTGACTATTGATAACCACTTTTTCTGATATTAAAACACAATTTTTGTAATATTACCTATTAAAAAATCTTATAATTTGTTGATAAAACTCAAACCATACCCGATCTTCGCTTCATAAATATCACACATTACATTTTACTCTCTCATTAGCAGCTGTACCTTTTCTCTTCATGAGTAATAAATTCTAAATTTCTTTGCCCATTGCAGAAGCGTTAAAGTTTCTAACTACGTGATTAAAAATATCTACCTTCCGTGCTAAATAATTCTTTTCTCTGAATCCGTTAATTTTTGTAATCATTTATATTCCTTTTCTTTAGCCAGCGAGCAGTAGATGGAACTGAGTTTACTAATAATTGAAAAACTATATTTTGTTTCTCTGACGTATTACAGTCACAAGTTCATATGTTGTCACTCCGTCTGCAGCTCGTGGTCGTGCGGTAGCGTTCTCTCTTCCCACGCCCGGGTTCCCGGGTTAGATTCCCGGCGGGGTCAGGGATATTCTCTGCCTCGTGATGACTGGGTGTTGTGTGATGTCCTTAGGTTAGTTAGGTTTAAGTAGTTCTAAGTTCTAGGGGACTGATGACCGTAGATGTTAAGTCCCATAGTGCTCAGAGCCATTTGAACCATTTTCTTGTGGTCACTCCATACTGAACGGAAATTATATTAATACAGTAAATTAAAAATAAACCAGTGAGTGCCACCGCCACTTAAACTCTAACATTTAACGCACGAGACTACAGAGTTGCTTCGGGCTTTGGTCATATCCTGGGAACTAATCTTCTCGTAACTTTTCTTTTGGACTGTATGAGACAGCTGCATCTGCTCAGTTAAATTGTTCCTCTGTAAATACTTCAACCCCATACACAGCCAAAATTAAAGTTGAAAACTTGACTCGCATTGCTACTACCTCACACATTGCCGACAAATCGAAAACAATACAAAAAGCCGGCCGGTGTGGCCGTGCGGTTCTAGGCGCTACAGTCTGGAACCGCGTGACCGCTACGGTCGCAGGTTCGAATGCTGCCTCGGGCATGGATGTATGTGATGTCCTTAGATTAGTTAGGTTTAAGTAGTTCTAAGTTCTAGGGAACTGATGACCTCAGAAGTTAAGTCCCATAGTGCTCAGAGCCATTTGAACCAATACAAAAATGTTTCGACTCCAGTAACCGTCAGCGAGCAGACGCACTAGTACTAAGTGTGGAACAGCTGTATTGTGACCACACGAAATTGCTTTCGTCCGGTCACAGCTGTGGGCTCTTTTCCAGTGCTGGAGAAGACTCATCAAACGATAACTACAGAAATTTTTGTTCACTTTGTTACATAAATGACACTAAGATTTATTAAACTTGACACACCTCTGTGCCACAGGAGTACTGAATAATTTACAATCGTCATTGTATATGAAAGCATCACATGATGCACAGATTAAAAAAACTGCTTTCTTGTGGTGCAGTATTCAACCATTCGTAAAGAACAAGTTCAGAAACTTCAAAAACTCATTGGTCCTACACAGTTACGTGGACTACTTCAGATTGGGCTGAGATTTTGCGTACTCGACACTATGTTGACCTCATCATGAGGACGCTGTTATGCTGAGAGGAACGCGTCGTGTTTTGGGGCACCTCTCATTGGTGGTTGCGGGTTTCAGCGAGTCCTCGGAAGTGTTTTTGGCATCGATTCGACTTTGTGGTGGCACTGCGGTCTCAGGACGACACCACAAGTCAGATCTCTGATCCAAACCACCTACCACAAATCAAACCAAATCAATCCCTCCTAGAACATCCAGGCTCAACAAGGGTTGCAATACTTCCGGTATTGCTAAGTTAAATGTAACTGAAGTGCTAAAAGCATTCTGCAGCCAAGATGTGATAGAACCGCTTTCGACAGACTTTGCTGTCATGCTCACGTCTTAAGAGTCTTTTTGTTATGAAACGTGTTCATTTTAACATGGAACTCAAGCCAAGTTGTCGTGCGGTTACAAAAAGGGCGTTGTAAAGGCTTTGTTATAAGCATAAAATTGAAAACCATAAAGCACCCTATGGAAACGGCCATTTCCGTATATGTAACGCTCACAGATCATTGTTCCGTCACGAAAACACGGTACACCGTAGCACATCAGTTTACATAAGCTATACATATTCTAAACACTGAAAATCCACCTTAAACGGTATATGTGGTACAAAGATTTTTTAAGACCTGCAGATGATGGTTCAAATGGCTCTGAGCACTACGGGACTTAACTTCTGAGGTCATCAGTCCCTAGAACTTAGAACTACTTAAACCTAACTAACCTAAGGACATCACACACATCCATGTCCGAGGCAGGATTCTAACCTGCGACCGTAGGGGTCACGCGGTTCTAGACTGACGCGCCCAGAACCGCACGGCCACACAGGCCGGCCCTGCAAATGACAGCAAAGTCTGTTGAAACCGGTTGTTTTAAATAATGAAATATTTACGATTTTTTAATGTTTTTATCAAGTTAAACAGATTGCTCCTTTTGCTTTCTAACATTCTGCGTGGTGTCTGTTTGTTCTATATCGTGTCTCCCTACCACTTTCGCGCAACGACTATCTGAGCGTGTTTTTTAGGGAATTGACTAGTTTGAACTTGGGACCTGTTGCTGGTAAGGAGACGCCAGACCACATATGACATGTAGAGTTCAGTAGAGTTCAGTGAGACTAGCGATGATAGAACCAAATTCTTAATGATTTCAGTGTCAGCTCCACTGCACTCCCTGTAAAAGAATCTTAATATTAACTACATTTAGTGGAAGAGGTTCAAGGCTTTCCTATTTTTAGTTAGCTGGTAAAATAACGTCGAAAAAGCAATTAAGTTTACGATTGGAAATTTTATTCTATTAACAAAACATTGTTTACAAATTGCACTATTGATATAAGGAAATGTTTTAATACAGGATGGTAAAAACCAACTGCGTTCAACAAAAATGTGAACGAACATTCCCTGAATGGGTTTCCAAGTTATACAATGGATCGAAGGATGGCCTATGCCATGTCACATCTATAATCTAGGTTTAAATTAAGTTTCACAAAAGAGAAAACTATCAAGATGGTCTACGGTGACCCTCAAGTATCTTTAATTACTTATCTAACTTGTCGTAAATTACAGTGGCTGATGTGGCTTCCAAATAAGTATATAACAGAAAAATCATCGCGTTTCAGATTTTTACTTCAAGTGGCAAATGTGAACACCATGAGCTTTAACTGACGATCGACACTAGTATTACGCAAAAAGGGGGTGTAACAGATGAGACTTCTGCAGTTCTGAGTGAAGCTTTAAGCG
Source organism: Schistocerca serialis cubense (assembly GCF_023864345.2). Classification (NCBI taxonomy): domain Eukaryota; kingdom Metazoa; phylum Arthropoda; class Insecta; order Orthoptera; family Acrididae; genus Schistocerca; species Schistocerca serialis. Next base: position 216,593,922 of record NC_064638.1, read on the forward strand.
CTGTTATGTGGCATCGTGTGCGTTCATTACCTTGTCGGTGTTCGTCAGGGGGCGGCGAGCAGTACAGCTCCACTCACCTCGCCGTCTCGGAAGCAACTCTCCCCTAACTTCTCCTTACTACAATTTACCGAAGTTGGTTTAAAAAAACTATGTGGCTGTATTTTCATCTGACCAATCAGGGTCTCGATGTTAACCTTAAGCTCCGCCTACAAAAATTCTGTCTATCCAATGAGAAACGTTATACTTTTCGTGGTGGGGCAATGTTTTTAAAGTTTGCAACGTAACAGATCTGCGAAAAAGTCTCACGCTAAAACTTGCAGCTGGTGTGGTCCTTTTGGTGTTATCGTAAGATCTATACTGTTCTTCTGGAGGGCTCTAGCTTTTAACATGGGCTGGGGAGTGGTCCTAGCGGTTAGCTGGCGACTTGGGTGTCCGTCCCTTATCGTAGGGTCTTCCAGCTTAACACGGTTCTGCTCTCGGCTTCTGTTCTCGTTTCTCCCCTCGGAACTGCGTCTGTCTCACGGTGGGAAGATATGACATGCATTTATTTATTTATTTCTTTATTTATTGACTTATTTAACCTGGCAAGATTAGGGCCATCAGGCCCTCTCTTACATCTAACCAGGCATTCTACTTGTTTTACATTCATATGTTTTAGTAGGCATGTTAAACTACATCTAGTACAAGAGGTGAAATAAACAATTTGAAAGGTACACCTGGAAAAATACATACATATTGAGTTTATATTCTTAGGTCACAAGTACTGTTATAATTAGACATTATTGAAGAGACAGATTTTAGATAGGAGTGCCGGCAGCAGGGAGTATGAGGGAGACTCATGGTGAAGGGAGGAGAAGAATAGAGACATGATGAAACATAATTAAGGAAATATAAAGGAAAAGAAGATTGCGTGGCTAATAGAGAAAGATGAAGAGGAAGGCATCTCAGGAGCAAGATAGGAGACGCTAGCTTTGCTATTTGACAGATGAGGGGATTGTCCTTGTACATTAATTTTGTGGAGAACTTTGTGAGGATGATAGTAGGAAATGCTTCAACTTCTACTTAAAAGCAGCAGGAGATCGAATTTTGCGCAAGGTAAGGGGCAGTTTGTTCCAGAGGCGGACAGCGGCAACTGAGAAGGAGTTTGCAAAAGTTTTTGTTTTGTGAGTGGGCACAGTTAGGATACCAAATAAGAGTGACCTCGTGTTTCGATTATGATGACATGACAGGTTTTTAATCTCTGAAACAAGGTACTGGGGTGCTTGCGCGATGAGGAGTCGGTGGAGTAGACATAGAGTGTGGTAGTCAAGCAATTTGTCCGGCCGCAGCCACCCTAGCTCGGAGTATGAAGCACTAACATGATCATATCGGCGAATGTTGCAGGTGTAACGCACACAGGCATTCATGGTTAGCTCTAGCCGTCTTTTGTTTTCACTACTCATGCCTTGTTGAATCACATCACAATGGTGGAGGTTCGGTAGAACGAGTGCTTGCACGAGCTGGCGTTTCAAGTCCTGTGGAAATATGTTCCGAAACTTTTTGAGAGCATAGAGACAAGCAGACGTCTTTCGGCACACTGCGACTGTATTCTCCGCCCAGTTGAGATGCTCATCCAAAGTTACACCCAAGTTCTTCACTGTTTTCTGATATGGTATTGGAGTACCGTCGAGCAGAATAGGAGGTAGCCGTTCGCGGAAATCTGAACTTATTAATTTCTGATGGGCTATTAAGATTACTTGCGTCTTTTTTGCATTTAGTTTAAGCCCCAGGTTTTTCGCCCATCTCACTACTGAAGACAGATCGTCATTCATCTGAGCGATTGCAGTGTTTACATCTTCAGGTCTGACGCTTAGGTAGAGCTGGAGGTCGTCGGCATAGAAATGATATTTACAGGAGGACAGAACCGACGAAATATCGTTGACATATAAAGAAAACAAAAGTGGTCCTAAGACTGATCCTTGTGGCACTCCCGAGGAAACATGTTTCCAGGAAGATTTTTCATTTACGCAGACAACACATTGCTGTCTGTCTTTTAAGTAGCTTCCAAACCATCTCATTGCACTATCAGAGATATTAAGCTGTTGCATTTTTCTGAGCAATATGTCAAAGTTAACAGTGTCAAAAGCTTTGCTGAAGTCCAGTAGCGTCAATATTGTTGCCTTTCGATTGTCGATGGCATATTTCAGGTCATCAGTTACTTTAATTAGAGCAGTGTTTGTGCTGTGATGTTTACGGAAACCGGATTGAAATTTGTCATATAGGCTGAATTCATGCAAGTGTTCAGTGATTTGGTCATGAACAATATATTCATGTGCTTTGGAAACAGCAGGCAGTATGCTAATTGGTCGGTAATCACTAGGCAGTTGCGGGTTTTCGGTCTTAGGGATGGGTCGAATTAGGCTTCTTTTCCATGCAGTGGGATATATTCCGTTCACGAGGGAAAAATTAAATATGTCAGTTAAGACAGGTACTAAGATATCGGCAACATTCTTAATCATGGTTATACCGATACTGTCGTTGCCTATTGCACCAGAAGAGATTCTCATTATTGCTTTTCTTGCCGTATTTGTTGTTACATGTTTTAGATGGAAGGTATCGTTGTTAGTTATCCTGTTTGGGGATTCTTGTGGACGGTAATTATCAGCTGTGCTGGTATTCAGAGGTGCAGAGAAGAATTCATTTCATTCGTTAGCTGACACATGAAAAGTAGTTTCCGATTTTGCCTTTCCGACCCCCAAGCTACGGAGATTTTTCCATAGAGTCGTGGGCGTCATATCGCTGCATACAAGGCAGCGAGCGTGCCTGATTTTAGCATTGCGAATGCATTGTTTCACTCTGTTCCGTAGCTTTCTATATTCTTCGAAACGCTCGGGTTTCGGATCTGCCTTGAAACGCCTGTGGGCAGCATCCCTATTAGTCATCATTTGACGTAATTCAGCTGTCAGCCATGGAGCAGGAGATTTTCTTACACGGATTGTGCGCACAGGTGCATGTTTGTCATAGAGGGCAGTGAGTTTATCACCAAGTTCATTAATTTTTCCGTCGATTGTGGGTTTTCTGATTATTTGATGCAATGAGATTTCTGAGCAATCGGCTGTTAGAGCGTCAAGCTCATTACGTTTCATGTTCCTACAAGTTATGTAACGCGATTTGATCCTTGGGGGCTGCACAGAGTAGGCCAGGAATATTACATCATGTGCTGAGAGGCCAGGGGCCGATGTTTGACCAACATCTCTTACTTTGTCAGTCTGTTTCGTTGCGATTACGTCTATAAGAGTATGACTGTGCGCCGTATGGTGTGTAGGTTGTAATGGAAGAATGTTCATGCTATTGCAACTAAACAGTCTTCTTAGGTTTATTGCGGAGGGAGTGTCTCTTAGCAGGTCTATGTTCAAGTCACCCATTACGATGACATGTTCGTATTGACACTGAAGTGAATGTAATTCCGACTGGAAGGAACTCATTGAGCTTATTTTTGGCGGCTTGTACACGACGCCAGTCAAGAATTTCCGACTTTGTATATTTATTTCAATGAACATGAATTCAGCCTCTTTTTCTTCAGCAGGATTTGACGTACATAAGACTTTCGCTTTGAGATCTGTTCGTATATACGCGCCGACCCCGCCACCTCGCTTTTTTGATCTGTCTGCCCTAAGAAATGTGTACCCTGCGAGATGAAAAGATGCAGAGGATATGTGTGGTTTCAACCACGTTTCGGATAAGAGGATTACGTGGTAGTTTAGTTGGTTGAAGAGGAGGCTAAGTTCTTCGTAATGCGCAGGTAAAGACTGGATGTTGCAGTGAGCTGCTAAAAGCTCTGACGCGTTCCGCCGAGCAGCCTGGAGTAGAGTGGCAGACTGGTTTGTCCCTTTGTTAGGCACTACCTGCCGCGAGGGGCACTGGCCGCTGCTTCCGCCAAGTGACATAACACAGTGGTGTCCGAGATTTTGCACGCCCTGTTTGTGACACCACGAGTGCCGAAAGAAAGGCGCCTGCTAAAGATTTCCTGAGGTTGCGGGAGTATAGAAAATGGATTAGTGGTATACTGTGCAAGGAGAATATGACCAAAATAGTGACGGCTGTGTGTCACTGTGTATCCTCTGTCGTACGAGGAGAAATGTAATTAGCGTATTTGAAACAGCTTAGGGTGGAAATAAGGGAGAAGGGAGTGATTTAAGAGGCCGATGCTGCCAGCAGAGAGAAGTAAGCTTAGTAATTAATAGATTGTCGTAGGAAGCTAGAATTAAATTGAAATTTACTAAAGTGATACTGGTAGTGATTATCGTAGGAAGCTACAATTAGATTGAAATTTGCTAAAGTGATACTGATAGTGATTTTTGTTATGAACAATTTAAACCGAAGAGATGGGTGATTAATGAACTAAAGGAGAGACTAATAATTGCAATAGAACTATTTAAGAACGGAAGAGAATAAACTGAGAAAATGAAAAAAGAATTAGCAGTAACTAAAATCAAGTAATGGTTAGAGCTACAGACACAAAAAAATAGTGAAAAGTTAATACAGTCACAAAAACAATTTGTTGAAGGTACAAATATGGGTATAATTAAAAAATTAATAAAATTACAAGACTATATCTGAGTATTGGGGCTGTTACAATTGCAAATGGTGTTAAGTTTGCACTTTTGGCTCGAGTAGCTTCACTTAATACTATTCAGTTCTGTCATGTTTGTGACTGTCTTCTTTCCAGCTGCTGTCTTAATGATTACTCTGCCATCCTGAGTCCACACATTCTGAAGACCGAAATGGGATATGGCACTGTTTAAAATCTTTAGCCGTTCGTGTGTCAGATCTTCCCTTATTGTAAGCCCTGTCCTTGCTAACTTCTTCTTCTGGGTAAAGGCATTCTTGTGTTAGTCTGTGGTATTCCATTTGCTCACTCATTACTGGTATTACTTTGGTTAATTTAATGTCACGATTTATTCGGAGCTATGTGACATACTACTGGATTTGCTTATCATGTCAGGGTTTTCATGGAAGGTGTTGGATTTGCCTGACACCTTACATATCACCACCCTTCGAACTTAATTTTTGCACTGAAGTTAGGCAATGATTGAATCGTTGTCTTAGTCAGTCAAAAATTATTCCGTTATCTAAATTTTCTTGCCTACTGTTCAGCCACGTTATTCTGGTTCTATGCTATTTTGTATTACTAATTTATATATTTATATTCTTCCACATTATTATTAAAAATATGTTAATATTGACAAGGGGAGAATATTTTTATTCTATTATAATCACTATTTTTTAATTATTTTCTTTCTTTATTTAATTGTGAAGTTTGTTTTTAAGAAGTTTGTTGTCGAAAGTGAGGAGTCTTTCACATCGATTTTCTTAGAAATATTGTTTTTATAAATGTAGTAATTAAATTCAATCTATTCCTAACACATTTTCTAAACATCATGTACAAGTAAAATGTTTTTATTTCTAGACACTCATTTCAACCCTGTTACACTAACAAATAAGAATTATTTCCATGAATTGCTTTGACAAAGAAATATACATACACAGGTATTCAGATATTATCCTAACAAATGGTACAAATGTTAAAAAAAGGGAAAACATCCAACAAGATAATTTTTTATTCTTTGTTTTTATAAGGAGAAAATAAGTAAAATATTGTTATTCTTTTATTTTTATGAGGAGAAAATAAGTGGCATATAGTTTTAGCGTTTATTATGCCTTACTTTTGTTCTTTATATACTGTCCATTTCAGAATTAATGACTTATTTTTATCGATAGTCTATTTTTTACTTAAGTCCATAGTCAATGACTGTTATTTTGTAGTTTATTAGCTGTCTGGTGTGCTTAACTTATTTAGTTTTTCACACGTTTCTTTTGCACAATTCCTACATCACATAATTTGATTTCACACATTCACACAATCCTATGAATGTTTAAGACTGATTTTGGCACGAAGGTGATGGACTTGAGCGAGATGGATGTGGGCAAGTCTTTGATGTACAGCTTCGTTCGTCGTTCCTTGTTGGCTTTGCAAGTGTGTGTTGCTGTTGTGGAGGTCCCATAATGGAATGGAGCTGTGAGTGCAGAATCTCGTGGTTTACTGGCTTTGTATGCGTGAAAGTCATCGTTATGTGTCGCTGAAAGCGGTCGTTTTTCGTTGTAATACTTCGCAGACGACTAGTTTACAATAGGATAGGGTTTTGGGAAGGTATGTCGTCTGTTCTTCACCCATCTTCTTTCTTGGTCTCAATCTTGCGAATCTTCAACTTCTGTTCTTCCTGCTTTTTCTCTGCTTCTTACTTGCCTCGTGGTTCTTCTATGGCAGGATATGGAAATATTTATTGATAACTAGTCGCTTTGAAGTTCTCCTCTTAGTACCAGTTTGATAAATTGTTTGGGCATGTCATTTTTACTTTGTGGAAGTTTTCTTCAGTTTCGTGCATCAGCGTGCTGTTTAATAGCAGTAGTGTGACTTTTACACATATTTTTTTGCCAGTGGTGGCTTGCCCAAGCGGTCTTCTCGTCGGTCCATTTTTTGCTCGCTCTGCTGAGTCGGGGTGTTCGGAGACCCTTCTGGCCTTCGGTGTCCTGTAGTGTCTCTGCCGGGTTCCGCCACTGTGTGGTTCCGTGTTCTGTCCCAACAGGGTTCCGCCACCCTGTGATTCAGCTTGGCAGCAGATTTATTTACTGCCCACTTCGGCTGCAAGGGCCTTCTGTTGGTCTCGCTGTCCTTTCCCTTCTCTCGACGCCGGCCGTAGTGGCCGAGCGGTTCTAGGCGACGCAGTCTGGAACCGCGCGACCGCGACGGTCGCCGCAGGTTCGAATCCTGCCTCAGGCATGGATGTGTGTGATGTCCTTAGGTTAGTTAGGTTTAAGTAGTTCTAAGTTCTAGAGGACTGATGACCACAGCAGTTAAGTCCCATAGTGCTCAGAGCCTTCTCTCGACACTTCTGCCTTGTAGGAATAGTGTCTTGCTAATTACGTCCGTTCCTTTTTTGATACTTCTCGCGTTGCAACTTGTGGGTCGTTGCATCTCGTCCTTCCTGGAGTTTTTACAATGGTTCTTACAAAAAGTTTTACTTATAATCATCTAACATATGTCTAGTACCTACATTGTTTTACGCCTTCTTAAAAGCTTTACAAATTCCGGCGCCCTTTCCATGTTACAATTCTAAGATATTTTGAGTCTTAACGTCTACAAGAATCCTCAAATTCGTTTTTTATTTTTGTGTAGTGTCGTGGTGTATAGCATTTTAGTATTTCATGCTGTTAGACTATCTACACTTTATCCCTTCACCTTAATATATGGTACTATTGGTGTTATTTGTGTTTTGTTTTTATTGAAACTACTTTCTTTTTCCCACCTCCCTCTCTCTTCGTTCTTCTTTCTCCTGACGATCTTATCTGCAACATAATCTTGAAATATTCTGCTGATTATTTACCAATAATAAAATTAATCTTCAAACTTTTTGATATGGCTCACATGGTGAAGTCCTAAGGTTTTGCCTGTTTTTGGGTTTATTAGTTCCACAGCATTATCATGAGCAATTCGGCTAATTACGACAGGTCCTTTGTATGCAGCGTAAAACTTATGTATTTTGTGTTTCTGTTTGCTGGAGAGATGGTGTGTTTTTACAAATACTTTCTGGCCTACTGAGAATGTTCTTTTAATTGCTGATCTATCTCCTCCTTCTTTTCTTTTAATGGCTGCCTTTCTGATGTTGGAGAGTGCTGTTGCTATGACTTGTTTGTGCTGTCTACGTGGTACAATAGGAAATCTAACATTTTCTCTGGTTATGTTTGGGGGTTCAATATTTTTAAGAACAGTAACTGGAGGTAGTAATGTAGTGCTATGTGGCATTTCATTTATTACTTCTTGAAAATCTGTAAGGTATATATCCCAAGTGTTGTGTCTTTTGTCTGCATATAATCGGCATAAAGTGCCTATGTCCTTCATAGATCGTTCCGCTGGATTTACGATAGGTTTGTACTTAGATATGTAGATGGGTTTTATTTTGTGTTGTTTTAACGTGTTCTGCCATTGCACTGGTTTGTATTGTGGGCCATTATCCGAAATTATTCGTTCCACTCGACCTACTTGTCTGAGCATATCTTGTCTAAATGCTTTACTTATATAGTAAGACCAGTTGCCCGTTTTAATGGTGTCAAGGTAACATATTTAGAAGTAAGTTCCATAACGACAAACATGAAAATATATCCATTTTTAGTGCGTGGGAGGGGCCCCATCAAATCTGTTGCAGCTATTTGTTTTAATCTTTTAGGGATTATTGAAAACATAGGTGGTTTGGTTTGAAAAGTGACGTGTTTAGCCCTCATACATTTTTTGCATTTGACTAACACTGTTCTAATTCGTCTTTCCATATTAGGAAAATGGCTCGTTTGTTTTATTTTTAAAAAGCATTTCTTTGGTCCAAAGTGGCCATTACTTAAATGTGTAAACCATATGTACTTATTAATTAGTTCATCTGGGATATAAATTAACCATTCATTCGTTGCAAAATTTCGTCTAAAAAATAAAACATTGTTTTTTACGAGATAGTGCTGTCGAATGTCTGGAAAATCCTTACTTCTCTACTTGTGTTTGATTCCTAGTATTTCGGGATCCTTGTCCTGTTCTTTGCCTATGTTTTTCAATGCTGTCGTAATGTAGTTTTCGAAAGGTACTTGTTTCATATAGTACATTGTAAACTGGTCTTCTGCTGCTTCCAAACCTATGTTATTGGGTGCACCCTGTGGACATCGTGATAAAGCATCTGCTAATACATTCGCTGGTCCTGGTATGTGTGTAACAGTGAAGTCAAATTCTTGTAGTATTAACATCCATCTGGCTAACCTCCCATGAGTTAGTTTGGCGGATAACAGAAATTCTAATGCTTTGTGGTCAATGTATACTTTTGTTTTTCTTCCGAATAGGAAGTATCGAAAACGTTGGAAGCCCCATACAATCGCCAATGCTTCCAGCTCCGTGACTGAATAGTTTTTCTCGCTTTTTGTGAGTATCCGACTGGCAAATGCAGTTGTTCTATATGGTCTTAGCCCTGCCTGTTCGTATTCTTGGAATAAAACAACTCCTAAACCTGTTTTTGCGCTATCAGTAGCCATACAAATATTTTGTGTTAGATCAGGATGTGCTAAAATCGGTGCTGTTGTTAGTGCGTTTTTCACTTTTAAAAATTCTTCATTGGCTTGTTGATCCCATACCCATGGCGTGTTTTTTTCAGTCAATGCACATAGGCGTGGTGTTGCGAGAGAGTCGATCCAAATAAATGTTTTATACAATCCGGTGAGACCTAGAAATCCTCTGAGAGTTTTCTTATTATATGGAGTACAGAATTCTTTGATTGCCGTTAGTTTTTCTGGGTCGGGCATTACCCCTTTCTCAGAAATTATGTGTCCCAGAAATTTGACCTCTCGCCTTCCAAATTTGGATTTTGTTATATTTACTGTGACCCCATGCTCTTTCATGATCTGTAAGAACCGATTTAATGTGTCGTTGTGATGTTCCCAAGAGGGTTCTGCTATAATCACATCATCAACATAACAAGTAATTTTTTGTAAAGTTTCAGGACTGAGTATAGTATTAAATCCCCTAATAAACGCTGCTGATGATATGTTTAAACCAAATGGCAATCGTTTAAACTCGTAACATCTACCGAATACGATAAATGCTGTTAATTTTCTACATTCTGGGGCCAATTCTATTTGCCAGAAACTACTCTGTAAATCAATGGATGAAAGTATCTTAGCACCGTGGAAGTTTTGTATCAATTCCTCTAATTTTCTGGGCGATCTGTCTCAGTGATTATGATTGTGTTGATCTGTCTGGAATCAAGCACTAACCTGATGCTCCCATCTCGTTTTTGTACAATATGGAGCGGGCTGTTATATGTGGAGGTAGCTGGTTCAATAATATCGTCATCTAACACTTTAGATATCTCCTGGAATACTTTATTCCTGTAGCTTAATGGGATTGTATAAGGTGGCACTCTAAATGGTTTGTGCTGTTTTACTTCAAACTTGTACTGAAAGTGTTTAATACTGCCAGTCTTAGGTAAAAATACCTCTGCTTTATCTCGTAAAATACCCTCTAATTCTCTTTTACTGTGTTCCGAAATACCTTGAACTTCTTGCAATTTTTCGTCGATTTCTTTATGGACTTATAACATGAGTTGAGGCAATTCCCTCTTTTGTGCATACCATTCTAATTCTTCATCCTCTTTATCTCGCGTCATTCTTAATTGTTTGTTTATAGCTGGTATTTCTTCTAATTTTAGCTTTTGCTCAAAGAGAAGTGTGACATTCCCGAATGTTACTCTACCTTTCCCCATATCTATTATCGCTCGTCTCTCATTTAAAAAATCTGCACCTATAATCAAATCTACAGTTGGTTTAGGTATAATCACGAAGTTGGCTTCGGTCTTTTGACCTTGACACGAAAGAGTTAACCTTGTTTGTCTCGTAACTTCCGCAGCATTGTTTCTAATAGGACCTCTTACTTTAATCTTACGTGTTTTCATAACTGGCAATTCCTCATTGGCATTACACTGCATGAATGAATTTTCTGAGATCGCAGTCAGTTCACTTCCGCTATCAATTACAATATTGACTGGGATATGCTTTACCATGGCCTTCACAATTGGTTGAATTTGAAAGGGTTGGTTCTGTTCTTCTTCTTCTTGCATCAACGAATCCTCCACTGAATCATGCATGAGTCTTTTTAGGAATTTCCCTTGTGAATTCGAATTTTCTGTAGGATAAGCTTCGACTGCTGCTTCTCTTTCTTTTGTTTCCTCTTCTCTATTTCTTCCTTCATTTACGCTTTCTTCAACATCCTCTACTTTTTCCTCATCCTCGTCTATCTTCTTCTTCTTCGTCGCTACTTCCACATAATCGCATCTAAATGCTCTAATTATCGCTTCATAATTTCCTTCATTATATACGTTGGGTTATGTGCCCACTAGTAACTTATTTTCAACTTCTGTCGACTGCGTATTATCCTCATTGAATTCGCTTTCCCCGGTTTCCATCTCAAATAGCACTGCAATACTCATTACTTCGTCCTTTCCTCCTACATTCGTTGTGCATGCCTCTGGTAATTCCTCTTCCTCGTCAGTATTCTCCCAATTAATTTCGTCCCAACACGATATTGTTATTTTCTTGTCTTTGTTTTCATCTGGTCCCAGCGGATTTGTTTCCTCCTTCTTCTCTACTCGTGATAAGATTTTTACTTCTCTGTTCAAGGTGCTGCAATTGTCCTGGGTCGATGCGTCATTCTCTTTGGCATGGGCGCTTAGCTGTCAATTCGAACGTTTATCGGGGTTTGGTGGTCTTACCTCCACCTCTTCTATCTGTATTCTCTTTTCTTGTTCAGCTTGTTGATAGTGGTTTCTTTGTTGATAATTTGTCGGTCTATTGGTTCTCCAGTACCCGTTCCGGTTGTCGTTATTCCCTGTGTAATAGTTGTTGCCGTTCCTGGGTGAATTATAGTTATTGCCATATTCTCTTCTAAATCCATAACCGGTTCTTTGTTGAAATCTATTGTCGTTTCTTGGTGCGAAGTTATCACATGTTTCGTAATTATTGTTTCTTCGTACTGTGTCTTGTGGATTCCACTGCTTTTTGCTTTCGTTTTCACGTGAGCTTCGTCTTTTTCTTGCGTCATCTTCCGTACATATGAACTCTAGTTCCCTTAGAATACCTTTAAATGCTTCGACGTCATTGCCTCTGCGACCTACTAATGATTACTGGTATTTCAATGGTAGCTTCATTGCGCATAATTTAATCAACTCTCTGTCACTGTATGGTGCATCTAAGCATTGATTTTTCTTTGCCATTAATTCGAAAAATTTCACTGGACTCTTCTCTCCTGAATTTTCAAAATATAGGTTCTGTAATAATTCGTACTTCACTCTGTTCTGTGCTTCGCTGGACCAATATCGTGAGAGAAACTTCTCTCTGAAACCTTCGTACGATCGGCATGTCGCTGCAACATTCTGCATGGTTTCTGTGACTGTTCCTGACATGTGTGCACATATAAAATCTAATTTGTGTGCTAGCGTCCAGTGTTCTGGTAATCCTATTCGGAATTGATCAATAAAAGTTCGTGGATGTAATGAGTTTCCTTCTCGAAAGTGTGAAATTTTCTGACTGTGAGGAAATGATCGTTGTCGTACTTCGTCATAGTTCCATATGAAATTCGCTATTCTTCGCCACTTTTGTTTCTGATCATTTCTCCCGTCGTTCTTTCCGGTTGTAGTAGATCCATTGGATATTGTCCACTGTAACTTTCGCCTACCCTTGCGTAGTATCGTTGGAGTGGTACGCAATAATTTTCTTCCATCGGTTGTGATCGTGTAGCTGAATGCATTGCACTGTACTCTTCGCGACCTGGCTTTCCATTGTCAGGTATTGGTTCCGTATCTTGTCTGGCTAACCTTGCTGCTTCATTGCACGATCCAAACTGTCTTCAAACATACATTTGTGGTTCCGCATGTGTTTGTGATGACGTTTGTTCATCAAGAATTTCGAAACGTGTTTGTTGCTGTGCAGGCTGTCTGCTTTCACGTATGTTACTTTCTGCCTGTGATTGGAATCGCAAATGCGTAATATCTTCGTTAATTGCTTGTTTTTCCGGTGCTGTTACAGATACGGATGTGCTTGTTCGATCCTGTTCACTACGCTCTTCAATGGTTTGCAACAACTCTGTTCGCAATTTCTGAAATTGTCGCTTCGTTTGCGCTTCTATTTTGACTGTGCGGTTATCATATCTTTTCAGCGCTGCTTTTGTGATACGTTTGTGTAACACGCTGTTTTCAACAATTTCACCCGCCGTACCTGCTGCTTGTCTAGTAATTACGTTTATCTGTTTCTCTGGATTCTTGACTTCTCCCTGGGTGTTGTTACGTAATGTTTTGATCTCGTCCTGAATGTGATTGCGCAATGTTTGTACGTCCGATTGTACCTTGTCAATGTCTGTTCTCAATTGATTGTGAACTGTTATTAAGTTTTCTATCACTTCTCGAGATTCTTTTGCCTCGTCTTCAATATGACATAGGTGTAACTGAATTTTTTTGTTTTGTTCTTTTATCGCACGCATTTGTCTCGTGGTTTCTGCATTCCGAATTTGAATTTGGTTCGCTATGTCTTTATTTTGCCTTGTCATGGTTTCCGTAATTTGTTGCAATAATTCTGCCAGACTGGTTGGTCCTATTGCGTTTTCTTCCGACGTCCGACGCTCTGTGTTTTCGCCCAAGTGTTGGTTCGCAACCGATAGGATTGAACTGTGCTGTGACACGTTTCTGCTCGCATTCCTTGTACTCTGTGCTGAGGGAACTCTGATTACTTGTACTATGGGTTCTACGTATTCAAGACGCAAGTTAGAATCCTCATCGACTGTCTCTCTACGTTCCTGCTCCTCTGTCGTATGCTGACTTATGTTTTCTAAGCCTTGACGTACATTATCCTCGTTATGGTGCGTTATATGTCCTATTTCTCGCGATACTGCATCTATTGTACTGTCCTCTATTCTCTGTCCATTTTCATGCTGGGTCTGTACCTCAATTCGGTCAAGGTCTCGATCTGCCATCGCTAATCTTTCCGAATCCCTTATTTTCTGTTTTATAAAAACTCACGCGCCCAACTTCGCGTCAACATGCGCTCATACGATCTCACGCGTTTCATAAACTTTTTGTTCACACGACACTTATTATACCCAAGACTGACAATCCATTCACTTACTTGTTGGGTCAGAACCAACTTGTCAACGATGTATCCGCCACCTGTGCGCTTGCGTTGAGGAGAAAAATTAATTCTAACAATTTTTGAAATTCATAACTTAATTATGGTATTGTCTCTGCTAGAATGTCTCACTATCTATCGCTGCAGCTGCTATTTTCAACTATTTATGCCTTTCAAAAAATTTCTTTTTAATACGAAAATTTTTAACAGAATATTTTTCTGACCTAGTTAGGCATGTGGTCGACCTTCAATCATGATATTTTACCATCCTGGCAGGATCGGCATTCTCTAACATTCTGTGTGGTGTCTGTTTGCTCTATATAGTGTCTCCCTACTACTTTCGCGCAACGACGCTCTGAGCGTGTTTTTTAGGGAATTGACTAGTTTGAACCTGGGACCTGTTGCTGGTAAGGAGACGCCAGACCACACATGACTTGTAGAGTTCAGAAGAGTTCAGTGAGACTAGCGATGATATAACCAAATACTTAATGATTTCAGTGTCAGCTCCCTTGCACTCCCTGTAAAAGAATCTTAATACTAACTAAATTTAGTGGAAGAGGTTCAAGGCTTTCCTATTTTTAGTTAGCTGGTAAAATAACGTCGAAAAAGCAGTTAAGTTTACCATTGGAAATTTTATTCTACTCACAAAACATTGTTTATAAATTGCACTACTGTAAAAGGGAAATGTTTTAATACAGGATGGTAAAAACCAACTGTGTTCAACAAAAATGTGAACGAATATTCCCTGATTGGGTTTCCAAGTTCTACAATGGATCGAAGGATGACCTATGCCATATCACATCTATAATCTAGGTCTAAATTAAGTTTCACAAAAGAGAAAACTGTCAAAATGGTCTACAGTGACCCTCAATTATCTTTAATTACTTATCTAACTTGTCGTAAATTACAGTGGCTGATGCGGCTTCTCAATAACTACATAACAGAAAAATCATCGCGTTTCAGATTCTTACTTCAAGTGGCATATGTGAACACCATGAGCTTTAATTGACGATCGACACTAGTATTACGCAAAAAGGGAGTGTAACATATGAGACTTCTGCAGTTCTGAGTGAAGCTTTATGGGCTGTTATGCAACATCGCGTGCGTTCATTACTTTGTCGGTGTTCGTCAGGGGGCGGCGAGCAGCACAGCTCCGCTCACCTCGCCGTCTCAGAAGCAACTCTCCCCTAACTTCTCCTTACTACAATTTACCGAAGTTGGTTGAAAAAAACTATCTGGCTGTATTTTCATCTGACCAATCAGGGTCTCAATGTTAACCTTAAGCTCTGCCTACAAAAATTCTGTCTATCCAATGAGAAACGTTATACTTTTCATGGTGGGGCAATGTTTTTAAAGTTTGCAACGTAACAGAGACGCGAAAAGGTCTCACGCTAAAACTTGCAGCTGGCGTGGTCCTTTTAGTGTTTTCGTAAGATCTATACTGTTCTTCTGGGGGGCTCTATCTTTTAACATGGGCTGGGGGGTGGTCTTGACGTAACAAAGACGCGAAAAAGTCACACGCTAAAACTTGCAGCTGGAGTGGCCCTTTTTGTGTTATCTATACTGTTCTTCTGGAGGGCTCTAGCTTTTAACATGGGCTGGGGGGTGGTCCTAGCGGTTAGCTGGCGACGTGGGTGTTCGTCCCTTATCGTAGGGCCTTCCAGCTTAACATGGTTCTGCTCTCGGCTTCTGTTCTCGTTTCTCCCCTCGGAAATGCGTCTGTCTCACGGTGGGAAGGTATGACATGCATTTAGGCATTCTTGTGTTAGTCTGTGGTATTCCATTTGCTCACTCGTTACTCGTATTACTTTGTTTAATTTAATGTCACGATTTATTCGGAGCTATGTGACATACTACTGGATTTGCTTATCATGTCAGTGTTTTCATGGAAGGTGTTGGATTTGCCTGACACCTTACAGCTTCTCAGAATGAGGAGACAGCATTCTCACTGAATTACTCCCAGACTTTACCTTCAATAGACTCAGACCCGATAAATTACGACAATCTAATTTCTCATATACAACAACACACGTAATATCACGGGAAATCCTTTATACTGTCCTATTTAAATTGGCCACCCTAAATAACTGTTTGTCCAGATGCGAATTATATAATGTTTCAAGCAAATTTTGCTTTTTAGAAAGATATGAACACTGGTATGTCTTTTTTGAATGTCTCCCTGTAATTTTTGTTCGGTAATTCATTTCCTCTTCTAAAGACCTATTCAAAAATGTATCACAGTGTACCATTCACTGAAACAAAGTGTTATTAATACATAACACAACATTGACTTTGAGCCCGTGATCACAAACTCGCCCACTTACGGGAGTTGTCAGAAAACAAGTAAAATCCAAGAAAAAACATAACGCAATATTGACTTTGACTCTCCTGGACCATTGCCTAGGTATAGAACATTCAAAGTCGCTCAAAGTGGTGACCCTGGACACCGATACACTGGTGCACTCCTTGAATCAAAGAGTTGTTTACTGCTTCCAGTGTTGCCTACTGAAAGGAATTACAAGCAAGCAGGATACGTTCCCGCATGTCCTCTGGAGTTGTTGGAATATCGCGTTAGACAACGTCTTTAATGCATTCCCAAAGAAAAGAGTCTAGAGGATTTAAATCAGGAGACCTATCAAGCCAAGTAATTGTTCCTCATCGACCAATCCATCCATCTGGCAGGTTACCTTCGGTTCAGAACACGACGTGCAGGCAAGGCATTATGTACTAGACATCCATCGTGTTGATACCGCATAAGCATTCTGGTTCTTAGCGGCATTTCATTCAGAAGAGGAGGAAGAATTCGTCTGAGGAAGTTGGCATACGCTGTACCGCTCAGACTACCATTGGTGAAATAAGGGCCAATAACTGTAGTAGCAAGCATCTCACACCAGACGTCAAATCTCCATTGACGCTGATGTTCCACCCATCTAAGCAATCGTGGGTTGTCACTGGACCAATAATGCATGTTCCTTGTATTTACCTATCCTTTGTTTTGAGAAGGAATATTTATCCGTCGGTAAACAGAACATTGGAGAAGAAGTTCGGGTTGGCGAAAATTAACAGCTGTGACAACTGACAGAACTGTACACGATTCTCAAAATCATTCCCATGCAATTCTTGATGTAGGTGTACATTGTAAGGATAGAACCGGTGACTTTTAAGAATACGATATACACTGGTCTTAGGAATGCCAATCTCGTGTTCAAGCTGTCGTGTGCTCACATGTGGATTCTTAGCAACGGAAGCGAGAAATGTAACTTCGGCAGCTTCGTCTGTGCGAGTGCTACGACGATTGCGTTGTCGTGGGTTGAAACTTCTCGTTTGCTCAAGCGTCGCAACAAGACAAATAAAACATCCGTCGGGAAGGTGGGTTCTTGTCAGGATATCGCTTTCTGTACTATACCGCTGCCTGCCTAGCATTTCGCCTAACTACAACAACAATAACAATAAAAGAAACGTTGTATCGATGCAGTTTGTAGGAAGGACAGCATTTACTTTATGCCTACACTACACAACAGTATTTAAAAGGACTATACTACTCTACTAAGTGTACCCGCTATAAGAAAACGGTATTGCAATTACTGTTCTGCTAACTTACATTCCCCATAGATGAGTAGCATTTCTACCTTCTCTTCGTTGGTGTACATTCTACTCACACAACTCTTCAACTGACGATGGTTGACGGAATGACGGACGTGCGTCTACTTATGTTTACATTTGTCCTCTGTCAACGTCAGCACGTGGATGTGTTCCATTACCCCGAGTACCTGCACTAAGCGCTGGGAGCGTCAACGTCAATGCTGTGTTATGCAATTAATAACATTGTGTTTCAGTGAATGGTGCACTGTGACACAGTTTTCATTAGGTCTCTAGGAGAGGAAATGAATTATAGAATAAGAAATACAGGTTTATATTGAAGAAAGTCATACCGCTGTTCATATCTTTGTAAAAAAAATAAAGCTACAACGAAGGCAATCATGCTGATTGCTAAAGAAGATTTGCTTCAAAACTTTTGTAATTTTCATCTGGACAAACAGTTATTTATGGTGTTCAAGATAAATGGGACGCCATATATATATATATACACTCCTGGAAATTGAAATAAGAACACCGTGAATTCATTGTCCCAGGAAGGGGAAACTTTATTGACACATTCCTGGGGTCAGATACATCACATGATCACACTGACAGAACCACAGGCACATAGACACAGGCAACAGAGCATGCACAATGTCGGCACTAGTACAGTGTATATCCACCTTTCGCAGCAATGCAGGCTGCTATTCTCCCATGGTGACGATCGTAGAGATGCTGGATGTTGTCCTGTGGAACGGCTTGCCATGCCATTTCCACCTGGCGCCTCAGTTGGACCAGCGTTCGTGCTGGACATGCAGACCGCGTGAGACGACGCTTCATACAGTCCCAAACATGCTCAATGGGGGACAGATGCGGAGATCTTGCTGGCCAGGGTAGTTGACTTACACCTTCTAGAGCAAGTTGGTTGGCACGGGATACATGCGGACGTGCATTGTCCTGTTGGATCAGCAAGTTCCCTTGCAGGTCTAGGAATGGTAGAACGATGGGTTCGATGACGGTTTGGATGTACCGTGCACTATTCAGTGCTCCCTCGACGATAACCAGTGGTGTACGGCCAGTGTAGGAGATCGCTCCCCACACCATGATGCCGGGTGTTGGCCCTGTGTGCCTCGGTTGTATGCAGTCCTGATTGTGGCGCTCACCTGCACGGCGCCAAACACGCATACGACCATCATTGGCACCAAGGCAGAAGCGACTCTCATCGCTGAAGACGACACGTCTCCATTCGTCCCTCCATTCACGCCTGTCGCGACACCACTGGAGGCGGGCTGCACGATGTTGGGGCGTGAGCGGAAGACGGCCTAACGGTGTGCGGGACCGTAGCCCAGCTTCATGGAGACGGTTGCGAATGGTCCTCGCCGATACCCCAGGAGCAACAGTGTCCCTAATTTGCTGGGAAGTGGCGGTGCGGTCCCCTACGGCACTGCGTAGGATCCTACGGTCTTGGCGTGCATCCGTGCGTCGCTGCGGTCCGGTCCCAGGTCGACGGGCACGTGCACCTTCCGCCGACCACTGGCGACAACATCGATGTACTGTGGAGACCTCACGCCCCACGTGTTGAGCAATTCGGCGGTACGTCCACCCGGCCTCCCGCATGCCCACTATACGCCCTCGCTCAAAGTCCGTCAACTGTACATACGGTTCACGTCCACGCTGTCGCGGCATGCTACCAGTGTTAAAGACTGCGATGGAGCTCCGTATGCCACGGCAAACTGGCTGACACTGACGGCGGCGGTGCACAAATGCTGCGCAGCTAGCGCCATTCGACGGCCAACACCGCGGTTCCTGGTGTGTCCGCTGTGCCGTGCGTGTGATCATTGCTTGTACAGCCCTCTCGCAGTGTCCGGAGCAAGTATGGTGGGTCTGACACACCGGTGTCAATGTGTTCTTTTTTCCATTCTGCAACTTCCAAAAGATCATAGGCGCGCTGTGATACATCTTGCGGCCAACTTCCAACTGGCCACATGTTCCGAACAAATGATACAAATGCTGCTCTTTGTTCGACTCGACTCGAAACCATACTGACTATACACCTCACGTCATTAATTGATTAAGAGCTATTTTCCAAGCAGATGAACAGCGTTCCCCTCCATCCTTACAACCACGTTATTATTCTTTGTCGCTTCCGCCGGTGCTGGCGTGGACATCTGCGGAGTCGTTTATTCAGTGCGGTCCTGCAGTCCTGGCTTCTGCTTTGCCGCAAACCTACTTGTCAACACCGTACGGCTGCATTAAGTTTCTTCCACTGATACAAATGTGGAATCAAACAAATATAAAAAACACGCAACATATGTATTTACATTTGATGCGCCTGTTAGGATTTCCTTTACCCACAGTTGACTGCCACTACGGTTGAGGCGACAAAATCTAAGATAAAATTTTACCTTGAACGTTTTGGACTCTTACAGCCTCGACGGAAACTTCGTTCAGAGCAGTCGTCACGGCAGTTAGCATCGTCTCATTACCGTCATAAAGGTGTCCCTTGAGGGTAGTCTTCGTCTTCAGAAACAAAAAGAAGTCTCTTGGATACAAGTCGGTATTGCAAGGAAGATAGATTAGCAGTTACAAGTTGTGCCTCACTAGGAAATCACGTACGTGTAGAGCGGTGTTGTTGAAAGCACTGTAACGATAGGGGTACCGCCGATCTCTTTACGTTTGAAGGACCTTTTCCTCGGTCATTCCAAGACGCCTACACCTTCGCTTCTGACAATGTCTTTCTTTCCTTCTCTTGTTTGGCAGACGCCGGGATGTGATATTTGACGTTTCGTCTCCGAGTCATACTCAGATGAGCATGTTTCTTTCCAGGAGATAACATGGTCTACAAAATTTGATTCTTTTAGAACGTGCCAAGAATTCATCTGTTATGGTCAGTCCATTAATGTTTTCGTCGTCGATCAACAGTGTGAAGATCAGCTTCGACCACACCTCTCGCCTTTTAAGATTTGTCTTGATTGTGAGCACAGAGTAAATATGGGATTCAATGACTCCAGTCATCCTAAAAGTGACTCAACAGTCAGAATGCAACAAACTACATAGACGACTCACGTTATCGTCGGCGCGGCTTGATCAGGCCTGTCCAGAGCAGGATTATCTGTCACCTCTTCCCGATCATCGTAAACAATTATAGCGAAAATCCTCTTAGGCTTTGTGGAACAACTAATTAGCATCAGTATAACTTTTGACGAATCTACGTTACAATTTGATAGCGTACGGTTATTTGACCGCTTATTCCACCGTGTGTCGTGCCATGATCTTTGACAATAGTTTCACAACATAAACAGTACTGAAGAAACCACTCTTTGGAGCAGAATGATCAGGTGTACATGACAAAACGCAGATTCCCCCCCCCCCTCCTTCCCCCGCATTTATCACAAGTGGTTTGACAACGCTTCAAGGTACATTCACGTGTCAACAAAGTACTACACGACCACAGCCTATTCAACCGATCATTCGACGAAAACATCCTTAACTAGAGACTGGAAAGTATCACAGGTCTCACTAACACGCAAAAAAGGAAACAAAAGTATTCTTTTCAATTATAGAACCACATCACTGACATCAATTTACAGGTGCAATGTGAAACATAGGCTAACTTCCATTATGAATTACGTCGAAGGAAGCGATCTATTAATACCTAAACAGAATCTGTCCAGAAAATATCGGTTTTGTGCAAGACAAGGTGCCTTTACTTCCACGAAGTAATAAATGCTATCGACATGGAATTTCAAGCTGGTTCCATATTTCTTAATTTCCGGAATAACTTTGACGCCATTCCTCACAAGTAGCCATTAATCGTATTCATTGTCTGCGTCTCTCCTGTGCGACTGGATTCTCGATTTCCCTTCAGAACCGTCTCAGCTCGTAATAACTGACGTGAAGTAGTCTAGTGAAACCGAAGTTATGTCTGGAGTTCCAGAAAGTAGAGTTATAGGGCATCTGCTGCTCTCGGTATACACCGCCGGTAGAAAAATTAGTACACTTGGAAATTTTAATCCAATGACGGCATATGCCATCTGGGGATAGTGGATGTACTGATAATGGTTTCAACGTCGTCAGCCAACATATAGCCTAATGGAATAGCTATCATAGCGTCATCTGTGTCTACCCTATAATAGGGAACTTTCACAGCCGGAAGGTTCAGTGTGGTGCAAAGGTGTGAAACAAGCACGCAACCGTGGAGAGGCAATTGTGCGTCCTAAAGCCAACTAAGAGAGTTTGAAGGGGATCAAATTGTGGTATTCCGAATGGCGGAATTGTATTTTCGAAGAACTGACACACAAGTAGGACGTGCCACTTCAATTGTCCAACGATCGTGATATCAGTGGTCACATGAACGTTCTCACACCAGCAGACGAGGTTATGGACGTCTATGCAGTACAGACGCCCACCAGGATCATCGAACTGTAAGCGCGGCAATGGCAGATGATACAGCTACCGTGACACAAATAAGAGGGCTTGTGATCCCAGACGTGTCAACACGAACTGTTGTGAGCCGGTTAAGAGCATATCCCGTCTTCCACTCACGCCACAACGTCGACTTGCATGGCTTAACTGGTGCCATCAAAGAACCACTCGGAATGGCTCGCCGTGGTCTTCAGCAATGAAAGCAGATTCTGTCTGCACGCAAGTGATGTTCATTTGAGCGTACTATGAACACCTGTTGAGCAATGTATTCTAGAGAGCATTCGTCCAAGACACACTAGCATCACCCCACGCCTTGTGGTCTGGGATGTGATAAGCTACACCTCTCGTTCACCTTCGATATTTCTGAAGGGGACGCTAACCAATGCACGGTACCGGTTCTTTTGCTGTTCACGTAAAAGGAATGTGTGTTACTCCAACGGGATAGTGCTCGCACACATACTGCCCGTGAAACTCAACGTGCTCTGCAAGACGTTCAGCAGCTTCCCTGATCAGCTACAGATATGTCTCCAATCGAGCTCTTTTGGAGGATAATGCGACGACAAGCTACCCGTGCGATTCGTCAACAAAGAACTCCGACAGCACTGCGTGAACACGTCGAGCAGGCATAAGCTAACATATCCCACGGCGCTATTCGCAACCTATACGATAGAATGGATTCCAGAGTCAGCACCTGCATTGCTACTCGTGCAGGCTACGCAACGGACTAATATCGGTGTTCATCATGGGTAGATACCTGCTATCTCAGAACCGCTTGTGCTATTGATCTGTAAATCTAGTCTGTTCATAATTAACCATTAGTGAATTATAGTTCCCTAAACGGATGTATTAATTTTTTTCTTCAGTGTACATAAGCGAGTTCTAGGACAATCTGAGCAGCCCTGTGTTTTCAGATGATGAAGTCATTTACAGTCTAGTTTGTCGTCGGAAGGTCGAAAAGAATTGCAAAATATTTCGTTTCAATATGTGGGTGGTGTGACAAGTGACAATCAACCATCAGAAATTAAAAAATGTGAGGTACTAAACCAATTTAAAATGAAACACACAGAAAATACATTTTACTGGCAGAAGACTCAGATAATGCAACAATAGAATGGATTCCAGAGTCAGCGCCTGCATTGCTACTCGTGAGAGGCGCTCTGCATCGCGGTGTAGATTGCTCGCCAGGTTTCGAGAGGGTGCGTTTCTGGATGAGATATCGAATATATTGCTTCCCCCTACTTATACCTCCAGAGGAGATCACGAATGTAAAATTAGAGAGATTAGAGCGCACATGGAGGCTTTCAGACAGTCGTTCTTCCCGCGAACCATACGCGACTGGAACAGGAAAGGGAGGTAATGACAGTGGCACGTAAAGTGCCCTCCGCCACACACCGTTGGGTGGCTTGCGGAGTATAAATGTAGATGTAGATGTAGGAATTTCAGCTACAGCACGGTGCTCCGACTTCTTCTGGAATACTGTTGCACTGTATGCAATACTTAAAAGATAAGATTTAGGAAGGCTTTGAAAAAGTTCAAAAATTGGAGATAGCTTTATACGGTATTCTCATGAAATAAGGAAAAGAAAGTCACCGATATGGTAAGCGGACTTGAGTGCCAGTAATTAAAACGAAATATTTGAACGAAATTTGAATTTCAGTTTTCTCCTCCGAATGCCAAGATATTTTCTTGACTCCCAGCTACATATAGAGAAATGACCGTCGTCAGAAAATAAGAGGAATCAGAGCTCCCATACAAAGATTTATTTGTTCTTTCTCCCACCTGTAGTAGATGTGTAGAGAAATAGTCTGATGGTGGTTCTCTTAACCTTCGGCCATACATTTAGTTGCCAATTGCAGAGCAGTCATGTAGTCTTAGGTGTGCATGTAAAAAGAAGATGATGCACTTGTGGTTAAAAATGTAATCAGAGACTTCAGTGATGAAGAAGTCTGAAAACAGCATAACAATTGATTATGGCACCCTTAAGGCAGCCCATAAATGTTAAATATGTAATAAAGATTGATACCTACAGAGGATTGTTTCCTATAGTTGCGAATCGATACCTAGTTTTCGTAAAACGTTACTTATTATCTCTAAACTGGCGATTTCCTTGAAGGCACTTTCAGAGGTCCTGTCGCAAGGTGACGTTGGGCGTTAGGGAGACGACACTGCAGGCCAACATAAAAGCTCCAGAGTGGTCCTTACATAACTGCTGGAAAACAGATAGTGCCACCTCTGCCGGTCGACTGTTTTCATTGGTAACCACTGTTCTAAACTGCACGCAAAGTAAGCCTGGCCTCTCACTTGCTCACTTTTTGGATATCTGTGAAGACGGCAACAGTTCAGTCAGCCGCCGGCCTCATGGTGTAACAGTTTAATCGCCATGTTGTAGAGTTTATCTGAGTGCTGAGTCGTCGTTCAGTTAGGGAACGCTGCCGGTTTTCATATGGAAAATTATTCGTATCATATCTATAATTCGTCACGACAACTTGATGACTAAATATTATGAAGCAAGTTCAAAAGTATAACCACCACAGAACCTGAAAGTTATGCACGCTGACTCTCAGGTAACGTTAAAATTTTTTGTTGCCGACACATCATCTGACAGAATCTTTCTCCAAATCACGTTCATTTCTCACATATTTTATTATTTATTGTGAGTTATTTTCTCTTGTTGTCCAAGCTGTGATTGCCAGTCAGCTAACCAGTGAAGATCGACCACGTTAAGAAAACTTTTGCCACTCACTTCAATGGTGTCACATCGATTAATGAAATGTGATTCTTGCGTCTGTGCCGGCCGCGGTGGCCGTGCGGTTCTAGGCGCTGCAGTCCGGAACCGCGGGACTGCTACGGTCGCAGGTTCGAATCCTGCCTCGGGCATGGATGTGTGTTATGTCCTCAGGTTAGTTAGGTTTAAGTAGTTCTAAGTTCTAGGGGACTTATGACCTAAGATGTTAAGTCCCATATTGCTCAGAGCCATTTGAACCATCTTGCATCTGTATTTGAGGATTTTATTCAATAGAGCTGCTTATTTTAGTCTGTCTGTGACTGTTGTATAGGTAGTTTCACAACCTCCAACACATGTTCTCGGACTCTATTAGTAATTTGATCGTAAACATAGTGCTTAAGCGAGAGAACAAGGGTCACTACTCTTGTAAGTAGGAGAGAAATACGATGACTGGGTCACGATCAGGAGAGGAAGTTCTAAAGCGAGTTCCCTCTTCCTCCGTTTCCGATTTCCTGCATTGCACATGTGAGTCTCACGTCCTGATGACGTCACTCGACCTTTAGTAAGCCCCTATATAAGAGGCATCCCTCGGTCTCGCACATCGCTACTGTGAGGATGGTGTAAATCTTCAAAAACTGGCGTTTCTACTAAAGTGTGGCCTAATTTGAACACCATGTGAATTGGGAGTTGTGTCAAGACGCAGTCTGAAGATAAAAAACTCAAAATTTTAATAAATGACGTACAATATTACTGGAAGGTCTCTTTGGGTTCGTTTTTGGTTTCTAGTGCTTCCAAGCTCTTTTTTAAATTTATATTTACATTTACAAAACTTCAGAATGTACAACATTTTTACATTTTCCAGTGTGGCAAGGATGTGGAGTTGTTTTTCTGAACAACCAATTCATGACATAACATGAAGCTGACTGTGCTAAAACACTCTTTAAATCAGTTGCAACATATTTGGAAGTCTGACCTTGAACCTTATTTATCGTTCTTACAAATGAAGGCTTCATGTGGAAATGAAGTTGCTTCAAATGAATGAATAAGTTATAGGGACATAACAGCCTCCTCTTCAGGTGCTTGGGCAGTAAAGATAGTAGCTTCAATGACATTACCTCTCATAATTTTAATCTACAAAAAGGCTGCCACTACATAGTTTGGGAGGAATGAAATTGCCTAGTGGCAATATATGAAGGCTGAGCTTAGGCCCCAAATTGTAATTCGAGTAAAACTCTTTCCAATGCATGGTAGATTTGCGCATGAATCTTAAAGGCTAGCATGTAACTGCCTCCTATGTTCGGTATCGTTGTGACAGAAGTCATCTGAAACAGTGTTTTCTAGTTCCTTACGTTGTCGAGCAAATATTTTCATAATTGATGAGGCCTTAAAATTAATTCCTTTAGCAAACTTCCTGCTGTGTCAGGGAAACTCTATCTCCTGAGCAACTCACATCAGGAGCTTCATCTTTGCGCTTCCTTGGCCATACAATGATTCCATATTTTGTCTATTGCATTAATTTTTATTTAATTTGATTTTGCGATAATAGTTAGCAGAAGGGTACGTACTATTGGAAAAGGTCGAAACAGCCTGATGAGAAATGACTTCCAAAGTGGTTGATTGCCACACCTTGAGCCTTTTTTATTGTTACTGCAAAAGAATTATTGATTTCCTTAAACTGGACGGATAAATCGTTATAATCATTGGTATATCGAGTATGGCAACGATTTCTCGAGTTGCCGCGAGGACAGTTGATACAATGAGATCATTTTGTATAGTTTCTACCTGTGATTGGTAGCATTACAAAGTCTTAGACGTACAGCTAGCAAAGTAGTATTCTAATCACAAGCCAATTAGCCACAAATAAAACTTTCCTAATCTGCTGGTTCTCTGTTGAAACCAACCACGAGGAAGTTTACAATACAACAAATTGGAATGAAGAACGTTTATATCTATAGTATCGGTAGTTTCAGGAAAGCTCTCAACACCGAGTATAGACGTATATGTGCATTACAGTTACTTAATTCCGTGATGTGATTGTGTTCACTGTGCATAGATGAATATTGTATTTGGCCTGTCTTTAATAAATATTCTTAATGTGGTAGCAGCCCACGGCTGTTAAGAGAAAAATAATGATCGGTTGTGAAATGAGAAGACTGTTATTCGAAAAGTGTGCTGCGTAAAACTGGACATGGCTGACATTACGATATCATGTTTGATGGAGAAGACTATGGGGACTGAAAACGGTGGGGATGAATCAAATGAATCAACTTGAATTCGTTAGTGATAGGGAAACTGCAATTGTGGTAATGAAACAGTTAAACCAATTATGCTCTAAGGAATCATCAGCAGTGATAACTGTGTGCAGAAACAAATTGGATAACCTGAGGTAAAAAGACTGTAGTGACTCGGCAATATTCTTCACTATTTTTTTAATTGCACGAATCAAAATTAGTTGGCTCGAAAGTGACGGGAAACAAATGCTAAACTACCTGCTAGGATCTTTGAGCTATATCGAAGACTTGACTGACCTTTTGCAAGAAGGAAATCAGTTGAATACTTTAAAAGTAAAATTCCAACAATGGATTTAAAATACAAGGGTGGAAGGGACTGTGTAAAATCCAATGCATTATGCATAGAAAAGGAAACAAGACGAGTTACCGGAAGCATTTATGTTACGGACACGGCAAATCAGGACATTTCAAGATACGCTGTCAGTAGTCAGGAACAAGACGGTAGCGAAGATAACAGCGGATGATCACGTGTTCGACTTAAAAGGTATGGTGTAACAGGCAGCAAGCATCAAAGACGATGAAGCAAATAATAGACCGGAAACGGCATGAGCATGCCTATAATTGAGGTACAGCCTACAATGGCATGTAATGATGTTGAAGCAGGTAACAACGCATAGATTGATTGGTTATTTGATAGTGGTTACACAGATCATGTTTATAATAACAATTATTTTTCTGAGTGCTTCAATTTAAATGAATCTGTGAATGCAAAAACTGCAGATGGTAAAGTTTTCCACATATGAAGTGTTCACGGGTTGCCAGCCGAGTAGTGTCGTCGTCTCGTAGCAACGTTTTGATGGAATGCGTCTCCATCATCTTCAGGCGAAGTGTCGGGATATCGCTGTCGCTAAAATGACGGGCCTTGTCCTTGGCCCGATTCATAGGAATTTAAGCTTCACTAAGCTATTCCTCCTCAATTCATCGCTGTTTTAGGATGTTTTGCCTCTGGCTCTGGATGAGCCTCTGGTTATCTGTAAAAGAACGAATTATTGGCCACATGTCTCTGGCGACTTCTTATTCTTCTTCTTCTTGTGGTTTCCAGGCTGTCTGAACTAGATTTTGTTCAGACGGGAGATGTCCACTGATGTATAGGACGGCTTGTTCCGTCATGTACTTCCAGTCGTCGTCAGTGAAGATCGGGCAGCAGTTTTATCAACTCCAGATCTGCACGCCGGACGAGTTCCCTCTTGTTGGCCCTCTGGTTTAGGAGTTCACAGACACAGTGGAAAGAATACGGTTTGTGAGGTAGGGGAGGGTTATTCGTTACCGTGAAGAGATAGGGATTACCATGGTGGGGATAGCTGCCGTCGAGCAGGCAGTCTCCAATCTTGGTGAGTACCTCCCTCACACAGTTGTTGTTGAGGAGGGGCAGGCACTCGAACGGCTTGTCTTCTCGTTGGTCTCCATGGGCGTCTGCTCTGCCGTCTGCGTGCCTGCAGAGGCAGAAAGGAAGAAGGGGCGGCCGTTTCCAAGGGGGCCGTCGTCTTGCTGTCGGCGGGTGTCCCCGACTCAATGGCCACCTCCCTAGAAACATTCGTTGGCGCATCGGCCAGGGAGACGATCGTTTGCGTTTCCGCGTCTACCCCCTTACTGGTGGGGATGGCGCCTCCTCAGGTGTCGTGCGAGACGCGAGGTCCAGGGCTACACTCAGTTGTTACACCTCGCGACGCATCTCGTCGAGTTCCGCCTTCAGGGCCGCCCTCTCCTTCGCCATGGCGAATTTGAGCGCGGCAATGGCGTCCTCGCTGGCTTTCCGCAACGTTTCGCGGAACACGCTCTCGTCGTCTTTGTTGTGGCGCGGCCCGCTTCCCCTGTTTGGGCAGGAGGGCGGGGTGTCCACCTTTTCTTCTTGGGCCACCTCTTCATGGTTGTGACCCCTTTCTGCCACTTCCATGACTTCAGGTAGCCGCAGCTGCGCGAGTTTGCGACGTGTGCGCAGCCGCAATTTAGACACGTCGCCGCTGTACCTCTTGGTTTGTCGCAGCTGCGCGTGTCGTGTGGTTTCCCGCACTTCACACACGCCACCGCGCCGTCGCAGGTCCTGGCTGTGTGTTCCAACTTCTGACACTTTTAGCACTGTAATTGTGCCACGGGATTCCGCTTCTTCTTCTTATTGCCGCAACCGTTGCTCCCGACTGCCTTTAGCAGGAGCTCGGCGGTGGCAGCAATCTTGCCTCTTCCTCCATTCCTATGCCCGGACATGGCCTTGGGCTAGTGGCGTTGGCGAACGCGAGCGACGGTAACGAAGTGAGCCGCAGATAGTCGAGCAGCGGATTGCGTGCAAGTGTGTCAGGATATCGAGTACAGCCTGGTGGTCTTCTATTGGTATTCGTGTGAATAAGGATGTCACATCGAAGCTGTCTAGTAGGTCTTCATTTTCCAGTCGCATACCCTGTAATACCTTCACAAAATCAGCCGAGTTTTTCACATGGTGTGGACCGTAACCCACCAAAGGTTTTAGCATCTATGATGAATACTTAACAATACCAGGTGTCGGCGGGTAATTAATGAGGACCGACTAGTCAGCTTCGATGTGACATCCTTATTCACACAAGTACCAATAGGAGACTCCCTGGCTTTACTCGGAGAACAATTTGAGGAGGATATCATCAAGCTCTTCCGTCATGTGCTAACCACCACCTATTTCAAATGTGGTGGGAATTTCTACGAACAGATAGATGATATAGCTAGGGGCTCCCTGTAGCACCAGGCACTGCCAACCTGTACATTGAGCACTTCGAAAAGCTAGCACTGGACACTGCTAAACAAAAGCCTTCTACAGATACGTTGACGATACATTTGTAGTTTGGTCACATGGAAGGGACAAACTGCTTGAGTTCCATCAACACCTCAATGGTATACATGGAAATATCAAATTTACCATGCAGATATAAGAGAAGCTTATCCTTTCTGGATATCCTGATCACAAGAAACATGGACGGCACGCTGGGACACGCAGTGTACAGAAAGGAAACACACACGACCTCTATGTTAATGCCAACAGCTGCCACCACCACCCTGCGGAACACAATTCACCTTAGTGCACAGGGCCAGGTCCATTTGAGATAAGACAAGTTTGCAAGGAGAATTGCAACATCTCAAGGACACGTTCAAGAAAAATGGATACAGTGAGACACAAATAAGGAGAGCTCTGAAGACCGACCACAAGAAGAGAGAAGAGAGAGCGGATGAAGACGAAGCAATGGGCTGTGCGTTCTTGCTATACAGGGGTCCTCCAACGGCCAAGATCGCGAGAATTCTCAAGAAACATAAATTGAAGACTATTTTCCTCGCAGCGGAAAAAAAATCAATGACCTTCTCGGTTCAACCAAGGATTCACTAGGTCTGACGGCACCTGGTGTGTACAAGATCGGATACGAATGTATGATGCAATATACAGGACAGGCGCACCGTTGCATCTCTCAGCGCCGCAATGAACATATCAGGCATGTGCGCTTGGGGAAGTCCAATAAGTCTGCTGTGGCGGAACATAGTATTGACGAGAAGGACACCTTCGATTTCGAGGACATAAAGAAGATATGCAGTGCAAACGGATTTTGGGACTCAGTAATCAAAGAGTCCATAGAAATACGGTTACACGACAACCTAATCAACCGCGACAGTGGCTACCATCTCAGCACAGCCTGGGAGCCTGCAATCAGGAAAATCAGAGAAGAACGTTCCGTTCCACCAAGGGCCACGGGAAACGAACTCCGTACACGCGTCCCTCCCCCTCCCCCCCCTCCCCCCCTCTCCCCGCCGGCCGCCCCAGGCGCATCGGGCGATGGGCGATTCCGCTAGTGCGTGACTGGCCGGCAGCGGGAAGTGGAGAGCGGTCAAGCAGAGACATCAGCCCGCGATCGGCGATATCCCGACACTTCACCTGAATATGATGGAGACGCAACCCATCGAAATGTTGCTACGAGACGACGACGCTACTCGGCTGACAACCAGTAAAGAGTTCCTATACGAAATTCGCCGAGAAAGTTTGCTCTCACTAAGATTTCCATGTTACAAAAATGGTAAATATAATCAATTATTTTCCACATTAGGATGACATGACTGTAACTGAAATGAAAAATATATTTTACCTCAAAGATGAGAATAATTATTTGATTAGCTATGCTAAGGTAACAGAAAATGTAAATTTTATCTTTAGGCAATATTTCAAAATATTGTAACAATGACAATAACGTCCTTGTGACTGTTTTTAAAGAATGTAGGATGTACAATATGTAGTAGAATGTATTTATGAGATATAGATTAATGTAAATACTGTGAATAGCAAAAGGTAGAATGTCAGTAAAGGAGACATGGCTTCACATTATTGGACGTGTAAACATTATTGATCTGAAAACGTTATGTAAACAACAGTTAGCAGACGGATTTGCCAATAAATTTAGAATCGAAATTTATGAACTGTAAATCGTATATTGATAATTATATACACCATTTACCTTTTAAAACCAACAGAATGAAATCAACAACATCATTAGAGACTTTTTCCACTAATTTGAAAGGATCACACTCCATCCCTAGTGACGTGGAAAGATACTTCTTGACATTTATTGATGACTACACTAAAGCAGCTTGAGTCTACACTACGAAATTTAAAAAAATATATGATTCTTTTGGGGAGTATGTTAATGAAACTGAAAATTTATCTCATAAAACTGTTAACAAATTGAGATGTGACAAGATGAAAAGATATTAGAAGAGAATCGCTTTCAATACACATTCTCCAGTGTACAAGGGTTAAATGGTACAGCTGAAAGATAAAACAAGCTGCTTACACATATGCCACAATGCCTGTTAGCTGAAGCTAGAGAGGAGATTGAACTTGAAATAGTTTCTAGTGTTGCGTATCTTACAAACAGAACTTTCGCTAAACTCGAAAGAAAAACACATTATGAGATGTAGTTTGGTAAGAAACCTAATGTTTACATTTAAAGTTGTACTGAAGTCGAAATATTTTACATGTACCAGAACAATTCATAAAGTCAAAGTGGGATTGTAGAGCAGACTTGGTAGTTCCGATATGCGATAGTAAAGTTGGATACAGGGCATTGATTAGCAATGAAGTTATTATTACAAGACATATTGGTATTGTGGAAGAGGATGTCAGGTGCATTATTTAAAGGTCTCTGGTTCAGGAAGTTAACATTTTGGTGCTTCTGAGTCCGTAAATAGTGATATGGAAAGAAAGAGTATCAAAGTATGCTCAAGAAATCATACAATTTGAGAAGAATGCAGCTTGAGAAGGACATCTAGAGAACATAAGGTATGTGACAGATTTAATGATTATAAGTGATTTCATTGATATAAAATTCTATTTTATGAAGCCAATGAATAATAATAAGTCAGAATTTTGGAAATAAGCAGTTGATAGGGAAATTTAATGTGTAAATAAAAATGAAGCTTGGGAACTAGTAAATAAACCAGTGAATATGAATAGTGTTGACGTAAAGTAAAATTTTTCAACAAAACCAGAAAATACTTGTAAACTAAGGTTAGTTGTAAGGGGCTTTCAACAAAAAGAAGTTGTCGATAATATTTTTCACCAGTTACAGTGGTTCAAACATTAAAACTTTTGGGTCATAGTGTTGTCGAAATGATTTAATAGTAGAATAAACGGATTTGCAAACTTCGCATCTAAATAATAAAATTTTCTCAGAAATGATGTAAAGCAAAGTCCAAGATATGGAAAAGAAACAGGTTGAGTTCTTTAATTATTTGAGGCTTTGTATAGTTTGGTAGAAAGTTCTAGATCGTGTTATGCTTGTTTGGAACAGTTTTTAAACTCTAGATTTTAAAAGAAGTAAATTTGAGTATTTCCTATATGTATTGATAGCTGCAAATTATGTGACCTATTTAATTGTCTTTGTTGATGATCTGCTGATTTGTGATAAAAGTAAAGGGAAATCATAACATGTGAAAATCTCTTATCCAAGTGATTTCAAATGAAAGACTCAAATTGAATAAAGATTACCTCAGGATAAATATTGACAATAACTATCTAAAGAACGGGATGACTTTTAGTCAGAACAGTTATATTGAACCTCTAAGAAAGAAACAGGACAACCATTGGACATTCTGAATGGTACAGTACACCAACAGAAGTTAATTATAAATTACAAGCAGCATGAGGTGTCAATTATGAGTATAAGTACAGCGACTTTATAAGTGCTCTGTGATAGCTAGGAACAAAGCCAGAGTAGGTTACAAAATTGGTAAAATTATACCCTCTTCAAGTATGCTTTGTAAGTATTTAAATATTAGTACCAAACGAAAAGTTTGAAGTTAACATACAGGAGAACAGAAAATATTTATGTCTTAGCTCGCTCTGTAGATGCGGATTGGGCATATAATAGTGTAGGTGGTAAGTCCACATCAGGCTGTTTAATTAGTTTATCTGGAAATCTAAGAAACAAAGAAGTGTTTCAAAATCTTGCAATTTTTGGAAATTTGTGGTAAGGTCTCATGGGACTAAACTGCTGAGGTAATCGGTCCATAAGCTTATGCACTACTTAATTTAGCTTATACTAACTTACGCTAAGGACAACTCACACCCATACCCAAGGAGGGTGGGGGGGGTGGGGTTGAGAGGGCGTGGCGGACCGTGACAAATGGCGCCGCAGACCATGGGGCTGTCTTTCACTTTGGCTTAGTATGCTGTATTATTAGAAGCTGTCACTTATATTATATTAATTCTGGATATTCTGAATATTTTTATAAGCATGTTACAGCATATGAAGACGACTCAAGGGCGGTCATTAATGCTAGATATCGTTACTTAACTAAACATTCAAAGTATGTTAAAGTACACATCCGTCTTCTGAATATACTTTATATGCATTAGAAAAATTCAGAGAACTATGTGGCATAAATTTTTACCAAATCTATGAGCAAGTATAAATTTGTAAAATTTTTAGAAATGTGCAATGCACAGAGATACGATTATGAAATGAATATATAAGAAGGCGTGTTGGAATGTCATACATTTATATAGTCCAATCATATTAATGTGAGCACCACCTATGTTTGACGGCAACTTGCAATAGACACTCATAGATTACAGGTAGTAGCAGTAACAGTGGAGGGTATATATGGCATGTTTGGGGGGGGGAGGGGGGGAAGGGGTTTGCAGAAAAGAGTGCCACCATTGACGTATTGCGGAAATGAAACATTCATCTGATGTCCAAAAGGGCATGATCACTGATTTTCAGGCCAAAAGCGGATCGTTTGCGAAAGGACGATGTTTGTAAACTGTTGGCGTACCGAAGTGCTTAAAGCATATCTTGCATGGTAAAATGGCACAATCGAAAACCGGCATTGACGCAACTTCTGTGCACCGCGGACGTCAGGAGTGAACAACGGCTGTGAAGGTGTATATGGGCCAACAGACGTGCAATTAGCAGCAACTGTCGCCCCAGTGTTTCTTCAACTAGCGCTCAGCAAACTTTTCAGTCAGTGTAAGGGCCTCTGCAACAGGTGCCTGGCTAATGCACCCTTTCTCAGTGCTGTACATCGGCAACGATGGCTTGAATTTTCAATCCAACATCGCAATTGGACGTCCACTGAGGGGAGTTGGATGACCTATTGCCATACATCATGTTTTCCCTTACATCAGACTGAAAGCATTCACCTGTTGAAAGGGTCCAGCCAGATGTGGGAGCGTTATGGTCGGGGGTAGGATTTCGTGGAATTCCTGGGGGTTAGCTCGAGATTTTGGAGGCACAATGGATCGAAACAACTCCATCTTTATTGATATGCACCATGTACAGCCCTACATTGTTTTTCCTCAGCATGATGACATCTACCAGTAAGACAATTTGAACGTGGCACAAAGCTCGCAGCGTACATGTGTGGTTCAAACACCACCGTACTCCCTGGCCACGTAACTCCTCGTATTTATATCCAGTAGACAATCTCTGCGACCAACTTGATCGGGTGTCACAACATGATCGTCAACCGAGGAACCTCGTGCAGCTGGCCAATGCTCTTGAGTCGGCATGGCTCTGCATCCCTGTCGGTGCTTCTCAGAGCCTTATTAACTCCCTTTCTGCACGTCTTGCAGCAGTCCACACTGCAAAAGGTGGTTATTCGGGCTTTTGGCAGGTAGTCACATCGATGTGATGGTATCAACAGTATCGAGAGGACTCTCAGCCACGAGTATGCATGTGTGAACAACATTTAGAAACTTCTGTGCCATCACTGCATTTACTGTGTAAAGACAGATGTACGTTTTATTTGTCTCGTCGTTAGTAAATATTCTTAACACAGCACAGCATTGTGTTTACAATTTTTGGTTAAAATTGTGTATACTCAAACGATACTTACACATGTGGGACTGTACATGAAGTTGCTTGAAGAGAAAGTAGCTAAAAACTCCGGCAGGAACAACAAACCTCTTGAGTTGTGGATACGGGTTTGAGAGCAGCGTTTGCATTTCTCAATATTGTTGTGACATGTTAAGTATAATCATCCTTGAAAGTTTCCTTTATTGACTCGTTTCGTTTGATTGGGAACTCGTACTGGCTTGGTTAGTTGATTGCACCACTGCTAGTGCATTTCCAACTGCGAGAGAAAGCAAATATAGCTGCCTGCGCGAATACATGATTTTGACCTCGTTTTATAATCTTTCTAAAAATATGTGTCAACTGATTAAATCCTGAAGCTTCTACTAATCCCTTTATTTAAAGAGAGTGCTCCCTGTGTATTAATGATCCGTCTAATAATGCTATTTATGAAACGGTCACTATGCATTGATAATTTTCGTAGCAAACTAATCCTGGAATAAAAATATATTACCTCATAATGTATTTGCTTGGAAATGCGGTGCTTGCTGCTCCCTGTGCGCCAACTGCAAATTTCTAACTATAGTTTCTGAGAGCTTAGTGCAATATTCGAAACAAGTAAACTATTTTTATATACTTCATTGAGTGAGACACTCCTTTATATAAAAAGGTCTTGGATTGAGGATATGGACATTGTTATTAGGAGAAATATTCCTTCAACAAACTGTTTTTAAATGATCCGATACGTTAATAATAGTATAAAATTCATGTTTGAACACTCATCAACACTGACAAAGGGCAACAGTGAAATCAAACTCGTACTGTCACAAATGTTAGTCAAACAACTGATAAACATAAAAAATACCTTAAACTGATAATTACATAATCTTTAATGAAAAATCTAAAGTTTCCCTATGTGGATGTCTCATTCAACAGTGCTTCTAAATTACGTGCGACTGCAGTGTCACTAAATAAAAAATATTGGCTTCATTCTTCTTCATACACTTTTCTATTTCATTACATCTAATTCCATTCTAGATCACTAATCGAATCTTTCGCGTCTGTTTCACAATATTCAAACACAAATCATTTTACGTAAACACAGTACTAATCACCAGAGAAACACACCAAAACACAATCAACATAATATGCAACTTGGGTAAAATCGTCACGTAATCCTTAACAATACCCAAAATCTTCCATGCTTCATGTCTTAAATAATAAATGTCTGAATAATATTCACAAAACGTCGCTATCCTCACTTCTTATTGTCTCATCGCAGCCTTATTATAAAAATCTATAAATCTTTACTTCAACTAATTTATCTACAATTTTCACATCGAATAAGACACCTATAGTAAAATTTTTACAGTTTATGAAGAAACCCTGGTTATAATTCAGTGTCGGAGTACGTAAGTGCAAGAAGATGAAATTACCGAAAGTACGTGTTACACGTGAGCAAATATATATACACTATCTGTTTTATCATTCCTATCTAGATTCCACTATTGCATAGTATTGTACATTACCCTGTAAGGGAAAATGCGTTATGACGCGCAAAATTCGATGCTATTATTTTTCAGTCCCTTTTATCTTCTGTGATGCCTTTGTCTTTAACGAAAAAATTTTTTCTGTCTTCTTGTACGTAAACTTTGCTTGTACAATGATAGACTGTAAAGATCTCAATCAGCTATCTTAGAACATGGCGTAGTATATGCTGTGTAACAGTCTTTGTCTCTATTACATGAAAGTCATGACACAGTGAAAGTAAACATACGAAATGGGTTATACTCATTGCACTGTATGAGGCGAAAACATTGTTATTGTTATGTACTTCGAAATGTAAATAAAAGGAAAGCTGTAGAATAAGCTTACCTACTAACTACGTACAAACAGTTCACGTCAAATGAAATGAAATACGTATTGTCACAACGTGACTGTTATATATTGATGCATTGTTTTCATCATTAGAAAAAAGAAATTCACATAATCATTCAATGAACGGTTTCACATTCGTAATGTGATGAAAACCTCTCGAAACTTTCGTTCTCAGTGTTCCGAAATGTACTACGTTGGCCTGTGGAATTTGTCGAATCTGAAACGGTCTGCTATAAGGTAATGCAAATTTCTGGCATTTGTTCTTTGTTGTCAACAGAATGGGCCTACTCGAACTAAAACTTTTTGTCCAACTTCGAATTTCCTAGTGTGACTTATTTTGTTTTGATGCATTTTCCTCTTCTCAGCTGCCTTTCTTTTTTTAATATAGTTCTTTATTCTTGATCTTTTATTATACATAAAACCCACCACCTTGCGTAATTAGTGGGTTCTTAAGTTGTTACAACGTTAGTTTCGGCTAGTTTACAAAGTTTACTAGTGAGCTACAAGTAGTGTTAGTTGCAATGGGAAAGTCATTTTA
Organism: Schistocerca serialis cubense; assembly: GCF_023864345.2. NCBI lineage: Eukaryota > Metazoa > Arthropoda > Insecta > Orthoptera > Acrididae > Schistocerca > Schistocerca serialis. The sequence continues at coordinate 216,631,395 of NC_064638.1, forward strand.
CCGTTAATGTTACTCTAATTTTTCTAGTGGTATGCTTAAGAACTAAACCTCTACACTGCCTGCAGCGTCACAGGTGTCAGCCTTGCCCACCGAGCTAATCCCTATGAGCGTGCCCGTGACACTGAGCAGGCCAAACATATCTTGAATATTTCGCTGCAGGTTCCTATTGTATGTTTCATACGTAGTATAAAATCTAATCAATTCCGGTGCGTTGTACTCCGCTCCCCCTAGTCCTGCACGTGGCGGATTCCAGCTGCAATGGCAATCGACCTATCCACGCACAGGCGATTTGGGATTGGGGTATTGTTATTTATCGCTACTCACGATTCTCTCAGATATTCCACAAGAACTTTTCGTGACACCTCGTTAGCCAGGTTGTTTAGTATCCGAAATGTATCCTCTTGTCGGAGTAGTGTAAACGTGCCGTTATTCTGTAGTTGCTGTCTCAGCGCAGCTGCTACATCAATGTAAACAAGGCACTGGAAAACCGCATTGTCGGGAGTACCCTCTGGTTGCCGGCTGTAGTGGCCGAGCGGTTCTAGGCGCTACAGTCAGGAACCGCGCAACCGGTATGGTCGCAGGTTCGAATCCTGCTTCGGGCATGGATGTGTGTGATGTCCTTAGGTTAGTTAGGTTTAAGTAGTTCTAAGTTCTAGTGGACTGATGACCTAAGAAGTTGTCCCATAGTGCTCAGAACCATTTGAACCCTCCGGTTCACCACAGTCACACGAAGGTGCAGCCCTTCTCCCTTAAATCGGGATTAAGCCTGTAGCCCAGCACTACGGATAACATCTGAGACTAAAATAAACTCCGCAGGCAACCCCGAAACTACTCATAAAATCCCAGGTTCACTCATGAATACACGCAGAATCAAGAGAAGTAAACTAGCATATGAGACATGATCCAGGTTCATCTCAAGCCACCAACATACAGATTAGTTGGATCGGAATCAGTACTCATCTACGACGGTAACGTAGCTGCCGAAAGGACGCAAATTGGCTTCATATTAATTTCCCTACATATCAACGCGTATATTTCACTGTAGAGCGTGTATCGTGTCCCTCACCCGAGAACTGCGACTGATCCCTTCATCCGAAGTGCTGTGCCCTCGCGTTAGCGTCAACATGATTCTGCCTTAGCCGTCTCTCTTGTGGGTAATGTCTAAAATGTTCCTGATCTTCATATGCGAAGCAACTGAAATGGCTCATGTACTCTGCGGACTACCTTTCTGGCGCTCTACCCACAGTTGCTGGCCACCGACGATAATCGACATATCTGATTCCTTCAGTCTTATAAGTCAAGGATTTCAGTCCATGAAGTTTCTGGGTGGATAGGCAAAGGAGACTAGAGATCTTTCCCAAGGAGTAATTCTCCCCGCATTGTTCGAAACAATCTTCTGTTCCCTAAATGAAGAACAAAAGGCTCTTGTTACAGATCTTACTCTATTCGTCACATTGTTCACGGCCATAATTCGTATCAATCATTACCCTAGCGAAGATTACCTGCTTGCAATCCCACCTAAGAAAACTATCAGTTGTTTCCCATGATACTATTGGAGGGATTCCAATATCTTCTCTTCTTTCTGTTCACTACCTTGTTGTAAACATAAAAGTACAACCTCTCATGCAACTCACTGCTTGATAATCTGGTTCAAGTAAAAGTTTCTTGAGTAATTCACAAGATCGCTAAAGATTATACAGAGGAGCAGTGTTTTGGATTTTTATTATACAAAGTCGTCTCGTTAATGGGCTACAATTTTAGCCACCAGCTAAGATAAAATTTTCATTCTTCCAGCTAGCACACGTTGGCTATAACCGCAGGTACCATCGGTGGTACAGATTTTTCAAGTTTTTGCAACCTTCTTTCTCTTATTGCATCTTCTCTCTGTCTACCAATAATAATACAGCGTAACATACAGAAACTATGAACATACATTTGAACAGTCAGTCAATTAATTAACATAAGTTACCATAGAAAAAGGTCCATGGTGGAGGGCCAGGTACTTTGTAGCCACCTTTTGGATCTACTATAATCGGGTCCATTAACGTACAATTTAAACTTTTGCAAAAAAAAAAAATTGTTGTTTTCGGATATTCTACCAGATTCCATAAATATTTTAAATTTTTAAGTTGATCTTAACGCAAAAATTTTAGTCTCTGTAGTAGGTGTCACTTTCCCCAATGGCCGTCATAATCAGTATCTTCAGATTTCATCGGTATCTCTTTAAAAAGTATGTTGTGAGCGAAATTAACGAAATTTATCTTTTTTAAATTTTTTCCATGGTGGGTAGAACACGTTACTGGAAAGGTTAACACATCAGAACCTCTTTATCTTAACATAAATCAACAACAGTCAACTGGATCAGTTTTCTTACAAAAATTTGGAAGGACATGAAGTATCTCTCGCCCCCCCCCCCCCCCAACCCAACCCCAGGTAATGCGCGCTATGAAAAATGCGACGGTATTGCTAGGGTTAACGAGTCGCTTGCTGTTTTAATGGCTGGAACTGTGTTATTAAATATTTCGCATTAAGACAAACAGATCAGAGTGGTACCTCACAAATGGTGTGCGTGCACAAGTTTTAAACTGATGAAAATATGCTTCTGGACTTTTTGTTAATTTTTAAACGCTCAGTATCCAGTTATTTTCTTTACTTCTTTTACGACCATATAACAACACTCACAGTAATGGAGCACCAAAATAATCTGAAATGAAGTTCCTCTATAAGCTAACCGGAAAAGTAATTTTCTTTCTTTTAATAAAGTCGGAAGAGCGTTCGTAATTCCAAATCTTTATGAACCAAAAGTTCCCTTTCGGAGGCGAAATACCTGAAATGTCCTGATCACTGAAGATCAGGGAAGGATATATTTCACGGAACATTGGCCACTTCATTTCACAGTGGCAGGGACTTTGCATGAAATCTCGCAGCCCAGAGCTGGAGCTCCAAAACGGAAATGGGAATAAAACGTAGGCAAGGGGCACACAAAGGGTGGGAGGGCACGAGAACGGACGAGCTAAGAGACAGGCAGTCAGCAGCAAATCTCGTGGGGCGCCGCCGATTTCCGTGCCATTTAACGGTGGCTGCCGCAGGTTCTGCGCAACCCACCGATCCTCCAAGCCCCCACCCCGCCATTACTGCTCCTCCAGGGAGAAAAAAAGCGGCAGTCTGCTCCAGACATGTCCCGCACGACCTTCCTATATAGAAGCGCCGCTTACGATTCTTGTGTGAACTAGAACAACGAAAGCGAAATGAGTTTTCATCTTGTTGGTGTACTACCTCAGGGCACTGTTCTTAATCCTTTGCATTTTCTGCCAGGACATGTTGGTGAGATAGGACCTATGCGCTGTTGTCAACTAATAATCGATAACCAGAAGTAATATAGAAAGCAGACCAGTTTATATGTAGTAGCAGGACTTCGCAAAAAGCGTTATCATCTGCAGAAAGTGAAGCAATTACCATGAAGTGAAGGAATTAGAACGAAAATTGGCTGTGGTGTTGCCACTTAAGTATTTCACAAGGGAACTGTATACAAATAAACGTTAACATGATCACACGTACACAGCAGACAATTCTGTTTTTGAGAGTTAGACGCCAATTGACACTGCTCCCACCAGATACACCTAGAATGAAAACAACTTACCCTTGTTTGCAGATCTAGGAAAGATCGTCAAGTAGACAGGATTTCGAGATTTCTGTTCCAGCTCTCACCTCGTAAGGTGGGATGCAATGTAACTGCTTGTAATGGGTTAAATGACAAACAGTTGTAGTCTGAGACAAGTGGCACGCAACATTCAGCCAAGAACTGGCTTCACAGTCGTTAATGAATACTAAAGAAAACCGGTTTAAATGCACGGAGACCTTATCTTAAGTGTACGCAAAAGAAGCACCTGGTACAATTGGTACCAGTCCAAGTATTTTGCTAGCTGGAGAATGTTTGAGGGAGTTTGAATAAGACACAGAGAGAGTACGGAACCACCAGATACCGCTGAAGGTGACGATCTGAGGTGCTCATCGTGAAATATTTCCTTATGGCTGACCCCGTTAGTTCGAGGCCACATTGCGAGTGGTAGCAACTAGAGGGCGAATGATGCGAGTCCGTACACATTCGAGATTGCTACGTTCATATCAAGGCGATGAACAACTAAATGCAGGGCTATATCAAAACGCCTCTACGATGGAGATGAAGGTATATCTCTTGATTCGCATCGAAGTAGAAGACTGACTTAGCTCAAAGTGACGGCGCTTCTACATTTTCTATAGCTTCGCAGTGGGCACCTTGTTCTGTGTTTCCGACTTACCTGCTGTGACACGGGGAAGTGACCACATCTTTAGCCAACAGACGTTTCACATTATGGCTCTGTCCCAATCGTAAGAAAAGCGGTCGTCTCTGAACTGCTACAGTTCCACGAGGAAAAAGAAGGGGCCGTTTAAAATTTGAAAAGTTCTTAACTGTTACTGTCATATTACCAATTTCTCTCTGAGTGCAGGAGATATCCGTTAGATTCCTTAGTACTTTAGGAGTAATTATAATAATGTCTCTTTTCCCCTGGGAGTTTTGTTAATGGCGTAAATTACAACTGAAAATTAAAGAAATTCGAAATGAAATTGCTAGCGAAAAATAAGTTAATCAGTGAGCTTTCCATTTCTAAACTGAGTTGAAGGTGTATTGAAACTGCATGAGTATTGGTTATTGTTGGACTTTTTTTATTGTTTGAGGCTTACGATGGGTGCACGCGTATGCGTCCTGAAATGTGATGACACTAAAGCACAAGTGTCCATTTGTCATTTACTCGAAATAGTAGGCTTTATGTATTTGCGAAAATGTGAGTCGTTCAATCTTGAGTGTACCGCTCTCCATACAATACAGGAAGAAGGACACGCTTTCATTATGTCCGCCAGTAGGTACCTTGGACTGCAACTTAGTTGAAGCACTTTAAGTTCATGTTATATCACATGGTGATGTGGGTAGAATCTGAATTCTCCTAGAATATCGGACATACGAAACTTAAAGTGGCATTTTTCAGACATTTAAAATTTTTAAGTGCTGAAATCACTGCTGTGCAAATGATGTCATCGAACACAAATGCTGCTTATGTGCTGCTTCGCAAGGCATTCAGTGGGAACAACAGGTTTGCTTTACAGTCTTCTTGTAAGCAAACTATTGTACAAATTTTAATTTTTTAGATCATTTATTAAACGCATTATAATAGCGTTGTGAGGTCCAGCGACTGTACAATGACAGTCACTGCGTGCTCCACAATCTTCACCATAATGCAAACTCACAGTAATTCACAATAACGTATTTAAATGTAAGAGACTGTCGCACAAGGAATTTCAAAATTCATGGAGCTCATTTAGCACAGCCCACACTGCAACTGATTTACTTTTAAATGTGAAACGTTTAATCAAGTTGATGGTCTGTCGATGCAATATTGGAAATCGTGTTGCAAGGTTGAAGTTTGTGTAACGCAATTGAAACAGCAGAGTTGAACCGTCAAGGACTCTGTCTTAAGAAAATAGTGTGTCTGAAATTATATGAAAAATGGACGCTGTTACTAATCAAAGAAGACATAAGAATATTGCAAATTATTTCAACAGTTTACACAATAAAATAGTACTCATAGAAAAAATGCAGAAAAAAGAGTATATTACCTTGACCTAACATCACACGGCACAGCAGCATAGTCACACACACTTTGAAGACGCATAGGAAATAAACAATGGCATACATCAGAATACTTGACACACCTTGTCACCACTATGTTAACAGGCCGTCAAAAAGTACGTGGATGGAACACTTGAAGACCAGAATAGTTTTGAGAAAACGAACAATGCAAAAAGACGTATTTGTATAAAATCTTCTGCGTAGCAATTGAAACGAACGTCTAGAAAGAAAACCTAACATATATAACTATTGTTGAACATGAACATAGTTTACGAAAAAACGTATCAATAGGTTCAAAAACTTGACTGAAACATAGACAGAGGCTATCTTACTTTTAAAGTAATTTTATCTGCGTTTTCCTCGTTGTAAGACTAGAAAAAGCACTTAAAAACACGTGGCTTGTACTGTAGTTTGACTTCAGAAATGGGTAATAAGACAGAGATCAATTTATGTCGTTAGTGAATTGAGTGCAACAAGATTTCGAGAGACACTAATGCACCCATCGTAGCAGACTTGCAACAGCACACAACGATCACGGAATAACAGCTGTAAATCCGTTGAATTCGAGTACACTTCTTTGACCAATATTCCTGACGTAGAAAGGCGGAAATAGTTTTCAATGGGAAAGCAAGTAATTCAAATTTGGCATATTTGGAGGTAGTCGCACACTGAAAGGCGCGAATATTATCAGGTGACTGTCGAAATGAGACAGTTCGATTATCGAAGAGAGAAGTCACTTGAGGTTGTCTGTTCAAACACTGTGAATGTTGGAATAGGTTTCAGCTTAAGAAAGTAAATGAAAATTTTCTTCTTGTTTGTTCTAGACAAATTAACACATTAATCTGTCAGAGATATTCAAAACTGAACACTGAAAATAAATTTAGTGTGTCAATGGGTGTAATACACTGATGGTATATTGCCTTACAAATTATTTTATCACTATAACAGGACATGGAATAATTAATTCAGTCTATTTTATTTATCGACCTACAGAATTAACAATACATACATACATACATACATACATACATACATTGATCCTTGTTCCGTAGATCATGAATGCGGCATTTCCCAATGATGTGGAATGTGACACTTTAAAATAAGTTTACTTTACACAAAATAATTTTTTACAGTTACTACTTCATATCTAAGAATTCATCTCTTAAGTAGAAGGAATTGTCATTCAGAAATTCTTTTAATTTGCTTTTAAATGTTGTTTCGATTTCTGTCAGACTTTTAATATTATTTGCCAAATGTCCAAACATTTTTGTGGCAGCATAATTCACCCCTTTCTGTACCAAAGTGGGATTTAATCCACAAGATCATCCTTTCTTCTAGTATTGTAGCTATGCACTTCGCTGTTATTTTTGAATTGGGATAGGTTATTAATGACAAATTTCGTAATTGCGAAGGTACTGTGAATATTGTTCTTTAAATAAATGTCTGCAAGGTGATCTTGGGTGGGCTCCAGCTATTATTCTGACTTTTGTGCAATGAACACTTTCTCTCTTAATGACGAATTGCCGCAAAATATGATGCCACATGAAAGCAGTGAATGAAAATAGGCATAGTTGGATAATTTAATGATACGTTTATCACCAAAATTTGTAGTAACACTAATAACATCAGTAGCTGAATATAACCGTTTCAGCAGGCCATCAATGTGTTTCTTCCAATTCAATTTCTTATCAATGCCCACACCCAGAAATTTTGAGTATTCTGCCTCAGCAACAGACTTCTGAAACTTCCTGGCAGATTAAAACTGTGAGCAGGATCGAGACTCAAACTCAGGATCTTTGCCTTTTGCTGGAAAGTGCTTAACAGTCTGAGATATCCAAGCACGACTCACGCCCCATACACACAGGTTCAGTTCTGCCAGTACCTCGTCTCCTACCTTGCAGACTTCACAGAAGCTCTTCCGCAAAACCTGCAGAACTAGCACTCCTGGAAGAAAGGATATTGCAGAGACATGGCTTAGCCACAGCCTGGGAGATGTTTCCAGAATGAGATTTTCATTCTGCAGAGGAGTGTGTGCTGATATGAAATTTCCAGGCCGATTAAAACTGTGTGCTGGATCGAGACACGAACTCGGGAAGAAAAGCTGTGAGGACAGTGTGTTAGTTCTGCTTGGGTAGCTCAGGTGGTATAGCATTTGCCCGCAAAAGGCAAAGGGCCCGAGTTCGAGTCTCGGTAGGGCACACAGTTTTAATCTGACAGGATGTTTCATGTCAGCGCACATTCCACTGCAGACGATACAGCCCCAGTCTTTGGCTAAGCCATGTCTCTGCAATATCTTTTCTTCCAGGAGTGCTGGTTCTGCTAGGTTCGCAGGAGAGCCTCTGTGAAGTTTCGAAGGTAGGAGACGTGGTACTGGCAGAAGAAAGGCTGTTAGGAGGGGTGTGAAACGTGCTTGGGTAGCTCAGATTGTATAGCACTTGCCCGCAAAAGTCAAAGTTCTCGAGTTCGAGTCTCAGTCCTGCACACTGTTTTAATCTGGTAGAAAGTTTCATAACAACACATACTCTGCTGCAGAATGAAAATATTATTCTGGAAACAGCCTTCTGCTCATAGTCTATATTTATCAATGATGTTATGCCATTTACTGTACAGAATTGCTTAAACTATGTTTTCTCAAAATTTAGTGATAGTGCGTTTGCAAAGAACCACTTAATAATTTTCTGAAAGACAAAAATGGTTCAAATGGCTCTGAGCACTATGGGACTTAACATCTGAGGTCATCAGTCCCCTAGGACTTAGAACTACTTAAACCCAACTAACCTAAGGACAACACACACATCCATCCACAAGGCAGGATTCGAACCTGCGACTGTAGCAGTCTTGCGGTTCCGAACTGAAGCGCCTAGAACTGCACGGCCACTGCAGCTGGCTGAAAGACATTATTTGCAATTTGTTTAGCTGATTCTTCCTATTTCGGGTGATGACTATACTTGTATCATCAGCAAAAAGAATTAGCTTTGCATTTTCATGAATATAGAGTACCAAGTCGTTAATATATATTAAGAACAAGACTGAACCCTGTGGGACACCATTCTTGCTACCTCCCCAGTTAGAGGACTCTGCTAGTTTTTGCACACTGTCTGTATTGGTAATTTCAACCTTCTGCATTCTTACAGTTAGGTACGAATTAAACCATTTGTGCACTCTCTCACTCATACCACAATACTTAAGCTTATCTAGAAGAATTTCATGATTCACACAATCAAAAGCCTTTGAGAGATCACAAAATATCCGAGTGGGTGATGTTCGGTTATTCAATACATTTAATATTTGATCAGTGAAAGCATACGTAGGATTATCTGTTGAAAAGCCTTTCTGAAAACCAAACTGACATTTTGTTAATACTTCATTGTTACAAATATGTAATCCTACTTTTTCAAGAATTTTGGATGAAGTTGTTAGATGTGAGACTGGGCACTAGTTGTTATCATCCGATCTATCCCCTTTTTAATGCAATGGTTTAACGACAGCGTATTTCAGTCTATCTGGAAAAATGCCCTGTTTCAGCAAGTTACTACATATGTGACTGAGAATCATACTTACTTGCTGGGAACAAGCTTTTAGTACTCTTTTGGAAATGCCATCAATTACATGTGAGCTTTTACTTTTGAGTGAATTTATTATTTTCCTAATTTCAGTAGGAGAGGTGGGTTGAATTTCAATTTTACAAAATTCCTTAGGTACTGCCTCTTCCATACACTGCCTTGCATTTTCTAATGAATAGCTGGATCCTATTTTCTCTACAATGCATAAAAATGATTATTAAAAATGTTTTCTACTTCTGACTTCTTGCTAACAAACTTTTCATTGTGTTTCACAGAAATACAGTCTTCCTGTGCTCTCAGTTGCCCTGTTTCTGTTTTAACAATATTCCAAATTGTTTTCATTTTACTACCAGATGTGCTAATTCAAACATAATGCACATACTTCTGGACTTTTTAGTCACTTTTCGTAATACAGTGCAGTAGTTTCTATATTGTTTCACTGTTTTGGGATCATTACTCCTCCTAGCTATAAGATACATTTCCCATTTCTGTTTACAAGATATTTTTATCCCTTTAGTAAGCCATGGCCTTTTATATGGATCCTTACAATTATATTTCATTGTTTTCTTAGGGAAACTGTTTTTCAAATATTCTCACAAAGGTATCATGAAATGGGTTAAATTTTAAATTACTATCATCTATACACCTCATCCCAGTCTAACTCTTGCAAGCTTTCTCTAAAATTTTGAATTGTTAAATCGTTAATTGAATGCAGTACTTTGGAGGACTGTTTTGCATTACTGTATGGAGTTATATCATGTACTATAACCAGATGTGCATCATTATCAGACAGACCATTCTTAACAAGAAAAGGATTTATTTGGTTAAATTTATCTTGGAATCATCTGTAAGTGTGCTGCTTTCTTGTGACACCCGACAAGGACAATTAATAACTAATGTTAAATTGAATGAACCTACTAATACTTCAAGGTCAAGCTTTCTATTAGGCTTTAAGGAAATCTACACTGAAATCCCCACAAGCAATAATTTGCTTTGCTCTATCTGACAGATAACACAACAAAGAATCCAAGTTTTTCAAAAATAGTTGGAAATTTCCCAATGGAGTCCTATACATGGCTTCAATTATAAAAGTGCCATTATTTAGCTTAAATTCACCTGCACATGCTTCTATATGTTGCTCTATACAAAAATTTTTAGTATCCAAATTTATCACACTATGACAGATTTTAACATATATAGCAACTCCTACTCTCTCCATAGTGTCTCTGCTTACATGTGCTGAAAGCTTATATCCACCTACATTTAGCATTTCCATACCCATGACTACATTATGTTCAGACACACATAGTACATCTATTCCACCCTCAATTTCTAAGTCTTCTAAACGAACAAGAAGCTCATCTACTTTGTTTTTTAATTCCCTGATATTCTGATGCAATATATTAACATTATTTTTTGTTGTGCTTTTATGTGAATCTTGTGACATACTAACATTATTTTTCACTGTACTGTTATGAGAATCTTGTGATATTTTCAATCGCGTACTTGCCTGTCTGAACTTCTCATAAGCTCAATTTCAATCAATGTAGGACGATTGGACACTGATCTTAGCCTAAAAAAGTACTCCAATCAGTTTCAGTGCCTCCCTTTAAATATTTTGCTATCATCTCAGCCAGTAGATACATAATGATATTTAGAAGTATAAATTATATAGTCCTGAAGAAACTCATTTAAGTATTATAGAAATGTAATCTAACAGCAGAAAATAATTTTTAAAGAATAAAATACATAAATTAAATTTAGTGAAATCACAGTAAATTGCACAATGTGATGAACTTAAATTCTCACTTACCTTCATGTAGCAGCAATGGTTCACTTCAACATGAAGATGACTCATTTGCTTTATTCCGAAGCTAGACATTCACACAATTAAACGACGAGTTTCACTTACATTAAAAAATGAGAGCATTGTAGAACATTATTGTTTAATTACTACAATGTATCCTACGTAATTTTCAGTTAACTTATAAGCTATAGGGTCTGTTTTACATTAACAGATATTAAGCAAATCCTAAAATTAGAAAATGAATTTCGAAACAGCATAGTTATATTCACAAGAAACTGAAACATATGAATTAGTTATAAAGAACTGATTATTCTAAGTCATCTCATAGTTAGAGGCAATGTAAATTTTTTCTGGGTTCGTTGATGTGTAATGTTATTTGTCCACCTTTCCACCCCTTGTTAAGGCACTCTTACTCCTCCATGTTCCCCTGGATTTCCTAACATGACACGTAATTTTCCTGCGGGATTTCCTTCATAATTGTACTTAGAAAGAACCTATTATACGCAAACAAAACGTCAAAATCATTTAATGGTTACTGTATGCCACAATCGGAAATACACAACAATTCAATCCTAATAGCACCTTATCACAGAAAATAACTCTTCCGTTCGCTCATAGTCCATTTAGGGCGACTGGTGACTATACACGGACAGATAAATCGCTGAAGCTCAGTTTCGTTGCGAAAGGACTAGTGTAACGAAATCTGCTGCAATGGATTCACGTTAGGGTCCATTTTTTCATTATTAACTTTGAACAGAATATATTCCATCCAATGCCCAATACACACGTCACTTACGTAGGAATTCAATTCATGTTGTTCAATCAATTTTATATCAAATAAATTTCGTTTTGTTAGTTGTATTTTAACTGTAACAGTTGGATGATAGTTGATGAAACAGAAATGCACAAGAGAAAAATCGATAAAGGTATGCATTTCCTTATGAAGATAATCCGAATTCATAATATGCCTAACAGTTCTTATCTTAGATTGTAATCGGACAGTCATTAATGGTTCACAAAAGAATACCTTTCTGGAAGTATTATTGTCATATGTGAAATATAAACACCTCACATTGTTCACAACAATTTTACAGTATTTATCTGAGAGTTTCTGTTTAGTTTATAACGTGAAAATCATTAGGAATACATGTAATTTTCCAAACAAGAAGAAATATAAGGTTAAATTTAACTGTATTGTTAGGACACTATCGACAAGGAAACACCGAAAGCGGTGGCCTCCGAGTAAATGTCTAACGACATGGTGGAGGTTGCAGGTAAGTTGTTGGGAGCCGGTTATCGGAGTGCAATGATATGCTCACCACAAGCGCGACTGAACTGCCGGCTTGGCTGTAATTTTGGGATATAATTATAATGAATTCTTAGCTTTTACTCTACAACACTGATCAATTACGAGCACTCAGTCTTCTGAAGGGGAGATCTTAGTTCTTCATACCCAAAACATTTGTGTAAGAAAAGTTTGTTCTGTTGTAAAATAACGTAAACTTTTGGTCACTACATAAAATTCCTCAAAATTATCCGCCTCTTTCCATTTCGATCATTCCAATTGGATTACTCTACGTGCTTTCTCAAACTCTCTCTCTGTCCATTTCCTTCCTCTCTCTGTTCGCCTCCATCACAAAAACACTATATGTCCATCTCCTCCTGCCCCTGTCCATCTGCTCCTTGCCACTGTCTCCATCTGCAAGTTGCCCTCTCCCCATCACCTCACCTCGCATAGAAGTCCATTTGCTCGGGCTCCCTGTATCTATTCCTCATCTCCTCTATCTCCTGCTCCCATCTCTCAGTCCATCTCCTCCTTTCCTTTCTCTCTGTCCATCTCCAGTTTCTCTATCCATTTCTCCCCCCTTCCCCCCTACTGACAGTCTGTTGTCCTGCTCCTCTGTCTGTTACCATCATCTCTTCCCCCCCACCCTCTAGGCCCATGTCTCCCTTCCCCCTTTCTCTCTCCGCGTTATTACTCCCACCCCCACAGGAGACTCGTAGTCCTTACCCTCGCTTTATTTCTTCATAGACAATAAGTAATATGTGTACCAAGTTTGGTTGAAACCCATCTTGAGTTTTAGAAGGTGTTTTCATCCGCAGCTTTGCGGGCATATGTACATTGCAAATATATTTCACATATATTTTACATATTTAAGACACATTTGTACGCTTGTATCTCTAGCGACTTACGCCCCGCACTTTCGTTTTCAAGCAGCTCATTGTTGTCTGTGATGTAAGATCTGAAATATGTGTCGTAAAATAACTTAATTTTGCATGCAACTGAGAGATATAAATGAATACTGTCTGCGAAACGTGTTGAGCACAGCGACAGTAGCAAAGAAGTAATACATTTAAACTTCGTGCCTAATATATCAGTTCTGCTCCGTGAACAGTGAAGGTGTAGTGAGTTAAGCGATAAAATTTTTTCGATCCATCATTTTGATGGCGGAAGAGGGGGACGGTTTACGTCAGCGAGAGAAGGTTTCGTAAGCGTTTGAAGTTATGTGTAAATTTCGTTGCAAGTCAATATGTGTGGATGAATAAAATAAAATCTTGGTATTCGCACGCCGTGGGCTATATTCTTCTTCATCCTCCACCCCCCTCCGCGTCAATCACGTCTCTGATAAGCATATTCTTTCTAGGCACAGGCGATATTTATACCAAGTTTCGTTGAAACTGGTCCAGTTGTTTAGGGGGAGATGTGGAACACACATATATTGATAGAATATATATTTTTATGTGATGCATGGATCTGGGTTGTGATTTTAATTTTTGGTTGTACAGTCTTTGTACACTCTAGGACCCCTTTCGTTGTCATCCGCGGCAACATTGCGCTACAGTGGTATTTGGACGATATTCTACACCCCATTTTATTGCTCTTCATGGTAATCCATAATGGGTCTCATTACAGCAACATAATTCTCGTCTGCACACGGAGAGAGAGCTTCTACAGATAGTCTATGGCTTCCCAAACACCATCTCGGCCAGAAAGTTCTCCTGATCTCTCCCCTGTTGAGAACGTTTGGCGCATTATGAGCAGAGACCTCAAACCATTTCGGTATCTAACGCCACTTGTACAGAACGTGGCATAATAACACTCAGGAGAACATCCAATAACTCTGTAAATCACTGAAAAGCCGAATAACTGCCTGTATAAGGGCCAAAGATGAACCAGCATGTTATTGAGTTCCTTAATATGTGAATCTCTTTCTGTTGAATAAATGATCCAGTTATTTCTGAAACTGGAATCATTTGTTTATTTGTACGTGTCAACCATATCCACTGATTTACATCCCATTAGTATAATTCCATGATGGTGCGTCGTATTTTCTTTTCTTATAGTGTATTTATCCCTTCCATTCCCTTGGCAGTGTGGCTCAGTCAGTATGTTACAATTATGGTTAATATGCAAACAAAACCAGTGAACATGAAGGGTTTCTCAACACCGTTTTCATTCGTTGAACCATGCAGAAGATACTCTTTCAGTGTAACTAGAAACGGAAGATATATTAATATGGCTTATAAGAAACGCTAATTATGATGTAGGGGTTCTTTGACACCAGAGGAATGAGGTAAGAAGCCACTGACAAACGACACCTCAGATAGAGGTAGGTACTTGTGACCATGTCTGGAGTATGTTGAAGTAGTTAATTCTATTATTCGGATAATTATAGTGTATTGAATAATTTGGCTGACAAAAAATAGAGCCGCCTACAAGACATGGTCTCGTGTCAGTGTAAATCAGTACAGGTACACAGCATCGGCTGCTATGTAAATGATTAGAATAGTTACAGTTCTGTGCAATAGGTAAAATGGTCAACATACTTCATTAGTGTTGTTCATGTTTAGTACTGTTACCAGGCAGATGTCATCAATGCGAAGGACACGGAGATCCTGTGTATCCGTGTGAGGCAGCATTGTCAGCACTGCAAGAGTAAGAAACGGAACCCCACGTGGGTCCTCTTCTGGATGGCTGGTCAAATCGTACAATATCGATATTGGGTATTCGGATAGGACAGTGGCCAGATTGGGACGCCATGGGAACGTGAGGGCAGCCATACTCGTCTTCAAGGTCCTAGCCGATCACGCCTAACCACCACAAGCGACAATCGCCGTGTTGCACACTAACCACATTTTAACAGTTTACGTAAGTGACTACCATCCGAAAACAATTAATATACCTTCCGCCACATCCTGTGCCATTGTGCATCACTGCTCGGAGACTGGCAGCAGCTCAACTAGAGAATTATAGTTCCATGCGCTGTTTGTCTTTAACACCACAACATAAACGGCTGTATGTGAATAGGTACTGTGACCGGAAAGGAGTCGCACTGTACTCAGGGATGGACCACAGTTGTGCACTACGTCGAATACCGCTGCCGGACCTGTGGAGATGTCTATGGTAACCCAGCATTATTTAGTGCCTCCAGAGTAGTAGGTTTAAGGCCTTAAGTATTATTTTAAAGATATATTTATCTGCAATGTGTAGAGCAGAGATGTAATTCATTCTCAGGATGTTCATTGGCCGCTCTCTTTACGAAACGGAGACGACCCGAAGACAATTGGCACACATTCATCAACTCGAAGTATTGGAGGCTTTAGTAACGAGCGCCCCCATTTACGATTTCATCATCACGCCAAGAAACATGAACAACTTAATACTATTTAAGGCAAAGTAATTAAAGTAAATCCTACAGAAAATTGTGTAAGTGCATGTCACGTTACACTTACGCTATCGAAGCAAACACTAAGCAATAAGATGAAGACAATCAAACTTATGTGATTTGGTTTTTTTTTTTTTTATCAAACCGGAATTTTACGTTACTGCTGCTGAACGGAGGACCACAAGTGAAAATGAGTTCTTCAATAAGAATCTCTTACCCAGGAAAAGGTCTTTTAATTTTACTGCGTAGGCTTCCGCGGCCAGAGTCAGTCGACATAAAAGTTTTCTGAGTATGGTACCGCGTCATAATGTAAAAACTACTGCTGCTGGAGAAAAACCAACGTTTCGACCACGATTGCAGCGGCCTTCTTCTGGGACCTAGACCCAGAAGAAGGACGCTGCAATCGTGGCCGAAACGTTGGTTTTTCTCCAGCAGCGGCAGTTTTTACATTATGACGCGGTACCATACCCAGAAAACTTTTATGTCGGTCTTTTAATTGTTTGAAAACATTCACACACGTGGGAAGCGAGGCAGTATAAAAGCCAGATGCAATAAAATATAATACGTTTGTTTGCGTGACCATTTTGCGCAGCAGCTGATGACATCTGTTAGCACACGTTATCGGTGGTGTGCTGTTTCTACACATTGTTTTTGGAAAATATTGCATATTCTGTGTTTGTATTTGTGGTTTTACGTTTTACTTTTCTGTTTCTTCCGCACTTTGTTTTGTTTCTATTCTTGTATTTTGTATATTAGTTTGTGTGTGATTTTTTCCTTGTGTTGGTGACAATTGGGTGTTTGTTCTTTTCTGTTTCTTGATTTTCTTGTTCAGCTTTGTTACTAACCTCTCTTTGTATCTATTGGTTCTGACTATTTGTATTATAGTATTCATTTCTTTTTTGTAACTGTCCATATCTAATGGTACTGTGTTTAATCTGTGGAGCAAGTATCGAAGTGCTGCCTGCTTTTGAGAATTGAGGTGTTGTGATGTCTCACGTATAAATGGGTCTTTTGTTGTCAGTTTTCAGTGTTTGGCAAATGTGTGTTGGTTGTTTTGAATCTGTATGGTGATCTCCTAGAACTTTAACTATTTCACTCTTTCTCTATTGAAAATTGTATCTTATCATGATCAGAATTTATGTCTGTATGAATCTGATCATTTATATTGTTTGGTTCATCTATCAGGCTTCCTAATCCAGTATGGTATGTTGTACCTATGTGGCACTAATTTGGCAAATTGTTTTATAAAGTTCTTAAATATATGGGTGTATTGGAATACATATTCTCTACACCAAATGACGGGAGAGTGGCTGTGTCATTTGATGGAGAGAATATGTATTCCAATATACAAATACCTGAAACAATAAGCATTATAGAACAGAATCTTAAGACACGTTGTAAACTTCCACATGAATACATAAAAGAAACGGGCAGACTTCTAGAGCTAATAACAGAACAGAATTATTTTCAGTTCAATAATGAATTCTATGTACACAGTGAAGGACTACCAATGGGATCTTCAGTGTCTGGAACCATAGCAAACATATTTATGAACTTTGTCTGCGTTTTTTCTTTGTTTTTGACAGTGTCTTGAAATTACACATAAACGGCATAGGAATTATGTGAAACAGCTTATACTGCTTCCTCTCTGCACCACTACCTTCTGTCGGACAAGGTGGTAAGTTACCCATTACTCTTCACAAGAATGTACCAAAGATGAGAACAAGCTACAAAAAAAGTCGTACAGCCGTGGAAAAACTAGAAAAAAGTGAAATGATTCTAAGGACTCCGCTGCACTGTTTTGTTGCACGGCGTGTAAAGAGGGGGCAAGACAGGGCTCTTAAAATGATAATGACTTCCTTTCCTTTATCTTTGCACTTAAATCTGACTGTGTACCACTCATGTTACTAGCATTGTCATAAGATTTCAATCGACATGGTTCTATTCTAACGTTGTATTTTTGTGGAGATCTAGGATAACCTTCCTAGAACTTCCACCGGTATTTCGAGTATGGGAAAAAAACACAAAAATCTCTTACGGTTACCTGGCTTCGTCGGTTGAAGCAGGAGGCAATTCTCTATGTTTGAGCGTCTGACATCCCTCTGGAAGACATTTCTGCCTATATTGCACGTTATGTTGCATAGATGACCAGTTTCAGATACTTCAATGGCCATCTTCAGATCAATAATCCCATATCTCTATAGAAAGTCTAATATACTGTAAGATCTTTGATTACGGATCTGCCGATGGCCATTGAACTGGCTGCCATTGGTTATTTATGTAACAAAACTTGCGATCTAAGCAATGAAGTGTTGTAAAAGGATACTAGACCTTTAAACTAACATCTTCCGCTAATTCCTCCCTTGAAAAAAATACTACAGCAGACAGCTGATCGTCGCGTTCTGCGTCTACCGTTGAATCGGCAGCTAGTCCATAGTATGTTGCTATTTGAGTTTCACCAATTATTTTACTCACTATCTTGTTTCCCATAAGGCTGACGAATTTTTCGCAAATCGTCTTGGACAAATACTACGGATGGCCACTACCTTCAGAGCCAAGTTCTTGAATATGGTTTTTTTTTTTTCAAATATGGAGCGAAATGAGCATTTAGATCAAGAGAATCTAAATAGTTACCATTATTTGTGGTCCAAAAGCAAGTCCTCCTGTCGTCAGATGATTAACTATTTCTACCACTCACCGAAAAATTTCTTATCAATAGTATTTCTCTGTTTCAATCATATACTGTAGTTCACCATCGATACGTCCATCGTTCTTCGACCGCAGAAGCTGCGTCAGTGGATTTTTGCGGTGATGAGCGTTGTTTCAGGGAGAAGGCACTTTTTCTTCCCCCTTCTTCCAGTCAGAAAGTCCACTGCTTAAAAACATAATCACTGTAAATTTAAGGCTAATACAAAACACGTTTCCTGTAGATTCGAAATTTAACAGTCATTTTATTTCATTTTTCTCTCCATGTACCAGTTTATAAAGCACAATTTTTATCATTTATAGACGCACTTAAATCTACTTAGATGATCTAAGTTGATCTTGACTGAGTCTGAACATTTCGTTAGACATAGTTTCATGCGTTCGTTTTCCTCTTCTTCCCATTCCGATGGATCTTCCTGCAGCGCTGGCGGCTTCACTAATTACAGTGGGTCCTGCCACCGGTTTCGATTTTATGATCGGCTAGTTTAACACTCGCATTCAACCCATCTCACTTACACAATACTGCTTTACAACAACTTCAACTTTAGTAGAACTTATCGACCGTTTCTTAGAAGACAGGTGCAGGATGTTCTGGTTCAGTACAATCTACACTGAGGTTACCTATGGAGTGATCTCTCTTCGTAAAATACAAAGTAACATTTGGCAGTTTCTCCAAAAATTCAACTGCTCATTTCTGTGATTTTCTTTTGCCGGCCCCACTGGCAAACTTTCTCATGTGATGCGATTCCGTTTCGTGTCCTGACTACGAGGACTGGAACTCAAACATGAGTTGTGCACTAACTGATTATAGTAAGCGGTGCCTTTCTACTTACTATCCACAGCCAATCTGCAAACTCACTGTACATTACAACTCTCGAAATAATACTGTCGCATTAATTATCCGTTACACTTTATAAAAATAGACAAGCGATGACAGCAGCTCACAAATGAAGGAATGGGCGATGGGTATGTATCTCACAGCACATCGAGTTAAACAGCCTATTACTGTGGTCATGATCTTCTACCCGAATCCACGCATTGAGTTTATGAGCTGCAACTTGTTGAAGTAAAAGTATCATGACGTGTTATGCATTTTTGCGAAGACTCTTTCTCTGCTTTTTTGGCACTGTGTGTTCTATAATTACGAGATGCTGCGAAACGCTTCTATTCAACGAGAAAACATGAATCGCGATTCTCATGCACCGTATTGGAACTTTTTTCTTGAAACTAATCTATGCTAATTTATCAAGACGGTGGCTGTAACAAACGAAGAAATTTGTTCCATATTTTCGTTCGTATTTTAGATTACGGTCGTTGTTTGAGTCTTTCATGATTCCTTTTAGGCAGCCAGTTGACATTGAGATTTTGATCATACTGCATCCCCCTCCCTTTCGCCTGCAGGGTCTACAGTCCACCCTAAGCCCCCCCCCCCCAATCCAAACCCTAATCAAGCCCTTCTGATAAACGACCACATATTGCCAAGTTATTTGTAAATTTCATTCAGAGTCAATAACACCACACACCTTTTCAACTCGTTTCCTTTAATTTCGTTTCGCCTTCCTAGTCTGGGAGCTCAATTTTCTTCGTCATGCAGTGGGCTGTGGTAGCAACGCTGTCGACGGCAGACGGACGTGGAGCACGATGTCTTTGTTTTTTTGTATTGAACAATAATAAAAAAACATTACTCAAAGTTCTTATTCATTATTTATTAATTTAAAATAATCTGAAACATAAAATGAAGCATCAGGCGTTCAACCTTGAACAAACAATGGCTACAAGCAATGTATGTATATCCGCAGGAGTTGTGTATCTAAGAATATCTTAGTGGGTTTTCACTACTTGAAGCTAAACAATGAAGTATACGTGGGTCTTACAAGTAAAACTAACCAAGGGATAGACTTAAAATCTGAGCGGCTTTGAATTATGTTGCAGAGCAGAGCAAACTAAGATACGCATATTTTTATACGTGTCCAACGGTCATTAAGAGGGAGCACCACCTACTTGAAAACCCTGAGTTTAATGTTGCTGAATGAAAACTGTTGAAACTTTAACATATAAAAAATACTTCAAGTAAATGTTTACGGTTTAAGTTACAACGGTGCATCCAGATCTGTCGAAAATCATTGTTTTCGAAATTCCCCTCCTCCGCACTATTTCGTTTTCATTTCTATATCACTAACAGTAAAACGTATAGCGTCGCTACTACAACAATCAATTATATACACTAAAGAGCTAAAGAAACTGGTACACCTGCCTAATATCGTGTAGGGCCCCCGCGAGCTCGCAGAAGTGTGGCAACATGACGTGACATGCACTCGACTAATGTCTGAAGTAGTGCTGGAGGGAACTGACACCATGAATCCGGCAGGACTATCAACAAATTCGTAAGAGTACGAGGGGGTGGAGATCTCTTCTGAACAGCTCGTTGAAAGGATTTACAGATATGTTCAATAATGCTCACGTCTCGGGAGATTGGTGGCCAGCGGAAATGCTTAAACTCGAAAGACTGTCCCTGAAATCACTCTGTAGGAATTCTGGACGTTTGAGGTGTCGCATTGTACTGCTGGAATTGTCGTAGTCCGTCCGAATGCACAATGGACATTCTTTCTTCTTTATTCGTATCAGAAGTAAACTAATATGAACACATAAACAATACATACAAAGAAACCAATACAGTATTCACCCACAATTGGGCAACTTTGATAGCATTGGGTACTGCAGACGTTAAGTCCTTTATGCTACAGCTGGTTGGGCATAAGTTATATTTGAAGAGATGCCGGGTTGCCTGCAATTCACCGCATTCGCACAGTGTTGTGTTGACATTTGGCAGTTGGAAGTTCCATTTAAAGGAGATTGTCCCTCGATCTTGCGACTTCGGTCCGTAGTATGTTCAAGGACTTCCAGATGATCCACTTCTCCATGTGTCCAGGCAGCAGGGATTCTTGTGGTGTCATGCAGTTTGACAGGTGTTGGCATCTTTCTTTTCACTTGGTGAGTCGGGTAGCCGCAGCTGATCCTTCTGATCCTTCTAAGGGCTGCGAAGTTGTTAGGAAACTCTTCCTGGACTTCAGTCTTGGCTTGGCAGGTGATTTCCAAAGAGTGGCTGTAAGGTCACGGTATTTGATTTATGCCTCTCGAAGTTAGCGGCGACCTCTCTTCTGATGTCACATGGAGCAATCCTAGCAAGACATTGAACTTTGTCCATGGGGGTTGGCCTTAGACAGCATGTAACAATCTTACAGCTGTCATTTAAGGCTACATCAACCTGCTTTACATGTACTGAATTGAACCACACTGGGCTAGCGTACTCTCCTGCAGAATAGCATGAGGCAAGAGCTGTTGTTCTTAATGTTTGTGGATGTGTACCCCAGTTCGATCACGCCAGTTTCCGAAGAAGGCAGTTTCTGGAGGATACTTTCCGCTTCTGCTTCGGACAATGTTCCTTGGAGGTTAGTGTACGGTCGACAGTGACACCCAAATACCTGTGGTGGGAACAGTATTCTTGTGCAACTCCAATCAAGAATATTTCAAGTTTCCTGTCAGCTTGTTTATGTTTCAGATGGAATGAACACATTTGCGTTTTCTTAGGTTTGGGTGCTAGCTGATTCTTTTCGTAGTAAGTACCAAGCTGTTGTAGACCGTGTGTAAGCATTATCTCTGCATAATAAACCGATTGCCCTCGGCAGCAAGAACAAGGTCATCAGCATATATGAAAGTTTTGCATCCTTGAGGCTGTGGTTAATCGTTGATCGTTTAAATAAAATAGGTGACAGTACACTTCCTTGAAGGAGACCGTTGTTTTGAGTTCTCCATCGGCTGTATTTTCCTTGGAAGTCCACGAGGAAACGTCGATTCTGCAGGAGTGTTGCAGTTATCCTCGTCAGCGCGTAGTCGTTAGTCAGGTTGTAGATTTTGTGCTGTAACACTCCGTGGTTTACGGTGTCAAAGGCCGCCGAAAGGTCAACAAAAGCTACACCTGTTATCTTTCTCTGCTCAAAGCCATCTTCTATGAACTGAGAAAGATAAAGGATTTGTGAGGTGCAATTCTTGCCTGATCCAAGGCCAGCTTGCTGCGAGATAAGAAGTGGATCAACTACCGCAGTTAAGCGGTGAAGAATCGTTCGCTCAAGGATCTTATAGAGATGGCAAAGGAGATATATTGGCCCGTAGTTCTTCGTATCCGTTGGTGACTTTCCAAATTTTATTATCGCAATCACGCGTGCCTTGCGCCATAATTTCGGGATCTTGAAAAAAGCCAGACAGTGGTTATACAAGTTTAAGAGCCAGTCTTTGGTTGCGGTGCCAAAATGTTTAATTAGCTCTACACAAATGTCGTATAATCCTGCTGTCTTGCCATTTTTGTATTTGTGAATGGCTTCTTCTAATTCACCTAGTTTGAATGGTATAGTCAGGTTATTAGTCTCTGACTTGAAGTCCGATTTTTTGATAGGACATCTTGGTTTAGCATTCTCAAGAATCTGTGTAGCAATTTCATTTGGAGTGATGTTAGCGTGATTGGCATGTTTGGTTTGATCCTTATTTAGTTTCCTCAGCAGTTTCCAATTCTTATGGCTACTAATTGAAAGAACTGTTTCCTCCGTAAGTATAATCCATCTTTCTCTTTTGTTTTCTGCTATGGAAGACATTACTTCTTGACCAGCCAGGATGGTTTGCTCATTGAATGGACATTAATGGATGCAGGTGATCGGACAGGATGCTTACGTACGTGTCGCCTGTCAGAGTCGTATCTATACATATCAAGGGTCCCATACCAATCTAACTGCACACACCCAACACCATTAAAGAGCCTCCACCAGCTTTAACAGTCACCTGCTGACATGCTGGATTCATGTAGTTGTCTCCACACCCGTACACGTCAATCCGCTCGTTCGACTAGGCAACATGTTTCTAGTCATTAACAGTCCAATGTCGGTTTTGACGGGCCCAGGTGAGGCTTAAAGCTTTGTGTCGTGCAGTCAGCAATTTATACGAGTGAATCTTCGGCTCCGAAAGCCGATACCGATGATGTTTCGTTGCATGGTTCGCATGGTTTGTTGACGGTCCAGCAGTGAAATCTGCAGCAGTT
Source organism: Schistocerca serialis cubense (assembly GCF_023864345.2). Lineage (NCBI taxonomy): Eukaryota > Metazoa > Arthropoda > Insecta > Orthoptera > Acrididae > Schistocerca > Schistocerca serialis. The sequence goes on from NC_064638.1 coordinate 216,654,889, forward strand.
TGCGGAAGGGGTGTACTTATGTCATTTCGAACGATTCTCTTCAGTCGTTGTTGGTCCCGTTCTTACAGGATCTTTTTCCGGTAGCAGTGATCTCGGAGATTTGATGTTTCACCGGATTCCTGATACTAATGGTACACTCGTGAAAATGCCGTACAGGAAAATCCGCACTTTATCCATACCTCGGAGATGCTGAGTCCCATCGCTCCTGCGCCGACCGTAACATCACGTTCAGACTCACTTAAATCTTGAAAAATCTCCCATTTTAGTGGCAGTAAGCGATCTAACACTTGCGCCAGACACAATTTGTCTTGTGGAGGAAAATTGTGTCACGAAATTTTAACCTTCTAGAGCTGATGGCAGTACGTACCAAAATTACTAATTGTGTGTAGGTCGCCAACGCACCATTTTTAAACTACGGAAACTTGACGCCACGCTCTCCGATTGGACGCGGAATCACCACGTTCCCATTGACAGGCAACGCAATGGTTGTCGGTTCACACCTACCTACAAACATGTGACGAGGGCGAGGGTCATCATAAGCTTGAATACATTACACCTTCAAATCTTCCCAACATCCATTTGTTTGTTATACACTCCTGGAAATGGAAAAAAGAACACATTGACACCGGTGTGTCAGACCCACCATACTTGCTCCGGACACTGCGAGAGGGCTGTACAAGCAATGATCACACGCACGGCACAGCGGACACACCAGGAACCGCGGTGTTGGCCGTCGAATGGCGCTAGCTGCGCAACATTTGTGCACCACCGCCGTCAGTGTCAGCCAGTTTGCCGTGGCATACGGAGCTCCATCGCAGTCTTTAACACTGGTAGCATGCCGTGACAGCGTGGACGTGAACCGTATGTGCAGTTGACGGACTTTGAGCGAGGGCGTATAGTGGGCATGCGGGAGGCCGGGTGGACGTACCGCCGAATTGCTCAACACGTGGGGCGTGAGGTCTCCAAAGTACATCGATGTTGTCGCCAGTGGTCGGCGGAAGGTGCACGTGCCCGTCGACCTGGGACCGGACCGCAGCGACGCAAGGATGCACGCCAAGACCGTAGGATCCTACGCAGTGCCGTAGGGGACCGCACCGCCACTTCCCAGCAAATTAGGGTCACTGTTGCTCCTGGGGTATCGGCGAGGACCATTCACAACCGCCTCCATGAAGTTGGGCTACGGTCCCGCACACCGTTAGGCCGTCTTCCGCTCACGCCCCAACATCGTGCAGCCCGCCTCCTGTGGTGTCGCGACAGGCGTGAATGGAGGGACGAATGGAGACGTGACGTCTTCAGCTATGAGAGTCGCTTCTGCCTTGGTGCCAATGATGGTCGTATGGGTGTTTGGCGCAGTGCAGGTGAGCGCCACAATCAGGACTGCATACGACCGAGGCACACAGGGCCAACACCCGGCATCATGGTGTGGGGAGCGATCTCCTACACTGGCCGTACACCACTGGTGTTCGTCGAGGGGACACTGAATAGTGCACGGTACATACAAACCGTCATCGAACCCATCGTTCTACCATTCCTAGACCGGCAAGGGAACTTGCTGTTCCAACAGGACAATGCACGTCCGCATGTATCCCGTGCCACCCAACGTGCTCTAGTAGGTGTAAGTCAACTACCCTGGCCAGCAAAATCTCCGGATCTGTCCCCCATTGGGCATGTTTGGGACTGGATGAAGCGTCGTCTCACGCGGTCTGCACGTCCAGCACGAACGCTGGTCCAACTGAGGCGCCAGGTGGAAATGGCATGGCAAGCCGTTCCACAGGACTACATCCAGCATCTCTACGATCGTCTCCTTGGGAGAATAGCAGCCTGCATTGCTGCGAAAGGTGGATATACACTGTACTAGTGCCGACATTGTGCATGCCCTGTTGCCTGTGTCTATGTGCCTGTGGTTCTGTCAGTGTGATCATGTGATGTATCTGACCCCAGGAATGTGTCAATAAAGTTTCCCCTTCCTGGGACAATGAATTCACGGTGTTCTTATTTCAATTTCCAGAAGTGTATTTCTCTCCTACTAATTTCCAATATGCGTCTCTGCAGTTCTTAATCGTGCTGACATTAACAGGCTACGTATCCTGAAACACTCTCAATTGATAATAGTCATTTAAAATTTCATTTTCATACACGAATTACGCAAAGTTTTGAACACCTTGCTCTCCATCAGTTGTTCTAAGTAGAAACATCACTCATTTATGACTTTATCGTTCATTTGTACTATTCTCTTTGAAATATATCAATTGCTGATCAGTTTAGTGTCCATATAATACATTTTCAGACCTACATTTTAAATGGTTCTGCTCCGTCCTTCCTTTCGTTGTTTAATTTTATCTTCGCTACTCCTCCTCCTGTTTCCTGGCCGTTGTTTCTCATCGTCACGGGTCCGGCATGTTAATCTGCATTTGTCAATATCAATGGAAGAGGGTGACCAGATATCAATCCTGTCGCCATCCCTGTTCCCCGAGACGTAATCCCATCTGGCTGCGTCTATTTTTATGCATGCGAAAATGTTATCTAAAAGTCGTCTAAATATGGTGGGTCGTGAGAACAGGCCCTCTATTCACCTAGCCGGATGTGTGTAAGTTAGTTGTTTGGTTTGTGAATGAAAACGACTAAACTGCTTTGTTATCAGTCCCTTTTCCCTAGGTCCCACAAGTCTCAGATGAAAATCATACACCAAAGGAATCCTCTCACTTAAAATCTGAAAAAGGAACAAAATGAGCAAAACGAACCCTGTGACAATACAGGAGGAGAAAACGAAAGAAGCAAGCCAAAAGCGAAAATTTCAACAGGAAGGGTGGAAAGTGTTAAAACAATACAGTGGTTGGCTTGGGTTGGCTGATCACAAGGATTAAAAATGGATGAGCGAACCATTTTGAAACACACTAAAATCTCCATCCTAAAACCACAAGACAAAAGAAACACAGGTGGTAACAGGACGAAGTCGAAAAGACAGTAGCTGAAGGAACGAAGAACAGTTAAAATCGAGGAAGGATGGAGAGCTGGGAGAGAAGGCCAAACACCTACTCTTATACTGAGTTGTAAAAAAAACCTCAAGAACAAAACGTAAAACTATATCAGCTGTAGAGGCATTGTCACATGACACCAGAGGTAGGGCATCAAGGAAGGTTCAAAGACCACCTCAGAGCGGCTAGATTGTGGCAGTCCAACAGCATGTGAACCACTGTTAATCGAGAGCGGCATCGACACCAGGATGTGTACTCTCGAAGCAGGAGATGACTTTGAGCCACCAAAATATGGCAGACGCGGAGCCAGCAAAGGACAAAGGAGTCCCTGCGAGGGACCCACATGCATGACCTCCATACGTTCTTTGTCTCCATTATACCGTGTAACTTATTTGGCGTACTGAGGGTGTGCCATTCGGTATTCCAGATCCAAAAAACTTCAAGTTGTAAGACAGATCGGAGATCAGTCTCCAGTGTGCCTGACTCTGTTTACCCGTAGCTTGTTTGACAAGCATGTCAGCGAGTTTATTTCGCGGGATTCCGAAATGTTCTTGGGTCCAGATGAATACCACTGAACGTCCATGGTTTCCGAGGGCATAAACAGACTCCGGGATAGCCATTATCAGGGGATGGAAGCACTGGTGGAGATATTGTAGGCTGCTTAAGTAGTCACTAGAGATGAGGAAGGGTTCCCCTGCACAGGATCGGGTGCGCTCAAGACCACGAGAGATGGCTACCAACTCTGCAGTGACACCATTGAAGCCATCTGCCAACGAGCGCTGTTCAATATGTCCTATGTGAGCATAGGCGAAGCCAACGTGACCATCAACCACCGATCCGTCGATGTAGACTACTTCAGAGCCCCGGGACGCATCAAGAATAGAGAAACAATGGCGGCGAAGGGCCTCAGGGGGAGAGTCCTTCGGGCCATGGTGTAGATCCTGACGAAGCTCTGGTCGAGGTACGAGGGAGAGTCAAATGAAAACCTTAAATTTGTAGTAATAAATCGAAATTTCGCGCCGTTATCCTGTAAGTTGGTGAGCGTGCAACAAACAGCGTGCAGAATGGCCTGTAGGTAGCAGCATAGTGCAGATGTACACATACCGTCGCAGTATCAGTATAAAGATGGGCGCCCTACTTGCGACTTGCACCAGGAAAGAACGGCGTTCTGTTATTCGGTTTTTGCTTAGTGAAGGTGTGAAACCTATTGGAATTCATCGACGAATGAAGGTTCAGTACGGTGATGCATGTTTGTCACAGCAGCAAGTCTACGAATGGAGAAGGAAGTTCGCAAATGGTGTGACTCCAGTGGAAGATGCTCGTCGTCCAGGTCAGGAACAACGTATTGTGACTCCACAGAACATTGCAGCAGTTGAAACCATAGTGAAGGAAAACCGCCGAGTGACACTGAATGACATTACAGTATGTTTACAGATTAGTCATGTGTCAGCACACCACATTGTGCATAATGTGCTCCAGTTTCACAAAGTGTCTGCAAGATGGGTGCCACGACAGCTGACTCCTGAAATGAGAGAATAACGTGTTGATGCTTGTGAAGAACTTCTTCGACGCTTTGAACGAGAAGGTGAGGGCTTCCTTGCAAGAATCTTTACTGGGGACGAAACCTGGGTTCACTTCCACCAATCGGAAACGAAGAGAGCGAGCAAGGAATGGCGCCATTGCTCATCCCCAGAAACAAAGAAGTTTCCAACAGAACCATCAGCAGGGAAGATTATACTGACTCTCTTCTGGGACGAAAAAGGCGTCGTCTTGGAGCATTACATGCCTAGAGGGACCACTGTCACCAGCGCATCATACACAGATCTCCTAAAAAATCATCAGCGGCCTGCAATCAAATCAAAGCGACGTGGTTTGCTGTCAGCAGGTGTCCTTTTGCAACATGAAAATACAAGGCCCCACACTGCCGTGCAACAGTTGCAACAATCGCAGACCTGCATTTTGAGTGTCTTCCTCATCCACTCCACTCACCAGACCTTGCCCCAAGTGATTTCCTTATGTTTGGACCACTCAAAGACGCAATGGGAGGAAAGAAGTTCCGTTCTTATGAAGCGGTACGCCACGCGGTGCATGAGTGTTTGCGCGGACTACCAAAATAATTTTTTCTAAAGGAATTTGTGTACTTTGTAAGCGCTGGAGGACTTGCATATAGCGTGGGGGAGATTATGTTGAAAATTTATACAGCTTTGTACCACTTCTGCACAATAAATAATATAAAAAAACTAAGATTTTCATTTAATTCACCTTCGTGTATATCATGGAGGTGCACGTGAATGGACACGGAGGAAAGGCAGTAGAGAAAAGGCTCCAGTTCAGTGAGAAGGGGCTGGACGCGGACGGCAATCGTAAACCCCAATTGGGATCACTGTTGTGGAAAATGAATCACCCTGTTAGGAGAAAGGAGACGGTAATTCGGATATTGAGGCGAACTGCGAATGTGCACGAAATAATTTTCAAACAGTTGTTGTCGCCTGATCCGCAATTGGGAGAACCCCAGCTTCCACGGGTAGGCTGTTCACTGGGTTGTTCGGAAAGCTCCCGTCTCAAGCCGAAATCCACAGTGATGTATAGGGTCCAGCATCCGTAATGGTGAGGACGATGCTGAACCATACACCAGGCTCCCATAGTCAACAAGGGACTGTACCAGGGCTTTGTACAACTATAACTGTGTAGGGCGATCAGCACCCCAGCCAGTGTGACTCAGGCATTGAAGAATGTTTAGAGAAGATGGAGAAGCCAAGATAAGCGTGCACGGAAAACCAGTCTTGGAAAGCGATAAGTCTCCACTACGTTAAGCAGTCGGTCATCAAGGTAAAGTTCCGGACGTGGGTCGACAGTACGACGACAGAAATGCATGACGCAAGTCTTGGCGGCTGAAAACTGAAACCAGTCGGTGAGGGCCCATGACTGCACCTTTCGTATGGCTCCCTGCAGCCGACGTTCAGGCCCACCGATTGTAGATGAGCGAAAGAAAATACGGATGTCGGGAAACACCTGATAACCACATTCAGGATGGCTGGAACACCAGTCCTCGTTCTAACCCTCCTCGTGTATTCGACCAACGGCCACTTCGTCTCTTCGAAACCCAGAAGCGGCCTGCCAACTCGATTGGCTGGAAGAGTCGAAGTTAATCTGAACTAAATGCAAATAGGATCATTACATCAGAAAAATAGAGTTGATTCGTATATGTTACAGTAGCCCCTATACGATCACCGTTTTCTCAGTTTTTAACTTTATGAGTTCGTCCGAAAAGCCTGCTGAGAATTATTTTGCTGACATGGAATATCCTGGCCCGATTACTTTTGCGTTTCTGAATATTTTGTTATAACCTATAAATAGTTACCGACCTCCAGTAGGTAATTACTGAAGGAGCTTACCAAACTAACGGACTATAAAGAAACAACTCAATATTCTTACCGTATAACAGTGTCAACCGGGCGCCGGAAATCAACAAGGAAAATTTACAATTGGTGGCAACCACAATATCAGGATGGATAAATTTTTGTTGTTGTTGTTGTTGTTTGTTAGCGATCTCAGTCCTAGGTTGCAAGTCTTTACTTTACTTCCAGTGCATCTGTGCATTTGCTTCGTTTGTCGAATATTTGTACTTCATCTACGTCCACAACTACATCTACATCTTTACTCCGCAATTCAACAAACGATGTGTGTGTTGGGAGGTACATTATGAACCGCTATCGTCCACTGCAAATTCTATCTTTTATATTTACGGAATGAAACATTGCCTCTACCCGTTTGTAAGAACTCGAATTTCTCTAATATTTACGTCGTGGTCCAGACTCGTGATGTTTGTTACAAGTATTAGTTTTTCTCGGCTTCATTTGAGATGTTTATGCGAGGATATTTGCTGGTAGCGTTCTCCACAACGCACAACGCCACATTTGTAGCGCTCCTACCCCCTTCCCCCCTGATGTTGTTAATCATAATCTCATATTAACAAAACGAACTCGTGTCATATGTTAGAGATGTTCTACGTGTATCGTCTTATGATAGCCCTCACTTACGAACAAGGGACGTGAAGAGACGTTTTGCGTGCATACATAAATTAAATAGTTTAGAACGAACGATTACGGAATGATGTGGAGCTGAATAATTAAAGATCATGAAGAATATCTTTTATGGTTGTTCGACCGTGTGCTATCCCGTAACCACGAACTGTGGTTGATACATGATACTATAGCGTTATTTCGATTCACTATTGGTTTTAGGTTTTTAACATTCACAGGTGTCGACTAGTGAAGAAAGATGCCTGAAGTCAGCACTCTAAGGGGATTTGAATGTTCACTATACCAATTTTATTGACAGAGTCTTGCCACATCACACTCGGATTCTACATGTTACAACCTGTCACACCAAACAATTTGAAACGAAGAAGTATATAATACATAGGAACTATACGCATTTTTCTGAAGGCTTACATAGTACCCATTTTTACCTACTTAAGGGGCAGCGCCAGAGCCACAACAGAATTCCCTTGCTTCTTGCTCTGATCTCGGACATAATTTCTAGGCCTTTCGGTACCATAATATCTGAAGCAGTATCAGGTAGCTGCAGTACACCGTTTTCAGTCGAATTTCGTATTAGGACAAATATAAATTAAGCAAGTCAGTATAGTCATATAGGCGCAGAGCGACGATTGAGAGCTTTGTACAGAAAAAGTTCTAGAAGTCAGTCTGATCTGTTGTGTAATGCGTGATATATGGAAGAAATTAAATCTTAATGGGGTAAACACCTAGGCCCCTACGAGTAGATTTGCAAATTTTTCCCGACTAAATACCATGTGGTTATTGTTAGTGGACAGATGGAACTATTAGATGGCAAAATATAATAAGGAACTACGTTTGTACGTCAAAAGACGCTCTTTAAACAGTGACATTGTAAAAGAAGTACTACTCTACCAGTAACTTTGATAATAAGAATAATATTAATCTACTTTAAATAAACATGGCACTACACATAAAAAATAAGTTCCTAGTACAAACTGTTACCTGAACCAGGATCTGTTTAGATACCTAGGAGATTCGTAGTAATAATGCAATAAACATTTGATCCATTTGTTAACGCAATTACGTTCGTTTCAGTGAAAATACTTACAATGAAAAAACACTGCAATATATTGATTAATTTCACAATTCTTGGTTGGTTCTGAGCACTATGGGACTTAACTTCTGAGGACATCAGTCCCCTACAACTAAAAACTACCTAAACCTTACTAACCTAAGGACTTCATACACATCCATGCCCGAGGCAGGATTCGAACCTGCGACCGTAGCTGCCGCGCGGTTCCAGAGTGTAGCCCCTAGAACCGCTCGGCCACTCCGGCCGGCTCACAATTCTTCAGATGATTAAAAATTATCGTGATGTGGTTGCGTCGCTGTTGAACACGTCATCTTAGTGTCGTTGTGCCGCATTGCTATTGTATTCAGCAAATCATCCACGAAGAGTATGCCGGCCAGCTATTTAAAAGTTATCCCGATAAACCTCGAAAATTTGTGTGTGAAAGATGAAGAAACCACTTTCGGGAACAGAGTGCCGGGGACTGGCTGTTTATGTTGCCTTCATCATTTCATCATCATTCTCATCATTCGTGACAGTGACTGCATTGGACTGTGAAATAAGTTGTACTGTGAAAAAAATGGAACTTTGTGCGAGCGCTGATGACCGCGCAGTTGAGCGCCCCACAAACCAAACACCATCATAGAGAAAAGTGGGCGGAAAATTTTGAAATTAAACCATATCATTCACGCATTATCTGATGAGCACAAATTGTACTGAACTACCTACACTGCCTGTTCATGCAGTATTATTGTAATTACGAGTAAAATGTGAACCACCACAATAATTCCAAGCGGTCAGCTTTAGGTCGAATGCCGCCGAGCTGGCGATTCCGGTTCCAGAGACTATTTAAATGAATCTGTATAAAGCGTACCCAGACGAGTGTTCCCACCTCTTATTGGAAACTCCAGCCACACTTAATATGCGCAGTCTGCATAGGCTTCATATTAGGATTTCGGAATGAAACGCAATATCTTAGGACGACAGTCATTGGCAGGCCAGATTTCATCGTCAGAGCTGTGCTGCGGCGGGAGTCGTGGAGCCCCCTTATTAAAGCCGGCGCACCTGCTACGGGAGGAGTAAGACGTGGGTTGCAGAGATTAATAGCGAAGTGACGATATGAGGAGCACTGCGGCTTGTTGCAAACCCTTCCTAGCGCGTGCGCCTCACAGAATCGTTTTATTACGTTTATACGCCCGAACTTAACTGAGAATGAGTTCTCTTACCTTCGTCGTTTTCCGTATAGTAAGACATTCCATGAAATTCTTTCGCAGTTTTATTGCCAGGAGCAGTGTAACGGCACCAAGTGACTACCGCTGCATAGCAAGATTTGAAAAAACTAACAGGGTACAGCTGGCATCTTATCACTCAAATAAGAACCGTAATTTGTTTTCCTTTCCAGGTTTCCTGAGCACCCCTTAGATACTGACTGTAATAAGTACTTGAAAGTGTGTGAATGGCAACAGGACTTTCAGAACACCCATTACACGTAACGAAATTTGGTTTTTGTATGCGTCATCGAAGAAGGGAACCATTATGAGACGTATAGGCAGAATGTGCGCCTGGAACGTTTTGTCACAGCCATCGTCAAATTACTGAGCGTTGTACTTATTAGGATATATTGTAAATAACCAAAAATGTTTTGATAGTAGAAGTACTGCTTTATTTTACACGACAGTGTTCGTCAGAAAGGATGAATATAGAAAGTATATCGCTTTTGCCGGAGATGACCGACATCATAAATGCTTAATTCGTTTGCAATTGCTGGTTTTTATCTCCTTCCAAACGACTGTATTTTTGTACTGATGCATTATACACAGGTACCTAGGCAGGATGGTCATAATTAAACTTACGCTACTTTAGAGTGCTCCCATAAAATCCGAGTGATAGTAGGACAAAGGAGCTCTGTGGAAATATTTGTAAGGAAATGCAGGAAAGGAATAGAAAAATGAAAGAAACATGTTTTTATTTTTCGTACTAGAGGATCACATTTCTTAATTGCGTAGTACGTTTACGTTCCATTTTACAAGCGTTGCTCAATGTTGACGACTATCTACATCCGCAACGGCCTGGAAACACGCATGAGATTCCTCAATTGCTGCGCAAAATATCTCAGGTGGGTTGTTGGCTGCCTCCTTCACTGTGCTCATCTTTAACGTGGGTTGATGTCCTGACAGTAAGCCGTGTCTTTCAGCTAACCCCACAGCCAGACATCATAGAGGTCGAAATCTGGTGATCTTGAGGGCCACGCAATTAGGAGAACAATCGACCAATGATTCGGTTTTCTCCAAGTGTTCAAATGGCTACAGAGCGTTTTATGTCGTCGTGTTGCTCTTTTATGGCACACACATTGGTCTTCACTTCCCGATAGTAGATTGCGGGACGTAAAACCTCTTTCCTGTGCTCGGACATCTTCCTCCCGGCCTCGTCGTCGAGAGGAGGTAATTTTAACTGGACTCCGGATAGGGCACTGTCTTTTAAGTAGTGATCCTCCCGCGCTTTGCCCTCACTGCTCTCAACCGTGGTCAGTGAGACACTTTTCCTTGAGTACCCCTATTTTAATGCACTACGTACCCGTTTTCAGTTGTCGCCCGATATATCTTCCCTTTTAGCAGATGACACGAGCTCAGCGGATCACGTCCTTGAGTTTTTTAGTAACAGTGAAATGACATTGGTCATTTGAAGCTCCTTTTTGGGGAATACAACCTCCTCCATCCCCCTCCCCCAATCAATAGTAGTTTTCTAAGATTTCCTTCCGTATTTAGTTTCCCTCCACCTTGAGTTTAGCTTCAATTGCTGCTGATTTCACATTCGATCTTTTACCTTTCCCTAAGCCACAGAATGGGCGCTTATGACCGTAGCAGTTTTTCGCCGTAAAACCATAACAAAAAAATAAAAAAACTCACGGGATATATGACATGGAGCTTTAAGTGCATTAAAAGGTTTGTGTCTAAGGCACCTCTTTCTCACAGGGCAGGGATCAGTCGTTTGCTGTAGCATATCAGAGTAACGTGTGCCGTTGACGCTACATGTCCTGGATACTTGGAGGGCACTTCCCCTACGTTGCCATATCAGTATCAGTGCCTAAGGGTAATTCATGACGCTTACACTACTAACAACGCAATTGGTTCAAATGGTTCCGAGCACTATGGGACTTAATATCTGAGGTCATCAGCCCCCTAGAACTTAGAACTACTTAAGCCTAACTAACCTAAGATCATCACACACACCCATAGCCGAGGCAGGGTTCGAACGTGCAACGTAGTAGTCACGCGGTCCCGGACTGAAGGGCCTCGAACCGTTCGGACACAACAGCCGGCAACAGCGCAAATCTTGCACCGTGCAGTCTGAACATCATTCCCATAAAGTTGGATACACATACAGTTAATTGTTTTCTATCTAGACTGGATCAATCAGAGAAAGTTTAATTATAACCACCTTGTATATCTCTGAAAGACAGTTATTTTAATCAGTTCTGAATAATAACTGTAGCCTCAAACTCAGGGAATTGTAGAAGAATGTGATGTCAGCTGACAGACAGGTCTTCTCATAGCCATTGTTTAGTCACTACTTTACTCTGATATTATAAATTAATAAAAGTAAAATAATGGCTGAACGATAAGTATGAGCAGACCAGTCTGTCAGCTGACATCACTGCAATTTTCTGGGCTTAAGGCTACAGTTGTCATTCAGAAATGATCAAAAATTGTATAAAAAGCAGAATAATGGTGCAGTGATATCGTCTTTGATTACTAATCAAAACGCCCTCTGTCCTGGGTTTGAAATCCGCCACCGTTTAAGTTTTGATTAATAATATACATTGGCGGCCGAAGACTTCCGGCATAAGAAGTCACCCTCTTTCTGCCAGCAGCCTTGACAAAGAGGACGGAGGAGCTCAATGAGGTTCATGACACTCTCTTGTCCTTGGGGTGGGAAACTGCCCATAAAGGCGGAAGAATCAGCAATGATCAACGGCATAAGGATGCAGAAGGCAATGGAGACCACTGCATTAACGACACTATCATATAGCCACAGCACATGTGGCCGTATAATTGAAAAAATGTCATGATATTCTCCATTGGTAAAAGATTCCGAAATAGTCCCCCATTTCGATCTCCGGGAGGGTACTGTGAAGGGGGAGGTGACTATGATAAGAAGATTGAATAACCAATGGAAGGATAACATTTTACGAATCGGGCGATGGAGTGTGAGAAGCTTGAACGCGATAGGGAAGCTTGAAAATCTGAAAAGGATAATTCAGAGGCTAAATCTAGATGTATCAGGGGTCAGTGAGGTGAAATGGAAAGAAGACAAGGATTTCTGGTGAGATGAGTATAGGGTAATATCAACAGCGGCAGAAAATGGTATAACCGAAGTACGATTCGTTATGAATAGTGTTGCAGGGTAAAATCTAGGACACAACGCAACAGCAGCAGCCCCTAAGTGAAGAGAACATAGGCGCTGCGCCCGAGCGGTGCAGCTCACTCTGATAGCAGCTTCAGCGTTAGTCACTTCATTAGCTATCTCTATTAGCAGAGACTTCTGTTTGTCTATTCTGAAGATGAGTGATTATTTTGTATGTCGAAATATGGTTGCGACACATCTATAAAAGTAATTGTACCTTGCCTTATTGTAATAAAACATTAAATTTGTTGTTTGATTGTTTGTCTAGCGAACCGAGAATGTAGGATTCCTAGACATAACAACCAGAACGGCAGAGCACAGAGATTGCTACTGTGAAAAGTTCAGTGATAGAGTTGTTCTTATCTGAATCGACAGCAAACCAACTTCGACAATAATACCTCAGGTATACATGCCTACGTCTCAAACTGAATATGAAGAGATAGAAAAAGTATATGGGGTTATTGGTAGGGTAATACTGTACATAAAGGGAGACGAAAATCTAATAGTCATGGTGGACTTGAACGCAGTTGTAGAGGAAGGAGTAGAAGAAAGGGTTACAGGAGAATGTGATCTTGGGACAAGGAATGAGATAGGAAAAAGACTAATAGAGTTGTTCACTAAATTTCATCTACTAATAGAGAGTACTCTGTTCGAGAAACACAACAGGAGAAGGTATACTTGGGAAAAGCCATGTGATACGGGCTGATTTCAGTTATATTACATCATAGTTAGACAGATATTTAGAAATCAGCTACTGGGTTGTAAGGCGTACACACGTGCAGATATAGACTCAAATCACAATGTAGTAGTGATGAAGAGTAGGCTGAAGTTTAAGAGAAGTGGGATACGGAAGTGCTTCGGAATGACGAGACACGCTCTAAGGCTAAAGATACATCAAAAAGGAACAGCTTGTTCAGATGTTCAAATGTGTGTGAAATCTTATGGGACTTAACTGCTAAGGTCATCAGTCCCTAAGCTTACGCACTACTTAACCTAAATTATCGTAAGGACACACGCACACACACCCATGCTCGAGGCACGACACGAACCTCCGCCGGGACCAGCCGCACAGTCCATGACTGCAGCGCCTACGACCGCTCGGCTAATCCCGCGCGGCAAGGAATAGCTCAGTAGCCAGTACAGTGGAAGAAAAGTGGACATCTCTAAACAGGAAAATCACAGAAATTGAAAACAAAAACATAGGTACGAAGAGGGTAACTCCGAAGAAACCGTGGGTAACACAAGAAATACTTCAGTTGATCGATGAAAAAAGTACACAAATATTCATGGAAATTGAAGAATGCTGGAATACAAGTCGCTGAGGAATGAAATAAACAGGAAGTGTAGGGAAGCAAAGATGAAATGGCTGCATGAAAAATGTGAAGAAAACAAAAAGGAAATGATTGTCGGAAGGACTGGTTCAGCATATAGGAAAGTCAAATCAATCTTGCGTAAAATGAAAACCGAAGGTGGGAACATTAAAAGTGCAGCTGGAATTCCACTTTCAAGGCAGAGGAAATAGAAAATAGGTTCAAAGACTACATGAGGCGGAAGATTTGTGTAGTTTGATGGAAGAGGAAACAGCAGTCGCATTAGAATAGACAGGGGATCCAGTATTAGAATCAGAATTTAGGAGAGCATTGGAGGACTTACGATCAAATAAGGCAGAAAGGATAGATAACATTCCATGAGAATTTCTAAAATCATTAGGGGAAGTGGTAACAAAACGTCTAGTCACGTTGGTGTGTAGACTGCAGGACTGTGGTGACCTACCATCAGACTTTCGGAAAAATACCATCCACACAATTCCGAAGACGGCAACAGTTTACATGTGCGATATTTACCGCACAATCAACTTAAAGGCTCATGCATCCAAGTTGCTGATAACATCCAGAAGAATGGAAAAGAAAACTGAGGAAGTGTTAGATGACGATCTTTTTGGCTTTAGGAAACCTAAAGTTAGCAGAGAGCAATTATGACGCTGCAGCTGATAATGGTGAACCAGGTTGGGTTCATGTATGCATTGGTTTAAACCTTGGTTCCTATTCTGTGTTTGGTTTCCCGCGGTTATTGCAATTATGCTGTCGTTCGGTCTCTCCGTGAGAGGCAGCAGCGGTGTGTATTGATATTCGCACCTTGTACTATCTTTGGTCTGGTGCTCATAGTTTCTGACTGTGCTGTGAGCGAGGAGTCGGTCGGTTGGCGTGGAGCAGCGACGATATCTCTGCAGTGCGTAGTCTGGCTGGGCCCGCTGGCGGTCTCTCCGCGGTGTCGGAGAGTGTGGCGCTGGTCCCATTGCTACGAGGTCCGTGGCTCACCGACCCTGGATACGAAAGTTGAGTTTTGATTTAACCTACCAGCAAGTCAAGACTGTTCACATTGTGACGTTTGGTTCTCGTTGTTGGCTGCTCTGACATTCCCACGAGCAACAATGTGTGTGTTCGAGTTGACGAAGTTTTAGCCACCGTTCGGTGGGGTCTAACTGTATTTGTTTATTTGCAATTGAAGTGCACGAGTGGAATTTTCCGCCTTGTGGCCGTTAACGTTCCGGCTACCTGCCCTGGCCGTTGACGTAAATTTAAGTAGTGTCCTTTCCTCACCGTGTTGTCGCTGTCCAGCATGTTATGTAGTTCGACAGCTCGAAATATGCTTGGTTGTGGGTATCCATGCCTTTTACGTTTGCATTGAACTCCCGGTTGTGTGCTGGTCGAGTGGAGCGCAAATTACCTTGCCGGTGGGTCCATTGACTATCTCTTGGTTTGGTTGACGTCGGATCGAGAATGGTTGGGCCCACTGCCTGTCTCACCTAAGTGAACGTTAGTGCTGGTCGACCCCAGATACTTCTGAGTGCCGTTAGCTGCACTGACTTTTCTTATATTCTGTTGTGTGTACTTGTATGGCTCATAGCCTATGGTTTAGGTTAAAGTTGAATAGTTTTTATCGTGTTTTAAATGATGGGCCTTCAACCGCTTTAAAATTAAAGTTCCTTGCTTTTCAAGTGTTAGATTGTTTGAGCCTTCAGTCTGATTAAAATATTGTTTGAAGATAAAGCCTTGGGCCTTCTTCCCACTAAAAATTATTTTAGTTGCGTTTTGAGTCATGGGCCCTAGGCCGTTTTAAGATGAAACGTTTCTTGCTTTTCAGGTGTTAGATCGTTTGGGCCTTCAGCAGGATTAATACACCGTTTAAAGATAAAGCCTTTTGGCCTTCCACCTAATAAAAATTATTTTAGCTGCACTTTAAGTCAAGGGTCTTCAGTCGTTTTAAAATTAAAGTTCCTTGCTTGTCAAGTGTTAGATTGTTTGGGGCCTTCACCCTAATTTAAGATAAGGCTTTGTAGTTTAAATTTATTTTACCTTGAGTTTTAAGTCATGGGGCCTTCAACCGTTTTTAAATTAAGGATCTTTGTCTTTCGAGCATCGGACTGTTTGGGGCCTTCAGCCTAACTGAAGATAAGGCCTTTTGTCTTGTGTTTTTTCATTTAATTTTACCTTGAGCCTTTAATCATTGGCCTTCAGACGTTTTTAAATTAACGTTGTTGCTTTTCAAGAGTTAGATTTTTGGTTCTTCTGCCAAATTATAGAAATTACTTAACGTGAGGCCTCCTGCCTTCTAAATGTTCTTTTTGGCTTCTGGATTTTGAGTTAATGACTTTTAGCAGTTTGTTTTAATTGAAGTGGTTGTGCCCTTGCGGCATAAGATAGTGTGACGTATCCAGCCGATAACTAAGTTCAGGAATTTCTACTGTAATGTTTGGTCAAATAAATAAGGTTATATGTGTTCGAGTGTAACTAACAGCCGCTTATTTTGGCCCCTTTCCACAATTCCAACTACCTGTCCTGTCCTGCCGGTATAGCAGGGCGTTTCAAAAGTAAGCAAGATTAATGAAAAATCAGGACACTTTCATAGGATTTGTCGACCTGAATAAGCGTTCGACAGCGTGAAATGGTGCAAGATGTTGGAAATTCTGAGGAAAATAGCGTAAGCTATGGGGAAAGACATGTAATAGGGTACCACATGTACAAGATCTAAGAGGATATAGTAAGAGTGAACAGCCAAGACAGAGTGCTCGGGTTAAGAAGGGTGTAAGACAACGATGTAGTCTTTCGCCCCTACTGTTCAATCTCTACATCGAAGAAGCCGCGATGCAAATAAATAAAACATTCAGGAGTGGAATTAAAGTTCAAGGTGAAGGAACATCAGTGTTACGATTCGCTGATATCATTGCTTTTCTTAGTGAAAATGAAGAGAAATTAAATGATCTAATGAATTGAATGAACACTTAAATGAGCACAGAACATGGACTGAGAATAAATCGAAGAAAGAAGAAACTAATAAGAAGTAGCAGAAATGAGAACGGCGAGAAATTTAACATCAAGGTTGATGGTCACGAAGTAGATGAAGTTATGGAATTCTGCTACCTAGGCAGCAAAATAACCAACGAAGAACGGAGCAACGAGGACATCAAAAGCAGACTAGCACTAGCCTAAAAAGAATTCCTGGCCAGGAGAAGTCTTCCAGTATTAAACACAGGCCTTAATTTGAGGATATATACGTTTGGAGCACAGCATAATATGGTAGTGAAACATGGACTGTGGGAAAACCGGAATAGAAGAGAATCGAATCATTTGAGATGTGCTGCTACGGACGAATTCTGGAAATTGAGTGGACTGGTGGGTTAAGGAATGAGGAGGTTCTGCGCAGAATACGAGAGGAAAGTAATATGAGTAAAACACTGACAAAGAGGAGGGACAGGATGATAAGAGATCTGTTGAGACGTCAGGGAATGACTTCCATAGTGCTAGAGGGTGCTGTAGAGGGCAAAACCTGTAGAGGAAGACAGATATTGGAATACGTCCAGCAAATATTTGAGGAAGTAGTTTGTAAGTGCTATTTCGAGATGAAGAGAATCTCACCGGAGAGGATTTCGTTGCGTGCCGCATCAACCCAGTCAGATGACTGGTGATAAAAAGAAAAAAAAAAATAAATAAATAAAAACTGATACTCCGCGTACTGAGTTGATCTGAGCCAGCGACACCTATCTACGTCACATGACAGTCAACTTGTGACGTATGCGCCAAGCTCTTCCTTTGTCTTTATCCTCAAAGGCACTACGGGCTGTTTCACGAGGTTCTGCCGTTCGTTCGGCAGTGCGAGACCTTTACACTAGTAGAGATGCAGTGTGCAGGCACTATTAGCCCCAAGAAATCACTTGATGGTATAGAGTAAAGTGCAGAGTGCTAGCTAGCGGGACAAGGAAATGATCCGCGTCTGGATCAAATCCGCGCATCTGTGGTCTGGTGTACCAATCATCACGCTTGTGGTTTTTTCGCGGATTATCACGCTCGTTTAGTCAAGTACAGCTCTGGTTTCCCAGTTCTCTCACAGAAAAGACGATATGTAAAGAGCTAATATACGATTAAAAAAAAATTTGAACTACAGGATTGATTAATTCCCTCGCTCAATTTACCTTGACCACTGTAGGGTCAGGAGGGGCATCTGTCCATAAAGTTAAATAATAAAATAAAAATTGTCAAACCCTGTACTATCGGACGTAGTATTGGGTGGGATACACTTTGTGGAAAGGGAGAGGATTAGCATTAATGCTATGCCAAATTCGGAAATAGGTAATTGATAGAAGTAATAGAAAAGACGCAGACGAACAATTGCGTTACAGTTGTTGCGTTACCAACTGAGCAGAGGAAATTGATTCTTATTGTATTCATTCTCTTTCTTTCTTTTCAAGATTTAACCTTAAATTGTTCATTTATACAGTACAATCATGATTTTGGCTCTATAGACCTTCTCAAGTGCATTTTGAACTGAAAATTAATTCAGTCCAGGGTATAGGAACAAGAAGTCATTACAAGTTTTGGAAACATTAATCACACGTTAAAATGAGTCTGACCTATGTATGACATGTCATCGTTGAGAAACAGTTCTGCTCTTATAGACAAGTTCTTGTATTAGAGAATATCAGTACATATCGAGGTTACATAATTATGGCTGACGGTGGGTACAGTAAATAACAATTAACATACAGTATGGCTTATTTAAGGGGCAGTATATTCCTGTGACCTGCCCTCGTCAGTTCTCGCCATCATCTGACGTTGACTTATGCAAAACAGTGGCAGATATCGTAGCAAAGCTGTCCTACTGAGTGGTCCACAAGGCCTTTAGATTAACAGAGCTATTACTAAGTTAGGGAAGGTGGATATTTACTTGGCTAAATACTTAACATGTCCTTATAGTTAATGTTTACAACAGCCGTTTACGTGGATACATTGTAATATTCCATACTCGCATTATAAATATATTCATTTTAGATGCACAATAAAATTTTCTTTCCTAAAGGATCTAGTGTCTGCTACATTATAAGATCGTCATTCACTGACTGATCAAGATTTACATAAAAGATGTCATACCTTCCACGACCGACTCGGAAACTGAAGGATCCTGAGCAAGAACTTGCTCAGCGACATTCTCCTCATTTGCCTGAAATACGAAAGTCCGTGTAATAGAACGAGACTCTTCAGCAGAGGGGAATAGAATGGCAAAGTGAGGATACAGATGACAGGTTACAGTGGTTATTGAGAGGGGGAGGAGAGGACAATTGATGGTGAGTGGGAGGTGTCAGGGAGGATGGGGGTGGAAGACATTTGGAAGTGGCCACGGACGGAGTAGATGGAGGGACAGACGGTGATACATCAGTGAGTTATATTATGTACTCGACCATATACTTCATTATTAGATGATTGTATACTTAATTCGTATTAATATAGTCCCACTACTAAAAATGTATGGAGATCTGAAACATACATAGTAAGTTTTGTGGTTTAACAGTACTCTATATTATGTACCTGAACCAAATGCTGCATTATTACATGAACATTATTAATTACAAATTACTGTAGCCCAACTTCATGAACCATGTGATGCTCTGAACCATCATAATATTCCGTTTTCAAAGTGACGTACACTATGTGATCAAAAGTATCCGGAAACCTGGCAGGAAATGACTTACAAGTGCATCGCGCACTCCATCGGTAACGCTGGAATTCAGAATGGTGATGGCCCACCATTAGCCTTGATGATAGCTTCCACTCTCGCCGGCATACGTTCAACCAGGTGCTGGAAAGTTTCTTGGGGAATAGCAGCCGATTCTTCACGGAGTGCTGCACTGAGGAGACGTATCGATGTTCTATAGGATTCAGGTCATGCCAGTCCATTACAGGGATATTACTGTCGTGTAACCATTCCACCACAAATCGTGAATTATTTACAGGTGCTCGATCGTGGTGAATGATTCAATCGACACCCCGGATCTGCTCTTCAACAGTGGGAAGTAAGAAGGTGCTTAAAACGTCAATGTAGGCCTGTGCTGTGATAGTGCCACACAAAACAACAAGGGGTTCAAGCTCCCTCCATGAGAAACACGACGCACCATAACACCACCGCCTCCGAATTTTACTGTTGTCACTATACACGCTGGCATGTAACGTTCACCGGGCATTCGCCATACCCACAGCCTGCCATCGGATCGCCACACTGTGTACGGTGATTCGTCGCTCCACACAACTTTTTTCCTCTGTTCACTCGTCCAATATTTACGCTCCTTACTCCAAGCGTGCCGTCGTTTGGCATATACCGGCGTGATGTGTGGCTCGATCATGGAATCCAAGTTTCCTCACTTCCTGCCTAACCATCATAGTACTTACAGTGGATCTTGATGCAGTAAGGAATTCCTGTGTGATGAACTGGATAGATGTCTGCTTGTTACTCATTACGACCCTCTTCAAATGTCGGTGGTCTCTGTCAGCCAACAGACGAGGTCGGCCTGTACGCTTTTGTGCTTGCGAGTCCCTTCATGTTTCCACATCACTATGTGAGAGTGAGATTGATCTGAGATGTACCCTTTACCCTGTGGCTCCTGCAAGATGCAATTTCCACCCCCACACTACTACAGAAGTCAGACAGACGCTCCTAACGTTCTAAAGAGAAATGCCTGAAAAACTTTCAGCAATAAATATCTTCTGAAATCGTCCGCTGTAAGGAAATGACACAAAAATTCACAAAATTTCTTACATAACTAGTGGGATAATGAGTAATGGAGTAGTGATAGTTAGTGTAAGAAAAACATGAAACTGGCGAAAGTTATTATTATTATTTTTTTCCAAAAATTCTGAGGTATCACAATGGCACTTTTGGTTGTGAACTTAACACGTTATTTCCAGGTTCTTTTCGGAATGTGAAGTTACCTCTCAAGGATAGGATTCGCAAATGAAATTTCTGTACAAAGTTTAAGATTGTTATTGACTTGGCAGAATGGCTGAGAACTGCGCCTACTCAACTTGAATAATTATCCGTTAGAATGTTGCTAAGTACGATCGAGGCTGTCGCGTGTGAAATGCAGTGAAGTGTACTGTTGTGCAGGAAATATTGAGCTCGCAAGAGCTGTAGCGCACAATACCGTAAGCTGTGTGCGCCGCTCGCTGCTGACAAGTAAGATAACTCTCGTTCTATCCGGATTGACCTTCGCCAATCATACTCTCCCTACGCCTTGATGAAGTCAAGGATTCCTATTCGCCCCTAGTCTAACTATTGGCGTGGTACACCGGTCAGATAACCAGTCCACCGCGATGCCACTCAAAATTCGCTCGCAGGCGTTTAACTATAACTCTGCCCGTTCACACCGCACAATAAGTGTGGCGGCCAACACAGTGAACAACGCTTAATCGCAAGGACTCAATATAGAGTCGCACTTCGATTCGCTCTCGAACTAAAAGTTCCTGTGACCGTCGCGTCTAGAATGGATGTGTGTACGCCTGCCTCGAGTACTTCAACCACGGTGCGCACTTGCGATTTATTAGTTATTTGCATATCGTTTAAATGAATTCATACAACATTGACTTTATCTTATCGAGTTGGGGTTCGAATGAAGCGTCTTGATGTGCGGAATATGATTGTGAGGGCGGAATATGTAATCAATGAAGGTCAGGAGACCACGACGTCTTACATACCTCCCTCCTTCTGACAAAATTTTTGTCTGGGGTTTGTCAATGACGAGGAAAACATTGACAAAAAGCAGGGAAAAATTTTCTTTTAGATTTTCCATTAAATTTATGTCAGCCATTCTTAACCATTTTTTTCTAATGATTTCTTTATAGGTATTGTTTCTATTTTTTAATTCTACAATTTTTTTGTGTGTGTTAAAGGCAAGTATAGACTTTACGAAGTTTGTTATTCTTTGTTGTTGCCAGTACGTGTCTCTGCTTTTATTTTCATTTCCATAAATTGTTTATACAATATTAATTTTTGTAAACTCGTAAGTGTAAGTGTACAGTGTATTTCTTGGTGTGGTTATCTCTTTTCTTCAGTTAGGCTTTGCGTAAATGTTCGCAAAAGCTCTGTTGTGTGACTTTGTTTTATTTATTTAGGCATTATTTGTATCACTGTTTTAAGAGTGAAGAAGTTTTTCCTATTAATTCTATCCTCGGTATTAATATTATTACCCTAAAATGGTGTTTCTGAATGTTACTTAAAGAAGAAAAATCCTGCATAAATCCTTTTCTAATTTTACATATGAAAGAAATAAATAGACTTTCCATGAGTTTGTGAGATTATATAACTATACTAACTAAGTTTCTTTATAAAAGGTTGTAAGGTATCTATAAATTATGGACTTTATATACATATTAAAAATAATTACTTTTACAAAAAAAGGAAAAAAAATGTTTTTACAAATATATCATTTTCTTAACTCTAAATTCGTATTTTATCAATTTTTTTGTTTTGTGCTGCGTCAGTTTCTGTGCTCGACGATCCCCACTGAAATACTGGAAGGCGTCGACTCATTTTTATGGGTGTCACAAATCATGAGAGAAGCACTCTAACATACGATGCCGGGTCTTACTTGTTGACATTGTCATCATGGAGTGGCACTTTTAACCGATGATGATGACTGTGGTTTACTGCATAAACAGTGATGCCTTGGTACTCCTTTGCTGTCACACCTGGGACGATATGGCGGTTCGATGATTGTAGTTGACTACCGACGATCGTCACCCAATATTGTGCTGTGACGTCTTGGTACTTCACACCTGGTTCGGTACGGCAGTTTGATGATGTGGTAGGGAGAATACTGTTCATTTTGCTGAATTTATTTCTAGATATGTTGGTTGGTACTAGTTAATATTCTGTTTGCCGTTCGCTTGTGTTTGTTTGACGATTCTAGGTTTATTTTTGGAGTGGTGGTTGTAGTAGTTGCCATGCCTCAAATTTCATGGAAAGACGTTTTTAGCAATTTGGTTTGTAGGATAGGAGAGAAAGGTATCTTGCTGTCTTCTGCCCTTCTTCATCTTGCATCTTCTGCTCTTCTCTTCTTTCTTGTATTCTTCTGTTCTTCTTGGGCTAGGAATATGTGAATTTTAGTGTAGGAGTGATATAGGATTTGCAGGATCTGACTGCCTTTCCAAATGTTACATGATGAGTTTGTAGACCTTAGTAATTTTTTCTACCTTAATTGTCGTCTCGTCGTATTATGATTCTCCCCACGCTCTTCCATTGTGTAGCAGCGTCGTGACATATGAAATGTCCGTGCTGCGCGTTGTCCTCCCGAAGTACAACCTGCATTTCCAGTGTGGCGTTGGTCTTCATGTTGTTTTTATTGCCCTAAGTGCTTTCTCAACATGTGTGTACCCTCTCCGTCGCTATCTCGAAGCATCTGGTGTTAAGGGAGCTGGTGATTGGTGTTGGTGGCGTTGTCCCTCTGACGCATAGAAATATTTACAATTTTTGTTTTACATATATTTGTTATTTATAAAAAAAAAACTTCGATTTTATATAATGCAAAAATTTTCTGTTAGTGGCAAAAATTATTGTATGTATATACATATATATATATATATATATATGATTTCTTTTCTTTATACTAATTATGTCCTACCACTTCTTGATTCTTTTAATTGTTGTGTACCATTCATTGTTTGTGTGCGTGTTGTAGTGTACTTGATACTACAAGAGATTGTTAGTGTGTATTGTGTCTATCCTTCTTTTAATTAATGTGTTATTTTGTTGATCTATTAATTTGACTTTTATTTAGTGGTTAGTATAAGACAGAGGGGACGTTAGTTTGCCTAACCTCTTCCGCATTTTCCAATTCAATCTTAACGTTTTGCAGTATTCGGTGGCCTAACTTCTACATCTGGTTTCTCTTTGGTGTGTTGTTCATGTCTCTGTGGACCAAAATTTCCTCTGTAGTTATTCGCGCCCTGGTCTCGCCAGTTGCTGTTTCTAACATCGTGACCTCTTTCAAAGTACCCTTGATCGTTGGCGTTTTGATTCCTAAACCCATGTCCTCCACTATATTGTGTCCTTTACCGTTCCTGTTTCGGTACCAATTATTCTGGTTATAGTTTCTATGCCAGTTGTCTCCATTGTCTGTTAAATTGCCTGAAATTATTGGTGTTAGGATTACGATTATTTTTATTAGAATATTCGTTCCTAGTCCTCTCCCTTTGCTGTTCGCTTTCCTTTCTTTTTCTTTCACCTCGTCTTCTTTAAACATAAATTCAAGTTCCCTTAAAACCTCTTTTAATTCTTCGGTATTTTCATTTTTCCTACTGTCGGCTGCTGATACTTTACCGGTAATTTCATTCTACATAGACGTATCAGCTCTCCGTTACTGTATGGTTTGTCTAGGCATTGATTCTTTTTGTCCATTCTATCAAAGAATTTTACCACGCTTTTCTCTCCTGAGTTTTCATATGGTGTTATCTGAAGTAATTCGTATTTAATTTTGTTTTGCGCCTCCTTAGACCAATATCTTTCGAGAAATGCTGTTCTGAACTGTAGGTAAGACGTAAAGGTAGCCGCGATCTTTTGCATCACCTCTGCTACTGTCCCTGACATGTGTGCACAAATGAAGTTAAGTTTGTGAGCTACGCTTCAGTGGTTTGGTAAGCTTACTTGAAACTGATCGATGAATGTGCGTGCATGCAAGCTACCGCCTTCTTCCTTGAAATGTTGAAATTTTCTAACTGTAAGGAAGTGGTCTGTATTATATCTACTCATAAATCCGGTATGTATCTGTCACTGCTTGTGCCGTCGTGTTTATTCTCTGGTAATCTACTGAATGTTTGCCTATTCTCAATTTCCTTACTCATATCCGCGTTATATCGTATCATTGGTGAACAAAAGTGTTGTTCGTGTGTTTCTACTCTCGTCGTTCGCGGTATAATACCTGTGCTGCTATTATGTTGTGTCACTGGATTTACTGGTTCAGTTACCTGTCTTTCTATTGGTATCGGCTGAAGGTATGTGTTCCGTTTTTCTAGATACTGTGCTGGTCCTGTGGCATGTCATGTATTACTTTAATCGGGGTTTTCTGTTTCGATTTCTGCGCGGGTGTTACGTCTAGCCTTGGTTCTACTTGAACTTTCTTTGACGGCGCTTGTTCATGTACTGAATTAATGCTTGACGCGTTGTTGTTTCGCTACAGGTGTAATCGGTCTCGAACTTTTCTTCGATAGTTTGTATCAACTCTGTTCGAAGCTTTTCAAACTGATCTTTGTTTTTAAGTTCTATTTTGCTGATCCCCTGATCATATTTTTTCAGTGCAACCTTTGCGACCTTGCATTGAATTGCTTGTTCTTCCGAAATTTGTATTGCTGTTCGAGTGGCTTTTTTCGTAAAACGTTCCACCTTTTTATCAACGTTTACAATGTCCAATTGGGCCTTGTCCACGTCAGTGCGTAATTGCTGCTGACCTCGTGTTAATACCTGAATTCTTTCTCTAGATTCTTTCACGTCTTTGTTTATCTGAGTGATCTGACTGCCAATTCTGGCGATCCCTTCTTCCATCTGGATTTTAACCTGTTGGATCTGTGTCTTAATAGCCTGCTTATCCTGTTTCAATTCCTGATACTGTTTTGTCACCTGTGTATTCTGTTTCGTTATCTGTATGTTAATATTATTAATATCCTGATTCTGTTTCGTCATACTAGCGTTCATTTTTTGTAATATCTCCATGATCGCCTCCTGTTCTGTAACACTACCTTCTGCTGGACTATGTATTCTCTATCTATTGTTTTCTACTCGGTCAGTTACGTCATTTACTGGGCTATGCTGTGGCGTTTCTAAGTTTGATAACTGCAATAACCCGTGCTGTCCGTGTTGAGGACTAGTTACGTTTGTCATTGAACCATTACGTGGCGCAAACAACTCCGCATTCTGCCCTCTCTGTTGTGTATGTCTTGTGTACGTAGGTACAGTTGCGTCTGTTACGGACCCTTTTCGTGGCGCTCGTAACTCCGTAAAATCCTGTATCTGTTGTTAGGGCATATTTAGAATGTGTACGATAGGTTCGACGTATTATAAATGTTCCCCCTCTTCCTCACTGTCTACTTATCTTTGAACGTTAGCTAACTGCCGGTTCATTGACTGTATAGACGCGTATTCTGTCCCTGAATATGCGGCAAACAAACGCGTTTCCTGTGCTCGTTTCGCTTCAAATCTTTTCCATTTCCTACGTGGGCTGTCTATTTCTCGCTCAGAATGTTCCCTACCTGGAATTTCATATTCTGGAAATTCGATGTTCTCGTCCCTTAGATTCCCATCTCTCTGATCTGTCTCAGTTTCATCCCAGTCTAACTGAGCCTGCTGATTCTGCAGCTCCCCGCCTGTCCTATTCTCTGATTTACCGTCTGTCCTATTCTCAGGTTCACCTTCTGTCCTATTCTCAATAATCTTGTTTACTTGCTGTCTATCTGGTTGATTCTCCCCCGTCTTGTCTACTTGCTGTCTCTCACGTAACCTTTTGGCTTGTGCTCTCGTTAACAAGGAAATTCTTTTAACACACCACAACCCTACCTACAAAACTGTACGACCACTTACCGGTTTGGTTGAACCAACAACAACAACGTCGTGACTTCTCGGCTAATGTTCTGTTTGCTCTGCTACAGTCTCCCCACCTGTGCGCTTGTAAAGGGAGAAATATGTTATTTCTTAATTCTAATTTATATGATGCTGCGTCACACTGCGTCTCTGCGTCATTCTGCGTCTGTGCCTATCACCCGAAAATCCTATGCACTAACAGCTACACAAAAATCGAAAACGAATGCATAATTTTCCAACACAATAACACACGCCCTTTTCCCTACAATTCTGCTTTCTTCACTACCTGTATCTATTCTGATCCCAGTCTTCGAAGATAGCTCTTTAATACATGAAAGAAAGTTATTCAAAGTGCTACTGCTGCGACCTGCTGTACCTAACTATCCTGACAATTTCCTATCCTGGTAGCTTACTTGTTTTACCTACCCTGGCAGGGTCGCCATTTTCTGTGAGCGTGGGATTTATCTGAGATGTACCCTTTACCCTGTGGCTCCTGCAAGATGCAATTTCCACCCCCACACTCTTACAGAAGTCAGACACACGCTCCTAACGTTCTAAAGAGAAATGTCTGAAAAACTCTCAGCAATAGTTGTCTTCTTGAGTCGTCCGCTATAAGGAAGTGACACAAAAATTCACAAAATTTCTTACGTAACTAGTGGGATACTTGAGTACTGGAGTAGTGCTAGTTAGTGTAAGAAAAACATGAAACTGGCGAAAGTTATTATTAATTTCTTTTTTATTCTTTTTTTTTTTTTTTTGCAAAAATTCTGAGGTATCACAATGGCACTTTTGGTTATGAACTTAACACGTTATTTCCAGGTTCTTTTCGGAATGTGAAGTTATCTCTCAAGGATAGGATTCGCTAATGACATTTCTGTACAAAGTTAAAGATTGTTGTTGACTTGGCAGAATGGCTGAGAACCGCGCCTACTCAGCTTGAATAATTATCTGTTAGAATGTTGCTAGGTACGGTCGAGGCTGCCGCATGTGAAATGCAGTGAAGTGTACTGTTGTGCAGGAAATATTGGGCTCGCAAGAGCTGTAGTGCACAATACCGTAAGCTGTCTGCGCCGCTCGCTACTGACAAATAAGATAACTCTCGTTCTATCCAGATTGACCTTCGCCAATCAAACTCTCCCTACACCTTGATGAAGTCAAGGTCTCCTATTCGCCCCTAGTCTAACTATTGGCGTGGTACACTGGTCAGATAACCAGTCCACTGTGATGCCACTCAAAATTCGCCTGCAGGCGCTTAACTATAACTTTGTCCGTACACACTGCACAATAATTGTGACGGCCAATATAGTGTCGCACTTCGATTCGCTCTCGACAGAGGTGCACTCCCAGTGAAGTACTGAGGAGAGACTTTTTCCTCACTCTTTGAGTACACATACGAGCGCGCACGCTCTCGTTACGTGTTCTCGCTCCAAGAGCGACAATGGAAAGGCCCCTCTCCACGCCAGACGTGAAGGGGTATATCTTTCGGTCTCTTCCATTACTCCTTCAGCTCAAGGCGTCAGAAATATCGTCTGCCAATCAGCATTGCTCTTCTAAAACGGGAAAATGAGGTTTCGATTAAGGCGACCAATCTGGAAATCTGTAGTATCGGCGTTTGGCCTTTGCTGTCTCCTGTGAAAATCTCTGAAACTGAATACTATGTTTAAAGAATGCGTAGGCTGGCCGCTGACACACAATGTAGCGGAATTTGCTTTTAAGCTTAACACGGGGTCATCCTTTCACTCGGGCAAACGCTGTCTGCTATACGGGCAGTCACCGGCTGACGTAGATGGGTTGGGACTGGCCTCCCGGTGTGCGGTTGCCTCTCTCGAACTAAAAGCTCCTGTGACCGTCGCATCTGGAATGTATGTGTGTATGCCAGCCTCGAGTATTTCAACCACAGTGCGCACTTGCGATTTATTAGTTATTTGCATATGGTTTACATGAATTCATACAACATTGACCTTATCTTATCGAGTTTGGGTTCGAATGAAGCGCCTTGATATTCGGGGTATGATTGTGAAGGCGGAATATGTAAGCAATGTAGGTCAGGAGACCACAACGTCTTACAACTATCACATCGGAAATAGTGGATGTAGGGTTGTTTACGAGTGTGACCATGTTCTAAGTTCGTGAGTTCCGCACAGCGTCTCATTCTGCTCTCTCACTATGTCTAATGACTACTGAGGTCACTGATGTGGAGTACCTGGCAGTAGGTGGCAGCACAATGCATCTAATAGGAGAAACGTATGTTTTTTGGCGGGTGTCCGGATACTTTTGATCAAATAGTGTACATATATATTTCTTTTACAGATAATAAAGTGTGCTGTCTGTCAAATATCATTGGGAGCTATGAAAATTCTTATTTTACTATGGTTGTTGAAAGGTCCTATAAGACATACATGATGGACGTAGTACGTTAAGACCAACTTAATCCATGTAGCAGAGGTAAAAAGCAATCACAGTTCAGTGATTTCACTATTAGGCAATACGATACTGAAAATACAAGTAACAACAATACAGCTAATCCAGCAGGCTAAGAAAGAACATTGGGTTTGGAGAGAGGGGAGGTATAATTGGAGTTGGAGGTAGGGGCTGTGGTGGGCAGATTGGGAGGGGTATGTGAAAGATAGTGCATTGGCATACTAACCCTTCGTAACCCTTTGTACAAGTACTTGACCATACATTGCACTATTACACAAATATCCATTCATTTTCACACTGATGAACAAGAGGCGATCTGAAGCACACACAATTCCTTCTATAAACAACATGATAAATTGGTATATTACATAATGAACACTGATCAGCCAGAACATTATGACCGCCTACCTAATAGCCTGTATGTCCACCTTTGACATGCACAACAGCGAAGATGCGTCGTGGCATGGAAGCAATCAGGCCTTTGTACCTCTGCTCACACAGGTCATCTAATACTCTTAAACTCTGGGAGATTTCAGATTTGGCGAGTTGGGGGCCAGTGTATCTGTTAACTCGCCACTATATTCCTCAGACCAGTGCATAACATCCCTGGCCTTGTGCCATGACACATTTTCTTCTTGAAAAGTTTCACTGCCGTCTGAAAACATGAACGTCAAGCAGGGGCGTATGTGGTCTGCAACGAGTGTGCGATATTCCCTGGACGTTATGGTGCTTCGCACGAGCTTCACTGGAGCCACGGGTACCCACATGAATTTTCCCCAGAGCATAAAAGAGCCGTCACCAGCTTGCCTCCGTCTCAGAGTACTGCTATCAAGGATCTGCTGTCCCCCCAGGAAGATGACAGACTCACGCCCTTCCATCGACATGATGAAGAAGATATCAGGATCCATCAAACCAAGCAAAGCTCTGCCACTTTGCCTACGTCCAGTGCCGATGATCCACGTGCTCGTTTCGGTCGTAATTGCCGATGTCGTGGCCTTCACGGTGGAAAAATCATGGGTCGTCGGCTGCGGAGACCCATCGTTAGGAGTGGTCAGTGCACCTCGGTTCAGACACATTTGCACTCTGCCCAGCATTTAAGTCTGATGTTAGTTCCACCATAGTTCGCCGCCTGTCCCGTTTTTACAGTCTGTGACGTCTGACATCTGTAATGAGGAATGGTCGCCCAACCCCATGACGTCTGTACATAGTTTCACCTTGGTTCGCCACGTGTTGAAGGCTTTAAGACATTTACCACAGCACTCCTAGAACACAAGACAAATCGTACATTTTCCGAAATGCTCGTGCAGAGCTTCCAGGCTGTCCCAATCGGCTCTCACTTAAACTCAGATAGATAGCAGGCATTTCCCATTCTGCAGGCAGACAGGACGCTCACTGATACTGCATCCACTGTGCGTATGTCTGACTAGCAGTCGTGCCTCGCCATGTGACACTGCCATCGCCTGGACGGATTTATACTGATATTAAATCAGAGGTCATAATGTTCTGGCTAATCAGTGTATATGCCCATATACACCATAACTGTCAATCTCGCATTGATATGATGTTTACATTGCTAACATGTGGAAATCTGAGGCATGCAAATTCGTCCACAAACATTCTAAATCCCTAGAATTAAATGAGAATACATTCATTTTACAATTGGTAAACAGGAAAATTATTAAAATTATTAGAGGATAAATGAAATATTAATAAAAGTATTAACATCTCCTTTAGAACGTGTGTGTGCATTACGGAGATGCTACAGCAGTACAAACTTTAGAGTGAGAGACAGGATAAAGAGGAGGAAAATGCATAACTATGTAATGTACTTAATCACATATAGTGCCATCCATATTTAAACAAATCCAGTAAACTACATATTAAAGTAGATGCAATATAGATAAAAAATAGCACTCTGAGGCGTACTATGAAAAAAGGGGTTTTTACACACTCATACAACATACACGGGTGTCACCCGTGGTCTAGGGAAGCCGGGACGGTAGCTCAGCGTGTTCGGTGAGAGGCTTAGTTGCCCTCTGTAATAAAAAAACTGAGTTAATCGGTCAACAACGAACTTAAACCGATGTCTTACGACATCAGCCCCAAGCAGATGCAATGAACGAAAGCGAACAAAATGAGATTAAAAAAAAAGGGGTATCGTCTTTGATTCATTATCAAAACGTCTTCGGTCCCGGGTTCGATCCCCGCCACTGCCTAAATTTTGATAAATAATCAGCATTGGCGGCCGAAGACTTCCGGCATAAGAAGTCAGCCTCATTCTGCCAACGGCCTTGTCAAAGAGGGCGGAGGAGCGGATAGAGGTTCAGGGCACTATCTTGTCCTAGGGGTGGGAAATTGCCCCTAAAGGCGGAAGAATCAGCAATGATCAACGACATGAGGATTCAGAAGGCAATGGAAACCACCGCATTAAAGACACGTAACGTGTATCCACAGGACATGTGGCCTGTAATTGAAGAAGTGTCATGATGATCTCTCCATTGGCAAAAGATTCCGGAATAATCCCCCATTCGGATCTCCGGGAGGCGCTGCTAAGGGGGAGGTTACCATGAGAAATAGATCGAATAATCAACGAAAGGATAACGTTCTACGGGTGGGGGCGTGGAATGTCAGAAGCTTGAACGTGGTAGGGAAACTAGAAAATCTGAAAAGGGAAATGCAAAGGCTCAATCTAGATATAGTAGGGGTCAGTGAAGTGAAGTGGAAGGAAGACAAGGATTTCTGGTCAGATGAGTATCGGGTAATATCAACAGCAGCAGAAAATGGTATAACAGGTGTAGGATTCGTTATGAATAGGAAGGTAGGGCAGAGGGTGTGTTACTGTGAACAGTTCAGTGACCGGGTTGCTTTAATCAGAATCGACAGCAGACAAACACCGACAACGATAGTTCAGGTATACATGCCGACGTCGCAAGCTGAAGATGAACAGATAGAGAAAGTGTATGAGGATATTGAAAGGGTAATGCAGTATGTAAAGGGGGACGATAATCTAATAGTCATGGGCGACTGGAATGCAGTTGTAGGGGAAGGAGTAGAAGAAAAGGTTACAGGAGAAAATGGGCTTGGGACAAGGAATGAAAGAGGAGAAAGACTAATTGAGTTCTGTAACAAGTTTCAGCTAGTAATAGCGAATACCCTGTTCAAGAGTCACAAGAGGAGGAGGTATACTTGGAAAAGGCCGGGAGATACGGGAAGATTTCAATTAGATTACATCATGGTCAGACAGAGATTCCGAAATCAGATACTGGATTCTAAGGCGTACCCAGGAGCAGATATAGACTCAGATCACTATATAGTAGTGATGAAGAGTAGGCTGAAGTTCAAGACATTAGTCAGGAAGAATCAATACGCAAAGGAGTGGGATACGGAAGTACTAAGGAGTGACGAGATACGTATGTAGTTCTCTAACGCTATAGATACAGCAATAAGGAATAGCGCTGTAGGCAGTACAGTTGAAGAGGAATGGACATCTCTAAAAAGGGCCATCACAGAAGTTGGGAAGGAAAACATAGATACAAAAAAGGTAGTTGCGAAGAAACCATGGGTAACAGAAGAAATACTTCAGTTGATTGATGAAAGGAGGAAGTACAAACATGTTCCGGGAAAATCAGGAGTACAGAAATACAAGTAACTGAGGAATGAAATAAATAGGAAGTGCAGGGAAGCTAAGACGAAATGGCTGCAAGAAAAATATGAAGACATCGAAAAAGATATGATTGTCGGAAGGACAGACTCAGCATACAGGAAAGTCAAAACAACCTTTGGTGACATTAAAAGCAACGGTGGTAACATTAAGAGTGCAACGGGAATTCCACTGTTAAATGCAGAGGAGAGAGCAGATAGGTGGAAAGAATACATTGAAAGCCTCTATGAGGATGAAGATCTGTCTGATATGATAGAAGAAGAAACAGGAGTCGATTTAGAAGAGATAGGGGATCCAGTATTAGAATCGGAATTTAAAAGAGCTTTGGAGGACTTACGGTCAAATAAGGCAGAAGGGATAGATAACATTCCATCAGAATTTCTAAAATCATTGGGGGAAGTGGCAACAAAACGACTATTCACTTTGGTGTGTAGAATATATGAGTCTGGCGACATACCATCTAACTTTCGGAAAAGCATCATCCACACCATTCCGAAGACGGCAAGAGCTGACAAGTGCGAGAATTATCGCACAATCAGCTTAACAGCTCATGCATCGAAGCTGCTTACAAGAATAATATACAGAAGAATGGAAAAGAAAATTGAGAATGCGCTAGGTGACGATCTGTTTGGCTTTAGGAAAAGTAAAGGGACGAGAGAGGCAATGACGTTACGGCTAATAATGGAAGCAAGGCTAAAGAAAAATCAAGACACATTCATAGGATTTGTCGACCTGGAAAACGTGTTCGATAATATAAAATGGTGCAAGCTGTTCGAGATTCTGAAAAAAGTAGGGGTAAACTATTGGGAGAGACGGGTCATATACAATATGTACAACAACCAAGAGGGAATAATTAGAGTGGACGATCAAGAACGAAGTGCTCGTATTAAGAAGGGTGTAAGACAAGGCTGTAGCCTTTCGCCCCTACTCTTCAATCTGTACATAGAGGAAGCAATAATGGAAATAAAAGAAAGGTTCAAGAGTGGAATTAAAATACAAGGTGAAAGGATATCAATGATACGATTCGCTGATGACATTGCTATCCTGAGTGAAAGTGAAGAAGAATTAAATGATCTGCTGAACGGAATGAACAGTCTAATGGGTACACAGTATGGTTTGAGAATAAATCGGGGAAAGGCGAAGGTAATGAGAAGTAGTAGAAATGAGAACAGCGAGAAACTTAATATCAGGATTGATGGTCACGAAGTCAATGAAGTTAAGGAATTCTGCTACCTAGGCAGTAAAATAACCAATGACGGACGGAACAAGGAGGACATCAAAAGCAGACTCGCTATGGCAAAAAAAAGGCATTTCTGGCCAAGAGAAGTCTACTAATATCAAATACCGGCCTTAATTTGAGGAAGAAATTTCTGAGTATGTACGTCTGGAGTACAGCATTGTATGGTAGTGAGACATGGACTGTGGGAAAACCGGAACAGAAGAGAATCGGAGCATTTGAGATGTGGTGCTATAGACGAATGTTGAAAATTAGGTGGTCTGATAAGGTAAGGAATGAGGAGGTTCTACGCAGAATCGGAGAGGAAAGGAATATGTGGAAAACACTGATAAGGAGAAGGGACAGGATGATAGGACATCTGCTAAGACATGAGGGAATGACTTCCATGGTACTAGAGGGAGCTGTTGAGGGCAAAAACTGTAGAGGAAGACAGAGATTGGAATACGTCAAGCAAATAATTGAGGACGTAGGTTGCAAGTGCTACTCTGAGATGAAGAGATTAGCACAGGAAAGGAATTCGTGGCGGGCCGCATCAAACCAGGCAGTAGACTGATGACAAAAAAAAAAAAAAAAAAAAAAAAAAAAAAAACAGCCAACTGAGCGAGTCTTACAGATGACAGTATGATAGTGATGGAAATATAATATGCCTTGATGTTATCTGAAGCCCACATAATCTGTCATATTAACGTTTTAAATTTTAAAAATTCCATACAAATACATACATCCCGCAACAGGTAAATAAAATTATCAGAAGTGGTTAAGACTCTAAATTCATGAAAATTAATGACACTGTTAGAAGGTCCTATGGCTCAACATACCGACGTTATGGACATAGATTAGCTTAAACTTATCTACATGGCCCTGCCAGATTTCAGCACACAGTCACAAAATCACTGGTGCTGTTATTTAGGTAGTATGGACCTTAAGCTACAGCAGTGACTAAAAAACTAATTGGCTATGAACATATGGAAGGGATGGGCGTTACAGGGGAGGCAAGAAGGCAAGGGATAACAGATACAGCACTTTGTGATACGTACGCTTTTATTGATTTCTAGTTCAACATGCAGGCTACAAAACTGAAATCAAGACTGTGTACAGTAAATAAACGTTTTACAGTCAAATAGTGGAAATTTCTTTTAAAAATATTTTACATGGCTGTGGTCCCCCACGCAGGAAGAATCGTTACGTAATTCTTGATCTTGCTGTATAATATTTTTGTGGGTTATTTTGGAAAAGGCCCATCCCCACTGGAAAAGGCCCATCCCACCTCGCAATTCCGTTTGAAAGACAGGCTTCACT
The DNA here is from genome assembly GCF_023864345.2 of Schistocerca serialis cubense. Classification (NCBI taxonomy): domain Eukaryota; kingdom Metazoa; phylum Arthropoda; class Insecta; order Orthoptera; family Acrididae; genus Schistocerca; species Schistocerca serialis. The sequence goes on from NC_064638.1 coordinate 216,689,870, forward strand.
CGCCTTCCTGGCAACAGGTGCAGCCTATAATGACTGGTTTGATTGAGTAAGTAGTGAGGAGATACTCAATCGGACTGACAATAAATGAAATTTCTTTTAAAGATCTGACCAAAAGTAGGGTGATGATAGGACACTTCCTGAGGCAACAAGGAACCATCATTTGGTACTGGAGGAAAGTGCGGGCTGTATGACTTGTACAGGGAGACTAACGTAGTACAAATGGATGTGGCCTGTACAGTAGTTACTCAGAGGTGAAGAGGCCTGCGTAGGATAGACTATAATCGAAAACTGGATAAGAACTGGCTTCGAACAGCAGACCACTACAAAAACAGGAAAAGACGAACGGCAGCATAAAACGAGTCGAAAGACAGCTAATGTGAAAGAATTGTTTTTTTTTTTAATTTTAATTCTTCCCTTTACTTGGGCTTCTCTCCCGTCACAAATGTAGACCGTTCAAGTTATGAGGTACGCAGATGTGGACTGCTTTGTCGAAAAACAGGAAACGTGGCTCTCTCGCTGTTACAGAGGACGAATATTGTTGACAAATACAGTACCCCAGTCCAGTACTTTTTTATATCGTCGGACATGTGCTCTGTTGGCGGACGGAGGTCGTCATATCCCCCGTATTGCGTCCCGTGATGTCTTGGATCCTACCCGCGTACAATGCCGAGCAGTGACTGCCTGCTGCTCGATTTCAGAAAAGTGCCGTCACGGCCAAACGCGGTTCGTTATTGGAAATTTGGTTAGAGACGCACGGCTGCAAGTGACTCGTGAATTGGGTGAGCGCTCTGTGCGCCGCGATCACGTCACAGCCAGCCGACGGCTCCGCCAGAAAGGGAGCTGCCGCGGCCTTATAAAGCAAAGCAGAACAGGGCCGGCACAAAGGCCGCGCAGTTTAATGAGACGCCCGTTCCGGCCCAGTTGCGCAAGTGGCGCCCTCGAGCCGCCTGCAGTGGCTTAATTACTGCGCTCCTCCAGACGGCGAGTACCTGCATGTATAGGCGCACCCCTTGGGTAGTCGCTAGTTTTACTATAAGCCGGGGAAATGACGCTGGTCCCTGCACTTCTTTACGTCGCTAACAGTTGGACAGGTAGTCTATTAGCTAAGAGGAACAGCTCTTGGCTTCAGGAAAGCGTTTCATGCAGTCCCGCACGGTCACCTAGTGAACAAAATAAGGGCATTCGTAACATCAGGCCAGAATTGTAACTGGATTGAAGAGTTTGTACGAAAGAAAACGCATCTTGTCACTCTTGACGGAGAGGAGTCAGTACAGGGTGTTACAAAAAGGTACGGCCAAACTTTCAGGAAACATTCCTCACACACAAAGAAAGAAAATATGTTATGTGGACATGTGTCCGGAAACGCTTACTTTCCACGTTGAGCTCATTTTATTACTTCTCTTCTAATCACATTGATCATGGAATGGAAATACACAGCATCAGAACGTACCAGCGTGATTTCAAACACTTTGCTACAGGAAATGTTCAAAATGTCCTCCGTTAGCGAGGATACATGCATCCACCCTTCGTCGCATGGAATCCCTGATGCGCTGATGCAGCCCTGGAGAATGGCGTATTGTATCACAGCCGTCCACAATACGAGCACGAAGAGTCTCTACATTTGGTACCGGGGTTGCGTAGAAAAGAGCTTTCAAATGCCCCCATAAATGAAAGTCTAGAGGGTTGAGGTCAGGAGAGCATGAAGGCCATGTAATTGGTCTGCCTCTACCAATTCATCGGTCACCCAATCTGTTGTTGAGAAGCGTACGAACAAATGACTCAAATGGCTCTGAGCACTATGCGACTTAACTTCTGAGGTCATCAGTCGCCTAGAACTTAGAACTAATTAAACCTAACTGACCTAAGGACATCACACACATCCATGCCCGAGGCAGGATTCGAACCTGCAACCGTAGCGGTCGCTCGGCTCCAGACTGTAGCGCCTAGAACGGCACGGCCACTCCGGCCGGCTAAGCGTACGAACACTTCGACTGAAATGTGCAAGAGCTCCATCGTGCATGAACCACATGTTGTGCCGTACTTGTAGAGGCACATGTTCTAGCAGCACAGGTAGAGTATCCCGTATGAAATCACGATAACGTGCTCCATTGAGCGTAGGTGGAAGAACAAACTAAAATGAGCTCTAACATAGAAATTAAGCGTTTCCGGACACATGTCCACATAACGTATTTTCTTTATTTGTGTGTGAGGAATGTTTCCTGAAAGTTTGGCCGTACCTTTTTATAACACCCTGTAGATGTAAATATACCTAAGGGTCTACCCCAAGGGAATGTAAACAGCACACAGCATGATTCAGAGTTCCTATTACAGGCTTCTAGGACTTGTAGAGGGCAATTAGCAGATGAAATTTTGACAACGTAATCATGTCCAGAAACGTACTGTTTGGATGTAAACAATGAGTTTCGGATCACGTTTGTATCTCCCCCAATTCAAGGTACACACACAGTGGAGCGAATCAGCTCTCACCTGTGTGCAGAAGGAGCAAACGACATCAGCGATGTTTCGAGTACGTGTTCCCGGGTGCTCTTCTACGCGACTATGAGCGTCTGCTTCTAAATCTGGAATGTAGCGCCTCGGTGCAGCACCACAACCGATTCGTCCTAGATTCGAACGTATTAATTTCTCGCAGCCTTTGTTGTACTCGGGTGCAGGTGTTATGTGGCATAATCACAGCAGGGAATAAAGGAAAAGCACTAGTTCTACAGTATTACCTTTATTGCGTTAATCTGCTTTCGGCTTACAAGGCCATCTTCAGACATCTACTGACTATTGTCGCCTAAGAAGTCACAAGATTACTGAGACAAAAAGCAAAGTCAACACAACACATTTGATTTAACAAACAGTGTTTGTAACGCAAAATTACGCCAAATTACGTCTCCATAAAGTCATGAGGAACATCTGCCGCTGAAAATAAAGCCATAGATGTCGCGAGATATACGTAGGTAAAGGAGGAAATGTTCGTGACAACGTGTGTACTCATCTAAAAGTAGTGAATATGTCTATCACATCGAAGTACACCCATCTGGGTTTCATGTTTTTGGACGTGAAGTTCATCAAAGGGTAACCGCTTTTGTTTTTGACATATTTTTGCGACAGAACAAGACATTATCTATGATTAGTAACGTGAGTGCGCCTTGAAATATGTCAATAGAAAACCAAACAGGCCATGACAAATATTTATAAGCTAAGAAATATGTATATAACAATTATGGTGTTTAAGAAAAATGTTAAGGAAAATGTTTTGTAAAATTTATTTATGTTTTTGCATATCGATGGTTACAGTAAAGTATCCGCACCAAGCTCTTTGTTGGCGGGAGAGCCCGCGCATTGATACGTAGGGAACGTGGCGAGAAGCGAGCAGCATTGTCGACAGAACACTCTTGAGTCAACCTTCGTGCAGTGAAGTTGTGTGTAGAGACAGAGCGGTGTGCCTGTTCGTCACCAGCTATGTATTACTTGAAGAATACTATAATTATATAATGGGTAAATATTCATGAATTATTAAAGATCGACGTCATGAAGACATCAAAGGTATTTAACCGCTAACTGAATATCGTAAATTTATTGTTAAATTTTTAATCTGTTTTATGTAAACGATCTCCAAACTAAAGTTTTATAAATTGAATCATTATAAAGAGTTAAAAATTTACGTTCAATCATTTTCAGAATAGATCTCAGTCAATATTATTTTTCATTGAACCCAGTAACCACAAGATTTAAGTTTATTTGAGTTTTCTCATTTTTTATTGAATAATGACATTGAATTTTTCACCAGTAACTTCAATCAAAAAAGCAAATGAATAATAAGTACAGTTTTAGCCCACATATTTGCAATTCCAGTAAATGAATGCCAACCCAAATAATTATCAACAATAGGTCAGAGTGAGTATATTCAGACATAGAGTCAGATGACGTTATCCAGAGGCGACCCAGTAAAATAAAAGGTAACGAAAATATACTTGCATGTTTTCAGGTTCACTGCATAGACAACCAGTACTAAGGGCCTCGACGTAAGCTTATTTGTTCACGTCGAAATAATCTTCTTTTGATCAGTCACATTAATATTGTTAACAATAAAGGCACAAGGCGTGCAACATTATCTACGCTGAAGACTATCAGATCAGACACGTTGTCAAAAGCAAGTCCAGACAGGAAATCTGCAAGGCACAAAAAGTTCAATTCTCTTTCTTTCTTTCATTAGACGGAAAGTAAGTTAAATTATTTCTTTTATTTATTCGACAGGAAGATTTCAACCTCTAACCACAAATTGAAAACAAAAGTTTTCCCAACGTGTAATTAACCTATCGAACTTAGTCCTGTCGCCAAATGGACAAAAAGTGCATAAGAAATGTTTTAAATGCGTTCCTTCCCGTTCTCCGATAGAAAAACAACTGAATGTTATGAAAGTAGACATGCTCTAATGAAATACACAATTGCAAAAGATTTAGTTGCCAGTGCACTAAAAAACAAACCATATTTGAGTGTGACATCCCACAGGCTACTAATTTACACACTCTCAAGACCCTGACACAAAAATTACATCAAAAAGATATCTTTGCCACAAAATCTGATAAAGGCAACAGTATTGTATTTTTGAACAAACTTGATTATCTGTATAAAGTTAACTATTTCCTCAGTATACTTGCTTCCAAGTCCTTCCTAAAGACCCCAGTACATTGTCCAAAGAGTATGTTAAATAGGCATTCAGTTTATGCAAAAGCATATTCTCTGATTTTGAACCAAAACTGTTAGCTAATATGAACTAACTCTGTGCCTCCTAGATTGTATGGGCTTTCTAAACTACATAAACAAGGTGTTACAGTTCATCCAGTTGGATCGTCATTCACTGCTCCATCTTGCAGACTACTTAGTAAACTGGCCACCTTAATTAAGGGCAAGACCAAATTCAAACCAATGCATGGTATTTCAAACTCTGTTGACCTTGTAAATAGGATAAAAGATATATCTGTCTCACATAGTGGTGAATTAATATCCTTTGATGGTTGCAGTTAGTTTTCCAATATACCAGTAGTGGATACATCGATATTCTGTCAGAATTAATGTTCAGGTCCAATGTCAATCCTGTGGAATCGAATGGCTGGAGCCTGACCACTCAGACTCATTTAGCAAAAATCTACTTCCAATTCTAAGTGACTCTGTATAAACAATTAGATGACTTAGCTGTGGGTTCCCCTCTTAGTCCAGTGCTTACTGAAATATTCATGTTCAATTTTGAAAAACATTTTCTGAAAAAAGAATCTTTGAGTGCAGATATAAAATAGTGGTTTAGATATGTAGATGTGTTGTGTACATACACTGGCACTACAAGACAGCTCAATACATTTTTGTAAAACCTGGACAGTCAGCATAAAAATACTCAGTTCACAATGGAGATTGGCAACAAATGCACAAACTTCTTAGATCTCACCACTGACATCAGTACACGGACTCGTTGTTTCCAAATTCACAGAAAAACTTTAACTACAGACACATTAATGCCTTCTCGCTCACAACACTCCAGAGCTCACAAATATGCAGCTTTCCACTCAGAAGTACACTATCTCCTGTCTGTCCCCATGCCCACAAATGATTTTAAGGCAGAGTCAGGCGCAATAAAATTTATTGCCTCAACCAATGGCTACAATCCGCTTCTGATAGACCGCATCTTACATAGGAAACAAAAACTGCAAACTATACTCCTCTTCTATGCCCCATCTTCTGCCTCTTATACTGTCTCCATCAAGAGGTGTACATTACCATATGTATGGGAGGCATCACAGATTGTAGCAAAGATACTGAAATCTTGCAAGTATAGGCTTTCCTACTATGTTAAGAACAACACAGCCCAGTGTATTTTCAATAGCAAAGATAAGATCCAGTTACTAGCCAACAGAGGGGTATACAGAAATACCTGTTCTCATTGTGCCAAGTTTTACAGTGGTGAGTCATGCAGGGACATAGCAACCTGGCTGGCTGAACATGATTGCAACTGGAGGTTGCAGAATTCTAGCTCCATATTAGCTGAACATAAACTGAATGAGGGTCACAGCTACCAGCGAGAGTCCCATTTCCTTCACTTAGCAAACAAAGCGCAAAACCTCAACCTGTTGAAGCCCTGTAAATTAACAAACGCGTAGGCCATAGCCCAGATCTAATTTTAAGTGACAAGACACAGCTTAACACTTCTCCTAAGTTTCACTTAATACTCTCTTTATTTCATTACTTCCCATACTGTCTGTTCCTACACATTCCCCCAGTTTTCTGCATCCATTGAGTTCTTTTATTTTACGGAAATTGTGTATGTAAACCATGTAGGCTTTAGTTACAGTTGTTAAGACTTTCTTTTAACTGGTACTTGTATTAATTTCTATGTCTAACACCTCTTGTAGTTGCGTTATCAACTATAGTTTCAATTTTACTTGCATCATTTATTTAATTTAAACTGTTACATAGGCATAGTGTTTATGTGCGTCCTGTTTGCTCCTATTATATTTGTATACTGTTCAACATTTTCCTTTTAAAATGCAGTACTACCACACTCTCAAACACGACATTTACTGTATGGTTTCTGGACAACATGATTGTGTAGAGAAGCAGCAATTAGTATGATTAATCAATAATTCAAGAACAGTCTTAATCGCATTTATTATTGTTATAATGCCGCCAACCGGTTTCAACCAGACGTAGGGGTCATCTTCTGGGCGTTTACATTGTTGGTCGACTGCTGGTGGTGTCACTCCTGTCTACATAGTTTCCTGCCATTATGTAGACCGGAGTGACACCACCAGCAGTCGACCAATGGTGTGAACGCCCAGAAGATGACCCCTACGTCGGGTTGAAACCTGTTGGCGGCATTACTGTATGGTCCCTCACACTCTTCCATTTTCCTGGATTTATTCGTTCAGGTTTATCTTATTGGTATTGGTTAAGTTGCTAATATGTTCTGTAGTTACATTGATAAATCTTTCTTTTTTTTAATTGGTTTGTGCATCACTCTCCATGATTTATACCTCCTGTAGTCAAGTACAATTTTATTTTATTTAATGGTTTTCTTTATTAATATAATCTTTTATACAGTCTTGGTGTTCCAGTTTTCTCCAGTTTACCCCATTTATATATATATATATATATTTACTGTTCGACTTTTTACTTTTTAAATTGCTTTACCACCAAACTGTCAAAGATGGTTATTTGCTGTACGTTTCTGCTTCAATCAAGATGTGTAGCATCTTTTCCAACGTTGTTTACAACAACTGTAACTTCTTTGACGACAATAGTCAGTAAACATCTGAAGACGGCCGTGTAAGCCGAAAACCTGTTAACTAAATAAAAGTAGTAGTATAGAAAACAAGCAGACAGGCGCTTTTCATTTATTATAATGTTGTTCTACCAAGAACCGAAGGAAGATTCAGTTAACAACAGAGAATGAAGACGATGCCCTCTACTCTGAATGTGAATGCGTTCAGTGAAGGGGGAACTTTGAAAGTGGTCCGATTTCCAAACTGGCTTTACACCCAAATAGTACATTTCTAGACGTGGGTACCTGATACAGACTCCATCTACTAAGCCTCTCTGATACCTCAAGAAGTCTGTTGTAGGAATTTTGAATCACCCTGAATGTTACATATGTCATCCTTCCTGTAGTGGCTGTAACGCCCTAATACCAGGCCATACTTTTAAAAACGGATCTGTTGAAGACATTGGCACATGTGTGTGCCTTGATGCAAGAGTCTTTGGCCTTCCACATTATACATACATCCTTTCATATTCCACTGCAACACACGAGCCATATTATCTGTGAGGGTTTTTCTCTCTCTGCCGTTTATTAATTGGTGTCGAGATTGTTGGCCTTTTGTAGTTGAAAGTACACAGAAACGCACATTGGCACTCTCCCACACACTTCATAATCCGTTACGTGTGTGGATGGGTCCTCTTCGGACTCATCAGACAACTCGAGTGTTGTATGTTTTGGCAGCTTTGCACTTGTGTCGCCCTTTTTATGTTTCTGTGCGGTCGTTTGAACTTCAACTTCAACGGCGGTGTTGGTGGTAACAAGTGTTAGGGTATGCTGTCTGCTGTGTACAGAGACACTATTGGTTCAGGTGTGGCTTCCTTTTTGGCACAATCGGTACTTTGCGTGCCAAGACCAAAGAAGAATCAATAAAAACGTTTCCAGTGGACGTTGGTATGGAAATACATACTTTCTAATATTTTATGAACGAATAGAGCGAGCCGCAATGTCCAGAATCTCTTTTCAAGGAAAACGCGTTAGTTTTACAGAAGAGATTTTCGTTCCCCAAAATGGTTCTAAGGATGACTGAAAAACGAACGTTCATTCACAACCTTAGTGTTGTGCTTCTTGAATTTCTTCCGATCGGATCATTTTTCGGCAGTGCCCCATGTATATGTTACACCTATATTTTCTAAGACAACCTTTCATCCATTCTGAAGACAAGTTGTTTGCAAAATTCTTAACTCACATTACAGTGTGAAGTAAACGCTCATATGTCTAAGATAATACTGTTCGTAACAGGAGAGTTAGTCAAAGATAAAACTTTATCCCTCTGAGAGTAAAGCAAACCAAACGCAAAGTCAGCGGATCCACAGTGCTTAGGAAATATTTGGTTGATTGTTACTGATGTCATATGTTATAATGTCAAGCAGTAAAGACCTAGGACAATATTTGGTATATGTTAGCACTGATATGAAATAAGTTGATTACATGATTTGTAGAGCTGGAAACCATGGTCTCTGTTCAGAAGGTTGCCTGCTAATTGTATTTAAACAGCATCCTTGGCCACTGAATCGAAATAAGATGAGGCCGTTGCCAGTATCTTAACTTCGCCGTACCCGATGTAATGAATAGTGGAAACACACTGTCCTCTCACATTAACATGACGACCTCTCAAATGCCTGAATAACCACCTTTCGCAGCGCGGATCCCTGTGAAACGTGCAGCAAGAAAGTGAATAAGCTTGTAGGAGGTGTCGACACGGATATGGAGCCATGCCGAATGCAGTGAGTGGCCAGGTGCTCTAGGTTTCGCAGTTGAGTATCCATAGCGCTAACGCCCCGATCGAGGTCGTCCCTCAGATTCTCGGACGGGGTTAAAAAAATGGTTCAAATGGCTCTGAGCACTATGGGACTTAACATCTTAGGTCATCAGTCCCCTAGAACTTAGAACTACTTAAACCTAACTAACCTAAGGACATCACACACATCCATGCCCGAGGCAGGATTCGAACCTGCGACCATAGCAGTCCCGCGGTTCCGGACTTAAGCGCCTAGAACCGCACGGCCACCGCGCCGGCTTGGGCTTAAAACCGGGGAGTTTGGTGGCCAGCGGAGTACAAAAATCTGATCCTGGTGCTCTTCGAGCCATGCATGTACGCTGCAACGTGTGTGACACACAGCACTGTCCTGCTGGTAGATGCAATCATGTCTAGGCAAAAGAAACTGCATTTAGGTGTGGATATGGTCACCATCGCTAGATGCATGATTTTGCTTACCTGTTGTGCCTTTCAGAATGACGAGATCAACCAGAGAATTCGCGAAAACGTTCCTCAGACTATAACGCTACCTCCTCCGGCCTCGACCTGGCCGACGGTTGTTGCAGGGCCACCCTCGGCAACTACCATATGTCCAGTGGGGTATAAAAGTCATTCATATAAAAAGAGCACCTATCGCCATTAAATAGACGTCCTGTTGCGGTGCTGGCGTGCAAACTCCAAACTTCGTTGCCTATGAGCAGCAGTCAGTGTGGGTCCACGAACCAAGCATCTGTTGTGGAAGCCCATAAGTAGCAACCGTCGCTGACGAGATACTGTTCATAGTCCCTTGCTTCATTGGGGCGGTTCGCTGCTCAACAGTGGCACGTCTGTTTGCCCATACATACTCCCGCTGCCATGGTTGACACCTACCATCAATGGCCTCAGCTGTTAAGTCCCATAGTGCTCAGGGCCATTTGAGAATGGTTCAAATTGCTCTGAGCACTATGGAACTTAACATCTGAGGTTATCAGTCCCCTAGAACTTAGAACTACTTAAACCTAACTAACCTAAAGACATCACACATATCCATGCCCGAGGCAGGAATCGAACCTGCGACCGTAGCGGTCTCGTGGTTCCAGACCGTAGCGCCTAGAACCGCTCGGCCATCGCGGCCGGCTACACTTGCTCTAAATAACTACTGCAAGTAGAACATCCTACCACCAAAGTCGCCACAAAATTCTGCATTTGATGCATCGGTGAAGTGTAACGTTTTGGTGTACTACATGAAGTACCCGTAGGGCTTTTCGTTAGTCGGTAGCAGCACATGGTTCACACACGTATCAAAAGTTATGGCTTAGTGAAAGAGAGAGGTCTGTTACTCGTGTTTCTCTAATTGCACATCATACTACTGTTTTCATAGCACGCAAGAGCTCTTGTCGTAACTGATGAGAGTTCCCTGAAATCCAGCGACAGTTTCTCTGGGAGTTCGTATACCAGATAAATGCAGCCAAGCTATGAGAGAATAAAAAAGAAGGTCAAGATCTGCAATGTCACTATTTTTTAACGTTTGATTTTGAGCGTATGTACTCGTACAAATCTGTGAGTAGAGGCTACTGTTGCAGATCATAGAAGCGGTACATCTCTTTCATTTTTCAGCTGACAGTGTCCTGGAATTTTTTTCAGTGAAAGACTCAGCAGTTAATCCGCAGTTATCTCCACACTGAATTTTCTTTGGTATTGTTGATAAACCATCAGAGATGTTACCTACAAACAGTCACATACTCTGCATCGTGCCTTCACTGGACATCTACTGTTTCTATTGCCTTCTTGGAGTAATCGGTATGGTGGCTATAAAGCGTTGGAGACAAATGGCTACATGTCTCGTTTAATAGAAATATCAAATTTCTTTTTACTGCACAATTTTCCTTCCACTAAAGATATAAGAAAAAGAATTATTTATGTACACCTTGCGAATGTAATCATTTATAATTGCCAATATCCCTACCTGCGGGTAGCATCGTATAGCAACGCGTATTGCTCATGCAGCACTACTTCGAGCCTTTGAAATCTCTGCTAACTTAAATTAGGATGGTAATTTGAGAATATTTAGTGGAATTTGGCATCGCATGGGAATTATCCTTTTTTTCAGGGATTAAAAGAGAGAAATCTCTCACTTCTGCTAATTAAGAAAGTTTTGTAAACAACAACTCGTTAATTATAACACATTCTGACGAGTAGGCTAATAGGTTTTTCTGGTTTTTCATCATTTCATGTCATAGTATTTCCACATTGACAAGCGTGGTACTGGAGATCTCTCGAAATAGTATAATGGTTGCTCTCTAGTTTTGCTACCATTCAGTTTTATTCGAATTTAGAGGTTGTTAGAAACATATATGCTGCTGTCAAGCAAATGCTTGAAAGGCATAACAGGCGACTCAGTTTCACATATCATCACGCCATTTGATGGAGTACTTATCTTCACGAGGCCTGATCTCCCCATTTGCATCAAAAACAATATAATGAAAATAGTTTTGTGCATTGTATTTGACAATAACGTCCAATAAAATATCATAAATATGATATTTCCAATAAAATACAGTAAATATGATACCCTCAACTATTGACTGGAGTGGGTAATGTATATAAACCAAAAGGGAATACTCTTATAAAACACTCAAAATCATTTCTCACTCAAATTAGCTCTAAGTGCTTTGAACTTGAAAAGAAGTAAACGTATTTATAAATTCATTACACACAGTAAAACGAAAATCTTATGACATTTAAATTAGCGCTTACCACGTGACTGATTCCTTCATTTCTTAGTTCATGAAGAACACCACTTTTCTACATCTACATCTATATCTACATGAATACTCTGTAAATCACATTTAAGTGCTTGGCAGAGGGGTCATCGAATCACGTTCACGATTCTTTATTATTCATGTCACAATGTGCAGTTTCTTTATATTCGCAGAAACAAAACACATGTATTATAAATAAGAAAACGTTAATTAATTAATAATTTTGCTGTACTAATATATGTATGAAGTAGTCGCAGTTTTATTTTTCCTCGTCTTTCTGAATGATACAGTTGGTTCTATAGGCCAGTGCCTGAAGTCATTTGAAATGAAATAAATAAAAACAGTGTAACATTCAATACAAAGTAAAAAAGAAGAAAGTAGTCACCAAATGTCCTAAATATTTGAGGGATTCTACAAACCAGGTTCTTTATTTTGAAGGTCACTTTATTCCCATAAACCAAATGGAGCAGCATAAAGTAAATGAAATCATATGATTTACAGCCGCGCGGGGTTGCCGCGCGTTCTACGGCGCCATTCCACGGTTCGTGCAGCTTCCCGCCGTCAGTGGTTCGAGTTCTCCCTCAGGTATGGGTGTGTACGTTGTCCTTAGCGTAAATTAGTGTGAGTTAGATTAAGTAGTGTGTAAGCCTAGGGACCGATGATCTCCGCAGTTTGGTCCCATAGGAACTTACCACAACAACAACATGATTGATTAGTCGCCCTCTATAGTCGAATCGGCGTAAGCTGGTCCCTGATAGTTGCAGTGGCCTGGGCGTGGTAGCTGCACGGACATACCTCAACCAACAACGTTAGGCGATTTTGTAAACGTCTGCATGATAATGCCTCAGTGTTGACACAGCTCTGTACACGGTTACTGTTTCCGCTCGCATCCGTTAGAGCTCCGCGATAGCTGAAAGCTTCCCTCAGCGTTGTGATCTGCCAAGGATCTACTTACGCCGTCTCAACTATAACTGCTGCATTAGGACAACTGGATTTATCGAGCATTAGGAGCCATGGCTAAAGAAGTATGAGTACACTGTGTTATTATTTTGAATCTTTAATTCACTGCAACAGTGATACGTTAGCTTACTGTAGAACCACAACACATCCCATCCACGAAATTCCACTTCGATTATCGTCACAGTTATTCTTCTAATGTATATTGTAATTCGTTATGTGGGACTGCTAAGTAGTTCCACTGACCTAAAAACTCCCACATTGTAAAATGTAAAACTGTAAACGTAGAACTTTATCCGTTTTAATACGACGTAGACTAGTAAAATTCAATTGTTCCACCCCCAGTTGCCCACTTCTGCTTATGGTGAGTGCTGCTGCCTACGGTGATATACGAAACATAATGTCCTGTACTCAGCTGCAGATTCTGTTCTTGCGACATTTATTTATGACTCATGGTACTGGGAATCTAAGACACAATTTTGATTATGATTTCCGTTACTGCAATAAGTCGAATATCCTGATCACATTATTGTAACTTTTCACTCTGGATCTTTCGTCCAGGGTGGTTGACATCTCCCGTGTTACCCGTTAACCGGAATAGCGCCAAATGTGTTAGTTAACACACCAGCGTTTTTTGTGCTCTAAATAATATCGACTGCCCTACACATTGTTAAATCTTTCTGTATTTTTATATTCATTATCTTTTATTATGTGAAATGTTCCGAAACATCCCGTAACATCTGATTTCAGTGGACTACATTTTCTGTTGATCTTTTCGTAAATGTGACGCTTTCGTCTTCAAAGTGACATGAATGCCATTGATTTTATTTTGTAGCAATTTACCGTTTGTTTTCTAACACTTCGGAACATTTTATATTTATCCGTCTTTTTGACTGAAGTTATCAATCTTCAGTTCCTTTGTTTGATGTCTGATTCTTGGTCGAGCACATAGGTACTATTTTGGAACTTCCTAGACCTATTCGTTAGAAATCGATTACTTTTTTTTTTTTTAGTTTTAACACACTGAAAACATGAAACCTCCTATCAAGTCCGTTTCCATGGGATGTTTTTATACATGCAGATGTCGCAAGAATAGAAAATTGTAGTTAAATGCTCCAACAGTTGCAGAGAATTGACGCTAATTGCAAGAAATGTCAGTTTACGGTCAACATAAATAACTGTAACGTATTGCGCACAAATTGGCCGAAAGACCAATTGCGGTTCGACTGCGTTATTAGCAGACTGTCATTGTAGTCTCACCTGAAAATTTCTAGCGTTATGTACAGCGTAAAGTAGAATGATGATATAAATATAAGTGTAGAAAAACAGTTGCTCGAAAAGAGATTCATTGAAAGGATACTAAAAAACTGTAACTCATTCATGTCGGTGGTAACCATTGTTCAACTGATTCTTGAGTATCGTTCCTCATTCGTAGACCTTATCAGGTGGATTTATCTAGGACCTAGAGGAGATTCAAAGAACTAAGGAAGATTTGAGTTTATTGTTTCGTCGACGACAGTGGTGCTACAGACGGAGCACAACATCGCCCTTTCAAGGGAACGATTTCGTAATTGCCGTTAAGCGATATAGGGTAAACTCGGAAAATGTAAATATGGGTAGTTGCAGAAGTCCATCGTTCTCACGGACGTACACAGGTAAATAAAAAATCGAATCACCACAACCGTATTGGCAAACAAATTTATTTCACATGGCTACTTTCGTTGCAACACTAAAGCTGTCATTAAGGTCTCATTTACCAAAGAACTATTGGTACAGTTACAGCGCCTAAGTGTGATAGCTGAATAAACTCAAAAAAGCATCGAAAATTAACTGAAACTATAAATGGAATAACAACAATTACGCTGTGAGTGTAAATGTCAAACACATATGTTTATCACAGACTGTGAAATTTTACCACACTCTACATTCTATGGTCTGCATGAGAATTCCCTCAACATTAGCTTCTCCTGCGTTTCGGGACAGGTTTGTCCATTTGCTAGAATGAGAGACAAGAATTCTCGTCTATTTACTTCCGACCACTCTTTTGTTACACTTTTTTTTTTCTTCAAACACGCCATGATACTTTCAATATTGATATCATTGAATTCCAGGTCCAAATTGCGTCTCTTTTCCGTTACGGTTCCCTATACATTATGCCATCATATATGATGTAAGTGGCGTATTTTAGAGTTGTATTCTCGTTGTACCGTTTTCAAATTGTACCTAATGTGTAATTTTGACTGGAACTTCCCAAACTGTTTTACATTTTAATGTTATATGCACCATTTTTCGAGAGCGTGTTGTTGTAGTTGTTGTACATATGGCCGATCATTTATATGCCGTGTATGTTAAGAGCTGAGTGCTCTGTGCTCTGGTCTCACAACACTGGTACGATGTAGTCACGGACAGCTACTTATATTTGTACCACACTGTCTACGTGCTGTTGTAGGTGTGTTGCCCGTAACACTGTCTTGATTAATTTTGTCTAAGATGTGGTATTATATGTGGATGACGTACATGAAGGTGATCTTTGCAAATTTATCGTTAGTTTCCTTACCATTACGAGTTTGTGTTTATTATCTATTGACAAAACAGTGCATATGAGACTCGTGATTCCAGCATTCACCATTATCTATGAGATTTTATATTTCCCAAGAGTTTCTGACTAGGTTGTTAATTTTTTTTCCTTTGAGGTCCTCTGTCCCAAACACAGTATTCAGATATGCTGTTGTGTATTTATATTTATCTTGCGATTAGCCTGTACCATTTCGGTTCTTTACTGTTACCTTTCATTCCTTACACCACTTTTATTTCCTTCTTCATAAGTTTTCTATACATTAACGCACATTTTTCCAACTGGATCCTATCTGATATTTTGTCCCTTCGTTAAATCTAACGTTGCTTTAGACTTAGTTGTATTATACTGGTACAATTTGTAAGTGAACCAAATGTTATCTTTTGTAAGTTCCACCTTTCTTTCGCATGTGGCAATAGCTACATGTACGGTGACTATGATATAGTTTTCATTGTATGCTTTTGCTTTCGTATACCTTCACCCATTTTGTGATTCTAGTGTCGGTTACATTTAAAAAATATGTCTATTTGACATACACGCTCAAAGTGTAATTCTTGTTATTCCATTTATGACTGTAGTCTTTTTGTGGTGCATTTTTATATTAATTCACTATCAGGCACTGTAGAAACATGAATTGTACTTCGGTAAACATAACCTGAAGATGGCTTAAGTGTAGCGCCGAAATTATTGTTTTGAAATAAATTTCTTTGAATATACGGCTGTGGCGGCTCTTTTCTTTTTTATAAATTTGGATGAGATTTGAAAAATTCAAGTCCACAATAAGATACCAGTGTTTTACCAATTAGCTACTTCACACATCACGACTCAGCGAAATAAACCTATTTCGTTAAGGATCTGTTTGACAAGTGAGTGCATCATGGAGGTGCCTATCTCCCAGGAGATGTGGTGGCACCAGAAGAGACGCTTTAATGTATCATGTAGTTCCATCTCCGATATCGTTAGTGCAGCAATCACAGACCACAGTAAGTAAGATGATGTTGGAAATTTCAGCTGGACAAAAATTGTAGACTTCCATTAAGGAACTGTATGTTGGCAACATGGCTAGAGCCACTGAGAAATTTGTAGTTGACTGCTCGTTTCTGTTCCATAATGTACATACAGCAGATGAGGGGTTCATTAGGAGGAACAGTTT
This sequence comes from Schistocerca serialis cubense, assembly GCF_023864345.2. Classification (NCBI taxonomy): domain Eukaryota; kingdom Metazoa; phylum Arthropoda; class Insecta; order Orthoptera; family Acrididae; genus Schistocerca; species Schistocerca serialis. The sequence continues at coordinate 216,706,367 of NC_064638.1, forward strand.
TAAACCTAATACGAAACATCAATTAGGCCTTTGTTTCTGTGAATAGACTGTTATGTCCGCTCGTCGAATCCGTACATTTGCTGAAGTTACATTCTTTAGAGTGTAAATGCAGATCATTTTTCTTTTAAGACTTTGTGAGTATTTCTGTTATTGAAAAACTCAGATGCAGGTAGCAAAATTCATTCGCGTCATCCTGAAATATTTCTAATTTGAAACACGCGAAATATTAGACATTTGACTGCTTGTAAACAATGCACATTTAGTGCAGCCAAGAGATGCTGGTTGCAGAAAAATTTCTTGTGGTTTCCTCTTGAGAGAGGACCGTCGTCTTCCTTTACGTTGGCTTTGGCCCCTAAGTACACTCAAGTTCTTCCTTGACGAGGAAAAGTTCCGTCCAGGACGAAAACTTTGGCAGTTAGGGGCCTCGCTTTATGGCGCCGCCTGCTGACTTGTGTTGCTGATATTCTGAGTTATGACCTCCGAATAGCAAGAGGAAGCCCGACGACCCTCACCGGCAGTAAACCGGAAAATAATTTCCCCCACACGACACTTTGGGTGATCGCTTATTTCTTGAAGACTGCGTAGTGGCAACAAGATGTATCTTCTAGAACTGGTCCTCTGCAGATACGACAAACAAGTGGGAACACTGCTTCCGTTCTCGTGGTATACGAGTATTCCTCTCCGACATAATAAGCTGGACATCATACGCAAAAGTAAGGTAGCATGTTGTTGTTACTCGTTGATCCTGTACACCGCTAAAATCAATTCATATTTGATTTATAATTCCGGTCGCAACAAAGCAGTATCAGAATGATAGCCAGTTATCTGTTACCATGATAGAAGCATTTTGTTTTATCACCTTTATGTCAGGATTGATTCCTCAAACGAGAACAGCGTCACAGTACACAATTTAGATATACAGTAGAGAAGAAGATTCTGTATATTCCATTCATATTCCAAGATGAACAGCCGCAATATTTTTAATACACAGCTGTTGGTACAAAACGATATATATGTACAATAATTTACATAGAAGTCGAGAATGGAAGAAGTCAATTCCAAATGCATACGATATATACTACTACGACACACGGAAGATCCATTTAATAACTTTCTTGACAGAGAACCTTCTAGCTTATCGATGGAAAATCAGCGCGTTATTTTAGAAAATTATATAACCATCATCACAGCGATTAAATTCTCCACTATGTATAAAACCGAGTTCAAATACCAATGAGTACATCATTTCACCAGAGAATAAGCGAGAAATTATGTTTCTTGATGAAATAGATATACAAAGATGTATTAAGGTGTGTGATCCTCTCATACATCCCCTCCTTCCAAAGGTAGAGCATTATTATGCGTCTTTTCCTCTATGTTTACTTCTGATTTCGTCACTCGTTTGTAGTTGTTAGGTATAGTTGATTACACTGTTCAGACTTTGCAGCAGTCATGAGCTGGATCTTCAGATTGACAGTTTGTATGTAAGGCTTACCTCACAGACGCTCTTTAGGAAGCCCATATGGTGAAATAACTGTCCAGTTATTTTGGCTTTTAAATTTTATGTCACGTAAAATAATTTCGTTCCTCCGTTATCTGGTTTTTCTTGCTTAGGGCATATGCCAAAACTTCTTGTCAAGGGTTAGCGAATTTTCAAAGCGCAAACATTGTGTTAACCACTAAATTTCGTGTTACACTGTTGGAAATAGTTCCAATTGTGAACTAAGAGGAAAATTGTTGCTTAGAGGAATCTCAAGCTCTCATCAATATTGAGCACAAAAAACATAAATTTTTGTTTCCACGCAGACGTTTATTTCGGCATAGCGCAACTGTTAAAGCAGCTTCTCCACAGATCGGAATATTGTTGAAATGATTACATCCCGCCTCCAGCTGTTTGTCTTGCTCATTTTCTTCTTTGTAATATTACACCGTATTAGCTAGAAGCCACTTTCAGGTGTCATAAAAATAACCAGTACGGATTCAGTGCCCCATAAATCAGTCAAACTTAAAGTCAATGAGACGCCACATACGCAGATACAGTACGAGGGGAGTTTACTCATATATCGTTATTTGTTGTGGCTTTGTTATGTAGAACATACTATTATAGAAATCAATTGACTGCAGCTCAGACTTTCACATGACGAATAAAATCTTCCACACTGTCTGTTTAAATACTTTTATTAAAAATTCGCTATCTGTTTCATACTAATAAAGACTCATCCTCTTGTGACGGAGACAGATGGCATGCTATCTGACAACGAGCGATGGGACTTGGCTCTAAGAAATCATTTTATCTCATCACGACCGTTTGAAAGAAACTATCACCTGAACATCTATCTCTGCTGAAGCGAAATCGCTAGTAAATTTTTATAAAAGTTTTTTAACGGCCAGTGTGGCATATTTTGTTCACCATCATTCTGAAGAAACAAGATAGGCACCTACTGTATTATTATTTTGACTGTTAGAGTATAAACCATGGCTATTTTATTAAACGTATCACATCACTTCTAACCCTGTATGAGAGGACTTGATAGACGCAGATTACATATTAGACCAGTGTACGACATATCTGTACATAGGTTCCATGATTTCAGTAATCCGGCTGTGTAGCCACAGTTTGTAACCTTAGCATGACCTCTTTGCAACAGTATTTTTAGCAATTCCGAACTCTCATTAACCAATTGTCATATCACAACGTGTAAGTCGAGTTTGGTGCTGACTGGTAAAACAAGTAATTTAAAATTTCTGTCAGCACTCATATTTGTACCGATAGTGGTACAGCTTACAGATATGACATTTTTCCGCTCATGTATACTGGCTGGGGCACTCTGAAATTAAAGCATTCGGAAGAGCCTAGACTGGAGTAATGTGCAAACTGTTTCTTGACACATGCGGTATCCTGAAATCGCCAGTAAGTCGTTATTAAAGTTACGCTATTTCGAGATCTGGTTCACAAATGCGTTTCATCTGTAACTGATTTTTGATGCTCTGATTTCCTACTGGATCTTTTTATCTCGAAACGGACTTAGGTAGAAATTGTGCACTAGTGTAACTGTCAGTTATATGAACCCATAGAAGACAGAAACAAAGCTATTAAACCGATATATTCAGTCAGCTGTAGGAGGAATCTGTGCCAGGGTACAATTCGGCAAATCACTGCCAATGGTGAAGCAGTCGATAAGTGACAGGAATAGTCGTAACACAGACTGAAGGTGTAACGCCAAGTGCTTCATTTAGTAATCAGACATTTAACCACTGAGAGAAGCAATCTGTGAATCAGTAATCAACATATTTCTCGGTAATAATCCCCTATAAAATAAATGTTTGCCATTTCTTGAAGATGTGGCGTAGTAGTACCGGTGATGCCTTCGAACTCAGATGTTCTGGATTCAAATTTTCGTTTAGCTACCAAGATTTCGATTTTCAAGAGTTTTCCATGTGTCATCTTTCTTGAATATGGCTCTGAGCACTATGGGACTTAACATCTGTGGTCATCAGTCATCTTTCTTGAATATGTTTCGGCAACACGATACCCTAGTCCCCTCTACATCCTTGTTCAGCTGAAGACATACCTCACCTCTTATCCAATCATCGTGGATGAGACATGATACTGAGCTTGATCATTCTGTGCCTCCACAATTATGTAAACGTTAACAAAACCACGACAGATATATTTCGGTTAAAATTATTACGCCTCAAAAAGTTTCGGCCGAAACGAACACCTTCAGGTAAGTTCGAAATTTCACCAACAGTGTTCGTAACTAATTCCTACTAACTGGCAGAAATGCGCCAGTGTCACGCAGCAAACAAGTTTAGTCGCCACACAGAACGCTAGAACGCAGTTTCTGGAACATACAGAGTTCACTGAAACCATTTTCAGATCATTTGGCACAAGCTCAGCCTATAGTACAGGCAGGGAACTTGATGCTGCGTCGTGCTGTACAGCTACAACAGCACAGATAAGAGCGTTTTGTGAGCTCACACGTGTCAGCACGAACTTGAGCGAACCGGCTACTAGCAGCAGTGGGCCTGTGGACACACACACATCTAGTCTGTCTTCCAGTGACGTCACAGCATCGACGTGCCCGGCTCGATTGGCGCCATCAGATGATCACTTTCAAGATGGAATGGCACACCATTGTCTTCAACGATGCAAGCTGATTCTGTCTGCACGCAAGTGATGGACACACACGAGGTAGATCTAGTAAGTGCCGTCTCGCAGAGTGCGTATACATCTGGGACACAATGGCTCTATCCGAGACCTCACGGTCTTGAGCGCGATAACCTACAACTGTCACTCCCCTTTAGTGTTTCTGGACGGCACGCTTACCAGCGCTCGGTGAGCGCAGACTGTTGTTAGACCCGTTCTTTTGCAGTTCTTGCGAGAGGAAGGTGACGTGTTATATCAACAGGATAGTGCTCACCCACACACTGCCCGTGAAGCTCAATGTGTTCTGCAAGACGCGCAGCAGCCTCCCTCGGCAGGACAATCCCCGGACTCGTCTTCCATCACGTGTGTGGACGAGATGTGACTCGAGCAACTCCTCAACCAACAGCACTTATGTGAGCAGGTCGAGCGGGTGTGGCATAACGTAACCCAGGACAGTTTCCGCCATCCGTAGAATCGACTGGATCTCAGGTTCAGTGCCTGCATCGTCGCCCATGGGGGCTACGCCACGTATGGTGTTTGAGGGTGTTTCAGCATGGGTCTACGCCCCGTGCCTCAGGACCTCGTGTGCTGCTGATCTTTAAATGTAACATTTTCATATATTTCATAGGCACTGCTGCAACAATAAATCTTGAGTGAATTAGGAACCTCTAAAAGGGTGTACTAAATTCTCTGCCGCCAGTGTAGATACTTTATCTAGACGCAGAAGCGACAGATCCTCTGATGGACATAACATTCAAATCACGTGATGTAACTATTATCTGAATTGGAGATCCGACAGCGAGATCTGTGTTTCGCATACGCTATACGGCCAAACTCTGAATATTTCACAAGCACACGTGAAGTCATTTCGCGACGGAGCTGAGCAAGAACAGAAGGGACATAAACTCCGGGCATATTTATTCAGATATGCGGGAGCGGCCTGCGCACATTGCTAGCTGCACACGAGACCGCCACTTCCGCTTTTACGCAACTCCCCCTCCGTCCCGTGACTCCGGCCCTCAGGGCTGGCTGTACCTGCGGGACGAACTTCACCTTCTGCTCTAGAATCTAATCTGCATTTCAATGTTCGTCTGCGAAGTTCGGGCCAGTGTCACCTAATCCGAGACTAGCGCTGTCGCCTTAAAGGAACCAAACACAAAACTCTTGGTACGTATAGATCCTAGGTAAAAATTTGACGGTTATGAGCGTGTTGTTATCATACAGATTTATTTAAACAATAAAAGAGCACTTGGAATCACTTGAGAAGTGGACGGAACTGCACTACTGGCCATTAAAATCGCTACATCACAAAGATGACGCGCTGCAGACGCGAAATTTAACCGACAGGAAAAAGATGCTGTGATATGCAGTTGATTAGCTGACATGAGGAAAGTTTCCAACCGATTTCTCATACGCAAACAGCAGTTGACCGGCGTTGTCTGGTGAAACGTTGTTGTGATGCCTCGTGTAAGGAGGAGAAATGAATACCATAAAGTTTCCGACTTTGATAAAGGTCGGATTGAAGCCCAACGCGATTGCGATTGTCCTATCGCGACATAGCTGCTCGCGTTGGTCGAGATCCAATGACTGTTAGCAGAATATGGAAGCGGTCGGTTCAGGAGGGTGCTGGATCCCAACACCTCGTATCGCTAGCAGTCGAGATGACAGGCATCTTATCCGCATAGCTGTAACAGATTGTGCAGCCACGTCTCGATCCCTGAGTCAACAGATGGGGACGTTTGCAAGACAACAAACATCTTCACGAACAGTTCGACGAAGTTTGCAGCAGCGTGGACTATCAGCTCGGAGACCATGGCTGCGGTTACTCTTGACGCTGCAACACAGACAGGAGCGCCGGCGATGGTGTACTCAACGACGAACCTGGGTGCACAAATGGCAAAACGTCATTTTTTCGGATGATTCCAGGTTCTGTTTACAGCCTCATGATAGTCGCATCCATGTTTCGCGACATCTCGGTAAACGCGCATTGGAAGGGTGTATTCATCATCGCCATACTGGCGTATCACCCGGCGTGGTGGTATGAGGTGCCATTAGTTACACGTCTCAGTCACGTCTTGTTTGCATTGACGGCACTTTGAACAATGGACGTTACATTTCAGATGTGTTGCGACCCGTGGCTCTACCCTTCATTTGATCCCTGTGAAACCCTACATTTCAGCAGGATAATGCACGACCGCATGTTCCAGGTCCTGTACGGACCTTTCTGGATACAGAAAATGTTCGACTGCTGCCCTGGCCAGCACATTCTCCAGATCTCTCACCAATTGAAAACGTCTGGTCAATGGGGGCCGAGTAACTGGCTCGTCAAAATACGCCAGTCACTACTCTTAATGAACTGTGGTATCGTGTTGAAGCTGCATGGGCAGCTGTACCTGTACACGCCGTCCAAGCTCTGTTTGACTCGATGCCCAGGCGTATCAAGGCCGTTATTACGGCCAGAGTTAGTTGTTCTGGGTACTGATTTCTCAGGATCTATGCACACACATGGCGCGAAAATATAATCACATGTAAGTTCTAGTATAATATATTTGTACAATGAATACCAGTTTATCACCTGCATTTCTTCTTGGTGTAGCAATTTAATGGTCAGTAGTGTATAATGACAGGGAGTAGATGGTTTCCATTAAATTACACATTGAAACTGGTGGAGAGTTCAGCGTGTTTCACACGGCCTCTAACGCCCTCACAAACTGTTTGTGCAAATTACAATAACTGTGTAGTAGTCATCGTGACATTTCAGGGATAAGGCTATCGGTTCCAATACACAGCTCCAACTAGATGTGAAAATGGCGATCTATTGCCAGAAATGACAATCTCCTTTCCCTTTCAACCCCAGCCAAAATAATACGTGCTAATCGTGATTAAAATTGAATCACTATCAGACAGATAAGGTAGTGGTACTTACAATTTCACATAATAAACTGAAATATCAAGTGTAGTTATTACTTGTCAATACAGCTTTAAGGTCACTACGGACAGTACCACTACATAATTAATTTCTTGTCATAGAAGTGATTCTCTAACTGGGAATTAACTGCATCAGGTGCACCAGGAGAGGATTTCGTCGCCTGGCGGGACAACAAGGTATTTTAATCCGAATAAAGAAGCATATGGTCAAATTTTTAAGAAAATGCTATTGCTATAATATGAACTGTAATTATTGTGAACCAAATAACACGCACGCGACAACGTAAATGCGTCGCGATACAACAGAGGTTACGTATTCACGCTTCCTCTGTTTAATCCGAGCAGTATTATTAAATTAACTTTTCTGGATAAAATATTAAATGTTATTTCACTGAATAATGATGATCCAACGCCGAAATACTACGTGGAAACTCTCAACTACATTCATTTACTAAGAAACTGACGAAAAAAGCCGTTACTAAGTGAAGAGTTTGCCACATAACAATTATTCGAGGAAGATGACTTCTCATTTCTTTAATGGCACTGATTACTTTCCAGTTTTAAGATTCAAAGTTTTAATAGCTGATCCACTATAAAAGCAAGAAAAAAATATCTTTTCATTTTTTATTTTTTTATTAATGTAAATTCCTTAATATCACAAATACTTTTGGTGGTTTTTGTTTGCCTATAGTTATACAGATTATTTCCCCTATCACATCCGGTTGCACTTGCGAGTAGGTAAATGATCTTATCCGAGACAACAATGACATGAGGTTAATCACTTAAGCTAAGTACATTGCTAGAATGCACATTGACTAGCCAACCGATGCACATTGACTGTCTTTTACGTGCTAAGCGTTCCCAACCGTCAAATTACTGTGGCACAACACGATGATGGTCCTCGACTCTTCACTGAATTCCTGGATACAACTCTGTGTCTCTGTGCGTGTGGCGTCCGGTGATTCTGGCTGAAATTTCTGCCAGACACGGCGTGACTCGCTGCTAAGGCAGCCATTTGTACTTCACAATAATGGATTGTACGTTATTTCGGGCAGTTGTCCTCAATAACATACGGGAATAATAAAGTACACGAAAATACTTAATTTCACATAGTGGAATTTTTTCTAGAGTTCATTTAGCGTAAATCATTAAGGACACAAAAGAAATTTCGTGAATAACTAATCACCTGAGAAACTGAACCACAGATGTAGTAGTCGTTTTTGAACGAAACCTAACGTCGAATATCGGTACTGTCAATGTCAATGTCGCAACTGGGAAAGAGTGAGAACCCGTTAATATCGTATTCTTTGTGTGTAATAAATTCGGCATTTGTATCTGCATTAATGTGTGAAGTAATTAAACATCTCTCTGGTGATTATTTACTCTTCGATTAGCCAGCCGACGGTCTCCAAGGTCACATATCGGCGCTAGGTGTCAACACTTCGTGGTCTTTTGTGATCATTGCTGCCAACCTCAGTGTGGCACTGCGTTGCATGGCAAACCCTTGTGCTGTGTTTCATTTAGTGTTGTTTTGAGGCGGATCGAGTACGATAAAGTTCGATTATTCGCTTTTAAGTATGTGAGCTACCTGATGACAAAACAGATATTAATTTTAGAGTTAATAATTCCCTGTTTACAAAAATGAGCGATTTGGTGCCAGATTAAATTAAGGGAAATTCTCATGCACATGTAGTGCCTAGCTAGAAGAGTCATTCCATTAGCTTTTATCGTATGACATTAAGACTTTACTTTCGAAAATTTATGCATATTTTCGAAAATTTAATCATATTTTTGACACTAAGCTTCAAAAAGAAAATAATTGAAAAATTACAGAATCAGTTGATGGACACTTTTATGAAGTGAAATGAAAATTGGGAACATGATTGTTCTCACTTTTACCCTGTATGGAGACATTATAATGAAACTGGAAATCCAGATGAAGTTATTTCACAAGATCAGAAGAAAACTGTAGAGTCATTTTGCAATACTTATTGATGCTTAGCTTTTCAATGGCTTGACTAATATATATGCGCATAATTTAAATTTGACTGGTAGGCAACTGAATAACAATTTTGAATGTGTATCGTATCATAGATAGTCTTAAAATCAACTACCAAAAAAGAAACAAAATATCTTCAATGGATATGAAGCTGTCTTCACCTGGAGTGACTAGTGAAAGTCTCAGATACCTTTCATTAAATGTTGAAGCAACTTCAGTGATTTGATTGTAGTGACAGAAACTGGTTATTTGTATTAAGCAATATAAATTAACAAGCAATGTTGAATTTGAGGATTTGTTTACTCAGTTGAAAATTTAAAGATGCAAAAACTCAGTTTAAATATATATGATCTTTATGTGGAAATTATATAATTAAACAAATTATTAGATCAAATACATACTTCTGATGATTTTGCTGTATTGTCCACTTTAGAAATATGGCAACAAATATTTAAGAGACGAAAGATGATCCCATAAACTTGTATAAGTTAATTTTATTTCTACAGTCTATTGCACCACTTCAGTATTCAAAAAGAGAAAATTTTTCTGATGAATATTAAGTGGTGAGATAAAAGAAACACGTATTGTTTATTTATCTCAGCTTAAAATTTTGCTTTGCAGATGTTCAGCGATGGCAATTATTAAATATTGCTAAAAGCAACAGAAATTATATTTTTAAACAAAGTAATTAAGCAAAGTAAACAATACTTTATTTTGATAAGTCGCATTTTCTTGCATTTAAGAACCAATACATTTTATTCTCTCAAAAAAAGGTGTCAGCTCTAATCCTTGATGCCCATGTGGATCGCTCTTGGCGTGAATACTGATTGGCAGTTACTCCAGTGCACCTCGCACCAACTGGTGAGTGCCCCACGTTACGAACCACTTCACCTTAATCTCCTGAACTAACAAAGGAAAAGTGTTAAATTTGCATCTGTTAGACAGCTGGAGCACAGCAAGAATTAAAATTTACAATCATGGTTACAGCAGTAGTACAAACGCAGTTTCTTACGTGCTGTACATATTTAAATAAAAACAGCAAAGAAATTAAGGAGTTGCGGTTTCGGCTGCACTGATTTGTCTCACGTTACTCACCTAATCAGTTCCCCGTAAAAACAGTACCATAATCATAGAAACCTTGTTGTCCTTCTTTCTTTCCCTTTCTAAATCAAGATAGAACTGCGGTACTAAAAATTTTGTGTTTCCCTCTATGTGTGAAGCGGTAACAAAGCAGTCTGTGTAAAGTGGTACAGACTTGTTGTCGGGATTGAGCGAGGCACGGCGTATGACTCGTAGGCTGCGTAACAGAATGTGCTATTATTTAGATATGATGTACGAAATAAAAAAATGAAAAAGGACAATTATGGTTAATGCATTCATTGTCGTAATCAAATCTTCCTAGAATTAATGTAAAATATTACGATCTTGCTGTGAGATCAAAGCACATTTTCTAAGTGGACGGTATTCTGCGGAGCACATATTGCGATTTGAACGTTTGCACGTGATTTGTACTGAATGGTTTTCGGAGTTCCTCGCAGAATGTAAAAGACAATTCAAATAAATTGTTATCTACAGTGGTGTGAACCGTGATTTATGATAGGCGTTCACATGTATTTAGGACAATGTTTGTTATTATTGCGCGCAGTTGAATGAACATGAAGAATGCCACATTTCTTTTATTGTGAATTAAAACTTTGCTTTCCAAAATCAGTTGTGTCGTACGTTGCAGTGAGCTGCGAATCGAACGCTTACGCGACTTTTGTGTGTTTTTGGTCCAAAAGGAACTATTTTTCGTAGTAACGAACCATACATCACACTATTAGCTGTCTAATGCTGTTTACTATTCGCCACTCGGAGTTCCATTGGTTTGTAGTATACCACATACAGACAGCGAATCGAACAAATTGTTATTTAAACTATTTTCCTTTTCGATATGATAGAAAGATCGTTAACTAAGTGTGTAATGAAACAAAATTTTTAACAGTGCAAATTACGTTTCTTGATCTTAGGGAGGCAAAATCCTGTTCTTCATATACAAACCCGTCATCGACATTACGATTTGCTTACATAGAGGGGAAGAGGTCAATGATTGACAACATAATGTTCCCCTTCCTTCATCCATCCTATTCCTCTTCTAAGCCAGACCAGTCAAAGAGCGTCTATACCGACAAACTCATATTTATACCTCCCAGTCACGAATATCGTAAAAAAAGAGCCAATTATTATTTAACCCTACCTTCTTCTCATAATTTATTCTATGTACCACACTTGGCCCCCAAGCACGACTACCTAAGCACCATCTTTGTACCGAAAGTAAAGTATCACTTTCAAAAAAAGAATTTTTTGTACTACATGCTGATTCGTTCTATGTCAGTGCAAAATACACATGTCCCCCCTCTACTTAAATGCTCCAATGTTAGATCCACGTTTTAAACTGTTGTATTATTTATAAAAATACACAATGGTTTACTCTAGGTCAAAACTCGACTGCGGATCGATCTTTATACCAAATTCGTGTGGAAATTGTCTCGCCAGTATTGCTGGCAGGGAGATGCCATTGAGATCAACCTCTTCCTGAGACCTCCACCATCCCATCTTCCGACTACAATTTGCTATAATTTACATATATCTCCTTGTCTAGACAAAGTATGGGAAGATATTACTATTCACTATAAGAGAATAATATTGTATATAGTATTTTAATTCTCGCTTTTGACTTCATGCTACTTCTGGGCTTATGAGGCGCCTTACACGAGCGTCCAAGACGTACTCCGCTCGGCCACGTTATGGGGATTTTTCTTCTACAGTGGCGTCAACGATGTGAGGTAACTTGGAAAATATAAGAGTTTTCAGATGCCTGGCTTAGCGGTCACACGATTCGCGATGCAGACATCAGGCATGCTCCCTCTCTTGTCTAATAGTATATCTTTCTCGGAGATGAAGTGGTACCAGAAGAGGTGGGGCTTAGCGCGTATCTCTCCTCGGTAGATGACTGAGTGCAGTCATGAGTCGGGCCGTGGAGTAGGAGCAACTCTTTGTAGTACCGACGCAAGTTTCACATTAATAAATTTTGAAAGGGGCCGTATTCTTGGATGTGTGACGGTACGTCACATAAATGTTGACATTTTATGAATGTAATTAGTATAAAAGATACTGTTAATGTTCTTGAAACAACTGATATGCAGCGATAATCTAAGAGTGGCATCTTTATTTAATATCTATGAAAATAGAAAAGGATCGAAAGAGTCGCGATTGTACGGCCGAGGAGGAAGGACGTACTTTATGGTACACACACTGTTTTGTTTCGCAATACGGAAGGCAGGCATTGAGCGGCTATACATATTTTATGTAAGTTATTCTGTATCGGCTAAAATAAACTAATTATTGTTATCTCAAAATAAATTTCCTTGTAATAGTTGTCACCTCAAATGCTCACACTGGCTAATTATTTTTAATAAGCATTTTTTCAGTAATTTGATCTGCGGGAAGCTCATCTTCCGATGCAGCCTCTGGTCAGCCATTAAGTGCCGAAGTATTAATTTATTTTTCAGTGTTAACAGTAACTGTAAATGCGAGAGATTTCGTTGAAGGACCCTTTTTAAATTGCAACAGATATTTAATTTACGTTAAAGCTCATTTTTTAATTTATACAGATTCCATGAGTTCAGTACGTTTTATCTTGGCCGCTCCATGGCAACAATCGAAGTTCCCTCGGGCCTTGCTTTGCAATCAATAAATAGAAATTAACAAAATTACATTCAATTCAGTTAATGGCAACTATATTTTAGTCATCACGTTCAAAATCTAAAGTTGGTACTTGAATAACAGCGGCCCTTCAAGAACCCGTTTCATATTTACTTACGCGCGTAAGTAAAAGTAATAAGAAAAGATAATATCCCCGAGAGAGAGAATCATTCTCTAAGAAATGAAAAATTCGTGCTGATAAATTAAAAATAAATAAATATGTAAAATATATATATATATATATATAATTTTTTATATATAACGTAACAAATGACACCGACGTAACAGATGGACTCGCTTCGAAACAGTTTGTTGAACACACATGTTATCTCTGTCGCTCTCTCACTTCCTCTCTCTCTCTCTGTCTTCTTACGAGTAAAATCACACTCGAATAGTTTTAGATTTTGGTTGCGGGGGATGACACGAAGTCAACCGCCCTCTGCCACATTGGCCAGTCTCCAGAATATACAAGCACGGGATATGAGTGGTAGAGTCTCTTTTGTCCAATTGGTAGTTCAATTGCTGGTAGTACATGACTAGCCAAAAAGAAACTTACGTATATTTCTTACGCATATTCGGTTATTCATTGTTCATTCCGTGAGACAAAAATCTCGATAGGAAAATTTTATTCAGATCAGTTTCCATTTTTTCACTGAATTCCTTAACTTTAGATCACAAATCGACTACAGATTAGTTAATTAAGTCCAAATCTTGTTTTCAGAGAACTGCTCAAGCTAAAGTTTAATGGTTGGTTTGGTTCCCTTCGCACGTTTGACTAACCTAAATTTAGACGTAATATAACGATAGATGTAACTGGTTTTGGTTTTATCGCAATATACCAGGCCTTTCGCCTCATTTATTACAGATGAAGCAATTCAGTTTCTTCTGCCTAATTTAGTTTTCCTGTGGCGACACATCTGAGAGTAAAATATATTGTCTTATTTATTCCACAATGTGATTGATCGTTTGTTTTATTCACATGTGAAGCCTGCATAAATTGTTTGACTCATTTGTATTCCCATGAGAAGCATTAAATAACCGTAGTCAATGTGAAGTAACAGAGTTCTTTCCGTAGGTGGTATATTTCTCTTCCTCATTATCTAATTATTTTAAAACCAACATTTCAAATTATATGTCTCTCACACTGAAAAGCTAATTTCAGTTCGCCCACACTAATCATAAGCAGTAATGAACTCATTTATGTGTTCTCCCCTTGTTCCAACTTAATCTTATTCGACCCAAATCGTAAACACAATTTTATAGTGCAACGCCCAATGCATCATCATATTAAAAGCGACAATGTTATTTCCACGTCTCATATTGGTAAGCAACATGGCTTGCACTGCCTTCAACAAACCCAATTTTGAGTACTTTTCCTGTAGATAGGAAATGGAGAACACAAAACTAATGGTACCCAGTTCCCGCTGATTTCCACAAACGAGTGCCACAGCTTAACGTCAAAATAAAAATTGTCCGCATTATTTATCAAAAATACGTATACATATGTTCTATAAAAATACAAACCCCACATCACTGATTTAATGTCATCGCTAGTGTAACTTGAACGTTAAAGTACAACACTGAAACGTTACTGTTGGTTCGGTCAATGCATCAGAACTAAAATGGCACTTTGGAAACACCTAAAATTTTCTGTACTATTCATCAAATTATGTGAATGTTTTTTTCTGCAATAGTACAAAATTTGCATGTACAAAATGCAGTTTACCACATTAGCAAGTACATGATCGTAGTTATGCCTTTTAAACACTACAAAAGACATTTCTAGTGCAAGATACTCAGTGTCAAGACCACCACGCTTAAACGCAATGAAACCACGTTTTCCAGATGATCGCTACGCAGTTCGAGGTTTATGAACAGTGTTTCTTGTAACCCCTAATGAGGTGAACGTCATTGTTTTTTTTTCTGCTGGTATTCCGACCTGTGGTGGCCATTTGGTATTTCTGATAAACGCTGATCTATTGTATATACCAGTTGTATCCAGATTCTTCATTATGCAGTGTTTCGTGTAATTCGTAAACGTTGTTTTCGGATCTGCAGTTGCTTGTTCTTTCTTCACTAGCGGCTTATTTTCTACTTCATGGGAACTGTTTCCTCCAAATACTTCAGTATGGGTGTTTTGGAATTCGACCTCTTCCATTTCCAGATTTTTCTTTGCGTATGCGTAGCGTTTGAACTGCACATAAATGAGTAATTTTTGGTTTCAGTCTGTTCAGTACATATATTCGTTTTTTGGGCACCTGAGAAACAACGATATTAGTGGGAAACAATCCTAATTTGACACAACCTAAATTTGATGATACTGAGTAGAACAATGTCTCGGACTGATAAAAATATCTTTCATAAGCGTTCATCCAATACCTATGTTTTCCTTGAAGGAATCCGTAGTAACAGTTTCCACATAGTTCACAATCTTTTCTCACTTTTTATTGTTTGGAAGGTTTACTTTGCACAGTCAATTTTCGTGTGTTCTTAGCGCCCCAGTAGACAAATTGCAGAACAATGTTAAAAACAACACAGAAATCATCATTATATACACATGGCCTCTCCACCTACACCTTCCCTCACCCTGCTCACAGCATGCCCGTTATGTCAGGGTGGCTATTCTAAGCCATGTACATATCTTCAGACCTCACCTTTGGGAGCCCGTAAGGTCCCAAACCACACACACATATCTTCAGTCAGCTTGGTCTCAGACCTGTTGATGTGTTCAAATCTGCATCTGTCTTCTTCATCTAATACAGAAATGTGGGCTGCAAATATATCATGTTACTGCCAGAAGGGGACAGCTTTGTACTTGTTGACTTCCTAGGACAATTATAAAAGACATAGTGTGTCATGGAAACAAAATAAATGTGTGGTCCATTTCACTAACATTTATCTACTTCGTAAATTCACCTGTGCATCACGTGAAGTCAAGGTGAAACTAACATCTCTCCCAATTGAAACAACAATCTGAGGGTTACTGGAATAAATCACCAAGGAAGTACTGGAAACCATTTTGAGGAAATATAAAGTACGAGTCACTACATCATATAAAGTGAAATTTGCTGTACTATTGTCCATAAATAAGCATGTCCTGACAGAAATTAGTAATGCAGGATAATAAGATTAACACTATGTGGGCTACAGTGTAGAAGCACAAAGGATAAAGAGTCAGTGTACAATTTACAACTATAATTATTTTTCTAAATGGCAACGTTGTGACTGACAGTTCAAAAGCTGCAAGTATTTTCATCAACTACTTTATCAATGTAGCAGCAAAAATATGATACAAAGCTTCTGCTGAAGAATTAACTAAAAAATCATCGCACAAAACTTTAAGCAACTAGAAGTCACATCAACATGCTTCATTAAATTAAAATAATTATAAAATTCTAAGAAACGAAGAGTATTTGGTTAACAATGATAACAGGCAAAAAAGAAGAATATTAGTTTTCATATATTTTAAAGGGTCTCAATACTAAGTTAGAGAAAGAGAAAGCAATGGTCATTCGTCCTGACAAGGGGAACATGGCAGTTCTCATATATGAAGATGACTATATTAGGAAAACGGAAGAGTTTTTTGCAGAAAACGATATTATTGAAATTCACAAAGACCCAACTGAGAAGTTTCAGACTAGTTTACGGAGAAAGACTGACAGCTCTCAGTTTCTTCTTAACGAATATGAAAAGAAATCGCTTAAAATGATGAATGTCTAACTTGCCCAGTTTAGATCTCAAGTTAATATTCACAAAGATGGAAATCCGGTTGTTCCGATTGTGAACAATATTTTATCGCCATCCTATAAATTAAATAAGTTTCTTAACAATAAACTTAAATCTCTTTACACGTTCTATAATTATTTCTGGATCAAAAACAGTTCTGAGCTAGAAAATACAATCAAGGATACACATATACCAAATAATGCGACCTTAGCTTCCTTGCATGTGAAAAACCTCTACAGTAATGTCCCAGTAAAAGAGACTCTAGATGTTATTAGACGTAGTCTCCTATCCCACAACAAGATTAGTACTGCAGAGTGTACAGAACTAATTGAATTTCTAGAATTTGTTTAGCTTACAATTTTTTTGCCTTCAGTGACAAAATTTACTATCAAAAAGACCGGCTGGTGATGGGTAATATTCTAGCTGCTACTTTAGCAGATATTTTTGTCAGTGATTTAGAACGTAAATTTTTTGCCAAGTTTCCGCAGTTAAAAGATAAAACGATTTATTATAAAGGATATGTTGATGACATTTTATTAATGATAGATTGTGACACCAGTGAGGTGAACACATTTCCCCCAGCAATAATTATCATGCACCCAAAAATAACTTTTACCACTGAACTTGAAGAAGAAGGCTCCATTAACTACCTTGACCCTGCTATTAGGAAAGTTAACAACAAAGTTAAGTTCTTGATTTTTTGAAAACCTACTTGTTCACGTAGTGTCATCAGTGCCAGTTCATGCCATCCTCCCTGATACAAAAAGGCTTTCTTCACCTCCATGGCCGGCTGGAGTGGCCGAGCGGTTCTAGGCGCTTCAGTCTGGAACGCGCGACCGCTACGGTCGCAGGTTCGAATCCTCCCTCGGGCATGGGTGTGTGTGATGCCCTTAGGTTAGTTAGGTTTAAGTAGTTCTAAGTTCTAGGGGACTGATGACCTCAGAAGTTAAGTCCCATAGTGCTCAGAGCCATTTGAACCATTTTTCACCTCCATGGTTTACCGGCTCCTTCGTCTACCTTTGGACGAAAGCGAAATACGTAAAGAACTCAACATTTTAAAGCAGATTGCGGTAGCTAACAGCTTTTCTATAAATAGCACCACGCGCCCCTACAGTAAGAAACGTATAACAAACAGCAGGCACACAAAAACTCACACACAAAGTAGAACCAGTAAAGACAGAACTAAACCCATTTCCATGAAATTTAATGGCAAAATGTCCCTACAAAGAAAAATGTTTTAAAAATTCTGATGGCAGATGTGGCTTCCAGGACAACAACACCATAAAACTGCGAATAAAACACAAACTGAAAGGGAAATTGTGGCTTCTATAGCGATTTGCTTTATAGTTTTTACATTATTCCGTACACTATGAAAGCTGTTTATTACTTATGCCATTTTGTAGAATATTGGCACTTGAGCATGTGTTAATTACTGTTCTCTTAACTCTTCCTCTTTTTAACAATCTAACATTTGTCGTGTTCTATTTCATTGCTTTTATTACTATAATGCCTCTTACACTTTATAAGCCCATTACAGACTTAACCGATTGTATCCCCCCTTTATTTTACGCTGTTCAGTTAATCATTGAAGACTTATGTATGCCTACAATAGCGACATCTGATGAAATGAAACACAAACATCTTGTGGCTACTGTACGGCAGTTTGTTTTGAACAGTATTGTTGCTGACAACATGACTCGTGTATAAGCTGTTATTTATAAACATTTGACGATGCTGGGGCTGATTTTGCATTTAACATTTGACGATGCCAGTACGGCTGCAGTACATTAGGACAATGTTTTTATACAGCAGGTATCCCTCTTCATACTTAAAGCGCACAAATGTATATCTATGTCAGTAGTACTTTTCATTATAGTCTATTTTATTGTTTTAAGCAGTAAACGATCTGCTAGTGCATTTATGTTTTCCCATATTTTGCTGAAGATCTGAAGATGGTCATTATAGACCGAAACCGCTAATCTGTTGACGAAACGTTTGTGCCCGTAGACGTAAAGTAAAGGAAATTTATTTTCATGTGGAATTGCACCATTATGACTAAAAGTTATAAGTCTAATGATTTTAATTAATGACGTTAACTGTAATTACATATACATATCCTGTAAACTACCTCATTCCACAATATTTCAATAAAAGAATCAGTCCAGTGCTGTATGGAATAGACAGCTAACTAACTAGCTGACTAGGATAAGGCATTAACTCCACATATATGACAGTTACGTTACAGAATGGATATAACGCATGAGTATGCTGGGATTTTTACAAAACGAGGATTTAGATTACTTTGTGCAAGAAAACCAAGGAAACAACAACGTCATTGGGAACAATCATAACACAGCCCCAATAGATAGTTTAGTTAGGATGAGCTCCAGTCGAATAGTTATGTATAACAAAGCTATATGTCAAATCACAAGCCCAATCTTGAACAATGGTATCGATAAACATCTTATCGGTTTTATGTGGGTGCCCTTATGTACGTTTATGAGAAACTACTACATCTTTCTTGGTCAAAGTTCGTGGTATTACAGTATAGAAATGTACGAGTAGAATCCTTGACTAGAGAATGGTTGCTATGTTTGACTTTGTGGAAGGCTCGTCAATGTGTACAACTATTATACGCAAACTAACTGCATTTATCATGTACTCTTCTGTACTCTGTGCCCTTCATTTCTATGTGGTGTAAGTTATCAGATAGTTCACAGTACAGGTATTTTGTAGTTTCAAGTGCGGCCCTCGTCTTTGTGACTAATGTATAATGGGTGTAACATAACGTCTCCATGTATACTGATAGATTTTGGATGTACTTTTACTTCATGTAAACTTCCTAGGCTTGTGTATGTTAGTATTAATAAATAAAGGGTATTACTGGACTCTCTTTTTTATCAATTCCATAGGTAGATACCGTCTGCACATGTGACTTAGTGATTTAGCACCTATTTATTCATTGACTGATATATGGAGCGGGGTGTCAGCCGGAAAGACCAGCTGGCATCGGGTATTCATTCGAAAAGCCAGGTCGTGGCTCACACCGGCAACTTGCACATTGAATGAAGTGTTTGTACCCTTGTAGAGGAATGGCAGCGCTTTCTTCCTCAAGCGCTGAAGTCAGAGAATGTAGTGATTTTGGACGAAGATGTCTGGCGCGAAGTCGACTTGCTGAAAAGTAATGCTCCGAATTTTTTGTCAATACCCGTCCGGTTTTTAAATGACAGAAACTTTGTTAGTTATGTATGTATTTACCCTTCATAGCAACATGTTTATTTCTCGACACAGCCACTCTGACGACGAACACATTTCATCCAATGAGAGACCAGTTTGTCGACATCGTCGCTGGAGGATGTCTAACGCCGTTGACGGAACCAAAATCTTACTTCTGCTTTCACAGCCTCATCACTATAAAAGTGACCATTAAAATTGCTACACCACGAAGATGACGTGATACCGACGCGAAATTTAACCGACAGGAAGAAGATGCTGCGATATCCAAATGATTAGCTTTTCAGAGCATTCACACAAGGTTGGCGCCGGTGGCGACACCTACAACGTGGTGACATGAGGAAACTTTCCAACCGATTGCTCATGCACAAACAGCTGTTGAGCAGCGTTGCCTGGTGAAACGTTGTTGTGATGCCTTGTGTAAGGAGGAGAAATACGTAAGATCACTTTTCCGACTATGACAAAGGTCGGATTGCAGTCTATCGCTATTGAGGTTTATCATATGGCGACATTGCTGCTCACGTTGGTCGAGATCCAATGACTGTTAGCTGAATCTGGAATCGGTGGTTTCAGGAGGATAATACGGAACGCCGTGCTGTATCCCAACGCCCTCGTATTACTAGCAGTCGAGATGACATACATCTTGTCCGCATGGCTGTAACGGATCGTGCAGCCACGTCTCGAACCCTGAGTCAACAGATGGGGACATTTGCAAGACAACAACCATCAGCACGATCAGTTCGACGACGTTTGCAGCAGCATGGACTATCAGCTCGGAGACCATGGCTGGGGCTACCCATGACGCTGCATCACAGACAGGAGCGCCTCCGATGGTCTACTCAACAACGAACCTGGGTGCACGAATGGCAAAACGTCATTTTTTCGAATGAATCCAGGTTCAGTTTACAGCATCATGATGATCGCATCCGTGTTTGGTGACATCGCGGTAAATGCACATTGGAAGCGTGTATTCGTCATCGCCATACTGGCGTATCTCCGGGAGTGATGGTATGGGGTGCCGTTGGTTACACGCGTCGGTCACCTCTTTTTAGCACTGACAGCACTTTGAACAGTGGACGGTACATTTCTGATGTGCTACGACCCGTCGCTTTACCCTTCACTCGATCCCTGCGAAACCCTACATTTCAGCAGGATAATGCACGACCGCATGTTGCAGGTCCAGTGTGGGCCATGCTGGATACAGAAAATGTTCGACTGCTGCCCTGGGCAGCACATTCTCCAGATCTCTCACCAACTGAAAACGTCTGGTCAATGGTGGCCGAGCAACTGGCTCGTCTCAATACACCAGTCACTACTCTTGATGAACTGTGGAATCGTGTTGAAGCTGCATGGGAAGCTGTACCTGTCCACGCCATTCAAGGTCTGTTTGACTCAATGCCCAGGCGTATCAAGGTCGTTATTACGGCCTGAGTTGGTTGTTCTGGGTACTGACTTCTCAGGATCTATGCACCCAAATTGCGTAAAAATGCAATCACATGTCAGTTCTAGTATAATATATTTGTCCAATGAATACCCGTTTCTCTCTGCATTTCTTCTTGGTGTAGCAATTTTAATGGTCAGTAGTGTAAATGTTCCTTAAGTTTTGGAAACATATAAACATCGGATGAGACCAAATCGGGACTCTATCGACAATGATCGGCGATGGGGAACACAAGGGATCGCATTGTTGGAGATGTCGCAGCGCTCGTGTGGTCTGTGACACGTTACGCGGCACAGGTGGAGCGAGCACCTGAAAAACGTGTCAGTCAACGCTTCGTGCCGAGTTCAGTAGGAAACGCAATTCAGAAGCCAATAAAGCCACCATTAAATTCAGTTAATAATGGAGGCTTGTGTCGGACTGGTGTAGACAATAAGACAACATCATTAGCAGAGGATGAATTACCGAGTCATCAAATGTATGGCTTGCAAGAATAATTCCACAGGATAGAATATATGAGTGATACAGATGTATCAGGGACGTACTGCGTAATACGCAATGAAAAGCAATGATGAAACACGATGGATGATCGGTCATTAACGTCCTCTGATAAAATGCAGTCGTCTCCTGTGTTCCAGATGCACCTCGCTGAGGAGACGTCATATGAATTAAAAAGCATGGGGAACGTAGAAGTTTGAAACATAATTGAAAGACAGAACAGTTTTGACATTGCAGTATATTAAGAAATCTTATATAAGATTTCCAGATGAATCTTTACTACAGCGCCGTAGAATGGCTGGTATCTTACCAAGATAACACATGAAAGGCGACTCTAACAAGATTATTCGGAGCACCAGAAGAACAAATATAGCGGACGAACGAAATTCGTCCAACCTGTACCTTTTGTCTTGCAGACACGTGGTTTTAACGATCGATGCAGTTAATTCAGAGTAATTGCTCAGGTGCATAGATTACTTAGTTATTGTATGGACAATTCATATGTGCAACTTCTGTTAAACAACATATAATGGCACACTCGAAGGCTTGATAGTATATGAAACACAGAATACTTACAAATCTTCGACCAACGTTAGCATAAAAGTCACGGTACCATAAATTGCATCGTTTTCATCTTACAGCGTACTTTAGTATGTAACAGCAATCGGTAATGGTTAAATATACACGTACAGTAAGAAACTCAGAAAGTATAACAGATAGTAGAATCACATACAAAGCTCATCAGCTACTTTACAAATATTGCGAATGACACAGATACAGTACTGGCCATTAAAATTGCTACACCACGAAGATGACGGGCTACAGACACGAAATTTAACCGACAGGAAGATGATGCTGTGATATGCAAATGATTAGCTTTTCAGATCATTCACACAAGGTTGGCGCTGGTGGCGACACGTACAACGTGCTGACATGAGGAAAGTTTCCAACCGATTTCTCATACACAAACAGCAATTAACCGGCGTTGCCTGGTGGAACGTTGTTTTGATGCCACGTGTAAGGAGGATAAATGAGTACCATCACGTTTCCGACTTTTATAAAGGTCGGATTGCAGCCCATTGTGATTACGGTTTATAGTATCGCGACATTGTTGCTCGCGTTGGTCGAGATCCAATGACTGTTAGCAGAATATGGAAGCGGTGGGTTCAGGAGGGTAATACGGAACGCCGTGCTGGATCCCAACGGCCTCGTATCACTAGTAGTAAAGACGACAGCCATCTTATTCGCAGGGCTGTATCGGATACTGCAGCCACGTCTCGATCCCTAAGTCAAGAGATGGGGACATTTGGAGGACAACAACCATATGCACGAACAGTTCGACGACGTTTTCAGCAGCATGGACTATCAGCTCGGAGACCATGCCTGCGGTTAATCTTGATGCTGTATCACAGACAGGAGCGCCTGCGATGGTGTACTCAACGACGCCCTGGGTGCACGAATGGTAAAACGTCATGTTTTCGGATGAATCCAGGTTCTGTTTACAGCATCATGATGGTCGCATCCGTGTTTGGCGACATCGCGGTGAATGCACATTGGAAGCGTGTATTCGTCATCGCCATACTGGCGTATCTCCCGGCGTGATGGTATGGGTTGCCACTGGTTACACGTCTGGGTCACCTCTTGTTCGCATTGACGGCACTTTAAACAATGGACGCTACATTTCAGATGTGTTACGACCCGTGGCTCTACCCTTCATTCGATCCCTGCGATACCCTGCATTTCAGCAGGATAATGCACGACCGCATGTTGCAGGTCTTGTACGGGCCTTACTGGATACAGAAAATTTTCAACTGCTGCCCTGGCCACCACATTCTCCAGATCTCTCACCAACTGAAAACGTCTGGTCAATGGTAGCTCGCCACAATACGCCAGTAACTACTCTTGATGAACTGTGGTATAGTGATGAAGCTCCATGGGTAACTGTACCTGTACACGCCATCCAAGCTCTGTTTGACTCAATGTTCATGCGTATCAAAGCCGTTATTATGGCCAGAGGTGGTTGTTCTGGGTACTGATTTCTCAGGATCTATTCACCCTAATTGCGTGAAAATGTAATCACATGTCAGTTCTAGTATAATATATTTGTCCAATGACTACCCGTTTATCATCTGCATTTCTTCTTGGTGCAGCAATTTTAATGTCCAGTAGTGTAATTGTTATTCATTTCAAGTTTTTAGAATATTCGCTTCTTTACAGATAAGGTAAGGATCCATGGGTCAATCACAGACTCAAGTGATCAAAATTTTAGCAGAAATACAGACTATTTAAAACAAATGATGAACAACAATTCGCTCGGTTGTGAAATGCAGTTAGTCCAGGAGATTCCAATAATTTCATATCGTAAGTCCGTATAGAATACATCTTGGACTAATTGTGGTTCAGATGAAACTTCCTGGCAGATTAAAACTGTGTGCCCGACCGAGACTCGAACTCAAGACCTTTGCCTTTCGCGTGCAAGTGCTCTACCGACTGAGCTACCGAAGCACGACTCACGGCCGGTACTCACAGCTTTACTTCTGCCAGTACCTCGTCTCCCACCTTCCAAACTTTACAGAAGCTCTCCTGCGAACCTTGCAGAACTAGCACTCCTGAAAGAAAGGATATTGCGGAGACATGGCTTAGCCACAGCCTGGGGGATGTTTCCAGAATGAGATTTTCAATCTGCAGCGGAGTGTGCGCTGATACGAAACTTTCTGGCAGATTAAAACTGTGTGCCCGACCGAGACTCTAACTCAGAACCTTTGCCTTTCGCGGGCAAGAGCACTTGCCCGCGAAAGGCAAAGGTCCTGAGTTCGGTCGGGCACACAGTTTTAATATGCCAGGAAGTTTCATATCAGCGCACACTCCGCTGCAGAGTGAAAATCTCATTCTGTGGTTCAGATGATTACTATTTTTAGAAATTTGGCTTGATACAGTGCTAAGTATACTTGACGGCTCCATGACTTGTCTGTCAGCGATGGGCCACGGAAAATGTTGAAATTACATAAACGTAATGTATGCGCGATGACCTTCGTGGATGGATTAGGAATTTCGTTCAAAGAGAGATGAATTAATATAAATTCAAAGTTGACTCACAGACCTCTGATGATGGTCAAAGAAAAAAAAGTAAAAATATTGTGAATTTGTACAAAGCTACAGCAGACTCATGGTTATCTCATATTGAGCAGTTTTGAAATCGTCTTAGAAAATGAATCTAAACTATATCAAAGACTGTTACTCGTCTAGCACATTAGCTTATGAAAATATATTTAGGCGATATATACTCAAAGAAGACTCGTTGTTTATATGCTCTACACAGTTGCGGAAAAACGCTTCGAGTGGTAGGGGTATAGAGAAGAGAAATGAGAGAGGTTGGTGGCCACCTCCTCTGGTAGACTACTGCAGGAAGCCCCCGCCCCATCGCACCCCACCATGTTAGCGGCGGAATGCCGAGGCAACGTACTCCAAGTGCGCAGCCGCGCGTCAGAAGACACTTTGAATGTCGCAAGGTGTTTGCTCAGTACTTCACTGGATTCTTGAAACAAAGTCAAATCAAGGCTCATTCACGCAATGCTGACAACGCAATGTTCTCGACTGAGGCCTCTCACAGTAAACACAATCGTGGTCTGCACAAAAGGTCGGTACCGATAAGATACGCTGGGGACTTCGTTTTTTATACACACTGTCTGTAAGTCGGTACTAAACAGTCTTTCTGTTGGCTCGACAGTTATTAGGGTTCAAACCACTTAACACTGCTTGACAGAGCAGAAAGGTCTCTGAAACTCACATTCATATTAAAGTGGTACCATACGGACTCCTCGAGTATCCATGTATGGTATGCACGTACATTTTAAGTGCCCTCGCAGAAAGTACACGCCGTGTCAACAATCAGGTTGATAGCGGAGTCTGAGATCATTGGTTACCACACACAGGCAGGTAATTCTTAATTTCTCAAAGCTTCTAAGTTCCTCACACACGTATTTCATTTGTGGTAGTGTCTTTGAAAAGTGCACTACCTGCAGGGATACTGGATTATAGTTTCCAATGATTCACCGTGCATGGCTGAGTAAATATCAGTATTGTACACATTATTCTGTTTCATGTTTATTGATCACACACAAAGGTGACAAAGTTTGCTGTTTATTCGCTTTAGAATATCTCCATGTCTCATTGCTAGGCACACAAAGTCTATAAATAATGTGTGCACTACAACTGTGGGTAATGTTTGGATTCTAGACCCAGGATCATGACAATAGTCTTTCCTAGATTCTCATACGTAAGATCATACTTTAGTCAATCACAATCTGACAAGAAACCATCGATCCTCAATCATAAAGGGTGAGTAAAATTCGTCTATATTGTCCAAGTTTGAAATATACCAGTTAGACACAAGCAAATGGCCCATGGTGCCCCAGATAAGAGAATGTGAATAAAATGTTACGATATCAATATCCTAAGCCTGTAGGTTATAGAAACAATGCAAAACGACCGTATACAGCAAAAGAAGAAGGCTCGCGAACATGAATGCCACCATGGCCACACGACAGAAGGTAACGTCACATGATGTGCTATAAAAATACAACCAACAATTCACTTTCATGTACAGGACATACACAAACTATGCACAGATACAAATCATTAATACAAATACACTTGAAAAAACATTTTGTATAATACATGTAAGCCACACCAAAAAAACAGTGAATTTAAATTTGATTTACTAATTAGACACTAAAGGTTACTACCGTTGAAGTGTTCAGTTCATCAGTCTTAAAGTTACTACATACAGCCTGATCATAGAGATCCATACCTCATTGAAAATAGTAGAGTAGCGACCAATGGTACGTCCATGCGTGCTGCAATGAGTAGTCCATGTAATGACTGATCATGAATGTCCTCATGGCACGTGCTTCAATCACAAATATCATCCCTGTATAGGTAACTATATTTCAATTTCACAGACTACGCATTTAAGAGAGGGTACACATCGTCAGTAACTAAATTTCTGATTATTGCTCACATGAAATAATATGCTAGACAAATTACAAGATAAAATACTAACTACTATATTACAATCGCTTAAATTACTGAAATTCAGAGGCACTAACTAGTGTGTAGTGAACAAAATCCTCAAAATATGAATCTGAATTCTAGAACACCAAAAATTATCAGAAAGTCTGGTACCATTTAATTTGAATAATTCACAGCTTTGCACACGCCTCATTTACGTTCGGTAAATTTGAGTAAAGGGCTCTCTCCGTCAAGCATTATTTGACAAGATGTCAAGTGCTCATACACATTTACATTACCATGCACGTATACATCGCAAACAAAACAATTAAAGACATAACTACGTGCAGTAAAAAACAAATTTCACTTTCTTTTA
The DNA here is from genome assembly GCF_023864345.2 of Schistocerca serialis cubense. NCBI lineage: Eukaryota > Metazoa > Arthropoda > Insecta > Orthoptera > Acrididae > Schistocerca > Schistocerca serialis. The sequence goes on from NC_064638.1 coordinate 216,733,470, forward strand.
TATCTGTGATGATAAAGCCCTCTGTATCCACGCGAATTCGGATACCCCAAGAGAAAACGTCCATCGTGGGGAATTTTCACAATACGGTACTGGCCAGTATACAATAACTACCACTTCTTGTTCCGCTTCTTGAGAAGAGATGGCCGAGTATGTGGCCTAGTATGTGGCACCTTCTTGTCCCGCTCAAACGACTGTGTTTCACCCAGAATTTTATTACAAACTCTCTTTCGTGCCGCAGCGCTGGTATTAAAAGACACAAACACTTGGCGTGTTATTTATTCCCATGAGATGTCACGTCTCGGGGCGAGTGGAAGTGCAGCCACGCACTCATTTGTCTCAACGTTGTTTAAAATAATCTCATTTTGTGTGTGCCCAGTGGAAAGATGTGAAAGAACATCCACCATTTTCTCAAAGAGTCTGACAAAGTCAACTCACGTCTTTTATGTGGAGTATGAATGCGAATAAAATCGTTGAATTCCTTGGAAATGCTTCCTGTAAAATTTCTTTCCTGATGGAAACGAAAATTAAATTCTGCTTGATCTTATGTTCAAGGAGGAATGAGCGTCAAACTTTCCTAGTAAAATTCGAAGATTCATCACTTGGTGAACTAACTGCAACACTTCTTCTGGCGAATCTTTGGGAATCAACACACGTGACTGTCCACTGTCATTTTGAACATGAACCGCATCTTGCTGTACAACAAGGCTATGCCGACGTGCAAAGTATGGGCGCACTACAGATATCTTTATGTTATGCAATGAGTGAGGCCAAGATATGCGAATGTATTTCAACAAAATAGTCAAATCTGAATCAGCTCCCGTGGCCTGTGGGATTTGCTAATTCAGTGGAAAGGATTGAAGCACTTCAGAACCCCGAGCATCGTAGTGACAACAAGATGCAGCAGAAGCGTCGAAGTTTGTATCTGAGCCAATCATAAGACGTGACAGGGCGTCCGCATTACCATGTTGAGCTGTCGGACGATACACAAACTCGTGTTGACATAACAACAATGCCCATCTTTGTAATTTTGGGCAGTTCGTACAAGAACCGGCTTCGTCGGATGAAAAAAGGACTGCAGTGGAGTGTAACCCTTTACTAAGAAGAATTTTCTGCCATACAAATAGTGGTGGAATTTGATGACACCATATACAATAGCCAGTGCCTCTTTCTCTGTTTGTAAATAGTTACACTGAGCTTTGGACAATACTTTTGATGCAATGGGCCTGTTTTTATTATCAATTCTGTGTGAAAGCACTGCACCGTTTCTATGAGCGGAAGCGTCAACTTGCAACACAACTGGCTTGTCAGGATCAAAGTGAACCAAACATCGATCACTGAGCATTGCGTATATAAGTTATTGAAAAGCACTTTGGCACTCATTTGTCCAAACAATAGAAACGTTCTTGCGACACAAGCGATGCAGCGGGGCTGCCTTTTGTGTAACATTCGGTACGAAACAAATATAATAGTTCAGTTTCTCTAAGACTGGCTGGTGGGGCCTATATAGCTAACAAATGTGACTGACGTGGATGTACACCTTGACTATTTTTGAGGTGACCAAGACACTGCAACTCAGTTTTAAGAAAATCACAATTGTCCGATACACTTTAGTCCTGCATCAGATAACACACAAAACAAAACACACATTTTTTCAATGTGTTCCTGAGCTCTATGGCCTACTATGAGAACATTTTCCAAATAGTTTGAGCAGTTGATATTTGAGCAGTCAGCTGTTCCAAATAACATTTGAAAATGGCAGGTATGGGGACACTACCAAAAAGCAAACGCAAATATTTAAACAAGCGCAAATGAATGTTCACAACAAATTCTTCATCTAGTACGAATTGAATCGATCGCACAAATCAATTTTTGAAAAATAACGACCAGCGCGTAATTTGTCCATGAGGTCCTCTGGTCGAGGCAATGAATAAGTATCAATCACAATTAGTGAGTTGGCTGTAGACTTAAACTCAACACAAAGGCGAATACTACCTGAAAAGTTGGGGAGAAAAACCAGTGGAGTTGCCCATTCACTAGCTTGTATGGGCAGAATAACTCGATCTTGTATAATGTAACTGATGTTATATTTCAAGAACAGATTTTGAAACAGTCCCATCCATTTATTTATTTATTTTCTTTTATTTACACGTCAAGTTCCGTAGGACCAAGTTGACGAGCAAATCTCCAAGGTCATGTAACGTGTCAGTACACGAAATTAGAACATAAATATGATAACAAATAAAAATAAAATGTTTATGAATCCGAAAAAAGTCAATCCCTAAGTTTAAGTAAAAGCAATCAACAGTACAGCAAGAATCGGCTTACTTTTTCAAGGATTTCCTCGACAGAATGGAAGGAGTGAACCGTGAGGACACTCTTCAGTTTCGACTTGTAAGAGCATGGATTACTGCTAAGATTTTTGAATTCGAGTAGTAGCTTATTGAAAATGGATGCAGCATTATACTGCACACCTTTCTGCAGAAGTGTTAAGGAAGTCCGATCCAAATGCAGGTTTGATTTCTGCCGAGTATTAACTGAGTGAAAGCCGCTTATTGTTGGGAATAAGCTAACATTGTTAACAAGAAATGAGTGCAAGGCATTTATACATACATACATATATATATATATATATATATATATATATATATTTTGAGAGGCCAATGTCAAAATACCCAGACTCGTGAAAAGGGGTCCACAAGAAGTTTGAGGACTTACACCACATATTGCCCGAACGGCCTGTTTCTGAGGAAAAAAAAACCTTTTAGAATGGGAAGAGTTACCCCATAATATAATACCATACGACATAAGCGAATGAAAAAAGCAAAGTAGTCTAATTTTTGTGTCGAACGATCACTCATTTCAGAAACCGCTGGAATAGTAAAATTGGCAGCATTAAGTGTTTGAACAACATCCTGAACGTGGGCTTTCCACGACAGTTTTCTATCTATCTGCACACCTAGAAATTTGAACTATTTAGTTTCACTAATCACATGCCCACTCTGTTAAATTAAAAGATCAGGTTTTGTCGAATTTTGTGTTAGAAACCGTAAAACTTAGTCTTACTAGGATTTAGCGTTAGTTTATTTTCTACAAGCCATGAATTTAGGTCATAAATGAGGAACAGGAGTGACCCCAACACTGCGATGGTGTACTCAACGACGCCCTGGGTGCACGAATGGTAAAACGTCATGTTTTCGGATGAATCCAGGTTCTGTTTACAGCATCATGATGGTCGCATCAGTGTTTGGCGACATCGCGGTGAACGCACACTGTGAGCGTGTATTCGTCATCGCCATACTGGCGTATCACCCTGCGTGATGATATGGGGTGCCATTGGTTACACGTCTCGGTCACCTGTTGTTCGCATTGACGGCACTTTGAACAGTGGACGTTACATTTCAGCAGGATAATGCACGACCGCATGTTGCAGGTCCAGTACGGGCCTTGCTGTATACAGAAAATGTTCGACTGCTGCCCTGGGCAGCACATTCTCCAGATCTCTCACCAACTGAAAACGTCTGGTCAATGGTGGCCGAGTAACTGGCTCTTCACAATACGCCAGTCACTACTCTTGATGAACTGTGATATCGGTTTGAAGCTGCACGGGCAGCTGTACCTGTACACGCCATCCAAGCTCTGATGGACTCAATGCCCAGGCGTACCAAGGCCGTCATTACAGCCAGAGGTAGTTGTTCTGGGTACTGATTTCTCAGGATCTATGCACCCAAATTGCGTGAAAACGTAATCACATGTCAGGTCTGGTATAATACATTTGTCCAATGAATACCCGTTTATTATCCGCATTTCTTCTTGGTGTAGTAATTTTAATGGCCAGTAGTATATATCTGATTCATCATTAACAGTAATATTTTTACTACGAACTGAGTTTATACCGTCGACCTCGAGCTGCTGACCAGACACTTCCTTCACAACTGACTGCATGGTTTTAATTTTATCCTGTGAATTAGCTATTCTATTTGCATACCACATACTCTTTGCCTTCCTAATAACATTTTAAGCATCTTAAAATACAGTTTGTAATGGGCTACTGCAGCTTGACTGTGATTACTTCTAACATTTTGATATAATTCCCGCTTTCTTCTTCATGATATCCTTATTCCATTAGTCCGCCACCCAGGCCGCCTGTTACTGCTAGTACCCTGTTCAGAACGTTCTAATGGAAAGCATTTCTCAAAGAACATGAGATATGTGTTTAGGAAAGCATTATATTTATCATCTATGTTATCGGCGCTATAAACATGCTGCCACTCTTCTTCCTTGATACGGTTTAACAAACCCGCTATTGCCGTTGAATTAACTTTCTTACTTAGTTTGTAATTACATGTGACATTTGTTTGAGTACAAAAGCGTTTTAGTGTTAAAATTTGTGCAGCTTGATCTGAAAGGCCATTCACGCTTTTACTAACAGAATGCCCATCTAGTAATGAAAAATGAATAAAAATATTGTCTATGGCTGTGTACCGTTCCCCTGCACCCTAGTTGGATAAAACTCAATCTGCATCAGATCATATGCATTTAGGAGAGCTACCAAAATCCTTTTTCTTGCACAATCATACATAAAATTTATATTGAAGTCACCACGTATAATTAGCTTCTGGCACTTTCTACAAAGTGAATCACGAACCCTCTCTAGCTTGAGCAGAAATGCTCTGAAGTCAGAGGTATGGGCTCTATAAACAACAACAATTAGATGTTTCGTTTCACTAAATTCATTGCCCCTGCACAACATTCAAATATCTGTTCAGTGTAGCGCCGTGATACGTCTATGGACTCAAATGGAATACTGTTTTTCATGTACTGTTTTTCATGTACTCCCCCACCCCACAAAGTAGTCCTTGAAAAACAGCCAGCTAATCTGTAATCTGGTAAAGGAAGCCTCTGAATTGTCAAACTATTTAAGTGGTGCTCCCATATACCAATAACTTCAGAGTCAACATCTATAAGCAATTCACTAACTTTATCTCTAATACCTCTTACATTTTGATGAAATATACCAATTACTTTTCTACTTGGAAACAAGACATCCTCTGCAGGTGAGCCCTTAGTTAGAGGGACTAAGCAGGTATACCTATCAGTGACTTCAGTCTAAGAAAGGTGCACCTCTAACACCAACTACTAGAGGAATTTTCCATGAGTGATCCCACCGTCACTCACTAGATTGTCACCTACGACCTTTGTTAGCCTCCATTTCCCATACCTATTGATGTGCAGGCCACGCCTAGTGGAACCCAATCTACTGATAGACCCAACCGTCATCACTAAAATGTGACCCATGCATCTGCCATCAGCATCCACTCATGCCCCATGTTAACACGCCATTTCAAAATATAGAGCAAATACTAGTTCAACACAATTCATGTGCCGTGTCGACTGATAAATCTGAGCAGCCACTAATTTGTCGGGCCTAGTCATCTCTTGCATGCGGCCGGCTCATTAGGCAGCGACAGCCCGTGTGCGCCGCGCAGTGTAAACAGCTCTCTAAACAAGCGAACATAATTAAGTCATGACCTCGGTGCTATTCGGGGCACAAACGCCAAGACTGCCCGTCCCAACTAGCACAGTGTTACAGTTTTGGCAAAAAACGACACGTACAATCCATATGTTAGCACTGGAACAAACGTACGAATTCTGCCGACTCACTAAAATCTAGTCACAAGGCCATTGTAATTAATGCAGTGTATCCAAAGCCTACTGCAGGCATTAGCACACCTAGCAAGCAGGTAGTTTCTTCAGTCCAAAAACACTTTTTGTTGAAATGCATATTAGTGGAAAACATGTGAAATTTCAGTTGGACATGGGTGCCTCTGTTACCTAGCTGAGTCATAACATAAATGAAGCGGTAGGCTCCCCACGTCTGTCTCAAACTAACACACACCTGACGACTTATAATGGACAAGACATCCCCGTTCTCGGAAAATGTTCTTTGCCTGCCATGTATCATTAGCAAGCACGAACTGAAACTTTCACTGTGCTACAATCATGCGATTGTGAAAACAAGTTTTGCCTTGATTCATTTGATTTCTTTGACTTTAAAATTCAGGAAATGTGTTGTCAGTGTCTGCATTCAATGACAAAGACAGTTCTGAAAGAATTCTCTGAACTCTTTTCTGACGGTTTAGGCAAGGCTAACAATTTTGTTGTTCATGTTACTATGAAAAACAATGCTCAGATGAAATTTTTCCGTGCCAGACCTGTTCCCATTGCATTACGGGACAAGATCTCAGCTGAACTTAAAGAACTGCAAGATGGCGGAGCACCATAAACGCATTTGAATTTGCATTTCTCGTCATACCATGCAAATCTGCTACCTGCTCGTGCTAAGTTTGTTCTGACCATTTCTTACAACAAAAGAATTAATACCTAGCTGCCGCACATTCACTTTTTGGTCACAATAGTTAGCTAATTTACAACTTATTGATAGGAAAGTTCACTTCGAGTGGCGTTAGGAAATAAATTTTGAATGAGGTGAAACACTGCACTTCCTACTGTGGACAAAAAGTAATGAGTGTCACAGTACCTGATACGTTGTGAACAATTACGTGGGCTTCAACTGTTGCAACCATTCGAGTCATTCCTTGTCTTGTTCATAAAACTGTCGACAAGGTGGTGTAGCGCTTGGAGCTATGGTAAGTGGTGCTTGCTCTACCGGGGGCGAAGCGTAGGCCAGTAACTGCTGTACCGAACTGAATAGAGATGTGATATGCTTCGTTTCAAACTGACACATCTGTGTTGGTTGCGTAGCGTCCGTCGCTTGAAGCTGAGGCGCCTGAGCAGGGGGCGAGCACGGGGTACCGGGTTTGATTTCCGGCGGGGTCAGGGATTTTCACCTGCCTCGAGATGACTGGGTGTTTGTGTTGCCTTCATCATTTCATGACCATTTCTTGAAAGTGGATAGTTTGGACTGAGCAAAGGTTGGGAATTTGTACGGGCGCTGGTGACCGCACAGTTGAGCGCCCCACAAAACGAACATCATCATCATCATCATCATCATATCTGAGCAGGAGGTGAGAGAGTTGGGTTCCTCATATCGGAAGAGACAAATGCAAGAACCAGACAAGGCAAGCACAAAAGAAGCGCACAACCAAAGAAAATTTCCTCAACGCCCACCTGAAAACACTGATCAGCAAACACACTGCAAGAGACATTGTTAAAGCAAGTAAAGACACCCATTCAACGAAAAAGAGAAAGGAGAATTAAGGCACCAACAAAACACAAAAGAAAATTTCTGGCAGCTAGGCTCTGGGTTCTTCTTAATGTACGGTGCCAATGTTGAATTCTTCCAAGACCCCACATCTTTGACGTAAAGGTAGGATTCAACACTTTCAAAAACTTTCAGCAATTTCAGACAATTTTTGAGTCTTCAAAACTAATTCTGTAGTTAAATTCTTTTTTGTAAGAATGGTCAAATGCGAAAGTGATTCTTTTTATTGACGTACTTTATTATGTCTTTTACTTTCTGAAAGTTTATGGTAGTATTCATATAACGTTCAGCTTCTTGCTGTCTTCGTCATTTTCCGTACTTAAGAGAATATTTTCCACTGCGTGATAGCATTTCCGTTCATTCTGTGAGTATGTTGAAGCATGTGAAGTGTCCGTGGTATTTTCGCGAAGTATTAATAGAAAAATTGCTGAATATTGCATCTGACGTTGAATGCGTTATTTACAGTCAATGAGGAGCCTGCTGAGTTTATTACAGTACCGCTTAATTAGATTTATTCGTGACTACAGCAGTTTTTTGTGTCATTTTATCCGATGTCGCATTATCTGAAAGGTCATTTCAAAAATATTTTAGGTATTCACAGACGTTTTCGGCCAGAAATTTCATTAGTTAGTAACCCATTTCGTCACAACTGGAGAAGTACCGAAGTTATTCACTGGTACAGTCGAGTATGGTGAGTCGTTGGCGACACTGGTGATCAGCTTTAATGCTCAGGCCCCGCATGTCGCTATTGGCTTTTAAAACCTTGCCTCTATACCCAAGGCTCCCAAATCGGTATTCTTCGGCATGTGAATAAGTGCTTCGTAAAAGACTACTATTCGATATTTTGACTATTCTCAATTTTTAAAACCATTGTTATGATATCTATGTCATTAGTTAGGATTTAAAACTGAAGTACTCAAAGAATAAGATTTTTCTGGTTTTTCATATTTTATAAGGTGTTCCATCAAAGTACCAGAATTATCAGCTTTCCATCAGAGGAAAAGTTTGGATACCCTGCTCTGAGGTGTTGACTGCCGAGACAGTCGGTGACGCTGTAGTCGGCGGTCGGCGTGTTGGAAGGCGTAGCTTAGTTGACGTGGCACACAGCACGAGGCGTCACCGTTGTAACTCTAAATCGTGGTGATATCTCTCCCACATAGCCGTAGCCACGCCCTATTGCGGAAGGAAGAGTGGTAGTAGTAATACATCTTTAAAAAACCTTTGTACATCTGGCATGGATGGTAGTATTTTCTGAGGCTCCCTTGCCATGCTTACGGTGAAGACAACAACGATCGAGAAGCAACGTGGACCAAACTTGAAGAACAGAAGAAACAACCCTCTCAGCTGGGGTTTATTAATAGAGAAGCCCGGGTACATACTCGTCAGCTGTGGTGAAAGTACTTGTTCTAGGAGAAGGAGCTCCGAAGTAAAACCTTATCTTTCCAGTAGGGGGTTGTTGGGACTGCTGGTGTCTCTCCAACGTACAACAAATCTCATTGGTCATTTCACGGTATACAGCCGGACGGTTGTAATTGAAACAGGCCTCAATTTCAAAAGAACCATCTCAGGATTAGGACCTCAGAAAACGTAACTTGTCTTTTAAAAATGGTTCTAAGCACTATCGGACTTAATATCCGAGGTCATCAGTCCCCTAGACTTAAAACTACTTAAACCGAAGTAACATAAGGACATAACACACGATTCGAATCTCGCATCGTAGCAGCAGAACGGTTCCAGACATAGGAGCCTAGAAGCGCTCGGTACAGCGCCGGCACTTATCTTTTTTTTAAGGTGATGCTCGGAGTGTTGGAGTCTCTCTAACGTACAAAATATTTCATCAGTCGCTTCACACTGTACAGCCTGACGGATGTAGTGGAAAATGGCCTGGATACGTTAAAAGGACTAGCTCTGAATCTGGATTAAAAGATATTTGAAAACAAGGCACATAGAATGTGAGAAACATAAGAGCGAAAAAGAAAAAGTAGGAAGAAGAATTACAGAGGAAATAAATAAATATTGTTACTTTAACAGGCAAAAATTAAATTGAAAGGAACCAGAGATCTTAACCAGTATACTACTATACATAATGGAGTAGTGCAATAAGAAAGTGCTCGGTGTGGAATACCTATTTTATTAGATTAAAAGTGAACAAATAATTAGAAAGTTACTTGCACATAAATAGAAAAATAGTGACAGCACAATTTAAAATAGGACGAAGATATTCGTAAGTCATAGCTGTGTAAACTACTGAAGAAGGGAAAAAAGGTGAAACAGAACAATTTTATAAAACACTTCACATACTAGTAGATAAATGTATTCTAGTGTGACCAACTGATTATCAGCGGAAATTTAAATTGTCCAATAGCATTGTACCTACTCATATGTTGTGCGAACTTTCGGGGATGTAACAGTAAATAAAACTAGAGAGGAACTCACGCAGTTTGCAACTTTCAAAAAGATGGAATCAACGAATACCGACTTTGAAATCAGTCTCCATAACAGGCAAAAATCGCACAGATTCTCTGGTTCCGGGATGGATGAACTGTCAACATACGTAATTAAGTCAGACTCAGAGAACTAGTCCTACAAGTGCCTGGCCAATTTTCTAAATGTGTCATTAGTTTTCACCATAAAATACTATTTTGCGTGAGGTACATTACTACATTCGTATATTACTACATTCTTTCAAAACAAGTATTTTGTTTTAGTATACTGCTGAAATTCTGTTAGTTGACTGCATTGTTATGCAGACAGAAGTGTAGGTAGGAGCAGTAATGATTATCATGTAACATTTTCAGTTGACGGCATGAATTTGTTAAAATTTCGTGAAAGACATTTAGAATTCACTGGATATTTTACGGTTCTCAGTTTACGTTCTTTTATCAGCGAACTATTTCAAATTTGTCAATATGAGAGTGTGACAAGGGTCCCATAAATATATAATATCAGATTTAAACCAATTACTTTTATCGATTACTGAAAAACCTCTCCAGGTGCTGCATGGAACTTTACTGAGGTTTCAGTAAAGCCATGATTAGTGGTTCTGCAAGCTGTCATGTGTATGACAGATATAGGAACATTACACGTAATAGAAGACGGAAAAACGTCGATCAGAAAACAATGATTACATAAACAAAAGTACAGATAAAGTTTAAAGCTTACATATGCCTGAAAGAAAATTACCTAATTAGTGTCAAGATTCTAATGACTGTAAAATTTATTGCATTATATAAGTTTTATACTCGATGTGTCCTTATATGACACATATTTTCCTTTCTCATTTTATGTTACACACACTGTTCATATGTCTCTTATATTAATGGCAATTTCAGGATCATTTGAAAATGGTCTGATATAAAGGCCAAAACTTTTAATGCACTCAATAACGTTCTCAGCAGCCTCTGGAGAGGAGTCTCATTAATTGAACATACATTTGCAGAATCAGCAGATGTGGAATGTGATAAATCAATTTTATTTCCAGTTTACAGTTAAAGCTGCCATCTAAGTCAATTCATTTAACAGACAATAAAAACGAATAAAAATGTACTTGAGTCTGTTAGGTAAAAGTGAAAAACAATTGTGTTAATTGAAACTAACTGTGTCCCAGCTATTGCTTCCATAGGTATCGATAAATGCGTACATCTTTTCCACAAAACACAGTGATTAAATAATGATGGTTTATGTTTGATACTTTTACCTGACATGGATATTAAATATAGGGCTACAACTCATATCCGGATCGCCTACTGGAGTTAAATCGAATTCTGACTCTACTTCGTTGCTTAGAGAACTTACGAACAGAAGAAGAGATGACAGATAAAGAGTTTTTAGGAGTTTTTAGCCAGATAGTTTCTCTACTGTGCTGTCCACTCTACAATCTACCTCCTGGACGTTCCAAGTTTACTTAAACCTGAGTGAAACTTATATTCGCTAAACTTTGGTTGCTTTCCGTTACTATTACAGCAAACGCACTACTACGCCAGCTGTCACCCATCCCACGCTGAGGAATGTGGTGATTCAATATTAGTTGGTTTCAATGCGCTAGCTATGATAAGTATGTAATATTTTGTTCATACGCTATTGTACCAGCTGCTGATCAAAGACATTAATACTATTAATAAAGTCAGGCAATTAATTAACGTAGTGTTTCCTTCTTTGCAGTTAATGTGAAGGTATTTGCTGGTCACTCAGTTATGCTTCAAGGAAACCATCGAAACCTTTGTCACACTGGTTGCTTCAGCGTCAGCACGAGTGACATTGGGCTTTATGAACTATTCGTTAAATACAGCAAGTTGCACTATGCTTCCACAAGAGTTTACTAATTCGACATTCTTTACCGATACCAGTATGTACTTTGAGCGCAGTATAATAAGCAAATGCTTATGAACAATAATAATAAAAAATATGTCTGCTTAAGGTTGGGGTTTATATACAATGTAATCTTGTGAAGCAGTATTTCTAGTGACGGAATTTACTATCTGTGGAATATGTATTCGAACCTGGCTCAGATTTTAACTAAGAAACTGATTCTCTTACATACGCACTGTGTTCCAACGGTGAACGACGTAACAAGCGTTATACTTCCACCATACGAACATTTCACGCAGTGAGGTAGAACATGGTCAAAAGTTTACGTCCGATAGGCGAGAGAAATGTTCTCTGTGAGACCACTACACAACCAAGCGAAACTGACGCATTGGTGAATTACTGGACCCGTGTTCAGATCTTCGTCTATCTGTTCAGATTTACGTTTACTGTCACTTCCGCAAATCGCTTAAAGCACATGAAAGGCTAATTCCTTTGAGAAGGCACGGCCTATTTCGTCCCTTCTCCCTCTCACATAAATCGAGCTTGCGCTTGATCTGTCATCCTCGATGAACATTAATCTCTGATCATGGTTTTTCATTCCCGCTAAATCCTTCCAGACTATCTCTAGAATATTTCCTTTTACTGCATTAGGGTCGATTCCAATCTTCATCTCTCCGCATCTAGGTCATTGTCTCACTCCAAATAACATTCTTGCAGATGGAAATTTAATCTCTGATCATCCACCTCTCCCTTAATTCCCTTAATCTAATGTAGTATGTCTCTTTTGAAGCAATGTCTTCTCGAATGCATCCAATGACTCATTCATTCTTGTATTATTTAAAACCAGATACCACAGACACAACAACTTCATTTAATAATTTCCATGTTAGCATAGATTTCTCGCTGCGATAAAAACTGTGAATGTTTCGTAAGATTGGTGTTTCTCAATAGTTTTCATTAGAGCACAGAAATTTTTAACGCATTTGGTTGTATCATCTGTTGGTTTTTTATAGTGTGTGCTTTGCTTCTTCTATTTCTTCTTCCTCTTGTGGTTAGGCGCATTATTTTTCATACCATCTAACACATAAACATATCATTTTGCTTGCGCGTTAGTTCACTCATCTTAATCAGTAATGTCATTCTCCTATCCTTCTATCGTTGATGAGTATAATAATATTAACAGCAAGGTATCACAACCACTATAAAATACTTTTAACTCTGTATAAAAAAAAAGTACTTCGCACTCTTGGAATAATGACTCGTTGAGGAGTTAGGAACTAATAGGAAGTCTTAATTGGGAATATTTGGGATGGGATTACCAGTTACAGCAATTGTCATGCAGCCAACAGAAACCTCGAGAAACCTTTGGGTGATAGTAACTGTTTTTAATTTAATTCTTGGACAACACGTCCCAGCCAAAACGTATGAAAGTCTACTGCATGTATGTGCTTATGTTTATACAGGGTAAAGACCATAACGTATTCGACATATGAGTTGATATAATTTTCTTAGTAATTTCTACATTTTAGCCATAGCGATATTTTTGTTACCTTTCACTCCCTACACGAAAAGGCAGAGTGGATTTTTCAGGTAATAAACCACTGAAGAGTCACTTTCTAACCAAATACCGCGCGACCTGTTAGTGGCGCAGAAGAAATGCCAGTTGGGATTATTTCTGAGAGGATTTTCACTTCAGGCATTTGCCTTACTACCAAGGCAAACCTAACGATAACTTTGGTCAGAAAGGTTTTAATTTCATTCGGGGGCGATTGTCCAAGACGAAAAATATGAACGCTCTTATACGTGATCGTGTATTTTTGCCTGTGTGTACTGAAAACAGTCGATGACTTGTTCGACGTGTAACTGACGTGGCGCAACACTACTGCTCGTTTTCACATTTTACGCAATCGCTTTTCCTCTTTGGAGTTTGCGTAAACATGACGAATTACAGTCGTTTTCCTCATGTATCATATGACAGACGTGAATTTGTTAAAGGACAATGTCATGGTCCCACCAGGGCTGTTGCTTGATTAAGAGGCATTTACTTTATTACGTTCCTCACTCTCAAATTCTGTGTTTACCGATAGCACATAATATATCCGACTATGAGCAGCAGACAAAGTGGTCCCGAAATGGAGTACATACTTGTGCAAGCATCAAGTCTGAAATGAAATATTTACTTCATACAGTAGTGGTATCCTGTTTAGCAAGGTGTCAATTGATTCAACGACTTTGAACTTCGTCGGACTGGAGGATCGCAACAATTCAGTTTATTTCTAAGGTAATTTTGTCGATTATAAAAAATTAGTATTTTGTGTATGTATATGTAGGATGTGATGATACAGTGGTTTAGAGACTGTACCATCGATCTTCCTCTGCCACGTGATAATGAACTGTAAGTAGTTGTAAGTCTCATAAAAATGGACGATTTCATATATTTTGTATTGTTATATGATACTGTCAACAACGTATGCCCTTTCTTTGGTTTACTGATACGAGCGTGGGACGTGGCAATGGCGGTAGGAGCAGCCATCCTGTCATGACGCAGCCGTCATTGCTAAGCTAAAATGGCGTTGAACGGACAGTCGTCTTCCAAAGAAGATATCCAGATCTTACGTTAATAATAATGACAAACGACATTTGTAACTTTCAATTGTAATGTAGTCTTGTTCAGATCTGTTCACTACCAAAGGGTGTCTTTGATGTCTGAGATGTTGCCCTACTACAAATGCGTGTGGTGCTTCTATAATAAAATTTTGAAAATGAGAACCAAAATATTTTAAAGAGTTCGGGAGTGAAATGGAAGATTAATTTTATGAGTTATTAATCTGGAGAAAAGTTTTCTTTAAGTCATGTATAGTGTGTCGCAGATGAAGTGTGATCTAACGCGTATTGCAAGAAATTACACGAGACAGTAAGGCTTCTAAATTACTGAGATTACGCTCAAGATGTCGAGTTAATTTGATTCCACGATATTGAAGGTAAGCGATATTTAGTAGATTGTTCAGGGCCAAATGAACTACACTCCTGGAAATGGAAAAAAGAACACATTGACACCGGTGTGTCAGACCCACCATACTTGATCCGGACACTGCGAGAGGGCTGTACAAGCAATGATCACACGCACGGCACAGCGGACACACCAGGAACCGCGGTGTTGGCCGTCGAATGGCGCTAGCTGCGCAGCATTTGTGCACCGCCGCCGTCAGTGTCAGCCAGTTTGCCGTGGCATACGGAGCTCCATCGCAGTCTTTAACACTGGTAGCATGCCGCGACAGCGTGGACGTGAACCGTATGTGCAGTTGACGGACTTTGAGCGAGGGCGTATAGTGGGCATGCGGGAGGCCGGGTGGACGTACCGCCGAATTGCTCAACACGTGGGGCGTGAGGTCTCCGCAGTACATCGATGTTGTCGCCAGTGGTCGGCGGAAGGTGCACGTGCCCGTCGACCTGGGACCGGACCGCAGCGACACACGGATGCACGCCAAGACCGTAGGATCCTACGCAGTGCCGTAGGGGACCGCACCGCCACTTCCCAGCAAATTAGGGACACTGTTGCTCCTGGGGTATCGGCGAGGACCAATCGCAACCGTCTCCATGAAACTGGGCTACGGTCCCGCACACCGTTAGGCCGTCTTCCGCTCACGCCCCAACATCGTGCAGCCCGCCTCCAGTGGTGTCGCGACAGGCATGAATGGAGGGACGAATGGAGACGTGTCGTCTTCAGCGATGAGAGTCGCTTCTGCCTTCGTGCCAATGATGGTCGTATGCGTGTTTGGCGCCGTGCAGATGAGCGCCACAATCAGGACTGCATACGACCGAGGCACACAGGGCCAACACCCGGCATCATGGTGTGGGGAGCGATCTCCTACACTGGCCGTACACCACTGGTGATCGTCGAGGGGACACTGAATAGTGCACGGTACATCCAAACCGTCATCGAACCCATCGTTCTACCATTCCTAGACCGGCAAGGGAACTTGCTGTTCCAACAGGACAATGCACGTCCGCGTGTATCCCGTGCCACCTAACGTGCTCTAGAAGGTGTACGTCAACTACCCTGGCCAGCAAGATCTCCGGATCTGTCCCCCATTGAGCATGTTTGGGACTGGATGAAGCGTCGTCTCACGCGGTCTGCACGTCCAGCACGAACGCTGGTCCAACTGAGGCGCCAGGTGGAAATGGCATGGCAAGCCGTTCCACAGGACTACTTCCAGCATCTCTACGATCGTCTCCATGGGAGAATAGCAGCCTGCATTGCTGCGAAAGGTGGATATACACTGTACTAGTGCCGACATTGTGCATGCTCTGTTGCCTGTGTCTATGTGCCTGTGGTTCTGTCAGTGTGATCATGTGATGTATCTGACCCCAGGAATGTGTCAATAAAGTTTCCCCTTCCTGGGACAATGAATTCACGGTGTTCTTATTTCAATTTCCAGGAGTGTATACATCCTTCCTGGAATGAAGTATTTAGTTAATGGTGAAATAAGTTTTCAAGTGACAGTTCGTAAATAACAAGATAGGGACAATTTCTGCGACAAAAGCGAAGTTTAAGCAGCACCAATACTAATAACGCTCAACGTTATAAATTACGATAAATGCGATATTAATGTCAGATGTCATTGCACTCTCGAAAGAACTATGATAAATAATTTCTTACAGCCAAATAATTCCTTAAAGCAAATAACGCAGATTGGTTGAGTTATACTTCCGAATTAATTACCAAGTATTTCAGAACTGATTGCTGAAGGATCAAAGATAGTACACTGCACCGGGCTCGCATCAAATTACTGTCTGTGAGTTACTATGCCAACGAAATAAATAAAACTGTGATAACTATTGCATTAATCATAAAATGCTTAAGTCCCCAACGATCGGTCACGACATAGATGCTGCGACATAAACTATTATCATCTTCGGAACTGTACAATGGTGCGTGCCGGTTGTATGAATTACACATAACGACAGTAGGTAATTGAAAATTAGAACATTCCGTTATGAAGTATGAAGTAAGACGGACACTCTGCGGTACAAACTGAAGTGCCAGTTGCGAATATGAACCTCCTTCAGCTACACACTGGAATGATGACTGTTGTGACAGCTATTGTGGGAGTCAGTAGCGACACAAACAAGGAAAGAGAGAAGTTGCGATGGCCGGTGGCAGGAAGCCAAAATCATCTGTAAATTTTACTTCAAGATTAATTCAACTTTTTGTTTCTGAAAAGGAAACAAACATCAGTTAACTTACTTCCTGTGCCTCCTACATACAAGTACTATACTCTTTACTACTATTCGCAGAACGCAAGCTAAGTAATATCCTCCTATTACTCATAAGGGGAGGTCACGATGTTGGGGTCATGAATTTACTTCAAACTTCATGAAAATAACATAATGTGCAAGTAGTAAGATACACACTTCTTGCAATTCCGAGAAAAGTGAAAGAGAAATTTTTCGCTACTCTTATATAACTGATGTAGGCTACCTGATGCCGGCCGTAAGAAGTCAGTGTGGTCAAGTGATGCCGGCACGGTAGCTCAAAGTGTTTGGTTAGAGGTTTAGTTGCCCTTTGTAATAAAAAAACTGAGTTAATGGATCACCGATAAACTTGAACAGACGTCATGGTACGTCCACACCGAACAAGTAGAACGAACAGTAACGAAGAAAATGAAAAAAAAGTGATTAGCGTTCGAGTTTAGCAAGAGGGTCGTGGACAAGACGACGATTCGAATCATCGTGACATTCATTATCTACAGTACTCTAAGAACAGTAAGTCACTTTAATTGTTTTTAGTGCGAAATTAAATTCTGTACTGTTCAAAAAATTTTCACCTACACTTTCTACATCAGCAATATCTCACCGCTACAGAGGTAAACTGCCAAATGGGGCCTATCTCTTTGTCTGCAACTCGAAACATCGACATGCAAAGTAATTCCCGGTACCTTACCAGATTGCATGTATAAGGGATTTCGCAAATTATGACAAACATGCATTTTCAGGAAAATTCTATGCGTTTCTTCGTTTACTCAGTTACAAATATGTTTGTTCTAATAATTACACGTAACTAAAATATTAAGTAGTCAAATAACATTAAATTGAATAAAATTTCAAGCGAATTGACGTGTTTTTTTAAATTGTATTACCACACGAATGAAATAATATGACCTGTAATGAAAAAATATAGATTGAAAATTATCTCTGAGAGTGTGTCGAACCGTCTCCTCGTATACTTTCGTTTTAAGATACTTGAATGCTAATCACTTAACCTCCATGAAATGTAGCTACCAGCACCTACACACAGATTATAAGCCACATAATAGATGAGTAAAACTTCTCTAGTGATTTTCTCGGAATGGCCAGAGTATAACACCTTTCTACTTGCAGATTATGTTTCTTTAATGGCCTACTACAGGTGTACAAAGTTTGAGGTGAATCTATGATCCCAACGTCGTGGTCTCCCCTTTCGAGTTACGATGACCACTAATATTCAGCAATTACTATATTTCAAACTTGATGCTTCCACAAGTATGTTGTCCCTTTCGGAACTAACTTAGTCAGATATATTACATGTTATCGGTCTCCGTAGCGCACGAGTGTGGGCTGTAAGAGCGCAGTTCGCTAACTGTGAGAAATGTAATAAAGTGAATGCTTCTTAATTAAGCAACAGTGGAGGTGGCACTGTGACACTGTCCTATAACAAATTCACGGGTGTCGTACGTTACACGAGGAAAATTATTGTAATACGTGATGTTAACTCACTCTAAAAACAGAGAAAATGATGGCGTAGAATGTGATAATGGGCAGTCGTGATGTGTCACGTCAGGTATATTTTACACGTCAGGAAGGTCACTGAGTTTATTCAGTATACACTGGAAAAAATACATGTCGACGTACACTTGGCTTCTATGCTCTGAAAGTCTGCGACCGAGCAGGGCCGACAGCGATAGGTGGCTGGTTAAATCAGCGTTGACAGGGGGTGCTGAACTCTTACAAGAGGTGTGGCGCTGCCCGCTCTTTCCACTGGCGCGTGGGTCAGCGCCTTCTTGATGGCGTTTCGCGGCGCAGCGCTGCAGTCGATTCTTTAGGACAGCACAACGACAATGAAAATTTGTGTCAGGCGTGGACTGGAACCCGGATATCCCGCTTTAAGCGATTGATCGCCTTAACTGCTTCGGCTATACGAGCGCGACTCAGGCCACATCCAAATTTCCATATGTTGTTGCCCAAGTGTCGTACCTGTTCTCGTACATCCCATTATTATTCTCGAACAGGGCAGACATTTTATTAGTATGTCGCTCGCCTGGTACGTCCGATAAATAGGTAATTACAGTGCCGGTGTAGTGAAGAAGTACGATGGAATATTCCTTCGGACGTGCATGCATCGTACTTCTGCACAACACAGACACTACAATTTCGTGCTCTGAAGTGTGTGTGTGTGTGTGTGTGTGTGTATGTGTGCACGCGAGTGTCGAAAAAGGGACTGCACCGAATCTTGTGACGAACACAGTTCCCTACATAGCCAGGCTTGCGATACCATTTGTCGAGTAATGCACTGACGGGAGGATACCTCATAATAACATGCTTAATAGCGTGTGGGTATAGCTTTGGAACGCAGAACAGTAGCAGTTCTGTGTGGCATAGATTAGATAAGGGCTTGATAGCGTTCTGTAGGCTTGTGGCAGCAGACGAGTATGCACAGGTCATGTTATTCCCGTGAATTAGGAGCCAGTGGTTTGTGGACGCCCAACAGCATCCCGGATGTGTTCCTTCAGCTCCAGATCAGCCGAATTCGCTGGACAACATATGAACTTGAGCTCACTACCATGTTCGTCAAACCACTGTAGCACGGGTCTGGCCCTGTGACATGGACAATTATCCTGCTTGAATATGCCACCGTCGGCTGTTTTGGAAGACATCACGTATGAAAGGATGGATAAGCTCTGCATTAATGTACACTAAATGCCTTCCAACGTAACCAGTGGTCCCATAGAGGAGGTGAAAGTCCCCGGAAGTCTAATAGTGCCCCATCAGCTTGCGTCCGTGACGTGGTGCATGTTTCGAGCGGTTTCCCACTTGGATGGCGGCGTATCGATCGCTACCATCAAGCAAGTGTAACAATAACAACAAACTCCGACCATGCTACGCGTTCCCACTGAATCTCGATCCAATCTTGATGATACCGTGTCCACTGCAACGGTAATCGAAGATATGGTTGTTCCAATATGGGAAAATGGTCAATAGAATGCTCCGAAATCCTTGTGTCGACATCAGTATTTTACTTTGTCATCAGATATCAGGTATGGTACAGATGGCTGCCCATTCTGCTTTGCAGAGCGGCCAGCGTCCGACGTCCAAGATCTGTGACGAGGCATGGACGTCCAACGCTTTGTCGTCTACCCACAGTTTTACCGTTCTTCAACAACTTTCTGTAGATTATCACGACAGTGTAACGCGAGCATCCACCAGATTCACCATTTCTGTGATGCTCGTCCATGCTGAGCCATAACACTCCTCCGTTTCTCGCTTGTCAGTGGGTTTTTTCCCATTTGCGTACCCTATCGTTGCTTGGGCTCTAGCTCTGTTTATATACTTTACTTAGGGCGTAACGTGACCGTAACGCCAACAGTGGCATTAAATCTCACGTCGAGCAGTGTTCATTGCCATTTGGCTCGTCATTACTGGTTTGTAACACCATTTCAAAAGATTTCTTGACTATACGTCCAACATCACACAGAATAAAGGTACAACCAATGAAAAATATAAAACGAATCAATGTTAAACATCTTTCTTTCATTTATTACTAAGTTAAGTATTAGTTTCATTTGAATCCCGTTTTCGTGTAATGACTGTGAATTATATTCTACGAGTACTGTGAGACGAATTCCCCTATCGACATATGAATTTTATATGTGAGCAAAAATTTCTTTTTCAAATTATAAATAGTCTGTTAATAAAAGAAAACGCATGATACTGTTCTTCTTAAAGTATTGTGTTCTAACTGTACCCTGTCATCTGCCTATATGGCAGTTATTCCGTGCTAGTGTCTCGAAAGAATTCTCAGTTTGAGTTTCAATATGGTATTTACAATTAAAGGTAGATTTTTTTTAACTGATGAGCAATCATATTGTGAAGTGGTTCTCGATGCTTCTGTGCCTCGGTACCTCTGTTAGCTCAGAAAAAAGACGGCTGACTTAACTTACGTCTGCCTGCCATTTCATGACAAAGGACGCCATATACTCTTGCTAAAATGACATAGTGTGTGAATGATAGATGTTTAAAGAATGTGAAGGTAAGCCATTTAAACGTTATTTAACCACATATTCCGCCCATTTCTTAAGATGCTGAACTTGTTGAAATCTAGCTGCTGCCTGTTAGACTTAAACCTGAGTGCATTGCTCTTACGGCTCTGGTACCAATGCCCTGGAAACAGGGATGCGGAAAACTAATTGGTTAAATTAATTTGTATGAATAACCGGTATTTTTCAGTATTTATCATGCCTCGGTTATAAGTTACGTTATTTATGTTTTACCAGGTGAAAAAAAATCAAAATACCAATTAACCATAGCAGAAGAGCTAAAACATTTGCTATTTAACTACAACTTTTAAGAAAAGAAGAAACGAGTAATTTTTATTCGTAACATTTCCATTCTTTTGAAATATTACGTTATAACAGAAGATGGGAAAAGTAATCAGTGCTATTTTGATAACATTGTCAACAGAAAAGAACAGACATATGGCCTAAGAAGTGGTACAGCGTTGCTGAGATAATAGTGTATCTATCATCACATGTAGTGTACAAGAATTGCCTCATCTGATCTACACTCCTGGAGATGGAAAAAAGAACACATTGACACCGGTGTGTCAGACCCACCATACTTGCTCCGGACACTGCGAGAGGGCTGTACAAGCAATGATCACACGCACGGCACAGCGGACACACCAGGAACCGCGGTGTTGGCCGTCGAATGGCGCTAGCTGCGCAGCATTTGTGCACCGCCGCCGTCAGTGTCAGCCAGTTTGCCGTGGCATACGGAGCTCCATCGCAGTCTTTAACACTGGTAGCATGCCGCGACAGCGTGGACGTGAACCGTATGTGCAGTTGACGGACTTTGAGCGAGGGCGTATAGTGGGCATGCGGGAGGCCGGGTGGACGTACCGCCGAATTGCTCAACACGTGGGGCGTGAGGTCTCCACAGTACATCGATGTTGTCGCCAGTGGTCGGCGGAAGGTGCACGTGCCCATCGACCTGGGACCGGACCGCAGCGACGCACGGATGCACGCCAAGACCGTAGGATCCTACGCAGTGCCGTAGGGGACCGCACCGCCACTTCCCAGCAAATTAGGGACACTGTTGCTCCTGGGGTATCGGCGAGGACCATTCGCAACCGTCTCCATGAAGCTGGGCTACGGTCCCGCACACCGTTAGGCCGTCTTCCGCTCACGCCCCAACATCGTGCAGCCCGCCTCCAGTGGTGTCGCGACAGGCGTGAATGGAGGGACGAATGGAGACGTGTCGTCTTCAGCGATGAGAGTCGCTTCTGCCTTGGTGCCAATGATGGTCGTATGCGTGTTTGGCGCCGTGCAGGTGAGCGCCACAATCAGGACTGCATACGACCGAGGCACACAGGCCCAACACCCGGCATCATGGTGTGGGGAGCGATCTCCTACACTGGCCGTACACCACTGGTGATCGTCGAGGGGACACTGAATAGTGCACGGTACATCCAAACCGTCATCGAACCCATCGTTCTACCATTCCTAGACTGGCAAGGGAATTTGCTGTTCCAACAGGACAATGCACGTCCGCATGTATCCCGTGCCACCCAACGTGCTCTAGAAGGTGTAAGTCAACTACCCTGGCCAGCAAGATCTCCGGATCTGTCCCCCATTGAGCATGTTTGGGACTGGATGAAGCGTCTTCTCACGCGGTCTGCACGTCCAGCACGAACGCTGGTCCAACTGAGGCGTCAGGTGGAAATGGCATGGCAAGCCGTTCCACAGGACTACATCCAGCATCTCTACGATCGTCTCCATGGGAGAATAGCAGCTTGCATTGCTGCGAAAGGTGGATATACACTGTACTAGTGCCGACATTGTGCTTGCTCTGTTTCCTGTGTCTATGTGCCTGTGGTTCTGTCAGTGTGATCATGTGATGTATCTGACCCCAGGAATGTGTCAATAAAGTTTCCCCTACCTAGAGCAATGAATTCACGGTGTTCTTATTTCAATTTCCAGGAGTGTATATGTTACTATCTCATTGTCGTCTCGGCAACGGCCTTGCCGCAGTGGATACACCGGTTCCCGTGAGATCACCGACGTTAAGCACTGTCGCGCTTGGCCGGCACTTGGATGGGTGACCATCCAGCCGCCATGGCGCTGTTGCCCTTTTTCGTGGTGCAGTCGGCCTCGTGATGCCTATTTAGGAGCTACTCGACCGACTAGTAGCGGCTCCGGTCAAAGAAACCCATCCTCAACTGAGGATGACACGGCGGTCGGATGGTCCCGATGGGCCAATTGTGGCCTGAAGACGGAATGCTTTTCACTGTCGTCTCGGACATCAGTTGTATTACAGAATTACGCCATACTTACAGTTAGTTTGGAAGTATTTTGTGAAATCGTGTATCAATGAAGTACAATGCTCCATTTGCCTTAAAAGGTTTAAAATGGGAGGATCCACAAGAGATTTGCAACATCATATGAGGAGAAAACTTAACAAGTCACTCATAGTTTATGATAAAATAGAATGTAGCTCATCAATGGCCTGTGTCTACATTACATCGGCTTGCAGGCCTCGAACGTGGACAAATGAACACGAAAAACAGAGTTATTCAATCTCAGTTTTCACCATCAAGCACTGACTATTCGTACTGCCCAACACTAGTGTGATCCTCGATTACAACATGATTTTTGAGTCGACTTTCGAGACATTAGAATTAACAGGAGACTACTGTGTTACTTTTTGTAGTACTCACCACTTATCACTTTTCGAGAAAAACAGCAACTAGTGGACGGTTGAAGTTTTCTTCTAATTGCCAAGTAATTTAATATTTTGATTCTGTTTGTCTTAAAAATGAGACAGCAAATTTTTTTCAGTCTTTATTTGTTTTCTGAGTTTACTACAGGAAATAATAGGAATAAAGAAAACAGAAATTGGTTATCTCAGAAACAGGTAATTTTGAGCGGTTTTATCAGTCATGCTAAGTTGGTAGAAAAAATATTCATACAACCGAAAACCACTTCTAACAGCGATATTCACCATTCCTACCTGGAAATATTCTCCTTCTTGTGCAAAGGTTTAACCCTTGAATGAGCAACAACGCTATCTCACTAATGTTCACGCAATGCTAATTAACAGACACACTTTCATAGAGGTGAGGAATGTATGAAGGTGTCTTTAACATGGTTTAAAGAAATACCAAATTACGACGCACCTATAATGCAAAACGAAAGTGCCAGCTTTCAGGACTGCAATACGTCTCTCGAAGTTCTTTGCTGTCCACACCTATCTTACATTGGATGAAAATTGCTTGTAAAGAAGAAAATATTTTGTCTGCTGAAAGTGGTTCATAATGCTGATTATTGTGCTGAAGTCGACTTGTTTCTATTGTTCCTATTGCTCGTATCATCTACTGACACGATTAAAAGGTAAACGAACACATGTAGATTAAACGGAAAAGTAGTAGAACTGAAAAATGATTTCAGGGAAACCTGAGTTTAAATCAAATTATTTTTCAATGAAAAAGCGCGAAGGATCTTGAGCAGCAGATATACATGCCGAAGGGGCCACATGGAGTACCATCTATTGTCAATGAGAGATAATTTTCATTCTGTTCGAGTCACCGTAATACTATTTTGTGAGTGACAAAATGAAAAGGAAAACGACTAATACCTGCACATGGCTGGAACAAAAGTAGATACTAATCCTCACTCTATAAGAAGAAGACGCGTTCAGGCCAATGCCTTACATTGCTTATAATGAAAACATATCTGTATATTTGAAAACAAAACATAGAAATACAACGCAATGTAGAATTACTCCAATGCAACGGTAGCAAGCAACGGTCACGGAATACTGCAGACTCTAAATGCCCATCTCAGCAACGCACAAGACAAAAAAGTCTGGACTTAAGGGTCCAATTTTCTTCAGTCAGCCTATAAAACAAGCGATTTTCACGATTGTTTTTGGAAAAGCTAATGAAGTAACCAACATGAATATTTTTGCGCATTATTTATGGACTCTTGGACAATGGTTCAAATGGCTCTGAGCACTTTGGGACGCAACTTTTGAGGTCACCAGTCCCCTAGAACTTAGAACTACTTAAACCTAACTAACCTAACGACATCAAACACATCCATGTCCGAGGCAGGATTCGAACCTGCGACCGTAGCGGTCACGCGGTTCCAGACTGTAGTGCCTAGAACCGCTCGGCCACCCCGGCCGGGACAATATTTCCTCATTTTTCTAAAGAAATTCAGTCATCATTTAGCTCCCCATCCGATGAGTTAAAGTTGTTCTGTGGAGTTAAAGTTGCTCTGTCCAAAATGAGTTGAGTCCATTACGGAGATTCGGTAGTCTACGAATGTTATCCGAAATCAGAAAACAAGCAATCCGTAGCATTGTCTTGTGTCTTTCATCACATTTTTAGCAGCAGCTAATGAATTAAAATAAAAAATTAGTCAATTGCCCCTTGAATACATGCCAGAGGAGTAATCACCAAATTTCAGAATGTTACCTTCATTAGTGTTTCCGCTATCCATTCCGTCAGCTTGAGATACAGCGTATTTCATATAGGTTTTGCAGAATACAGAACTTCCATCATGGAGGTATCTCATTTTAAACAGAGCAACTTTAACTCCTTAGTTGGGGAGTTTAATGATGACTGAATTTCTTAAAAAATTAGAAAATTTTGTCCAAGAATCGATATGTAATGTGCAAAACGATTTACGTTGATGGCTTTGTTTGCTTTTCCAAACGAAAATTCGTAACAAGTAGTGCCATATCAAAAGCAGCAGACGGCGACAATGAGAAGATATAATGCTTTACAATCCAACCAAAGATGTTACTTCCATAGAGACTAGAGATTTGAATGGTTCGAAACTCATCTGTCGATACACAGTACGAAAGACGTTTCTAAAATATAGCTTTCACCGTGTCCTCATAAAATGTTTTGTAATCTCGCCTAGTTTAAGGAAATAATGGGAAGTACGCAGAAAAAAATTAAAGCACACTGCAAATAAATAACTAAGAAGAAAGACCGGATTAAGAGATTTGAATTGGTTTCTGTTGTACAGGTCGTCCAACCTCTCCGTTATTTATTTCTACTTTTCTATTTCGACACATTCTTGTAATGTTCAAGTAAAATTCATTGTGGCTCACGTGCCAAGTAAGACCCTTACTTCAGCGCAGCTTTTTCGTTCTCTGGAACGTGAATTGCTGGCAATCAGCTCTCTGTGCACGTGTGTAGGCAATAGTGATCGAGGGACAATATCCGCTGCTGCTCTTCGCCAAGGAGCTCTCCCTGTAACCGGCTTGCAGACAACTAGGACTTCTTTCTTTCCAAACTCCTTAGTGGACTTTAGTTTTTACATTTATGAAGCATCATCTTTTTGTTCCGCCATGACTGTCCAGCGTCTTGCTAGCCAGACTGGAAGTGCCCCAATGTACTACGTGCAAAGAATAAACTTTCTTTTTGTTCACAAAAGTCTTATAATTAATCGACCACAAAAAGATGCCAAAACTTTGACCTTTCGGACAAGGCTCGCTCTGCGCCTGCACATGGCTATGCCCCAGAGACTAATACAAACTTGTGTATTTTACGCTTTAGGCTCCCAAGTTGTTGAATGAGTGATACAGGTCTTGTTACTCATTAAGCCTACTAAGCTTTCCCTGATTTTAACGGACACGAAAATATTTTCAACGGTTAATGACCGTACGGCAGACTCAAACTTGAAACTCCACTCATCAGGTAGGCTTTCTTGCAGTATTAAGTAGCATGTTAAAGGTACTATTAGAAATATTTAATGTGTCATACATATTTTCTTCTTTACGCCACACATTAGCAGAACATGCGTCCATGGACACTGCGGTTTGTATAGTAGTTTCATTAAAATAGATTCTGTCATATCAATAACCTTCGGATTAAATTTAGAGAATACATTATTGCCACACATAGGCATTTCGTGATTGCAGAAAATAGATTGTTACAATATGCAACTCTATTCCACTTTCAGGTACTGTACCCCAGTGTTGTTTAATAGCGTGAAATATTGCGGTAGATAGTTGCATATGTGTGAAGCGGTATACGGTATAGAGCTGACAGAGGTTGTTATACAGCAATTTTGTGTTTGACATTCGATATTCGTTCGGAAGCAAGTTAATGGTCAATGTAATCCCAAAGAATAAAAAGAACTGCACTGATATTCGTACACTCCGTAGAAGGTGCGTGTATTGAGGTTATTTCTTCGTATTCTTTTCCTGCTAGACTGTAGGAAATAAAATAGAATATGTTTTTCAAGCGAAAATTTTGTGTCAGTTGTTACTCATTGATAGCTGAACATGGCCATTTCCTTTCAGATACAAGTACATGATAGGCATGAAGTTGTTCCTCAGACAGGGACAGGCAACTATTTGGATAAAGAGTAAAGTAGTGGTTGTGATGATAATGAAGACGATGAAGTACGTAATATAGTCTTTGGACAATAAGGAGTGGAACTGATAACGTATTTATTGCTCCGAATGGTATGCTATAGTGTGGAAGGCGCACCGCCACCCCTCCACTCAGTGCAAAACAAAACGCCTGCACACAGTTTGATGAAATTTGTCGTAGGACCAGCAAGAGAAGCAATCACTTACGTCACAAAAAATGTTTGGAATTTATTTGTTCCTCTAGCCATTGTGCATGAAATTTGAGATGCGCAAACCTAGAGGCAAGAGAAGGCTGTATACCAAGAAAAATACACTGGTATGGTGTAACTAGAGATAAAATGTCACCTGTAACTAGAGATAAAATTCCGCCTTCTGCGGAATATTGCTTTATATTCGAGCAGATAAAATCTGGGATGTTACAATCCGGGAACTATTTTTGGGGAAAGTTCTCCAATTCGACATAGAATGCTACAACGCATGTGAGTCAGTTTGAAAGCACACTGGGGCACAGTTGTATATGGAACCAGAATAAGATAACAATATTAATAAATTAACATGAAACTAATGTACTATAAACAATGAATGTCTCTGATAGGCTCGATAATGTGGATCGCTGACTGTGCGTCACAACAAAGCCGAAGATGCTGTACTGCTTTGTTGGAGCAAGAGAGCGCTGGGCGCACTGTTGTAGCTAGCTGTCTGTGAGGGAAAGACGATGGAGTAGGCAGTTTCTGTGGTGTGCTGTGCGATTCCACCAAGTGTTAGATTAATGTAGGTACTTCAATATTGTTGAACATGGAAGCAGAAGTCTTCAGGCAAATAAGGTAATGATTTAAATAATTATGGTTTTTGTTTTTGACAGAGCGTTAGTATAGATGAGTTGATCGATAATTTGTAGTTGTTGAATAACCACAGAATGTACATAAACGTTTTTGAGATAATGACTAATTAGGATGATTATTTTTGTAATGCCTGTAAGATTTGTTAACAGAACTTTATGTAATCTGATGATTTACATTTATGTTGGATTAATGAAGTTAGATAATACTTGTTTTAATCTCCTTGTTTGTGAATCAATTGTGAGTAACGTAACTTCAATTGTCAGATGTTTTTCAAAAGCCAAACTTAACTTACAATATAATTTTCCTAAAAATACTGATTGTTAGTAATTCACCATAATCAGTACCCTCTCCAAGTCCAGGTCATATAATTTTTAAAGAAGTTGAATTTTCTTAAATGTTCTCGTTTATCAGCCAAATGAATTTCATGTGCATTTGAAGTATTATGGCCAGCATTGCACACTGCTGAGCCTGTAATTAGCATATTCATATGTTTTTTTATGACAGACCTGAATATATCACCTTTACCCGTTGCTGCTTTAGAGGTAAGACAATTTAAGTAGTTCATATGTGAACAAGGCCTTATGATTTAGTGCTTAGGGGGTGGGGGGTAGGACGTCAAACGGGCCGATTTGGAGCAGGAGAGGCACCACAGGACATTTTAATTCCCACTTTCTATACTTTTACAAATAAATTAATAAAACTTTGTCAGCATGACCAGGATGGGTTCAGAATTTACACTTACAGCAGTGGAAGTTCGAAAACATAACAAAATAATTTTTTTTACATGTGAAATTTCATCATTTTTTTACTTACTAATGCCAGCATTTGTTGCTATAGGTACACTTTTCTTCGTCAGTAAGAGAGATTCTTCGATGAATTTTGCACAGCATACAAACCATACTCAAAGGTGTATGAAACTCTAGAATTTTACAAATCTATTAAAACTGTGGTAAAAATTGAGGTAATTAACTAGAAAATTTGTGTTTTTTCTATACATGAAGTTTAAAATGTAACAGCTCATTCGTTTTTTCATAAATTAAATAAATTCTGAAGTTTCATACACCTGTAAGTATGGTTTGTATGCTGTGCAAAAATCATCGAAGAATCTCTCTAACTTATGAAAAAAGTGTACCTATAGCAACAAATGCAGCCATTAGTAAGTGAAAAAATGATGAAATTTCGCACTTAAAAAAAATTGTTTTGTTATGTTTCCGAACTTACACTGCAATGGGTGTCAATTCTGAATCCTTCCTAGTGATGCTGACAAAGTTTTATGAATTTGTTTGTAAAAGTATAGACACTGTAAATTAAAATGTCCTGAGGTGTCTCTTCTGAATGTATTATACAGTGACTGTATTTCTTTATTTGTATTAAAGTTCCAATGCCCAATCAATTCGTGTAAAATTTTTGCTAACAATAACACAGAGTAAGCACACAATTTGCAATTACAACACGCCACACGACAGTTGGAGTTCAGTACCCATTCCACAATTCAGACTTCATTCAACATAATCGCAAAGTTCATTATTTCTCATTTTTATAAAGAATGTTACAAATTTGATGCAATAAGAAAGTTCACTACATTTGATGACGAAGTGTCAAGAGAGGCAACCTTACAGTCTGATAAGCTTGCTGCTATATGCTACACACGAAAAATATTCATGTTATAGGAACGTACAGGAGAGTAATAATATCTACTGTGGTGGAGTTGTGCTATACATGCCAAATAAACCTAGAAAGCATGGATGAAAATGTTCTGGTAGCCCAAAGCTGAAACTGGTTATGCCACTGATGAGAGTGTATACACACAACGAGCCAATCAGCCACCCCAGAAAAGCTTGTGCCTTACCACTTTGAAGACCCTTGCAGACAATATTACTGGTACAGCCAGAAATGTTACTATAAAAATATTAAAAATCTAAAAAACTCCTCCCGAAAAGGCCATGAAGGCCCAACGGTACTGACCGGCAGCCGTATCATCCTCAGATCATAGGCGTTACTGGATGCAGATACGAAGTGGCTCCTCAGTTTGCCTCACAAGGGCTGAGTGCACCCAGCTTGCCAACAGCGCTCGGCAGACAGGATGGTCACCCATCCAAGTGCTAGCCCAGCCCAACAGCGCTTAACTCCGGTGATCTGACAAGAACCGGTGTTACCACTGCGGCAAGGCCTATTTCAAAAGTATTTCGCTGGCAGAACAGTCTCTGAGTAAAAACCTAACTGTTTTGCGTAGAATAAGGCCAAATGAAAGAGAAATAACGAAAGAGATGAAGCCAAGTATTAGTAGACGAGTATATTCAAGTCTGCATTGCAGTGTTCAGTATTTTTGCCAAAGATAAATGAATGTGTAAGCCTCCTAATTACGTTGCACCATGATAACTCCTTAGATGAATAACATCCAAGACGAGAGCCGGAGATTGTGAAATGTTATAACCAAACGATGTTGTGGATCAGCTGGCTCACACACTGTTCGAGTAGCTACACAGAGGCTTGAGCATACGAGGTCACCTAGTGGCGACCCGTGCGTAACACGTCTACTGGGAGGCATCACACATTTCGTTCTTTATTTTTCCTCGCGTTAATGGGTACTGCCTGCGCATGCTTCTTTAAACTTTCACGTCGCAACAACCAGAACCGCTTGTAGTGTGGCAACTCGCGTAGAACTTGAACCGACGCTGTTTCGAGTGCAGGCTGAAGGCCACATTTAAGCCGCTGCAGTCTGTTTAATGGGCCGCAGTAGGCCGCGGCTTGTTGCAGATTACTCCGCGGAAAGCGGGCAGCAGTCATAATTCACTGATTTCAGATCTGCACCTGGAAATGAGCGCTTTCTGTCAGCCATTAGCTGAGCACTTGGCTCGTTAATGGCAGCTAATCCCCGGGCCTAATCCGTTTCCGACCTAATAACTAACGCCCAAGTGCTCTTCCGCAAGAGCATTCTCCGTACACGAGCCACAGTAATCCAGTACTTGTGAGAAATTGCCGGTAAAATGAGAACAAATAGCGTTCGCTCGGCCTCCGTTCCTCCTGCGACTGCCTGCTCAGCTCTCCGTACCACATAATGACACAACACATAAACATACGAAGTGATAAACATAGTTTAACCATTACTACACTACTACTTATTTTACAACGCCGAAGTTGTTACCACTTAAGAAGAAATACAACAGTGGAAGACGAAAATGGAACATCTGACACGGTCATATTATAAGAATGACGTTACACTTACATTTTAAACCGTGAAAAGAGCATAACATTGGATGAAAACCTAAATTGGCCTAAAATCATAGATACGCCTTGCCAGAAGCCGTAATAATCTATCCCCTCACGATAAAAATATAAAAAATTCCCCGTTTGTATCTGGAAACAACGTGTATTTTTGATTGTTAACTTCAGTGATAAAAAATCCTGCAAGATTTTCCTAAGGAAATCTCGCAGCTGTTGGAGCTGCTGTTGGAAGTCTGAGTACCATATAATGTGATATTCATCGTTTTAAATATATTTAATCATTTTACACTCTGCTGTCCTAGAAAAATTTCATACGTCGTCTGATCAAGGTGAACAGTGCCTGATATGCCCCTCCTCGACCTTATCTGTCAGATGTTCAAATGTGTATGAATTCTTAAAGGAACCAAACTCCTAAGGTCATCGGTCCCTAGACTTACACACTACCAAAACTAACTTAAATTAACTTATGCTAAGAAAAACACACACACCCATGCCCGAGAGAGGACTAGAACCTCCGGCGGTAGGGGACGCGCAGTCCGTGACATGACACCTGAAACCGCGCTGCCACTCTGCGTGGCTCAACTGTCAGAACAGCATAGTACAAATACTCGTTCCCGCTACAGAAAAACCTGTTCGGTCCCACGCTGTTACATATACACCTTTTCAAAGTACGTTGCTGTAGAAGAAAATCAAATTTGGAATAATCTCCTACATAATATTAGAGAAACGCACTTAATTTTTTGCGCACCGTTTACAACATTGAAACTAATGAGCTTCTTTTCCCCCCAACTCTTTTCCATTTCCTGAAGTCCCTAACTATGGTGGTCCACATAACTTTTTCTCTGGTGGTGATGGGCATCTGCACATACAAAAACATACTTTCATCACTGAACAATTTCCCATACAATTAAATTTACATACGTTTATTGCTACAATTTCTGTTCGAACAAATAATAGGTGCAAATACACAGAGATGTGCGTTTACGCACCTGAAGGAAAAAAAGTCCTCGGCTTTTGACCAC
Organism: Schistocerca serialis cubense; assembly: GCF_023864345.2. Classification (NCBI taxonomy): domain Eukaryota; kingdom Metazoa; phylum Arthropoda; class Insecta; order Orthoptera; family Acrididae; genus Schistocerca; species Schistocerca serialis. Next base: position 216,765,734 of record NC_064638.1, read on the forward strand.
ATGTTTTTCAGATGGACAGGAAGGCGACGTCCGCTTCTAATGAACGTTTGCCAGGAAAATGCTTCGTGAACTGGGACACTCTAGTGTGCGGGTCTGGAGAAAGAGAGCCTTCACGTAGCCCAGGTAATGCTGATCGACCACGAGCATAGGAACTGGTAACAAAATTATTACGTGCTGTTCGAGACGGCCTCCAGCCTAATTTTCGAGCACGGGGAAGAGAATTTAAATATCGAGATTAGACACCACAATCCTTGCAGCTTTCTTCATACTGCTTCTCTGCGAACACGTAGAATGTTATTCAACGATATTCTGTGTTTGATTGCGGCAGTAACTATGCATATATCCTTTTCCCCTAGGTTAGTCACCGGTGCAGATATGCGAGAAGCTACTGATTAAATGCCAGGAACTTGTATCTAATCCTATGGAATAATTGATAGGTAATTCAGTCTTAACACAGGCTCAGTCAGACATTCTTACCTCTCATTTTTCTTTTACTTTCTCATCACAGTTTTTCACAGAAACTTCTAATAACCTAAATAATTCTAAACAGACTGTGTTTAAATATCATGTTGTTATGTATTTGTATGCCTTTAGCCTCTGGTCTCATATTTCTTTCCTTTCCCCTCGCAGTTTTTTACCGAAACTTCTAATAACTTAAATAATTCTAAACAGACTGTGTTTAAATATCATGTTGTTACGTATTTGTATGCTTTTAGCCACTGGTCATGTAGCTGACGAACTGAAATGTGCGTCGATCCTCCATTTGTACTTGCACAGTCCACAGATATATAAACAAGCCTTTTTATCAGCATATTCACAACAAGTAAATAATTTTGCGCATTTTCTGTTCCGTAATGCCAAAGCTCACATGTCGGTAATGAAGCAAGAGAATCTCGGACTTGAGGCGCAACTGGACACTGAAATAAATCCGATGGCCGCAAGTGAAAATTTGTGCTCGAGCGTGACTCGAATGCAGGTTTCCGACTTTAACCGAGCGGACGCCTTAAACATGTCAGCTTCCGAGCTTGCTTTCCGTCCAACCTAAATTCTCAACTCTTCGCACACTACTCCTCTAGCATACACTTCCCGCTATCCTCATTGCTCACAGATTCACCTAATTCCCTCAAGAGTTCAGATATAGTGTGCATCTGCACTGAACGATTCATTATTCGCTGTTGTGTGTGCGTGTGCAGTCCGAAGGGACAAAGACTACACATATACAGCTATAAGTGGTGACAGTACAGTGTAATCAACATCACATCAGTATTGCGTATTTACATCATTTGTATACTAATAATTTTACCTTTACAAGTAATATGTTTTTACGTTGGTTGGTACCTCCAACGGCAGCACCAAGCCATTAATGCTTATTTTAACTTGGGCATCAGATCAGGTGTTGAAGTGTTGAAACTTGAATGCAGAACTGTAGTAACTGTAGTCTGTCCTGACAGGGGTAGTCCACTTACTGATGAAGTTACGACTGTGCAGAAAACATCACGTAGTATATTATGTGATCTGTTTACCATGAAAAGACACAGAGAAAAAAACACCACACTGATGTGTGTACATGTTAAGGTACCACACGCAAAAATACGAAGGTTGGAACTTTAATAATGGCAACTATTTATTTACAGTTCGTACAAAATAGATACATTTTTCAAAGTCTTACTGACCTTGTAGTCGCAAGCATTGTGTATAACCAGTTGCCAGCGATGTGGAAGCCGTATGATACTCTTAGCAGTGCCACTTGTGTTGACAGTTCGAGCGGTGCGGTCTTTTGCACAAATAATAATGTAGTAGCTCTGAAGCGAATGCTGTGAAGTGTTTCCTTCAGTTTAGAAATCGAGTTGAACTCACGAGAGCTTAAGTCAGGGGAGTGCAGTAGGTGCTATAGCACTTAACAGCCGCATCAGTCAAACAAATCAGTAACAACTTGCACTGTACGATCTCGAGTATTGTCCTGACAAATGATGGTGAGGTCCTGCAGAAAGAGTCATCACTTCTGTCTTTGAGGTGGTCGTAGATTGTGTTCCAAAAATGAACAGATAGAGACAGAAGAAATGACACTTTCTGCAGGACCTGACCATCATTTTGCAGGACAATGCTCAAGCACGCACAGTGCAAGTTGTTACTAATTTGTGTGACTGATGGGGCTGCTAAGTGCTATACCACCTACTGAATGCCCCTGACTCAAACCGATTTCTAAACTGAAGGAAACACTTCATGGCATTCGCTTCAGAACTGCTGTAAATTCATCGGGCAACAGACCGCGCCGCTCGAACTGTCAACACAACTGGCACTGCTAACAAGGGAACCTCGCCATCGCACCCCCCTCAGATTTAGTTATAAGTTGGCACAGTGGATAGGCCTTGATAAACTGAACACAGATAAATTGAGAAAACAGGAAGAAGTTGTGTGGAACTGTGAAAAAATAAGCAAAATATACAGACTGAGTAGTCCATGGGTCACATAGGCTACATCATGCACAATGTGAGCTCTTTTTTTTTTTTTTAATCTTATTTTGTTCACTTTTGTTCGTTGCGTCTGCTCGGGGCGGACGTCGTACGACATCCGTTTTAAGTTCGTTGTTGATCAATTAACTCAGTTTTTTGTTGCAGTGGGCAGCTAACCCTCTGACCGAACACGCTGAGCTACCGTGCCGGCGTCCTCAGGAGCGCCGTGGTCCCGTGGTAGCGTGAGCAGCTGTTGAACGAGAGGTCCTTGGTTCAAGTCTTACCTGGAGTGAAAATTTTACTTTATTTATTTTTGCATAGTTATTATCTGTCCGTTCGTTCATTGACGTCTCTGTTCACTGTAATAAGTTTAGTGTCTGTGTTTTGCGACCGCATCGCAAAACCGTGCGATTAGTAGACGAAAGGACGTGCCTCTCCAATGGGAACCGAAAACATTTGATCGCAAGGTCATAGGTCAACCTATTCCTCCACAGGAAAACACATCTGATATATTCTATACGACACTGGTGACGGCATGTACACCACATGACAGGAATATGTTGTCGACCCGCCTAACTTGTACACTTGGCGATTCTTCTACCTTGCCCGATTTAGGTTTTCTTGTGGATGTGATAATCACTCCCAAAAAAGAGATGAAAACATAAGAGTTTGTCACATAAACTGAAAATAAAAAATAAAAATTTTCACTCAATGGAAAATTTGAACCAAGGACCTTTCGTTCCGCAGCTGCCCACGTTACCACGAGACCATGGCGCTCCTGCGATTACTCAGTTTCTATATTTTGCTTATTTTTTCACAGTTCCACAGAACTTCTTCCTGTTTTCTCAATTGATCTGTGTTCAGTTTTTCAAGGCCTATCCACTGTGCCAACTTATAACTAAATCTGAGGGGGGTGCGATGGGGAGGTTCCCTTGTAAGATTGTCCTACGACTTCTACATCGCTGGCAACGGATTATACACAATGCAACTCTCGTATCGGCAATCATACCCGTTGCACCCTGTATAGAGCGAACATTATCAAAATGAAAAACTGCAGGGACGGATTCGTGACTGCAAGTGGAGGAAAAAAGGGACAATGAACATGTGCAGAGAAATGCACGGTGTGCATGCAACGACAACAAATCATCCTGGAACACAGTACAGAGCTGCATCGTATCCATTTTACAAGAGACCTTCAAAGTGGTCTCCAAGGGGTGCAATTCACGCGTTTACACGTCACATCATGGATAGATGCACTCTTCTGCACGTTCTGGCCTCTTTCTGAATAGCATCACAGGCGTCATGAACACGCTGTTGAAGTGTCTGCTCGTCAGGAAGTGGTTCAGCAAACACGATGATTTTTAGATACCTCCTGAGGTAAAAATCCTGGGCTTCTATCCAGTGATCTAGCAGACCATCCAACAGGGTTTTCCGCATCCTCTCCGGTGTCAGGGGAAAATGTTGAGGTGTCGACAGACAGTAACGCGGAAGTGGGCTGGTGCTCTATCATGCAGAATCCATATAACCTGCCATATTGCAAAAGGCACATACCCAAGTTCATCCTCTTCGGTGTCAGGGGAAGACGTTGAGGTGTCGACAGACGGTAACGCGGAGGTGGGCTGGTGCTCTGTCATGCAGAATCCATATAACCTGCCATATTGCCAAAGGCACATTCCCAAGCAACCCAGGAAAAGTATTCCATACGATGTCCAGGTACGTTTCTCCCTTGAGTTATGGAATAATAACCAGTCCAAGTATGTAGTCGCCAAGAACCACTACCCACACACTGATGTTGAATCGATGCTAATGAGACGCCTCAACAATTGTAGAACATAGTCCTCAAAATCTGGTGTACCGACTGCCCGACACTCCCTGCACATTCGTCCGTTTGAAAGCACTCATGTTCACACAAACGCCCAAAAATAGGCTTGAAATGTGTGAAATTGTTGGTGTCTGCGAGTGTACTTGGTTTGCTATAGACGAGCTGCCTCTCGACGGTTTCCACCTGTTGGCCGTATACAGACACCATCTCGGCTAGTTCCCAACATGAATACGGGACCTTTCTGCCACCCACAGTACGCTGCGTTAATCACACAGCCTGCGACACCCGAGGAATACACGGTACGTGGTCAGAGGAACTTTTCATTCGTCACTGCCACTACCGTGGCAACGAAGCTTTTCCGGACAGCGAAGTGTCATTAAGAGTCATGATTTGCTTTGTGTATTTGTGTTTTGATGTATGGGAAAACATATGTTGTAGTTTTATCTATGTTTTCAGTTAATTAAAACATAAATATTCAAACAGATGAAAATTTATTTTGCGACTATATTTCGCTGTCCTTGCTAGCACCTATGACCGCTTTAAACCAATTCTTTTTGCTGGTTTTTCTTTGGTTTTCAATGAATGACACAATTTTTTTTAAACCAAGATTGTATAAAATTAAGTGTAAGGTTTTTTTTAGTGATAGGAGCAGGAAACAGGTGGACAAAGTTTGCGTGCTGAGAATTGCGAAAGCAGGCAAACCCTTTGCGGCTGGGAATCTCATCAAGGATTGCCTGGTCGACACGGCGGGTTGTATTTGTCCAGGAGAGAAATGGCTCTAAGCACTATGGGACTTAACATTTGAGGTCATCAGCCCCTACACTTAGAATTACTTAAACCTAACTAACTTAAGGACATCACACACATCCATGCCGGAGGCAGGATTCGAACCTGCGACGGTAGCAGCAGCGCGGTTCCATACTGAAGCCCCTAGAACCACTCGGTCACAGCGGCCGGATCCTAATGGAAAAATTTCAAAAAATAGCTCTTTCGCCTCAAACTGTTGCTCTCCCAGTTGAAGATACGGCCTCTAATATGTAGCAATAATTAATGTAGATAGCAGCAAACTTCGTATCATTTTATATCGCTCTTGAAGAGTCCACGGACGTTGCGCACATATCTCAGCTCGTCATATTTATTCGGGATGTCGACGACATTCTGCGTTCCCCTCATACCATTAAAAGACACAACCATGGGTTTGGATATTTTTCTAGCAGTGGAAAACGCGTTCGAGTCAATGGGCTTAAAATGGGAATGCCTGTCCAGTCTAACAACGGATGGAGCACCCGCTCTACGACGGATACGCACTGAGTTCCTGGATTAGGTCAGGTCAAAATTGGCTGAAGTCAGCTGTTCCGTATTCGCGGCAGTCCATTGTCTGATACACAAAGAGGCACTTTGTACGAAGATTGTCAACATAAAAAATGTTATGGACACAGTTGTTCGAATGGTTAATTATCTTCGCTCGCATAGACTCACCCATCGCCAGTTTGAAGAATTTCTGGCTAATATCGAAGCGGAATACCCGAACATACCCTACCACGGCGAAGTAAGATGGCTGAGCAGAGGGAAGGTGCTTCATCGGTTTTTGTCCTTGAGGGACGAAATCACTACCTTTTTGGAAATGCAAGGACATCCAGAAAAATTACTTCGTGATTTTAAGTGGGTGGGGAATTTGGCTTTTTTGGGTGACCTAACTGGTTATTTGAATCCTTTGAACATTTCACTCCAAGGCGAAAATCACTCTGCTGTTGATTTAGTATAGACGATTCAAACATTAAAAAAAAACTTGTTTTGTGGGAAAAACACTTGCGCGAGAAGAAATGTGGATACTTACCCTCATTAGACAGCCTTAAAGGAGATGTGAACATTTCAGATTATGTTCAAATTATTTGCGAATTACAAGAAGAGTTTGAAAACAGATTTTTGAAGATAAGCGAGCTTCAAACGGGGAGAGAACATCTCACAAGTGTTTCAAGTGGTGCTGATTGGCTTGCAGTGCGATATCCACCTGAAGGACCTCTTTCATATGTGTAAAACTTTGGAGGACTTTTGCAGCTGTTTTCCACGAGAGAAGTATCCTCTTCTGCACAAACAGGCGGCCAAAGTTCTCTCAATGTTGGGTATTTGTGAGCTCTTTTTCTCCCTTTTGCAGCTTGCTAACACTAAGAACCGTTCACTACTTAGCGATAAAAATTTGACTGATTCTTTGTGATTAGCCGTCTCCCGGAATATTATTCCAAACCTTGACAAAATCATTTCCTCGAAAAAGAAAAACATGTAAAATGTCAATTGTTTTCTTTTACAATGTTTACTGTCAGATTAAAGGTATTGATAACCTTAATTATATTTTTCTTCGTAATTTTCAAACTTGGTCAAATAAAATTACTGCTTACTAAACTGCAAACTACGGATTCGTTGTCTAAACTCTGAAAAGGGATACAAAAAGATGTAGCACGAAGTACAACAAAAAACATTTACTTGTAACTACGAACAGTAAGAATGAGACTCTGTATCCCTATTATTTCTAAAACAGAATATTTATGATACTAGTTCATTTAAGAAACTGATACATCTTACAGAAGACGCCTACTGTATCTATGACGAGTGTGCATGTGCAATACTAATAAAATCAACCTGTGGGACAGAAAACTACTAAGTTGTGCTTCGATTATTGGTTTGGATATTGTCTTCTAAGGCTTTGCGTAGTAGTTCTGCCACACGAAAGCTAATTGTTACCTAAACAGTTGATGGTTTGCTTGTTTTACAGCTCATCGATCACTTTTACAGAGCAGCGCTTCCTCTGTTATTTTGTTTAGTAGGACCTGACCGCGGAACAGTGCATATCAGAGCAGTGGTGTGCGGGCTCACTCGCTCCGCAGCTCTTTCTCTCGCTCCTGTGCCGACACTACCGACGCACGTCGCGGATACGGTGCTGAACTACACTGCCTTGCGCCCATGCGACGCGGCAGCGCCCGCCGGGAGCAATACTTGGATGAGCCTGCTCTTTAGGCTCCAACGGCGAATACTGATAAGTATGTATTCCCGCTGCGCCCAAATTCTTGCGGGAACCAGGTGAAGCTGCGAGCAATGAGAACAATAGACAGCTATATGTATTGAGTACGACAAGATGAGAATTTCTGTTGGACAGAATGGGTGCTTGGTGGACTGCCCAAACAGTTAAGACCACCGCTTGCGTAAAGTGGGAAATCTAGATTCAACTCCCCTTACAGCGCAAATTTTCGGTTGTCACAACTGGATTTATTCCAATGGCCTTTTGCGACTGAGGTCTGAGTTTCTTCTAAGTGATGTATATACAGGGTGAGTCACCCACAAATTGAATCGCAAATGCCGGCCGGAGTGGCCGAGCGGTTCTAGGCGCTACAGTCTGGAACCTCGAGACCGCTACGGTCGCAGGTTCGAGTCCTGCCTCGGGCATGGATGTGTGTGATGTCCTTAGGCTAGTTAGGTTTAAGTACTTCTACGTTCTAGGGGAATGATGACCTCAGAAGTTAAGTCCCATAGTGCTCAAAGCCATTTGAACCATTTCATTTTGAATCGCAAATATATTTGTTGCAAGCATACACTTTTTAAATGGAACAACGCCTATTGACATTAAGAAACTAAAAGTAGGGTAAATTAGAATACCAGTAGCGTTTGTTGCATGACAGTCGTTTACGAGTTACCATATTTTTAAAAGTTTCCACACCGACACAAGTTTGTGACTTTCAGCCTGCGTAATTGCTAGGTACGATGTTATTACATTTGCTGACAACGTGCTTGGTTGTTCATTGAGTGCACTGCGACTTGCTAGTCAGTTTGTGACAGATTAAGCCGTAGGTTGTGCGTGGATAATGGGATTTATGACAGTATAAGAAGCCGACATGCTCATGGTGTACAGAGAGTGTAGGAAGAATGCAGTTCATTCTTGCACAGTGTGTGCGGCAAGATATCCCAATAGACGTTAACCATCTCAGTAATAATTAATCAACCTCTTCGGCCACTTACATGAAAGTGGTAAACAGCTAGACAACGCAACACAAGGAAAAAGCCACGACAGAGGAGAGGAGAATAATGTTCTTGCTACTGTTGCAGTTGATCTTCACGTAAGCTCCCACACAAGGAAGTGGCATAAGCCAGGAAAATGTCCTACGGGTTCTCCATTGACATAGGTTCTATCCCTATCACATTTCTCTCACAAAGAGAGCATGCGAACGACTATGATGCTCGTATTAACTTCTGTACATTGTCATTAAGACAGGATACTTCATATGTATCACATATCTTATGTAGTGATGAAGCCACATTAACCATTCATGGCTAGGTAAACCACCGAAACATCCCCATTGGCTTCGTAGGTGGAATGTAAGCGTCCGTGGAGTGCAAACGTGTGGTATGGGATAATAAACCATTTGCTCAGAGGCCTCTTTTTCATAGACAGAACACTTAACATCAACAAGTATCGCAGGCTCCTAGCAGATCGTCTTCCACGGGTACTAGGAGACAATCCTCCGCCGGCTTGGGTGGCCGAGCGGTTCTAGGCGCTACAGTCAGGAATCGCGCGACCGCTACGGTCGCAGGTTCGAATCCTGCCTCGGGCATGGATGTGTGTGATGTCCTTAGGTTAGTTAGGTTTAAGTAGTTCTAAGTTATAGGGGACTGATGACCTCAGAAGTTAAGTCCCATAGTGCTCAGAGCCATTTGAACATTCCTCCGTAGACTAGAAGGAACCTTGTGGTAACAACATGAAGGCTATCCAGCAGTGATGGGAACAACCAAATGAGAATAATCCATTCATTCAGTTGCTGGAAAACAATCGACACATTCAGTTTTAGTTACATTTATGGATTGAATTATTCATTCATTATTTTGAGTAAAACTAGTCTGTGGTAGCAAACCCCTTGAAAACAATCGATTCAGTCGGTTAGATTGCACATTTATTCTTTTGAGAGAAACCAGTCATTGGATCAATAGAATGAAAACAGTCGTTCAGCTGGCTGAACTACTCATTCATTCCTTTGAATGAAACCAGTATGTTGGAGCAACCGAATGAAAGCAATGATGTCAGTCGGCTGTAGTCTTACTTTTCGGTTGGATTATCATTCATTTTTTTTTTTGAGTAAAAGCAGTCATTAAAATGTAAATGTCATGTGACTAGAGCCTTTCTTAGGGTAGACCGTCCGCCTAGTACAAGTCTTTCGATTTGACGCCACTTCGGCTACTTGCGCGTCGATGGGGACGAAATTATGATGATTAGAACAACACAACACCCAGTCCCTGAGCGGAGAAAATCTCCGTCCCAGCCCGGAATCGAGCCTAGGCCTTTAAGGTTGACATTCTGTCGCGCTGACCACTCAGCTACTTGCGGCGGACAGCAGTCACTAGTATCATTCGAATGAAAAGACTCGACACCGTTGTAGCTTTACATATTGACTGAATTATTATTCTTTCTTTTCAAATGAAAACAATCAGTGGCTTTTCTGTCAGTTGAACTATGTGTTCAGTTCTCTTAAATGAAACCACTCTGTAGCGTTTTATATGACCGAGCTGTCCATTCATTCTTCTGAGTGAAACCAGCCTGCAATAATTTAAGTACAGGGCTATTACAAATGATTGGAGCGATTTCATAAATTCAGTGTACCTCCATTCATTGACATAAGGTCACGACACACGACAGATACGTAGAAAAACTCATAAAGTTTTGTTCGGCTGAAGCCGCACTTCAGGTTTCTGCCGCCAGAGCGCTGGAGAGCGCAGTGAGACAAAATAGCGAGAGTAGCCGAGAAAGCGTATGTCGTACTTGAAATGCACTCACATCAGTCAGTCATAACAGTGCAACGACACTTCAGGACGAAGTTCAACAAAGATCCACCAACTGCTAACTCCATTCGGCGATGGGATGCGCAGTTTAAAGCTTCTGGATGCCTCTGTAAGGGGAAATCAACGGGTCGGCCTGCAGTGAGCGAAGAAACGGTTGAACGCGTGCGGGAATGTTTCACGCGTAGCCCGCGGAAGTCGACGAATAAAGCAAGCAGGGAGCTTAACGTACCACAGGATGGTGCTCCACCGCACTTCCATCATGATGTTCGGCATTTCTTAAACAGGAGATTGGAAAACCGATGTATCGGTCGTGGTGGAGATCATGATCAGCAATTCATGTCATGGCCTCCACGCTCTCCTGACTTAACCCCATGCGATTTCTTTCTGTGGGTTATGTGAAAGATTCAATGTTTAAACCTCCTCTACCAAGAAACGTGCCAGAACTGCGAACTTGCGTCAACGATGCTTTCGAACTCATTGATGCGGACATGTTGCGCCGAGTGTGGGAGGAACTTGATTATCGGCTTGATGTCTGCCGAATCACTAAAGGGGCACATATCGAACATTTGTGAATGCCTAAAAAACTTTTTGAGTTTTTGTATGTGTGTGCAAAGCATTGTGAAAATATCTCAAATAATAAAGTTATTGTAGAGCTGTGAAATCGCTTCAATCATTTGTAATAACCCTGTAGTTGAACTAAAGCAGTGCTACATTTTATTGACATGCGGTGGTCCTAAGTGACGTATCTCAGGGGTACGCCAAAGTTAAAATAAGCAGTACACATGTTCATTTGATTATGAACTGGATTAATTATTTTTCTTTTCATCATTTAAAAGTGATTCATATACTGTTGTGGATTGAATTGCTCCAGGTGTCATTACAAAGTAGCTAATTAACCTGGTGTATCGCTGGGGTCCTTGCCATCACTTAAATTGCCGACACCACATTTAACTTCGGAAACCCTGGACATTTGGGTCAAATCGGATTATTTTCCCCGGACACAGACAGTATGTAGATCATAAGTGGTCGATGGCCACGGGATTGCGCCGGGAGCTGGGACATGAGAGTGGGAATGTTTTCTCGCTTGCGTTTCAATGCTGACAACGCCAGAGAGCGCACGCCTCCATCCGACCAGCAGATGTAAATTGCAGATGAGAGTGACTAGGATTCGTGAAAGCGCATAATAGAGACGTTGATGTTCAGGCGTAGTATTGGTTTGCAGTTAGGAATACGAACGTAAATGAAATCAGTGTTACACAGATCAATCAGTAGAAGGCAAATTACATTTAAGATATTCAGTTGTCTGTTGGGAGGGACGGCTTCTCGTTGTCGCGGCTTCGAATTATCTCAATGAAGAGATGTGGAAAATACAGGCTGTTCGAAAATTGTATTTACAACTTTGATCACATATAGTTCAGAAACGTGGATAGGTAGAAAACCACGGTTTCCGGCATAATGTTCATAAAGGTTCTAGTAGTCCCTAAAAGAGTTCAGTTTATTAAGAACACATTTACTTGATACAAATGCTGGACACATTAAAAAACTGTCATAATGCAAAAAAGTCGTAATTGAATATAATAAATGCAAACCATCACTTTAATTTGTTACAAAAAAACACTTTATTTATGTTTCATTAGTAGTTTTTAAGATGGAGTGCTAGGAGATATATAATATTCATCAGTGCTGTAATTTTTTTCAGCATGTCTGTATTCTTCAACAGCAGTTTCATCACAATTCACTCTAGCCACTCAAACTGCTTTCATAGTTTCTACGACGAACTGTGTTTTGTCACTACTTCATAAATTATTCATTTGGGAAAATACTCTTTCGGTAACAGCATACTGATACAGGTGACATGGACATATCATTCTGGATAAATCGTTTCATAAAAAACAGGGGTCCAAATTTACTTACGAAAACATTCGGGACACAGCTAGAAAAATCGTGACTGTCACGAGAAAAAGGGGGACGGAGTGAAGGGTGGTCACATCAAATGAGTGCGCCGTCTGTAGTACACAGGTTATCTAAGGGATTTTCCAGTTCCATATACGGACAAGGATACCCTCTTTAAAGCGTGCTATTGCTGCTGTGATACGACTTCACAGATCGTGCAAGTTCCGGCCGAAGAAAAAAATGTAGTGGGGTTCCGCAGGGCCTGGGTGTTGGATTTGGTGTGTAGCAAGCATTCCACACATTGTCCCAACTGTTGGAGGGTGACCATTTAATAGCTAACATGGGAAGATAAGAACGAAAATCAGCTTTAGGTATGTGTGTGAACATTATTCCGTAAACCACACCTTTGCACCTGTTCCCATTAGAAAAATATGCTAGACCAAAGTTTTAAACATCATTTTGGAACGTATTGTATGGACATAGGAAAGCGTCCAAGCGTGCTTACCAATGCGTTTTTAATAGACTAAACCCAAGAAAGTATCTATGATTCGGTCCGTCTTTAATGAATTTTAACTAAGGCTTATTACAGATTATTTCCTATCAATCGAACCATCACATCGGACGGTTTTATAAAAATCACTCCAGCACGCCTCTCGACGCCCTCAAAACTAGGACCAATCCGGAGAAATCAGGACGTATTGGAGCAGCGACTGGGGATGCAAAGATCAGCGTAATGGTTCTCTTAATGATGTATGAAGAAGAAAGGACTCCTGCCTTCTTTTTAGCGACCGTCCGCATTCTGTTTTATAGACAATCTGTGATGATGTCCATAAATGCAAAATCATTTGAATATTCAGCCACTTATTTGTGTGGAAAGTAAATATTTTCTACAGAAAATTTCGTCACCAGCTACTTATGTGCTCCCGACGTTTTCAGATTTACAGATAGTTTCTCAGCTATTGAAAATTCGCAAGCACAGATTTTCAGGACTATCTGTATTACCTTAGGAAATCTGTATAGGGCTATGACAGATTATGAAATTTATTAGTCCGCTTTAAAACCGTTTTATATTAAAACGTTTCTCTTTTAATTTTCAGTCTTGTATATGTGAAACTTTTCAACTGATTTAAAACGTTTCGTTGAGATTACAATTGAGACATATGGTAAACTTCAGGTGTTGTTCTCAAATGTGTCTACAAGTGTCGGTGTGAGAACTTTTCAAAATACGTTATCTCGTTAATGACTCACACTAGCATCCATCAACAAACACCACTGACAGTCTCATTTATCCTACTTTTAGACTGTTAACATCAACAGGCATTGTTTCTATCAAAAAAAGGGTATGCCTGAACAACAAGTATACTTTCCAAGCGTTATTCCAATCCGTTCACTGTCTCAAGACGAGCCTCTGACTATCACTCCATTCTGTGAAAACCGTACGTCAATGGCACTTTTCGCTTCCGCAATATTTGCGGTGCTTCTTTTAGGTGATTCACCATATATACGACCGCTAGATCAAAAATGATGTCTGCTCTTACAGACATACCTAAAAGAACGCATACTACAGGTTTATATAGCAGTAAGTTATTGGCCCTGTGCATTCTTCCTGGGTGCAGTATGAATGCTTCTCTTTCAGATAATGAGGTGACGTCGCTGCACAAGTCCACAGCTCGTGGTCTCGCGGTAGCGTTCTAGCTTCCCGAGCACGGATTCCCGGCGGGTCAGGGATTTTCGCTTGCCTCGAGATGAGTGGGTGTTGTTGTGTCGTCTTCATCATCCACCACCATTTTGGTGAAAGTGTAGCTTAAAGTCCATTAAAGATATCACTGTAGGTGTTCGAAATGGTCACCATTAACATCCACACACAAACGGTGCCGCCGAACTGCAGCACAAACTACTGACTGCAAGGTGTTCAGTTGGATATTTACACATGAATGTACGATGGATTCTCGAAGTTCATCCAATGTGCGTGACTTTTGTCGATAAACGACGTCTAGTGTTCCCCACAGGTAAAAGTCCAGAGGAGTTAGGTCTGGGGAACGTGGTGGATACTCTACAGCATCTCTACGGCCTATCCATCTTCCTGGTAGATTTTCGTCGAGATACGCCCTAACATGATTTTGGTAGTGGTCTGGGGCACCATCTTGTTGAAAGTAAACTCTTCCGTCTCCATACGAGTCTCGGATGGCAGATAAAATGGATGTCTGAAGCTTGTGGAGGTACACCTCACCGATAACTGTGCCGTAAAAGAAGAATGGCCCAATGAAGCACCGGTAAGACAACCCACACCACACATTTACTTCTGGAAAATTCACGGCTTTTTCTACATGGACCTTAGGATTTTCGGCTACCCAGTGGCTGGAATTGTGGCGATTTACTGAACCATTGAGGTTGAACTGCGCCCCATCAGACCACACAACCATCTCTGCAAACTCTTCATCGTTGCGCACCATGTTAGTAAACCATTCGCAAAAAAAATGGTTGAAACGGCTCTGAGCACTATGGGACTTAACATCTACGGTCATCAGTCTCCTAGAACTACTTAAACCTAACTAACCTAAGGACATCACACAACACCCAGTCATCACGAGGCAGAGAAAATCTCTGACCCCGCCGGGAATCGAACCCAGGCGCGGGAAGCGAGAACGCTACCGCATGACCACGAGCTGCGGACTAAACCGCTCGCAGTACTCCATTCTACGATCTGGGTCGTCCTCGTTCATTGCGTGTAACAATCGTGGGATGTAGCACTCCCACTTTTCTGTCTTCAAAATTCGCCGAACACTTGAGCGATTCACTTCAGTTTCACTGGCACACTGTCTCACAGACTTCAGTGGTGAGCGAGTGAATTGCTGTAACACACGACGGGAGTTAGCTGGACATGTTACTGTTACAGGTCGTCCAGATCTGACAAAAAAAAAAAAAGCGAAATACAACGCTTGTGTGGCGATTGCCGGAACTACAAACTACTATCCTACCAAAGATGAGACAACTCCGTCAATTAGTTTGCAAGTTATGGACTTTTAAAGAGTGGATGCATTGTTTTGGACGTCGTATTGATATTATTACTATTATTTCCTAGTTAGTACTATTATTGCAGATAAATGGGGTTATATGCCAATCGTCCTCCCACTTCTGTTATTAGCGTGGTAATTCTTATTTATAATATTATGACTAACATCAGGAATCAGTGAAAGAGTGATACGATTCTCATGTGTGAAACACAGGTTTGGTGTAAGATACGGCGTGGATCTCGTAATAAATAAATAATGTAAAGGTTACATGCGTGCAATCAACGCATGTTGAACAATCGTTTAAGTGTCTAGTACAGGCTTGCCTAGCTTCAATGCTGTCTTCATTTTCGCCATGGGGATGACCACTGAGGTGTTGAATGTGATCATGGTGACAGCTGCAAAAGCACACGTCCATCACATTGTAACAACAACGATAGAACGGAAAGGTTTATAATCTGAAGCCATCCGTTATTGTTCAGTGAACCGCTGATAAATATTGGGTATTTCCTATCGCTGGTTGCTACAATCCGTAAATGGCCTTGTTCACCTTAAGTTCGAGAATAGTGCTAACAAACGGTCGCTCAGCGACTGGTTGTCGACTGGAATAGATATTTATTTGGCGTTGTATACTGGAAATAGTTTGTGGTCATTTATTACGTATTTCTGTTGTTACTGCAGCGCGAGTGATACGCTACGGCCCAGACAAGCACTGAAAATCATCAGAGTTTTGCTAGTTACGGCGACAAATACTTACAAGGTGGCAGCCAGTTAAGGAATATTTTAGGGAACTCATTTACAAAATTTTATTTCAAAGGCTCCAGTCAATTTTCTACCAGACCAACTTCCGCTGTGGCTGCGTAACCCAAGTTGCCTGCCTGTCAGACCAGAGGCAGTTCTGTCCAGAGACACCTTAAGCTCTCTGCTGAAACTGATAGCAAATTCGCGCCATCGGTTTAAGCCAATAGTGTGCGTTGGATACAGGTCACGTGTGTGATCACTGGGGGATTCTGCAGTGCAGAACACAGCTGCCTCGCTCTACTGTGATCCAGACATCGAGCAAAACCGACGTCTTTGGTGGGAGGCCGCGCTGTATTTCACGACCGGCCACCGACGTTAATTAACATGAACCTCCCATTCCGTTGCCCACTTCAGTTAGCTGTTCAACCTCCTAGACTGGCCTACACCTGGGAACTTCCTGCCTAGGGACGCCCTTTGTATTCCGTAATCCAAAATATATTCAATTTATTTTACCTATTTTTCTGTTCTGTCATTTAATGACAGCCCAGATGCCCGCTTACAAGTCCTGACCGCTCGACCTCCTGTACATTGTCATCATAAACAAAATCTAACAATCTTTTCCCCCTTCTTAGATCTCCTTAACCATCTGCAAATGCTTCACCGTAGGTTCTTGTTTTAAACCCACTTTCAATCTGTTTCCATGTCCGACAAGTGATATCCGTCTGTCGTTTGTATGCACTGTGTAACTGTGTGTAGTTGCTTCATGTTCGACTTCATCACTATCAAAGTGACGATCCCGATGGTGCTCTTTCAGTTTAGGAAACAGATGACAAACGGATGAGACCAAGTCGCGGCTGTATAAATGCGTCAGATTGTTGCTGCTGTCGCATCGTTCGTGTGCGGTATGATTGATGTGTGGACGAACTCCTCTAATTCGAAACTCGATAACAGCACGCTGTTCCTAAAGCTCCGTCATAGTTGCGTTACGCACTGCCAAGTTACACGCTACAATTTGGACCTCCAGCAGCAGACGACTGCAGGTACGTAGACGAAAAGAATAATTGCGTAGGAAGTTAATAACATCTGTTTTATTTAAAAGCCTTAAGAATTGTCATATAAACAATGCGTAGGCGTTGCTTTTCACTACGTCCTCGTACAAAGCTAAACCGCTAACACTGTGGTAAGACTCCAATCTTTATAATCATATGAATTTCTAACAATGAAATGTTGACAGCGTAGAAAAAACATACCTGAAGGAAGACAATGGAAAAATAGTGGACACATTTTAAACAGTAAATGTTACGAAAATGGGAAGTAATGAGGAGATCAACCAAAAAGTCAGACGAAATGGCAACGTGAAGTTTAATTTTTCTTTGTACACCTCTATTTAATGAGTAAGAACATCAAAACAATAAACATTCCTGTATTTGTGGAAAAAGAAATCAGTTTTAGCATGGATTACAGAAATGAGGGAAAATCCAGAAAGAAACAATATCCGAGCATCTTAAATAACAAAAGTAACGTACTGAATGAGTAAAAGTACCAAGTTTAGAAGTCTTTCAAGCAGTGTCAGCGTAAGAAGGGAAAAGACAACCGGGTACATTAATTAATTTTTTCTTCATTGTAGGGAGCACCGCAGACTATGAGTGGTTTCGACTTCGATTGATACAGCAGCAGAGAGAGGTCCACCGATAGTGATGCTCCAAGCGACGAAACTAGAACTGTGAATTGCACCGAGATTTCCGTTCAGATGTGTTGACAGCTTCACGGTGACGTTTCCATGTAAGGAAGCTACGAGGAGAATGAAAGGTAATAGCATGAAGTGTTGTTGGAACCACATGATCTCTTCTGGTTTGCATAGCCAGCTGCATGTATGACATGTTACAGATGGTTGCTGTGACCTACAGTATGTTCGACGTTATCTTCCAACAGGAAAGAGGAAGACCGAATGTCCAGACATATCTTGATAAAGATGGTGCAGACTAGAATGTGCTACACATCTCTCACCTACAGGAAACATCGTGTTATGAACTGACCTCCACACCAACCACAGCCACTACAGTTGATAAACTCTAACACAGAGCCGTAGCAGTATGTAATGACTTATCCACAAGTGTCCTCCGACTGTAATTCTACACGTTTCTCCCAGTGTAACCCCAAATCAAGCATAAATCTAAATTTGCACACTAAGGTGACAGTACTCACGGGATACCTCAAAATATTGGGTCGGACCACCGTTTGCCCGACGTAGTGCAGCAACCCGACGTGACAGGTCTCAAATGTCATTGCAAGTCCCTTACAGTAATAATGAGACGTGCTACCTCAATAGCCGTCCACAGTTGCGAAAGTATTGTCAGTGCAGGATGTTGTGCACTAACTGACCTCTCGATTATGTTCTATAAGTGTACGAGGGGATCTACGTCGGGCGTTCTGGGCGGCCAGATCATTCGCTAGAACTGTCCAGAATGTTCTTCACACCGATCGCGAACAATATTGTAGCTCGGTGAGATGCAACATTGTCATCCATAAGATATAATCCATGAATGGTTGGCCGGCCTGTGTGGCCGAGCGGTTCTAGGCGCTTCGGTCTGGAACCATGCGGCTGCTGCGGTTGCAGGCTCGGATCCTGCCTGGGGCATGGATGTGTGTTATGATCTTAGGTTAGTTAGGTTTAAGTAGTTCTACGTCTAGGGGACTGATGACCTCAGATGTTAAGTCCCATAGTGCTTAGAGCCATTTTGAACCATGAATGGTTGCGAATGGTCTTCAAGTAGTTGGACGTAACTATTTCCAATCAATGATCAGTTCAGTTGGACCGAAGGGCCCAGTCCATTCCATGCAAACAAAGCCCACAAGATTATGGAGCCACTACCATCTTGTACAGACTCTTGATGAGAACTTGTATCCATGCTTTCGTGTGGTCTGCGCCACACTCGAACCCTAGCATCAGCTCTTACCAGCTGCCATCAGGAACCATCTAGACGGGTCACGTTTTTCCAGTCGTCTAGGGTCCAATTGATATGGTCACGACCCCAGGAGAGGCACTGCTGGCGACGTCGTGCTGCTTGGTAAGGCACTCGCGTCGGTGGTTTGTTGCCATAGCCCATAAACGCCAAATTTCGCCACACTGTCCTAACGGTTATGTTCGTCGTACGTCCCACATTCATTTCTGCGATTATTTCACGCAGTGTTATTGTCTGCTAGCACTGACAACTCTACGCAAACGCCGCTGTCATCTGTCGGTAAGTGGAGCCCGTCGGTCGCTGCGTTGTCCGTGGTAGAGGTAATACCCGATATTTGCCACTCTCGGCACACTCTTGACAGTGTGGCTCTTGGAATATTGAATTTCCTATCGTTTTCCGAAATAGAATGCCTCTTGCGTCTAGCTCCCTTCAGCTTTCAAGGTCTACCAAGTCCCATCGTGTGGTCATAATCACGTCGAAAATCTTTTCACATGAATCATGTGAGTGCAAATGACAGCTTCATCAATTCACTGTCCTTTGATACCTTGTGTTTTGGTTGGCAAGAGAGCCAACACCGTGTTACTAGAAGGAGGCCGAAAGGCACGCGTTTTAGCTCACGCAGGCTGGCGTGAGGTCTGGAACAGGACAAGGAAATTAGAATCTAGAAAAACGGACGTAGCTGGTGGAACACTTAACCTTAATCCGTTAATGAAGAACGTCGGTCTTGCCGGTACATGATTCACAATATCAATGGTAACTGATAATGGCGCCTTGGTAGGTCGTAGCAAATGACGTAGCTGAAGGCTATGTTAAACTATCGCCTCGGCAAATGAGAGCGTATTTTGTCTGTGAACCATCGGTAGCAAAGTCGGTTGTACAACTGGGCGAGTGCTAGGAAGTCTCTCTAGACTTACCGTGTGGCGGCGCTCGGTCTGCAATCACTGATAGTGGCGACACGCGGGTCCGAAGTATACTAACGGACTGCGGCCGATTTAAAGGCTACCACCTAGCAAGTGTGGCGGTGACACCACACCTTGTGCACGAGGCACTAGCGCCATCTTTATACTCATGCATGCCTCTCGCTGTCCAATGATTGTTGCTGTCTCATTGTATCCTTAATTCTATACCGTATATGCACAACAAGTAATACTTCACTATTTTTTATGTTTCCTTGCATTGCGATTTTAATGACCATCAGTCTCGGTACGTTTCAGAGGCATTTGTCACCAACCGGGGGGGGGGGGGGGGGGGGAGGGGGGCAAGGCTAGTTTCCGGCCTACACAGCGCAGTGTGGCGAAGCGGACGTAATCCGCACGCGGCCAGTGGTAACTCGCAGAATGAGCCGGCTTGTAGGCCGCGGCGGTGCTGTGGTCCGGCCCGTTCATTACGGGCCGCGGCAGGCTCGCAGCCCGCCACTTGCTGCACTGCGAGGGAAGGGCCGGGTAGCCGGAGTCCGCAGCCAAGGTGGATCCTTCCGCCCTCGCCTGCTTGGCATAATGAGACGTAATCCACTTAGGTGTTTAGCCGAGCCGACGTGCAGGCCCGGCGTCCCAGCGGCAGTGGCCGCGGCAGCCGTCAGACCAGGTTACGGAAGGCCACGACGCCATTACGAGACGTCCCTACTGAGCGACCTGCGGCAGCCCCGCCTGCCACACGCTTGCAGGCGGGGCTACATTTCAGCTCGCAGGTAAACATCTGGCCCGAGACTGTTATATAGTGGCGGAACTGACCATTTTCTGCCTGACTTATGTAATACTATCACCGTCAGTGGGTGGTACGGGACTACAAGTCCCACCGCCACACCTCCAAAGTGAATTGCAGTGACGCAGTCACTGCCCTGTGGAAATTTACTGCCTCACCAACACAGTTAGACCGCAATAGACCGGTGATGCTGTATTGTAACATATCACCCCGGACTACAAGTCCATTTAAAAATAAAAAAAAAAACCATTCGACGTCACGAAAGGCGGTACTTCCAGTGTGAAAGCAGGTGGCGAATATTGTGAGTCTCCTTCTTTTAGTGTTCAACCCCCGAGGTTCATTTCCACATGTCGTACATCTAACGTCATTCATGATCTGTTGCGTGCCTGATATCCTTGGTCGCCCCCGCCGATTCCATCTCTCAATAGCTCCTTCTGCTATTGTTCCAATGATGTTGTTGCGTCATAGGATGTGCCCCACAAGTTTGTCTCTTCTTGTTTGGATGTGCCTCCACAGAGATCTGGTTTCCTGTACTCTTCTAAGCACCTCTTTCCAGCTGATCTTCGTCATCCTTCTATAGTACCACATCGCCAGGGCCTCTAGCCGTCGTCTCTCTTCTCTTCCAATCGTCCTTGTTTCACATTCGTATGGGGTCACACTCCAAACGAAACCTTTCCTGATACGTTTACTTATTTGCAGACTGATGTTGCTGGTGAGTAAGTTCCTTCTCCGATTAAATATAATTTTGGCCTTTTGTATTCTGGTCGCAATTTCTTTCCGGCTTCTACCATCTCTTGTGATTTTGCTTCCCAGGTAAGTAAATTCCTCTATCACTTCCAGCTCCTTTCTTCTCATTCTCAAAGGTTCATATTCTGCTCCTGTACTGCATACCATCACTTTTGTCTTTTTCTTGTTTATTCTCATTCCATAGAATTTGTTCCATTGTCTGAGGACTTCCACTAGATCTTCTTTTGTCTCCGTGACTATAGAAATATCATCTGTATAACGTAGCATGTCTGTCCTCTGCCCATTAATTTTGATTCCAACCTCAGTTGTTTCTCGAAGTTGGTGTATAGCTTCCTGGATGTAAGCATTGAATATAAGAGGAGAGAGAGTACATCCTTGCCTTACCCTTTTTCTAATATTTGCTTCTTTTTCATGATGACATTTCCTAATCACTGCCACCTCATTCTCATAGCACCTGAGTATCACACGGATGTCTTTGTACTTTATTCCACTTTTCCTCAGCACTTTGAACATCTCTTGCCAGATAACGTTATCAAATGGCTTTCCCATGTCTACAAAGGCAACATATATTGGTTTATTTTTCTGTAATTGTTTTTTGATAAGGAGTCTCAGTGCCAGAATCGCCTATCTTGTTCCCAATCCCCTTCTGAAACCAAACTGATCTTCACTCAGCATATCCTGCACCTTCTCTTCAATTCTCTTCAGAACTATTTTTATGAGAACTTTTGATGCATATGATACTAGCTTAGAGTTCGGTACTGTTCGCATTTTGTAGCTGCTGCCTTCTTTGGTATAGGAACAACGATACATTTCTGAAAGTCTGTCGGTAGTATTGTGAGTAGAAAAGCAATAACAGCGGAAAAAAATGGTTCAAATGGCTCTGAGCACTATGGTACTTAACTTCTGAGGTCATCAGTCCGCTAGAACTTAGAACTACTTAAACCTAACTAGCCTAAGGACATCACACACATCCATGCCCGAGCAGGATTCGAACCTGCGACTGTAGCGGTCGTGCGGTTCCAAACTGTAGAGCCGAGAACCGCTCGGCCACTAACAGCGGAAAATCCCGGTGAGGAGACGTCATTTACTCTGAATGTGGACCACTCATTGGATGTCACTTCAGTGACAAATCCGTCAAGGGCATTTCAGCCCTACTAGAACTACCTACGTTGATTGCGATCTAATTGTGAGGTGGAAACGCGAAGGAACAGCCACAGCAAAACCGAGATCAGGATGACCTCATGTAAAACAGGAAGTCAAAAATTTTCCGTTCGATGGCCATAATTCAAGAGTCGCTCAGAGCATTGAGGCAATCATCCTGCAGACACACTAGGTCGTAGATCCACATTTGGTAAAAACCCTGTCCTTTTGTGTGAAGGACTCTGTAACTACACGCTACACGTTATCGTCCGACAGGAATCGTCAAGCCTTCAAGGCCATTTTTAAGGGAACAAAGGTGTCGTATTCGGTTGGGGGGAGATCGGGACTGTACGGTGTGTACTCGAGTTCCTCCCACTTGCGTCGCGGAAATTCTGCATTACAGCATTTACGATATGGGAACGTGCTTTAACCTGGCAGCTGTACCCCTTGTCGCGAGCAGCCAGCAACTTCGCGCTTCATCATACAACAATGGTTTACGATAGACACGCTGTTCCATACACATTTTTCATTCTCCAATGGATGTCTACTGGTGTTCGTTCTTAGGCATCCGAGAAAAGAATAACGGCACGTCGGTCCTGTTTGGACTCGCTTGGTAATAACGTCGCATTGTTCACGTTTCCGCATTTACCGCACGCACTTCGAAAAGTCACGAATGTCACGCCATTGCCTCGCTAACATGTTGGTAATTATATACGCTTATCTGAGTCGTGCTGAAAGAGATCTTTTTGATGGCATCTTATACTATCGGACAGGGACCGTCGAGCATTGCAGACGCTGTTCGTAAAAAATCCAATGAAACCAGAGGACTGACTTCCATAGTGCTACGAGTAGTCCATCTAGAACAATATGGTTGTAAGAAATTTCTGCAGTAATGTTATGATGTGTGTAAAGTGTTATTTATACTTAGCGATGTACGCAGACAATGTAGTGCTTTTCCATGTTGGTTTTACAGGTGTGCCTGAGAATGACACTTCGTCGAAATCGGCTAATCGCATCATTAAATAAAAAATTGCATTACAGCTTACTACCTATTACAGCCTATTAATTGCCGGTGTCGTTACGTATTATTCACAGGTTTGTTTGTTTTTTTCTCGTCTTCTCACTGGTTTTGACGCGGTGCACCTTGGATTTCGCTTGTGTGTCAACTTTTTCATGTCAGAGTAGCATTTCTTACCTACGTCCTTAATTATTTGCTACATGTATCCCCATCTCTGTCTTCCTTCATAGTTCTTGCACTCTACAGCTCCGTCTAGAACCACGGTATTTGTTTCCTGATGTCTTAACAGATGTCCTATCATCCCGTCCCTTCTTCTCGTTAATGTTCTCCATGTAGTCCTTTCCTAGCCGATCCTGCAGAGAATCTACATCTACATATATACTCCGCTAGCCACCAAGCGGTGTGTGGCGGAGGGCACAATTCGCGCCAAAGTCATATTTCCCCCTTCTGTTCCACTCGCGGATCGCACGAGGTAGAAAAACGACTGTCTGAACGCCTCAGAACGAGCTCTTATTTCCCTTGTATTTGAATAGTGGTCACTGCGCGATTTGAAAGTTGGCGGTAATAATGCATCCTCGGTGAAGATCGGATTTCGAAATTTAGTGCGTCGTCTATCTGCAAGTGTGTCCCAATTCTCCTATTTCCTTACCACATTAGTCTTCCCAGTTTTCAAAATTCTTCTATAGCACCACTTCTCAGGTGCGTCGGTTCTCTTCTGTTACGGTTTGCTGCAGTCTGTGTCTCACTGCCACACAATGCAGTGCTCCAAACGTATATTCTCAGAAATTTCTTCCTAAAATTAAGACATACATTTGATACTGTTAGATTCTTCTTGGCCAGGAACCCCCTGTTTGCCAGTATTACCTTTTCATGTGTTCGTTGCTCCGACCGTCATGTGTTACTTTCCCTCCTAGGTAGCATTCCTTAACTTCATCTACTTCGTAATCACCAGTTATGATGTAATATATCTCGCTTTTATTATTTCAGCTAGGTCTCATTATTTCTGTATTTCTTCGGTTTATTTTCAATCGAGATTCTGCACTCAACAGACTGTTTATTGAATTCAACAGATACTGTAATTCCTCTTCACTTTCACTGAGGATAGCAATTTTATCATCAAATTTTAACATTGATATACTTTCAACTCGAATTTTAATCCCACTCTTCACCTTTCTTTTGTTTCCTCATACCCCCTTCGGCTTACAGGTTGAACAGCAGGGGTGAAATATCTACATACCTATTTTTAATCCGTGCATTTCATTCCGAGTCTTCCACTGTTATTGCTCCCTCTTGTTTCTTGTACATATTGTGTATCACTCATCTTTATCTATAGCTTACCCCTATTTTTCACAGGATTTCAAACACCTTCCACCATTTTACATTGTTGAACGCTTTTTCCAGGTCGGCAAATCCTATCAAGGTGTCTGGGTTATTCTTTCGTCTTACTTCCACTATCAACTGCAACGTCAGAACTGCCTCTGTTGTGCCTTAAACTTCCCTAAAGCCGAACTGATCGTCATCTAACAGATCCACAATTTGCTTTTCCAGTCTTCTTCATACTGTTCTTGCCAGCAACGTGGATACATGAACTGTTAAGCTGCTGCTGCGATAATTCTCGGACTTGTCGACTCCCGCAGTCTTGGGAATTGTGTAGATGATGTTCTTCCGAAAATCCGATAACGACAGTACCTTCCATTATACACACCTGCTTGAATAGCGGTTTTTTGCCTCTTACACCAATGAGTGTAGTAGTTCTGATGGAATGTTATCTATCCCTATTGTCTTATTTGTTTTCAACTCTTTGAAAGCTCTTCTAAATTTTAATACTGGATCCACTATCTCTTTCCAATTGACTCTTTTTTTCTTCTTCAACCATGACACCACATAGGTCTCCCTTATAGATGCCCTCAGTGTACTATTTCCATCTGTCCGCTACCTCCTCTGTATTTAATAGTGGAATCTTCTCTGTGCTCTTGATGGTACCGTCTTCGATTTTAATTTCGCCGAAGGTTGTTTCGACTTTTCTACATGCTGAGTCCGTCCTTCCCATAATCATTCCTTTTTCGATTTCTTCACATTTCTCACGTAGCTATTTGCTTAGCTTCACTTTCAATTGATTTCATTCTTATGTGACTTGTATTTCTCTATTTTTTAATTCCCTGCACTTCCTTCTTTCGTAGAACAACTAAAATATTTCTTCTACTTCCCATGGTTCCTTCGCAGTTACCTTCCTTGTACCTACGTTCTCCTTTACAATTTCTGTGAGTGCCCTTTTAGACATGTCCATATTTCCTCAACTGATGTACAGAGATATTCCTTATCGCATATCTATAGCCTTAAAGAACTTCAAGCGTGTCTCTTCAGTCCTTAGTACTTCCGTATCCCTCTTCTTTGAACACAGATCTTTTCTAATAAGTCTCTTAAACTTCAACCTACTCTTCATCATTACCAAGTTGTGATGTGAGTCTATCTCTGCCCCTGGGTAGAACTTATAATCCAATATATGATTTCGGAATCTCTGCCTGACTATGATGAAATCTAACTCAAATCCTGTATCTCCCGGTCTTTCCCAAGTATGCCTCCTCCTCCTCCTGTGATTCTTGAACATACTATTCTCTCGTTCCACCTGAAATTTATTGTAGAACTCCATTAGTCTTTCTCGTCCGTCATTGTAACTATCAAGCCCATATTTTCCAGTAAACCTTTATTCTATCCCTTCCCCTACGACCACACAACAGTTTCCCTCTGGACTATTAGATCTTCATTTCTCTTTATTTACTATATTACCCTATCAGTATTCTCATATACTTTCTACTACAGTTTCCCTTTTGACTATTAGATCTTCATTTCCCTTTATGTACTAAAATACCCGATCAGTATTCTCATATACTTTCTACTACAGTTTCCCTTTTGACTATTAGATCTTCATTTACCTTTATGTACTAAATTACCCGATCAGTATTCTCATATACTTTCTACTACAGTTTCCCTCTTGACTATTAGATCTTCATTTCCCTTTATGTACTTTCTCTATTTCGTCATCCTCTGCTTGTGACGTCGGCATGTATACCTCAACTATTGCTGTCGGTTTTGGTTTGCTATCGATTAGGAGGAGAACAACCCTATCACAATGACGCGGTCTCTGACCTACCTACCTAAACTTCCTATTCATAAGGAATCCTACTCCCATTATTCCATTTTCTACTGCTGTTGATATTATCCTTTAGTCGTCTAACCAGAAATCCTTGTTATCATTCCACTTCCATTTACTAACGTTCACTGTATCTAGACTTAGCTTTAAAATTTCCCTTTTTGGATTTTCTAGCTTCGCTTCTAAATTTAAACTTCTAACATTCTACTGTACGACTCGAAGAACTTTGTAGTTTCGTTGGTTGTTCAATCTTTTTGTCATAATCACTTGCACCCCACCCCCTTTCCCACGTGGAAGACAGCTCCTAGAGATCTGAGTGGGGGTCTAGTTCCCCATCTTTTGCGAATGGAGAGCTTATCATGACGCTTTTCCAGTTACAGGCTACATGTTCTGTAGATATGAGTTATGTTTGTTTAATAATGTGGTTTTTATTGCCTTCTACGTCCCCACACCGATGATCTTTCCTGATTTCTCCACGTTTCAGAAGCAGTTTCCCACGCCAACGATAAAAGAGTGCCCTGAACCTCTGTACGCTCCTCCGCTCTCTTTGACATGGCCTTTTGCAGAATGGGAGTGAACTATGTTGAAGATCTTAAATGTGGAAATAACATTGGGGCACTTATTATAAATATAATAATATAATAAATATAACAATATAATATAAGTTTCTTGTGATGTTTACGTATTTTTCGTTAATAATACAGATATTTCAGATGCGGAAATAATATACGAGTAAGTTACATCAGTATCATCATTATCCTTAGGTATTTTTGATAAATAATTAAGGTCGCTCGGTTACATTTGAAAATGGCGCCAATTTAAGCAAATCACGTCGTTCGGAAATTACTGAACATGGTACCTATTTGTATTTTGATCTCAGAGTGGTTACGAAGCATAACTGGTCTAGTTCCACCACCTTCGCTTTTCTATAATTTTCCACTGAAACAACTGGGTTGATTCCGCCTTCTTGCAGTTTATAATTTTCCGCAACCATCATCTTAAATTATACCATCTTGGATTCTGCGATATAAATGCAGAGCTCTTGAAACCATACTATAAATATCCATGCACTTCTGCTGCGTGTTGATGAAACGTCCAATCGCCGTATAGGTCATTAGAGACGGTCCGTTCTTTGTGTTAGTATTGTCATCACTTCCTGGAGCTATGCTTTACCCTCACAAGAGCGGCACTAAACGTACTTAGTGGTACTGTTCATTTATTTCTCTAAGATATTCGCCTCCCGTGGCTAGCCTAGTACTCAGGGTGCTGTGTGTTAAGTACATGAAAGGCATGAAGAAATAACATATACTACAGCTATTATGTATAACAACTTGTTAACTATAATGATGTATCAAATTATTTGTTATTACTTGAATATAATAGCCATCACTAAGACACGTACCATTAGTTTCATAACTACATTGCAAATTCTTCCCCAGATTTGAGTCAAATGCAGTTTTGTTTTCTACTGCCCTTCAGTGACACTTGTATTCTTAAGTCCTTGTAATGATAGATGTGTAGCGGGTACACTAGAAATCGGTAATGTAAAAATGATTATGATCTGACTGCCATTGTTGTCCTTGATTTACGACTTCATCAATACGTGGATTAACTGCCTTAAAAGCTGAAACACACTTTGAGAAGTCATAAACAAATAGAAAATGGTTTATAATAAAAGAACGATGATCCACGGGAATTGGCAAAGAGGAGAGAGAGAGCGATTTTCATCGACATTTAAGTCCTTACCTTTCTTCAACACATGCATTTAATATTCACTATCAAGGGCCTGCACAGTTCACATAGAAAATATATACTAGCCGAGCGGATAATGTCAATGGTCAACTGCTGAGGGCTCAAGATGTAATTACCAAGCGACCACCTCGTGTGTAAAAGCTAGAGATAAATTCTCTCAGATATGTAAACCGCAATTGGATGAGACAGAGAAAATTAGTTATAAATGTTGTGCTAGACATTTTACAAGGAAACACACTAAGAGCATGACCTAAACTTTTACACAGGATCCTTTTGCTCTTACCACCGAGTGCATTTTCTAGTCATTCTACAGTTTGTTTAGCTTACACAAACGCATTTAACAGCGGAAATGTTAGCACAGAGCACTCTACTGTTGTACTCTGAACAATTTCGCAGATTACGTACCTGACAACTGGCGGAAACAGTATAACAAAGCTCCACCCACATGCTGCTGACCCTACTCCAAGTCAGTTGCATTCTCCTTGTTTAATCGCCCACTGCAGAGCGTTTTCTGCCAAAGGGAAAGAAACTATGTGCCCACAGTACGCGTGATGTAAAATCAAGTAACTATCGAAAAACAAAATCCTTCACTTGCAAAAGTGATCGGTACTTTTCCAAAGCAACTCTAACAGAGCAAGAAAGAGTGAGAAAGGAACAGATGCAGATACTCATTTCGTCAGCAGTAAGTCGACAGACGTTAGTATCTTATATCATTCTTATGATGACAGGTACGGAACCAACAGCAACCTTCCAATAGACGCATAAATCTCTCTAGTACACTATTACCTTCTATTATATAATATAGTTAATAGGCACCTGGCATTGCACAGGTACGTATTAATTCCAATTTTCTATTAGTCCATCTCCTTCCGCCCCCCCCCCCCCTCTTTCTCTCTCTGTCCATATCCTCCTTCACCCGCATTCTCTGTCCATCTCCCCCTCTATCTCTCCATCTTCACCTGTGCGCTCCATCCATCTGCTTCTTTCCGCTCAGTCCATCTGTTCCTCCCTCCTCTGTCCGTCTCCTCCTCCCCTCTAATTCCATCTTCTTTTCCCCCTCTATTTGTTCATCTACTCCTCCCTGCCTCTCTCTGTTTCGTCCTCCGCCTCGATTTGTCCTTCCCCTCCTCCCAACTCTCCATCAACTCCACTTTCTCTGTCCACCTCTCTCCTCTCTGTCCACCTCCTCCTTTTACCTTTCTCTGCTGATATCGTCTTGCCCCTCTGTCGGTTCACCTCCTCTTCGCCGGCCGGGGTGGCCGACCGGTTCTAGGCGCTACAGTCTGCAACCGCGTGACCGCTACGGTCGCAGGTTCGAATCCTGCCTCGGGCATGGATGTGTGTGATGTCCTTAGGTTAGTTAGGTTTATGTAGTCCTAAGTTCTAAGGGACTGATGACCTCAGGTGTTAATTCCCATAGTGCTCAGAGCCATTTTTGAACCTCCTCTTCCACTTGTCTTTGTCTTTCTCTTCCTTCTTCTGTCCCTGTCCATCTCATTCTCTCTTTTCTCTGTCCATCTCTTCCTCTGAGCTCTCTCTGCCTTTTTCCTCCTGCTACATCTCTGTCCATCTCGGAAAAACCTGGCCCCTATCTCCATCTTCCCCCCTTGGTTGTCTGTTCATATCCTCCTCCCCTCTCCCTTCGTTGTCTGTCCATCTCCTCATCCGCCTTCTTTCTCCACATAATCACTCTCACCCTTAGAGAAGGCTGGTGGTTCTTACACACACAGTATTTCTTTCCGGGTTGTGACTAATACGTATACTAAATTTGATTGAAACCGTTCTACGGGCTTAGGAACAGACTTTTACTCATGAGTTTGTCAGCGTATGCACGTGTAAAATATTTGTTACATGCATTTAACATGTTTCACACGTATTTGTACATCTATTTCATTTGTACCTCTAGCGAATTTCGCCCTGCAGTTTCATTTCACGAGTTCAATTTTTGTTACGTTGTATACCCTGAACTATGTGTCGTGTAATGATATAGTTTTCAGGTACATCCAGTATATCTGACTCCTGTGTGCGAAACGTGTTGTGACTAGAGTTAGTAGTAAGGAATTAATAAATTGAAATGTCATCCTTCAAGTGACAGTTTCACTGCATGAACTGTGAAAATGTAGTAAGCAATAAACTTATTTCCTTTCATCATTTTGTGGAGGTCGTTAGCAAAAAAAGGTTTCAAAAATGTTTGAAATAATGTGTAAAGCTTGTAGCATGTCTCTAAGTGCTCTCATTCTCAGATACTATACAACTAAAGCATGGGTAGTCGCGCGTCGTGGGCTGTACATCCAGTCCTTTGACAGGCAAGTGGTTCTTACCCCACAGTGATTATTTTAAGGCAGTAAGTACTGTGAGTACCAAGTTAGGTTGAAATCAGATTGAAGGTGTATGTACGTAAATCCACTTCTATAATTTTTATCGATATACTGCTAGCTGTATACATTAATGGACATTATAATTTGCAGTAACATAAAGACAGGGTGTAACAAACGTCTAATAAGCTACTAGCTTGGATACGTATTTCACTGGAGCTGTAGAAAGTAAGTGAAATAGAAATTTATCGTAAGTTCCCATGGGACCAAACCGCTGAGGTCATCGGTCTCTAGGCATACACACTACTTAATCTGACTTAAACTGATTTACGCTAAGGACAACACACACATTCATGCTCGAGGAAAGACTCAAACCTCCGACGGGGAGAGCCACGCGAACCGTGGCAAGGCGCCCAAAACCACGCGGCTACTCCGAAAGTAAGTGAAGCTAATGCATTTATTTACATATGTAGAAATTGCAAAGCAGGTTTCTCCCTGAGATAACACGTTTATTTGTTGGTTGTTTGTGAGAAAATTTTGCTGTACCCTGATTCAGAGTTCGATAGCGTCTATATAGACAGTGATTTATCGTTCCTCGATTGCTATTTGTGTTGGTCACCGTGCCAGTTATATCATGTGAATGTGGAACAGGTGGATTCAGGAGCCCGTAGCCGACTCCAAGCCTCTATGGCTTCAATCGACTAGCACCCAAGAGGATAGACATATCATTCTCTTCGCCAGGCGGGTCCCTACAGCAATGTTACATGACTGCAATCAGGAAATGACCTTGTTTGCAGAAAGATAGATGTCCATACAGTCCATGCAGACAGTGGGACGCCGTCTGGAGCACAACGGGCTGTCAGCATGGCCACCATAGTTTCACTTTGTAGCGTCAAACTACTAATTATTTAAAATCTCATTCAGTGCGCAGTTCTCCTCACGTTGGTACTTGAGCGAACAGGACAGAATCTGTCATTACTCTACGTTAATACTAGACGGAGAATTCAACTGATTTTAAATGTAATATTGATAGACTTGGTGCACAGGCACTGATGTACATTCATTTTGATGAATGCAATTATGAAAAGATCAAAGAGAAACGTAAGTAGCGAGTTGTCAATCAACCACCATAACAATGTACTCATTATTTCATATTTGCTTTTTATCTGTTTAGGAAATTATGTTGTATATTTTGTGGCTGTCCCCGTATATCCCGGGGGTGGGGGTAGGGCTGCCTCTAGAGAAATCATTACAAGCTACATTCAATACCGCGCAATTCCGCTCCTAGACTAAATAACCGCCTGGAATCTGTTAGGAGGTCAGTCCACAAAGCTGTCCAGGTATGTTGCATCCAGATTAAGCCAGTCACTGAGGACTTGACCGCAAAATTTCACCCATTTGCTGCGATGCAGATGTCGGTGTTCTACCCATAGTGCCGGCAGGGGTGGCCGAGCGGTTCTAGGCGCTACAGTCAGGAACAGCGCGACCGCTACGGTCGCAGGTTCGAATCCTGCCTCGGACATGGATGTGTGTGATGCCCTTATGTTAGTTAGGTTTAAGTTGTTCTAAGTTCTAGGGGACTGATGACCTTAGACGTTAAGCTCCATAGTGCTCAGAGCCATTTGAACCATCTACCCATAGTCCCAATAGGTCCCTCATATTTTGCGTGGGGTTCAAGTCAGGTCACTTTGTACACTATCGAGATGTAATTTTTTTTTTTGGGGGGGGGGGGGGATGTGCGGGTTTCGACGTGTTCGGAAAATCAGTCACATATTCTTTCATCCCAATGAACTTCGCTATTATTGTTTTTGTGTGTCTGTGTAAGCAGTGGCTTAACATTTCCAGATACTCATTGCATGCAGTTCCCGCCGCAATATTGTCTCACTAATAAGTGGGGATTGAACTTCTTTCACTGACTGCGACACTTCTTCTAGAATTTGAAAAGGAGTTTGAGTCAGAAGCCGTGAAACGCGTCTCCGGTGCCCGACAGTCAGGATCTTGTTCCGACCACATTTCTGACTCCTTGTTTTGTGGTCACTTGTGTTACGCCACTCTTTGTAGACTGTCCGCTAGGTAACACTAATAAATGCAGAAACTAGACACACCTCATGGCCATGGTCACGGCCAAACACGATTGCCCCGTTTTGCCACTCGCTCACGCCATTACGTTTACCCATGTTAACGTACAACGTTCGCTCGAAATATAAATGACTCACTGATCGCTGCTGCCTCATGTTCTCCTAGAGGCAGTGTGCGCGCGATT
The DNA here is from genome assembly GCF_023864345.2 of Schistocerca serialis cubense. Taxonomy (NCBI): domain Eukaryota; kingdom Metazoa; phylum Arthropoda; class Insecta; order Orthoptera; family Acrididae; genus Schistocerca; species Schistocerca serialis. The sequence goes on from NC_064638.1 coordinate 216,798,524, forward strand.
GAGCACTTGACCCGATTGCTGAGTCATGTGTAAAAGCTTAACGATTCTTCTGTGTGTACGCATTGGGATGCCTAGTATTTGGTTCGGTGAACTCATTATCAATTTGCACGTCTAACAGCAGATTGTTAATTTGTGATGAAACGAGAGAACCTGTGAGCAGTCTTTGGTGACTGCTTAGCTGCTTTAGTCTAATTAATAAATTCAGTGAATAGTTATTAATAAAGAAAGACCTCTCATTGTTTTATCGTATAGAAACGTACGTATGAAAGCATACGAATTTTTATTATGTCATGTCTATTACTTTTTCTTTAGTATGAGGAGTCTACAATATTACCTTGAAGCCCAGCAGAGAGACGCATGCCAACAATGATCAAACGAACAACAGTGGAAACAGTAGTGGTACCCTGTCGTCTTTTCAGATATCTCCTGGTTTATCTCCAGCCTCATGATGGACGTATCGGCGGAGCATTTGAAGAAAACGAACGTTGTCAGTGGCTTAGAGGGACGGTACGTGGTGCCATTCCGCACACGACACTATCATCTCCGGTTCTCGTAGTCGGCGATTTGGATAGAGGCATGTTTCAGGCTCACGCATTATGACATTTATGGAGACCGGAAATTCCTTCTGTAGGTACCATCATGAGGTCCGAAAACAACAGTATGAAACGCATCTATCTCTGTTGGTTCACGAGACGCGGAAAGCAGTACATGCATGAGCCGAAATAGATGCCGTGTTCCTTGACTTCCGAAAGGCATTCGATGTAGTTCCACTTTGTTACTAATGAAGAAAATACGAGAACATGAAATATCGTAGCAGTTAAGTGACCGAAGAGTTTCTCGCAAACAGCCCATCATTCTGAACGGAGGAACGTCCAGGAGCAAAAGTAACTTGGGACGATTCCATGGGAGGGTTATAGAACCATTACTTTTCGCAGTGTACATAAATAACCTAGTCGCTGACTTCAGCACTTCCAAGGGCCTTTTCGCGGGTGGTGGTGTTGTATGCGGAGAAGTCGCGACACTACAGAACTGTAGCGAAATGCAGGAAAACCTGTAGACTATCGACACTTGGTGCAGGGAGTGGGAATTCATACTCAACATAAACAAACGTAACGTATTAAGAACACTTAGACAGAAAGATTCTTTATCGAATGTTTACAAAAATAGCAGAACAGCCACTGGAGGCAGTTACTTACACAAAATATCTAGTATTATGCCTACCGAAAGATTTGAAGTGGAACGACCACATAACATTAACTGCGAGTGAGGCAGATGCCAGACTGAGATTCGCTGGAAGAATCCTCAGGAAATGTAGTCCATCAACAAGTACTTGAATATCGTTCGTCAGTATGGAATCCGTACGAGACGTGGTTGATAGAGAAAATGGAGAAGATCCATAGAAGAGCAACACCGTTAGTTACACGTTCATTTAGCAAGCGTGCAAACGCCATGGGACGCTCAGCCAGCTCCAGTGGCAGACTCTGGGAGAGGGATTCCGCATCACGTTATGGTCTACTCTTAAATTTCCGAGGGCGTACATTCCCAGTACATTCAGCTAATACATTGTTTCCTCTTACGTATATCTTGCGAAAAGTCCATGAAGATAAGTTTAGAGAGATTCGTGGCCACACGGAGGCTAATCAGGAATCGTTCTTCCCACGAACCACATGCAAATATAGAAGGAAAATGGAGAAGTGATATTGATATGCCAAAACAAAGTACCATGCGCCATCTAGATAGCGCGAGAATGAATGTCGTCCTTGATGACCTCGCCTACCTCGATACAAAAGGTGTTTAACTGTTGCCCTGACCAGCATAGCACACATTTTATTAGAACATCACTTCCTCGTAAATATACGTTGTGAGCTGAAGCAGCATGGTATGAAGTACTCAAAGGCCAGTGCCAGAGGCAGCAGCTCTGGGTACTGAACTTTGCATACTCCAAGACCGCCTGACACCAAGAACAAGGATAGAGATTCATTTAAGGAAAAGAAGTGGGGGCGTGGCCGATCTTGATGCGTCATTTATTACTTCCAACAACAACAAAAAAACTTTAATAGCTCAATTCAATCATGAGTCAACTGACAGTTACCAAGATTGTTACGAAATACAATTCAGATAGTTAAGATTTTTAAATTAAATTCACAATATGTAAGGGCGTACTAAGAAATGTCAACTGGGCAACGCAAAGGTGGCCCGACTACCCACAACATGTCCTGCGTATAAGTTCAGCAAACATTAAATTAAAAAACATTAAAATGCATACATCTCCGCTGGTTGTTCTGTTCTCATATAGACAATATACGGCCAAGGTGCCCAAAGGCTACCCACATGTGACACTGAAGCAACAGAGCGGCTACAAGACTGTTCCAAATAAATCAAGTTAAATACGACTTAAATAAACTACTGGGCCCTTAAAACACAATTGAAATGATAATGACAATTACAACGTTAATTTTTTAAAGAAATGAAGAAACTAAATGCTCCGTGTGCCCAGATACTTTCATCACATGCTCCTAAGAGTGTTGCAATAAAAGACTTACTGAGTCAATAACTTCCTAATCCGGCGACACACCCTCCGTGACACGATACCAAAATAATAACAACAAACTACCTAACTTGGGGCTGGAACGGGAGGTTCACAGACTCACGTGTGCCCTGCCAATACTTAGACCTGTACGATGACGGGGCAATCGCCGAAGCAGCAGGAAAAGGTGTTCCTGCCCCTGATCAGCAGAATAGCAGCACGTCAACCGCTGCCGATACAAGGCTGTCACCATATTCCGAAACAACAAACAGCGAAACAGATTTGATTAAAATTAACATACACGGTAATGCTTAAAGGGCGACTGAAAATTCATTATTGCTACTCCAGTATGGGAGTGGCCCGTTCATAACATTCCAAGTTAATCTTCCCAGAAATAATAAGAAGCAATGTAGAAGGTCGTTCAAAAAGAATAATTACATAATAATTAAAACTAGATTTTAAAAAATCCAGATGTACCTTTACTTTCGAAGCTAATAAACAATGTAATGGCAGAGGCCTGGTTAAACTGTACACCTACAACGCGAAGGGCTCCTCAACACGGAATAAGCGAGTGTGCAAATACAAGCATGCATACGCACATGACCCACACGTTCGTACTTTTAGGCTGAGAGCACACAATTTTAGTTACGGTTCAACTCTATTAACCTGCCCCAGAAAGGGCCATGGTGTCTACAACAAACAGAAATTACTATCAGTAGTATCATAAACTGAATAATAACAAACCATAATTTCAAGTACAAGATAAATATTCCAACTACTAGCCTGACACATACAGAAATCACCAAATTGAGACACACAGTCCCCATGAGGTCACCAAAAGGCATTAAGATTGGGTTCCTGGCCAGCTCACACAAGACGACATTAACAGTCTTTAAGTACAGTACGTACCAATTTCAAAGAAAGAAGGTCATAAGCTCCAAGATTCCACGTAGGCACCAGATATTTCTGCCCTGCTGCTCTTGGCTGCTAACAAACTGATCAATACGTCTCGGCGCATTTAGCACACTAAACTGACTGAGGCGTGTCGTATCCAGGTTGCACGTGGCGAGAGCAGCACCTTGCCTACTAAAGTCGCCGGTAGCAACTACCAACGCTGCAGGAAAACGTGGGTCCCCATAGCCAGTGGTCAACGGCGTTAACTCATTGCAATCGCCAGGACGCGGAGTACTCAAACACACCCGTCCATTTCCGTGTCCACTTACCACCACACAGCCCCAGAGGGAACCCAGAATCCAGCAAAGATGATACGACAAGAGCTACAGTCGTTGGATCATGCGTACAAGTGGTGCCAATAGGATCGAGCGTACGCCCTTATGGAAGCCGCCACGGCTCACCACCTATACATTTACTCGTGTAGCCTTACTATTAGATTACGCATATACAAGGAGGAAGGAGGGTTCAGTAAGTAATGCAACACTTTTTTTTTTAAAGGTAGCTTGGTATTAGTCAGGACTGCAATCACCCCTTGGGCAACAAAATCCCTACACTTCAACATAATCACATTTTAATGACACAGCCTTACGCCACCTTACTGTGGGTGCTTATATGCATGGTACCACAAAACTGGTTGACGTCGGAGCCAACATTTTTTTTTCATTCACGTACGGTTTCTGGATGATTGCAATCTTTATTGGGATAAACAGATGAAAGTTGGAAGGTGCGAGCTCCAGCTTTGGGGTGGATGAGGAAGAACAGTCCAACTAAGTTTCTGAGATCCTCTCGGGTATTGGGTGATGCCTTGCGTTGACATGGAGAAGGAGAGTTTCGATTGTATCATCTCGAATGAGAGTGTCCGCATCTTCCAACATTGCAGGAGTGTCAGATGTGTGTGGCCGGCCGGTAGGCGGGCGGTGGAGAAGTTTGCGCGACCTTGTTGCGATGATGACAGACACCTCGCCCAACGACTCACCGAGCTTTTATTCACTGCCAGGTCTCCGCAGACATTCCACAAGCATCTATGAATCTCTCAGATGTTCCAGTTTTCCGCCAAAAGAAGCTTAGTGAAAGCTTTCTGCTTCGAACGGACCTTCGTTGCAGGCACCATTATGAAGGGTACGTATAGTGCCACCACCTGTCGGAAGCAGAAATATTCCATTAAGTCCCCAAACAAATTCCGCATGTTTTCAGCCGAAACTGGCGGAGCCAAAGAAATGAGTTACATTACTTATTGAACGTCGCTCGTACGATAAGAAAAATCTGTTGCTTGTATCCTTCCTAGTGTAGAAATTGTATGGCTCATAGTGTAGTACACTACTGGCCATTAAAATTCCTACACCTAGAAGAAATGCAGATGATAAATGGGTATTCATTGGACAAATATATCATACTAGAACTGACATGTGATTACATTTTCACGCAATTTGGGTGCATAGATCCTGAGAAATCAGTACCCAGAACAACCACCTGTGGCCGTAATAACGGCCTTGATACCCCTGGGCATTGAGTCAAACAGAGCTTGGATGGCGTGTACAGGTACAGCTGCCCATGCAGCTTCAACACGATACCACAGTTCACCAAGAGTAGTGACTGGCGTATTGTGCTCGGCCACCATTGACCAGACGTTTTCAGTTGGTGAGAGATCTGGAGAATGTGCTGGTCAGGGCAGCAGTCGAACATTTTCTGTATCCAGCAAGGCCCGTACAGGACCTGCAAAATGCGGTCGTGCATTATCCTGCTGAAATAAAGGGTTTTGCAGGGATCGATTGAAGGGTAGAGCCACGTGTCGTAACACATCTGAAATGTAACGTCCACTGTTCAAAGTGCCGTCAGTGCGAACAAGAGGTGACCGAGACGTGTAACCAATGGCACCCCACACCATCACGCCGGGTGATACGCCAGTATGGTGATGACGAATACACGCTTCCAATATGCGTTCTCCGCGATGTCGCCAAACACGGATGCGACCATCATGATGCTGTACACAGAACCTGGATTTATCCGAAAAAATGACGTTTTGCCATTCGTGCACCCAGGTTCGTCGTTGAGGGTACCATCCCAGGCGCTCCTATCTGTGATGTAGCGTCAAGGATAACCGCAGCCATGGTCTCCGAGCTGATAGTCCATGCTGCTTCAAACGTCGTCGAAACGTTCGTGCAGATGGTTGTTGTCTTGCAAACGTCCCCATCTGTTGACTCAGGAATCGAGACGTGGCTGCACGATCCGTTAGAGCCATGCGGATAAGATGCTTGCCATCTCGACTGATAGTGATACGAGGCCGTTGGGATCCAGCACGGCGTTCCGTGTTACCCTCCTGAACCCACCGATTGCACATTCTGCTAACAGTCATTGGATCTCGACCAATGCGAGCAGGAATCTCGCGATACGATAAACTGCAATCGCGATAGGCTACAATCCGAACTTTATCAAAGTCGGAAACATGATGGTACGCATTCCTCCTCCTGACACGAGGCATCACAACAACGTTTCACCAGGCAACGCCGGTCAACTGCTGTTTGTGTATGAGAAATCGGTTGGAAACTTTCTTCATGTCAGCACGTTGTAGGTATCGCCACCGGTGTGAATGCTCTGAAAAGCTAATCATTTGATATTACAGCATCTTCTTCCGCTAAGTTAAATTTCGCGTCTGTAGCACGTCATCTTCGTGGTGTAGTAATATTAATGGCCAGTAGTGGATGTTTATTTAGGTTATTTCATGTTGCAAAATACTAACACGAATTCTTTACAGACGAATGGAAAAACTAGTAGAAGCCAACCTCGGGGAAGATCAGTTTGGATTCCGTAGAAACACTGGAACACGTGAGGCAATACTGACCTTACGACTTACCTTAGAAGAAAGATTAAGGAAAGGCAAACCTACGTTTCTAGCATTTGTAGACTTAGAGAAAGCTTTTGACAACGTTGACTGGAATACTCTCTTTCAAATTCTAATGGTGGCAGGGGTCAAATACAGGGAGCGAAAGGCTATTTACAATTTGTACAGAAACCAGATGGCAGTTATAAGAGTCGAGGGACATGAAAGGGAAGCAGTGGTTGGGAAGGGAGTAAGACAGGGTTGTAGCCTCTCCCCGATGTTGTTCAATCTGTATATTGAGCACGCAGTAGAGAAAACAAAAGAAAAATTCGGAGTAGGTATTAAAATTCATGGAGAAGAAATAAAAACTTTGAGGATCGCCGATGACATTGTAATTCTGTCAGAGACAGCAAAGGACTTAGAAGAGCAGTTGAATGGAATGAACAGTGTCTTGAAAGGAGGATATAAGATGAACATCAACAAAAGCAAAACAAAGATAATGGAATGTAGTCGAATTAAGTCGGGTGATGCTGAGGGAATTAGATTAGGAAATGAGACACTTAAAGTAGTAAAGGAGTTTTGCTATTTGGGGAGCAAAATAACTGATGATGGTCGAAGTAGAGAAGATATAAAATGTAGACTGGCAATGGCAAGGAAAGCGTTTCTGAAGAAGAGAAATTTGTTAACATCGATTATAGATTTAAGTGTCAGGAAGTCATTTCTGAAAGTATTTGTATGGAGTGTAGCAATGTATGGAAGTGAAACATGGACGATAAATAGTTTGGACAAGAAGTGAATAGAAGCTTTCGAAATGTGGTGCTACAGAAGAATGCTGAAGATTACATGGGTAGATCACATAACTAATGAGGAAGTATTGAATAGGATTGGGGAGAAGAGACGTTTGTGACACAACTTGACCAGAAGAATGGATCGGTTGGTAGGATATGTTCTGAGGCATCAAGGGATCACCAATTAATTATTGGAGGGCAGCGTGGAGGGTAAAGATCGTAGAGGGAGACCAAGAGATGAATGCACTAAGCAGATTCAGAAGGATGTAGGTTGCAGTAGGTACTGGGAGATGAAAAAGCTTGCACAGGATAGAGTAGCATGGAGAGCTGCATCAAACCAGTCTCAGGACTGAAGGCCACAACAACAACATGTTAAAGTATTGCTTTGGGGTATTCATATTTCATTTTCGAGATACAGTCCCTCTTTCTGAGATGCCACAGAGACATTTTCTAGTCAGACAAATGCAAAGCAGTCCAAAGAATATGCAGTAGTGTCGCAGCGAGTGCCGCGACTCTCCGCCACAGCTAAGGGAACTGCATGTGTGTCTCGACTCCAGGTGTAGTGCCTGCTAGTCTCAGGAGCACTTGGCGAGTGTGCTAGCCTGGAGCCCGTGCCACGCCTGGGGTCACGTAGGGGGAGAGGGGCAGGTGGAGTGCGGCGCTGACACCAACACAGCCACCTCATTAGCCAGAAACGAGCACTGCACCTCAAGCACCAGCCACACACCTCTCGCGCGTTTGTGTTCCTCACGTAGCTCTGACACACGTCTGCGCCAGATCGAGTCTATACCACGTGTTCAGCCGGGAATAGGGAACGTGCATCCACGTCTCTCGTTTATAGTGGTATTATAGAACTCGCTACAGGGTGTTTCACAATGTTTTGACGATTTCAAATTTAAATAACACACAAATTGATCCCAAAAGAAAGTAGAACATTTTATACAAGAGACAATATTAATTCAAGTTTACTTCTGAAGTAGTACATCGGGCAAAAGATGACTACTCACGGCTGTGCAATACTAGAGGTATTTTTCCCAGGTAAAAGTCTGGCACGGCCAAATTAAGCAAGGGAGATCCACATTCGACTCAAGAGCGTTTGGAAATTATGCTGTTACCAAGCACGTCCCGGGGAAGTTGCAAGACGTTATTAGATGTGTAGCATGTCGCGCCGTCTCGTTGGGATCAAGATTTCGTAACGAACGACGAGGGCTTGCCTGCAAACTGCAACGCACACGATCGATGTTCTTCGGAGATTGGCCAGTTTTCCGAGAGCCGGTTGACTTCCGATTCGATGCACTGCCAGTTCTAGGTACGTTTCTTCTTCACATCAGTATTATATCATGAGCATGAATTGGATAGCAAGCCTGAATACTGAAACGCTAACGAAACACGCGCTGCACACGCATGACATAATCGCCGTAGCGATGATACTACTACACCGCGAACGCACTGCGTAATTTCTACCAGTACGTCATGATTACTGACCTGTATGTGAGATGAAACTTGACACTACTCACAACTAATAGACGACCCCACCATCGCTGTATCTTGTATTAAAGCGCGTCATTTAAATCTGAAATCGTCAAAACATTGTCAAACACCTTGTAATTGTCGAATAGTTTTGAAAACCCTGTCTCAATCAGTATACTCCCTAAAACAAAAGTGGTCAAATAACTTATTTCGTGGACAAAGTGGATGACATCATAACAATATCACTTCAACATTGATTAAGCTGGCATTGGTAAAAATGGAATCAGATTCGTTCTTTAATGGAAAGACCCATTTTTACCTATCTTATGATAGGTATATCACTTTTCCTTCAGTTTGTTTCATTTCCGAGCTAGAAGACACAGTAACCAATGGAGAATTCGTAAATATGATTTTCTTTAATGGGGACCCTTTTTTGAATCACGTGCGAAGATTGTACATCATATATAAATCTCTGGGATTTCATAGAGCCGACAGTCAACCTTAGCTTGTCTGTAACTGTAATAAGCTTTGTTTACAAGCAACAATACCCTATGATATGGAGTGGAATATTATACAGATGAAATTTGGGACTCACACAGGCAAATATGTGTACTCCAGGCCAAAAGAAGTGTACAGGTATCAAACCTTCTCATTAATCTGGGGAATTAATATCTGAGAATATACAGCGTGAATCATCTGTAATTCGGAAATGGAAAGTACTATTGCTATGCAATTTACACAAAATAGATTGGTAGTCAGGAGCTCATATTGTCTGCCAATAAACGGATTCTAATACTACTTACAACGGGATTTTGTTGTTGTTGTTGTAAAAGTACGTTTTTTTTAACTAAACAGCAACTACTGACATTAACGAACTAAAAGTAGGGTAAATTCGAATATCAGTGGTATTTGTTATGGATTCCAGTGAGAGTCGTTTACGAGATATCATATTTTGAAAGGTTTCCACACCAACACTTTTTCCTGCCATTCGATCTGCGTAGTTGCTATGTAGTTGCTTACAGTGTGCTTGTGTACTCATTGTGTGCATTGCAAGCTGCTAGTCAGTCAGTGTGGGGCACACCAAACAGTAGGTCGTGAGTGGACAATTACATATATCAATGCAGAAAAAGCCAACACGCTCTTGATGTATAGAGTTTACAAAGAATGCAGTTCTTCTTGTAAGGCGTGTGCGACAAGGTAGCCCAATATACGTTAACCGTCACTGCAGTTATTAACCGTACTCTTCAACGAGTTACGTGAAAGTGGTAGTGTGACACCTAGACAAAGCAACAGAGGGAAATAGGTTCCGACAGAAGACGGGGAGATTAATGTTCCTGCCGCTGTTGCAGTTAATCCGCAAGTTAGCACCTGTACAATAGCAAGTGAAAGTGGAATAAGTCAGGCACACCTCATATAGCCGGTCGGTGTGGCCGTGCGGTTCTAAGCGCGTCACTTTGGAACCGCCTGACCGCTACGGCCGCAGGTTCGAATCCTGCCGCGGGCATGGATGTGTGTGATGTCCTTAGGTTAGTTAGGTTTAAGTAGTTCTAAGTTCTAGGGGACTGATGACCTCAGTAGTTAAGTCGCATAGTGCTCAGAGCCAGAGCCTCATATACACTCCTGGAAATTGAAATAAGAACACCGTGAATTCATTGTCCCAGGAAGGGGAAAGTTTATTGACACATTCCTGGGGTCAGATAAATCACATCATCACACTGACAGAACCACAGGCACATAGACACAGGCAACAGAGCATGCACAATGTCGGCACTAGTACAGTGTATATCCACCTTTCGCAGCAATGCAGGCTGCTATTCTCCCATGGAGACGATCGTAGAGATGCTGGATGTAGTCCTGTGGAACGGCTTGCCATGCCATTTCCACCTGGCGCCTCAGTTGGACCAGCGTTCGTGCTGGACGTGCAGACCGCGTGAGACGACGCTTCATCCAGTCCCAAACATGCTCAATGGGGGACAGATCCGGAGATCTTGCTGGCCAGGGTAGTTGACTTACACCTTCTAGAGCACGTTGGGTGGCACGGGATACATGCGGACGTGCATTGTCCTGTTGGAACAGCAAGTTCCCTTGCCGGTCTAGGTATGGTAGAACGATGGGTTCGATGACGGTTTGGATGTACCGTGCACTATTCAGTGTCCCCTCGACGATCACCAGTGGTGTACGGCCAGTGTAGGAGATCGCTCCCCACACCATGATGCCGGGTGTTGGCCCTGTGTGCCTCGGTCGTATGCAGTCCTTATTGTGGCGCTCACCTGCAAGGCGCCAAACACGCATACGACCATCATTGGCACCAAGGCAGAAGCGACTCTCATCGCTGAAGACGACACGTCTCCATTCGTCCCTCCATTCACGCCTGTCGCGACACCACTGGAGGCGGGCTGCACGATGTTGGGGCGTGAGCGGAAGACGGCCTAACGGTGTGCGGGACCGTAGCCCAGCTTCATGGAGACGGTTGCGAATGGTCCTCGCCGATACCCCAGGAGCAACAGTGTCCCTAATTTGCTGGGAAGTGGCGGTGCGGTCCCCTACGGCACTGTGTTGGATCCTACGGTCTTGGCGTGCATCCGTGCGTCGCTGCGGTCCGGTCCCAGGTCGAAGGGCACGTGCACCTTTCGCCGACCACTGGCGACAACATCGATGTACTGTGGAGACCTCACGCCCCACGTGTTGAGCAATTCGGCGGTACGTCCACCCGGCCTCCCGCATGCCCACTATACGCCCTCGCTCAAAGTCCGTCAACTGCACATACGGTTCACTTCCACGCTGTCGCGGCATGCTATCAGTGTTAAAGACTGCGATGGAGCTCCGTATGCCACGGCAAACTGGCTGACACTGACGGCGGCGGTGCACAAATGCTGCGCAACTAGCGCCATTCGACGGCCAACACCGCGGTTCCTGGTGTGTCCGCTGTGCCGTGCGTGTGATCATTGCTTGTACAGCCCTCTCGCAGTGTCCAGAGCAAGTATGGTGGGTCTGACACACCGGTGTCAATGTGTTCTTTTTTCCATTTCCAGGAGTGTACTTTCTCCATCCACATACTTTCCATTTCTATCACATCTCTCTCCATCAAGAGCTGTATAGAAACGATAATGAGAATCGTGTTAACTTCTGTATATGAGTGTTAATACAGGATACTCCAGATGTGGCATGTGTCTTGCTTGTTGATAAAGCAACATTTACCAATTATGGCCACATGAACCACCGAAACATGCACTGTTGGTCTGTTGACAATCCCCGTTGCCTTCGTAAGGTGGAAGGTCGGCGTCCATGGAGTGTAAACGTGTGGTCTGGGGTAGCGAACTATCAGCTCACTCGCCCGTTTTTCGTAGACGGAACATTGAACTCGCAAAAGTAGTATCTCAGTCTCCTAATAGAGTACTTTCCACGTATGCTAGAGACTAGGAGAAATCTATGGCCACAACATGATAGCACTCGAGCCCATAGTGCACGACGTACTACAACAATTGTTTCCAAATCGCTGGATTGCACGCAGAGGACCTGTGACATGGTCGGCCCCTTCCACGAATGGGGCGCCTGTAGTCTTTTTTCTGTCGGGTAAGCTGAAAGACGGAGTCTACAAGGATATCAACTACACCCGATGACATGCAACGACGTATTACTGCAGCCGGCTCGGTAATCGCTGAAATGGTAGCACGTGTGCAGCAGTCGTTCCATACCAGACTGGATGCTTGTATTGCTGCTCCCGGCGGTCATTTCGAACACAACCTGTGATGGTCAGTTGTCTCGTTACTGGTCAGAATCCGCATAACTAGTGTGTGCACTTGTGCTGTTCTTTAGTGTGTGCTATTATAGGAATTGTACAAGTGTCGTTATGGGAACTTTTCAAAATATCATATCTCGTAAACGACTCGCACTAGAACCCTGCAATAATCACCATGACATTCTAATTTAATCAGAGCTTAGTCTGTTAATATGTGTGTGTATGTGTGTGTGTGTGTGTGTGTGTGTGTGTGTGTGTGTGTGTTTGGAGCGTTCGGGTGCTCAACGACAATGCGATCAGCGCCCTTACACTCATGAAACAAACGAATGTCGGTAAAATTTCCCAAAATTCATGTATACATTGAGGAGGAGACCTATTAAATACCACTCATTCACTCGCTTCCACCTCACTCGCACTGAACCATAAAAATCACTCCGTCTCACACGCCTGCGGACAGCTAAAACAGGGCGGAAAGTGCTACACCTGAGATTAAAACAGATCTAAAACCATAGAAAACCTAAACCAAAGACATACCACTTATAAAAGAAAAAAATTGGATGAACTAGTCACACTGTTAACATCTCCCTAAAATTTTCAGATATAAGTTGGACAAATCCCAAAACCTTAAAAGCCTAACCACGCTCTTTTGAACATCTCTTAAAATTCAGGGCTGATCTTCTGGTATATCTGCTACTGCTGTCTCATCCGAAAATGAAATACATTCTAATGAAGCCACTCGGGATTAGCCGAGCGGTCTGAGGAGCTGCAGTCATGGAAAGTGTGGCTCATCCCGGCGGAGGATCGAGTCCTCCCTCGGGCATGGGTGTGTGTGTTTGTCCTTAGGATAATTTAGGTTAAGTAGTGTGTAAGTTTAGGGACTAATGACTTTAGCAGTTAAGTCCCATAAGATTTCGCACACATTTTAACATTTTTGAACATTCTAATTAAATGTGGTGCACAGCGATCTGTACATCGGAGGCATTGAAGGGTCCTCTCGCTGGAGCAAGGAGCCATGCGTTATAGGGCTGTGGCCTATGTGTGTACGAGTAAGCAGCAACTCATCCCGTCTTCGTGACTGAATACAAGTACGCCACGGCCGTGTAGTGGGCTTTACTAGCCGCAGCTCATTATCAGTCATATACAGCCACTCGTCTTCCCATCGACGCGTGACTCCATACCTCAACAGTGAGGTGATAGCATGCAGGGGGATAGCACACTGAGACAACGGGTAATCGGTACACGCCTCCATCGCTGCTACATCCGCTATTTCGTTCCCAACAATACCCACGTGCCCTGGTATTAAGCAGAAACGCATATTTTTTTCCTAATCGTTGTAGTTTGAGGAGGACGGTCTGATTTTGGACTAGTTAATATGCTGGGTACGTCTCATCTGCTCCAGTGCCCGCAACAGACAGAGTACCCCTCTTTCGAACCATCCGCAGAGACAGCTGTAGAAACGTAGTGCTCTGTTAAACAGACAACAAGTATTAAAACCATATGCATGAGAGGCAATCTCTCCTGTACTGCACTAAATCTAAAATCCACTGCGTCTCTGCAATAAACGGGGTGGCAGGCGATTACAGCCTGAACTTTTCGCTATTCGTGGCCCACACCAAATGATACAGCACACGCTACACATGGATCCAAACGGAAGTGTTGCTATGGACGATTGGAGGAAAGGCGTTCCAGATGTGGACAAGAAACAGTACGGTATACAGGGTAATTTAGAGCCGCGAGGAACTTACATGCCTGATGCAGCATGAGGAGCTGTCGCCGGATGTTGAGCCATGGTTCCCCCGCCTCAGCACAGAGGCTGGATATTGGGCTGGTCCTGTAAGCACCTGTGACTAACATAATCGCCTCTTGGTGGATAGCGCCATGTATCTTCAGGTAATATAGGCTCGCTGATGTACAAAAGCCCTATTAAACTGGAGTAGATGTGCCCTGTCTGCTCCCCTAGTGCTGTGACTAAGGCACTTGATAATTTAGTGCCTGCTGGGTTCTAAATTTCAGATAGCTCAGGTGCGGCAACCACGACGATTTGGAGTAAAAAATGAGGCCCAGGAATCTCGCTGAGTCTTCTATATGTAGAATGATGTCCTCATAGGCAAGTCAGGTAAATTATAAAAACGATTAAAATGAACACACACACTAATTTCTCTGTAGGAAACTGCAAACCTACTTTGCCGGCAACTCCCCCAACCGTTGCACTGTTAGTTGGAACTGATGGTTCGCTGTTGCTATACTTCAAGAGGAATAGAAAACAGCCAAATCGTTCACAAATATGGAGTACTGCGCAAGACTCCCTTCTATAGACGTGACACTATTGATGTTTATGCAAAGAGGGTAACAAACACTGCCTTGAGGAACACCATTCTCCTGCTGCAAACAATACGACAGCAGGTCACCAACGCGAGAGCTAAAAGAGCGCTTAGACAGGAACGACTGTCTGAAATTGGTGAGGTGGCCATGATAGTTCAATTGATGTAATTGCAGGAGAATGTTGTCTCTCCAAGTAGTATCATTCACCTCACTGATATGGAAGATTATACCTAGACAGTGATGTTTACGTAGGGAATGCTGCTGAACAGCCGCCGCTAGTAGGGTCGGGTTGTCGACAGTGGACCGAAATCTTTAGAATCCACACCGACAACAGCTAAGAAGTTGCCCGATCTCTAACAACCAAACCAGGCGATAGTTAACCATCCGCTGCAGTGTCTTTCCTACACGCTCTGGTAACAAGTGAGACATGTATAGTCCATTCCTAGTTTGAGGATAGGTATCAGAATAGCCTCTCCTCACGAGTCAGGGAAGTTTCCTGCCTCCCATGTAAAATTTAAACATTCGAGTAGGACGTCCTTTGACGCCACTGACAACTGTCGAAGCATGTAGTGCCTGATTTGGTCGTTACCGGATGCAGTGTCAAATGTATGAGAAAATACCGATTCCAGCTGCCATAAGAGCAAGGGAAGTAGCAAGGTTCAGAATAGTGGATCTGAAAACCAACTTGACCATCTCTATAGTCGCATGGTAGCGGAGAGATGCTGCATCATGGCTGGCGATGTCACTGGATGTTGTCTGGAAACACCTCTGTTCCAGCCGTGCTGCTATTGGTAAACGGCTGTGTTTACCGTAATTCCTCTGGATGGCTTCCCACACTTCCGTAATGCAAAGTGAACGGTTTTGGGAGTCCAGGAACGCATGTCATGACCTTTCCTTGCTCTCCTCAACTACGATTCAAGGCTTTGCTTTTAAGACACAAAATGCTGTAAGATTCCCTGCTGTCAGACGGCACGTAAACCATCGAAGAGCTGCAAACCTAGTCGTAATTGCTGAGCGGCACTCTTGCAGCTACCAAGGTAAAGGTTGCCACCTAAAATGACCTGAGGACTTTAGGGTGGATAAGCGAGCGGCGTGATGGATTAATTATTTACTGTGGTCCACACATTCCTGGTCATTGTCGCAGTGTTCAGATATAACCAGTTGGCTGAGCAGCAACTACTGACCATCCAGTTTGGTGGTTTCTGTTCAGGCAGTGTTCCCACCAGTAGGAGAATGTGGAGTGGGAAGGAGTCACTGGAGTGGAGGTCATCAATGTGTGCTAGCGTAAGCTGTTGCCAGCAAATCGATCGGCAAAACTGTAGCAAGAAGATCAATACTAGGGTCTGGATGAAGCGCGCCTATGAGGAGAGAGGCCAAAGACAGACTAGCAAGCAACACACTGCCAAAGCCCTCTCGACTGCAAGTATTTAGATCGTCACTGCGGAACAGAGGGCTCAGTCTCAGTCACTAGCTAAGTCAGTCTCCGACTCAGTCTCTCAGTCGCTAGCTCAGTCACTATCCTATTTGTCATCTGTCAGCTCATATCATTAGCTATGAGAGTGTATAACGACCGGAGTAGTGTTTACTGTGGAAGTTGTGCTTGATGAGCAGTGAGGCTAATGGGGACTATTATTTTAAGATCTTGTACCACAACATATGGACTCTTTATATATCTTTAAGTAGCTTCTCGGTAATGTAATACATGTGTGCAGTTGTGTTGTAGAAAGAGGATACCAGCCACCAAACAACATCCTCTCCCATGAGTCCTCTGATACAAGACTACAGTGGCGACAAGGCTACTACAGTGAGCCGACCGGAGTGGCCGAGCGGTTCTAGGCGCTACAGTCTGGAACCGCGCGACCGCTGCGGTCGCAGGTTCGAATCCTGTCTGGGGCATGGATGTGTGTGATGTCCTTAGGTTAGTTAGGTTTAAGTAGTTCTAAGTTCTAGGGCACTGATGACCTCAGCAGTAAAGTCCCATAGTGCGCTGAGCCATTTTTGATACTACAGTGGCGACGAGGATGGGATAAGTCAATGGTGATCGAAGATAATCAACTTGGTCGAAGATTTTGCTTGCTTCTCATGTTTTTTAGCTTGCAGGGCTGCTCGTTTCTACTTGCTAATTTGTTGTTGTGTTCTTGCATGTATTCCAGGAGGGGAGCAGCAGGACTAATCAAATTACTCTTTTCCAACGCTTTGCTTGCTTTTTGGTACTACGTATGTGTGTAAACCATGGCTACTCCGCCCCCTCCACCCCCTACCCCCGCGCCCCAGCTGTAGACGGCCAATGTGATGGATGTAATACAAGTTTTCCAGTTCTAACCAACAAACCGCTACCCTACTGACGACGGTACAACTACTGACAGCACTAGCTAAGTCAGCCACATGACAGACCAACCAGTCGGTCCAACTAGTGCAGCCGACCAGCATACCTTAACGACACCGAAGAAGAATGGTTCGAACACCTGACTCAGTTCGGAGCACATTGTCAAGCTCATAATATACAAGGTGCTGTAAAGTTACAATATTTCCTTTCGACTGTGGGGTAGTCTTCACGTTAAAACAAAAAATATCCCCAACAGCGTCACCCAATGAGCTCAACGATGACCAACTAATCGCTGCATTAGCCAAGCACTTGACCAGCAAGTCCAACTAGCTGCAGCCAGATTTCAGTTCTTCTACTTGCAGAAAAAGCCGCAACAGACGAACCATCAATGGTACACAGAATTAACAGGTATGACCATAAAGTGTAAATTTAAACGTGATGATATAACATTCAATGTCCCATAGTCTAGTATACGGGAACAGATCGTAATGTACTCTGCTCCGTCATTTCCTCAAGTATTGCAAATTTTAAAGTAATATGATTCGGGTACATAGCGGCCGATAAGTTTGACCAGGCCCCGATTTGTCGGATCGAGTCGCCTCTTACTCGTGACCGGCCCAAGCAGCCACAACTATTAGCGTGTACACAGCCGCGCGGACAGCCAAGTAGAGGTGTAGAAAGGCCTGTGTTGGAGTTGGAGTCTTGGAGGTAGGAGAGCAAACTGCGAGGTCATCGGTCTCATCGGATTAGAGAGGGACGGGGAAGGAAGTCGGCCCTGCCCTTTCAAAGGAACCATCCCGGGATTTTCCTGGAGTGATTTAGGGAAAGCACGGAAAACTTAAATCAGTAGGTGGTCGGACGCGGCATTGAACCGTCGTCCTCCCGAATGGCCTGTGTATTTGGTGAAGTGTTGCCCTAGATGTTTTGCTCACCGTAAAAGACAGGATTGCCCATCATGTAACACAACGTGTTACAAGTGAGGAAAAAAAGGCCATATCAAGCGATTTGTTTGCAACGGCACAAAAATGCCATCCCCCCCCCCCTCCCCCCCCCCCCCCCAGAAAAAACAGGCTCGTGCACATGCAGTGAACGTTGTGTTTTTCAAACCTAACAGGTTCTGGCAAAAGTAAGAGCAAAATTGTGCCTCCTTTTTGCCCTAGTGCTGTTCAACGTCGTTCTAACACACTATTTGTCTCATTACGAACTGCTGGCCGTCCTATGCACTTTCAGTTAGACGCCAAGTGCCTCAGTAACTTTGCTTAATCGAGCCACGAACGAACATTTAGACTTACCACGCCTATCTAAATCCAGTAGGCACCACACTGCTTAGAACGGACAGGAGATTCCAGTGCTTGCACAGTGTAGTTTCCCTGTCACTTACAAATATCACACCAGGAAGGTAAATTTTAGTGTGTTGAAATCAAGAGACAGTGAGAACATATTCGGTTAAGATGCCTTTGATTTGTTTGGCCTTACCAACCATGACAATATACTTTCAGTATAGGCTTTTGTAACAAAATACAGTGTTGCTAGCTTGCTTAAAGAATTTCTTGAACTATTTTCAGAGGGAATGGGAAAAGCTAATAACATTCTAGCGCGTGTTATATTGAAAGACAATGCACAGCCTAAGGTTTTCTGGGCCCGCCCCATTCCAATTGCTTTAAGAGACACAGTAGCCAGCGAACTGAAAGAAGGGCAAGAATTCAAGCTAGTCAGTGAGCAAATCCTATAGTGTTCTTGCCTAAGCCTTCTGGTCGCATTGGCATTTGTGTTGACTTCAACTCTACAATCAGCCCACAGACAGTGCTTGACACATATCTGTTACCTCGCCCTGAGGAACTCTTGGACAGGCTTGGTGCAGGACGTTCCTATACTAAGATAGATTTTCGTGATGCATACCTGCAGATTCCAATTTTTTTTAATACACCCATTGGATTGTTCAAGTAGTTCCGTTTGCCCTTCGGCAGTGTTTCTGCACTCGCCATTTTTCTACGTTACTTGCAACAGCTGATTCCAAAAGTGTCATTTTGTTCAAAGTACCTTGATATTGTTGTCGTCTTAGGTTATACAGCAAAGGAACATACTGTCAATTTGCATACTCGAGTGCTGTCCAAGGAGGACTCAAGTGTTGTCCGGAAAAGTGTGACGTTTTTCAAAAGCGAAGTACAGTTCATAGGCCACATGATAAACAGTCAGGTGTGCACCCTCTTCAATCTCATTTGCTTGCAATCCTTGACCTGGCTGTTCCTCGCAGTGCGTCTGAACAGCAGTCAGTGCTAGGCAACATGACATACTACATTCGGTTCATACCGAATGCCGCTCAGATCGCTGTTTCATTAAAACCCTTGCGTCGCAAAAATGGACTAAAGAGCATCAAGAGGCATTTCAGAAATTCAAAAATGCTTTGCTTAGTGATAGATGTTTAGTACATTTTAACCCTACGGAATCGGCGCAGTGCCAGCCTGTGTGGCCGAGCGGCTCTAGGCTCTTCAGTCTGGAACCACGTGACCGCTACGGTCGCAGGTTCGAAACCTGCCTAGGGCATGGATGTGTGTGATGTCCTTAGGTTAGTTAGGTTTAAGTAGCTCTACGTTCTATGGGACTGATGACCTCAGATGTTAAGTCCCATAATGCTCAGAGCCATTTGAATCGGCGTAGTACTTTCGCAAACAATTGGTGCACAAGTCAGATGCTTTCGCCTCAGAGTTGTTAACTGAAACTCAGTGCAATAATTCTGAAATTGAAAAAGAGGTTCTCGCTATTGTGTACGTTGTGACAAAATTCCATAGCTATTTTTATGATCGCAAGTCCTATTTGGTCACAGATCGCAAGCCTTTGCAGTCTTTGTTTCATCCGTCAAAGCCGGTTCCTACACGCACTGCTCAAAAATTGCAACGATGGGCTTTGTTGCTTTCGCAGTATCGGTATAAAATTGCGTATAGACCTACGGCAAAGCATGGCCATGCAGAGCCCTACCTCGCCTTCCGATTGGCCCACACAATGATTTCGATGCATTTGCTGCATCTTGTTGCCAAATCGATAGGCAGGAATCTGAATTGCCGTAAGCAATCTTCTCTCTTGCAGTACAGAAAGATTGCACAGGCCACGGAAGCAGACTCAGGCCTCAAAATTTTATTGCATTACATTTCGCACTTCTTGGCCTCGTTTACTGAACAGTATTCAGAGCTAAGCATTGCGCGTTGGCATAACATTTCAGTTCGACAGTGTATGATTCTATTTCAATATGACAGTGCACAATCGCGTATGCTTATTCCCAAAGTGTTGCTAAAGGATGCGATTGCTCCACAAAGGGCGTTGGGGAACGGTTCGCACTAAACAGTTAGCGCTACGGAATCTGTACTTGGCTGGACATGGACGTCCGCATTGAACAGATGACGTCACAGTGTCACACATGCGCGGAAAACCAATCCGCTCCACCACAGACAGTCTCAGCTTGGCCTAAGACTCAATCGCCATGACGACGAATGAACATTGACTTTGCAGGGCCATTTTGGAACACTCGTAGGCTCATAGTGGTAGACTGTTTTAGCAGGTTTCCATTTGCAGTACCTATGGCTTCTACCACATCACGTACCAACATTCAAGCGTTGTCCTCCATATTTTCCATAAAATGTGGTTTTGAACAGCTTTCTGAAAGAAACGGCATTTGTCATCTAACAAGTGCTCCGTTTCAACCTCAGTCCAACGAAGAAGCAGAACGCTTCGTAAGCTCTTTAAAACAATAGATGGTGAAGCTTCGCACTACCCACACACAGAAACATGCGCTGCAACTCTTTCTCGCCTCCTACCGCTCCCACCCACGAGACGGACCATTACCGGCGGAGCTTCTGCATGGCCGCCGCTACACCCACTGCAGCATCCAGCGACGCCAATGGCCCGCAAGTATCACTTTGCACCGCGCGATCTCGTTCTTTTCAGGATTTATGGCAAGCGTTGCCGCAGGGAGAGAGGCGTGTTTTAGGAACGTATTGGCTCTTTTATTACTTCATTGCAGGTCCCAATGGTTTGCAGCGCCGCCACCAGAACCAAATTCGTGCTTGTCATTTGCCCCGTGATTCTGCTGCTTTCTTTCCCCCAGGTTCACCGCCTTCTGGGACCGCACTACCTTCGCAGCCACAGGCTGATGCCACCAGGCACCCCAGGCGGAGCGGATGGACGAAGTGCCCTCGCCCCCCTCCCCCCTCAACCGCGCTCACCGACCCGATGCACCTGGACCCGCCATCCCCGTCGCCGTCGCCGTCGCCATCGCCGTCTCCGTCATCGACCATACATGCCATCAGGCCTGGACATGTGCCCTGGCAGCAGATTTCCAGTGGGTGTTCCTGTTGCCTCGCAAGTCAGATGGCAGAGTAAGGTGGGAGTATACCGCTCTCCGAAGTCATAACTCGCAGCTCATATCAACGTCTAGCATCCCGCGTCCCTCCCCATTGTTGTTTGCATCCTCCCCACAAGACAAGGGTGCAGTATATTGGGGGTTAAGCTGTCTCCAAAAGACCGTTCGGCAAAGCTGTAGCAAGGTGATCAATACTAGCTGCTGGATCAAACGCGCCTATTAGAGAGAGGCCAAAAACAGACTAGCAAGCAACACGCTGCCAACGCCCTCTCGACCGCAAGTATTCAGATCGCCGCCGTGGACTGGAGGATTAAGTCTCAGTCACTAGCTCAGTCAGCCTCAGACTTAGTCTCTCAGTCACTAACTCAATCACTATCAAATTTTATGTATGTCAGTTCACATCACTGGGTATGAGAGTGTATAGCGACTGGAATAGTGTTGATAGCAGGCCTTGTACTTGACCAGCAGTGAGGGTAATGTGGACTATTATTTGAAGAACTTGTACCACAACTCGTAGACTCTCTTAAAGACAAGTAGCTCCCTGTTCATGTAAATAAAGAACCCTGTGAATACATGCGTGCAGCTGTGTTGTAGAAAGAGGATACCAGCCACCAAACAACGTAGTCTCCTTTGTTTCCTATGGTACAAGACTCTACAGTGGCGACAAGGATATTACACCTCCCATTGGACAGTGCCTGCGAGGGCTGCAGAGCAGGTAGTGAGGTTAAAAGCGGAGAATAACACAGTCGCAGCACAGAAATGTGTGGAAGTATCTGTGTTAAGGGTGCACAGGTCGTTAGTTGTGGGCGAATAGGGGTCAAGGCCCACTAAACATGATGTCCATTGAAGTCTTCCAGTAGGAGACATGGTTGGGTTGTTTCATAAGATCTGTGAGGACCTCAGAGTCTACTGCATCTTACAGAGGTAGATACATGGAGCAAAAAGTGATCCTCTAATGAACATGATTTCCAACGCCAATCGCTTGCAGGTCAGTAGCCAGGGGGACAGCACAGCATGCGTTATTGATGAAACAAGTGGTCGCTCCCTTGACCCTTTCCTCAGTCTGGTCATCCTTGTGATACAGGATAACTCCCCATAGTACAGTGGCATCAGTCCTTTCCTTGCAAAACCCAAGCACATGGGGCGTTCTTGTGCAATGATTTTCTTTTCCTTCACATGTGTTCTGCACCCATCCAAGTTCCAATGTAATGTGAACGCCATCTATCACGAGAGTTGCAGTTTCACTCTGTCTTTCCGCGAGGAAGGCGAGCCTGTAAATAGTGGGACCGAGTCTTGGAATGAGATGATCGCCCAGTCCGATATCAGGGCGCACTAGCTCTAATGAAGAGTCAAGAGAGACGATAGGAATAAGTCGACATCGTCGGTCTGTTTACTTCCCAATGCTATCAGTGGTGTACGATTGGCAATTGAATTTTTGTCCTGGGTAGTCTCTGGAGCCACGATCGCGGCAGTGGTAGCGGCAGAGCTGGACGGTGGACCAGACTCAACCTTTCGAGGAAAATGAAGCTCCACAATGTTTTCGGATACGTACTTGTCTAATGTTCCGGGTGTAAGTATAGGCCAAATCTGGAGGCCTGTAACAGTCCAAGTGCACTGCCAAACGAAGGTACTAGTGCTGAAGCTAGAAACCTCCGTTTAGATAGCAGCACTAGTCTGAACTGGGTGTTTAAGAATACGCAAAGGAGGTAGAAAACTTTAGGGGCTGCATCGCCTTAGAGATCAATTTGGCCTCGCCATAAGAGATACGCTTTGTTATCTCCTGTATTTTACTTTCCTCAAGGAAGACTACCGACCTTACTCCAGACAGGACGATCCCCAGAGCAGTTTACACACTTTGGAGGAGATGAGAAACAAACATTTTCATTAGTGGCCTTACAACATTTCGCATAAGGTGGTGAGCCCAAAGAGTTCGCTTGTAAAACAGCACATTGGTTTAGGAAAATAAGGCTGCAAGTTGAGGTGAATAAACTTACCTTAACGTGCTCTGGAAGTTTCATGCTGCTGAAAGTCAGTGCAAAAGAGTCCGATTTTACGAGATTGCTATCCACCCATTTCGTTATGTCCTGTCAGCAACGATGCCTTCCTGGGTCAACTGTTTTCAGTTCTTCTCAGAGAATCTTAACCAGGTCTGCAAGTCACTGGCATGGTTCACTTTCTATTGCATACTCCCCGAGTCATTGATCTCTCTGCATGTTCTTCACCTCCTGTGAAATGGATGTTTGTACCAACAGCGTCCCGTGTTTAAAGCGTCTGACAGATTTTAAACTTCCAGAGAATGTCTCTAAACCTTTTTGAATGTAAAAAGATGATATTGTCTCAAAGCTCTGGTCTTTCCATTCAGTTATAGGAAACACGTTGTGGCCACTAGAATGCGTTCTGTTACGAGGTACTGCAATATTGAAAGAGGATCTGTAATCCCCAAGTCGAGAAGACTGACTATACGAGACATCTTGCTTCATTGGATGTTGGTACCTACCAGCAGTCCACTCTTTCCGCATGGAGGAGGAAGAAACCCACGAGAAACTAGGGAAGTAAAAGACCACCTAAACAGAGCCCCACGTGCCTAGCTAAAACTTCTACAGCTGAAGTGCGGTCGGTTCCCCAGACATTGCCCACTAACGACTGTTCCATCGCATCGGCACACAGCACACTTTGAGATTGGGGGGTTGTTAATAGAGCATTTATCACCCCCCCCCCCACCCCCCCCCCCCCCCCCCGATCCAGGCGGTCAAACCAGGATCCCAGTTCCCTGTGATCCTGTGATACACAAAGTTTCATCGCCGTGCCGCACCGTGGTCGCTGCAGCATGCGCAGAGCTTGCGGTGACGGAAGACTGGCAGCGCTTAACAACCGCAGGCTCAGAAACCCCGTGGTCGCCTAGCCATTACCCAGAAAATGAATGGTGGAGCTCTGAGGGCAGTTTGTTAATGTTAATAGGCACTGTTCCACTTAAAAAAGTTTATGTTTGCACACAAAATACACTTTCTAACAATAGACGCCACTAACCACCAATCCACTCTGTGAAAACCGCACATCAACAGCACTTTCTGTTTCCGCAGTATTTGTTGTGGAAGATTTAGGTGATTCACCCTGCATACCTGGAGCACAGCATTGTAGTGAAGTTCATATCGGACTTTTGGAAAACTGGAAAAGAAGACAATCGATGCATCTGAGTTTGGTATAGAAGGAGCTTGAATATTAGATGGACTGATAAAAAATGAGGAGGTGCTACAAAGAATGAGAGAGGAAAGAAATATACGGAAAATGATGCATCGGCATCATCTTCGTCGACCGCAACCTGTGCTCCACGCTCCCCTCACAGCCCCCGCCAGCACGCCGCTGATCGAACTCTTATCCATCGCTCACTGTTCTCCGTCGGGTAACACCACGCTTTCTCACCAACACAGGATGCTAAATTGACGTGAAGTCACTGCTGCAACTCTGATTGGCCAGCGCGTACTCTTAAGCAATAGCATACATAGTACGGAAGATTGCAGTGAGATCAGTCCTATTGACGTAGCACGACGTTACAAAATACTACTGATATGCAGAGACTGAGTCCATCACCATTAAACTCTGCTTGCTTCTACCAAGAAGATTGCTCTCACCGTACACTGAAGCGCAAATGAAACTGGTATAGACATGCGTATTCAAATACAGAGACACTTAAACAAGTAGAATACGGCTCTGCGGTCTAAGACGCCTATATAAGACACCAAGTATCTGGCGCTGTTGTTAGATGGGTCACTCACTGATGCGACAATGGCAGGTAATCAAGATTTAAGAGAGTTTGAACGTGGTGTTACAGCCGGCGCACGAGCGATGGGAAACAGCATCGAAGTAGCAATGAAGATGGGATGTTGCCGTACGACGATTTCACTAGTGTACTGTGATTGTCAGGAATCCGGTAAAACATCAAATCTCTGGCATCGGTGCGGCCGGAAAAAGATTCTGTAAGAACGGGACCAACGAGATCCAAATAGAGGAATATTCCGGAATCTTTTGCCAATGGAGAGACCATCATGATACTTTTTCAACCACAGACTATAAATCGTGTGGATAGACATCGTTTCCATTTCCTTCTGCATCCTCATGCCGTTGATCATTGCTAATCGTTCCGCTTTTAGGGTCACTTTCCAACCCCAAAGACAGAAGAGTGCGCTGAACCTCTGTCCGCTCCTCCGCGCTCTTTGACAAGGCCGCTGGGAGAAGAGGGTGACTTCTTAAGCTGGAAGTCTTCGGCCGCCAGTGTTGACTATTAATCAAAATTTAAGCTGTGGTTGGACTCGAGCGAGGACATTTTGATTAATAATCAAAGAGGCCATCCCTAGACGACGGTTGATACGTCCAGCAAATAGTTGAGGAATTAGTCTGCAAGTGTTACTCTGAGATAAAGAGGTCGACACAGGACGGGAATGCTTGGCGGGCCGCATCAGTTCATCTAGAAGACGGAGGACTCAAAAGAGGAAGATACGTGCTGCAACAGCTTGAGAAATGTGACAAGCAGCTATGACGAACTTCCATAGATCTCAACCTCCATTACTGAAACACTATGAAACTAACAAGTAGCACATTTCTCTTTACTGTCCGTTTCGCAGTTTAATTTTAAATTTGTTTTCCTGTTCTCGTGTACTTGCGTACTGTAGTTTAATTCTCAAATCCCCTGCGTATTTTAGTATTTAACAGGTACTGCATCAGATTTTAGTGCTTTGGTGTCATATATCGAAACCACCCTCATCGGAATGTCACATTCTGCAACGGAAACGCATGTTTCCAACAGACGCCGATAGCAGTCGCTCAGGGACCTGGTACATCCAATGAAGTGCACCCCCTGAGCCACATCTTTAGCGTCCCCAGCTGTAAGCTACCTCTGCTGACACGATACAGGACAGTCAGCGACAGATACACAGCCCAGTCAGTCGCAGTCTTCGACTGCCCCCAGTCTGATTGACAGCCTCGGCAGTCTTCAGTTCGCTCGCTCATTATTAATGGGAACCTCACACTGTACGACCCTTGTTTACTTTAGTGGGACTTTATTGATCTTGCTGTTGTGCAAAGGTATTGGCAACGCTTGAAGAAAGTTAGTAGTTAAGTAAAACTTCTGTTTTCTGTATTTAAGTATTCGTCTTTTCTGCTCCTGTCCAGCGTTCCTATGACGATAGAAGTTGCCGCTCTGTAGCCCACCTCCCCTTACCGTTGTGTGCGAAGTAGTACATAGTAAGTGTAGCATGTACATTCCTTCAGCCTGTAGCACAAATGACTTGTTTGTTTGTTTTGGAGGGCGAGTGACCATTGATCACAGCTCAGTCGACCGTCAGCCTCTGTTGCTGAAGCACCAGGAGACCAGTAAGTCATTTATTTAGCTGTCTCTGCTAATTTTCATAGTTTAATTCCTAGGTTAGGAGCAGTAGGCACGTACTGTGTAGGAGGAGCTGGCCACGGGTCGCCAATGAGGAGTAGTCTACCAGATTTTGATCATCTCGGCACCAGTGACAACTGCCACTTGTGTCCTGAGGCCACCCACAGTTCCTACAGACTGCTGATTGAAGTACTGAAGACTGTTTGGACCGCCGGTGGATTGCAAGCACAGCTCACAACTTGCAGTATCGCTGCCACTGTCGATTTAGATCCTTTAGTTTCAAGCCGAGTAAAGGAGCTCAACCACAGACTATCGATTCTCTGACGGTCAGGTCAGCGCCCCCAGATTTCTGGACCAACTTTATGGAGTGGAGAACTGTGACGCTTCCCTTCATAGGCTGGGGTCCACTGCACAAAGTAAATAGCTACTAGGGTAGCAGAGTACTTGTGGAGAGCACATGGTTTCTTTTTACACTAGACGGTGGTTTAAGGTTCTGTGATCAACGCTCGCCATTCGATATGCAGAGAGCGAAACCAAATCCCGTAAAAAGTAGAGACATTTAGATTCCTAAAATTTAACAGTAAATTGTGGAACTATTGGTAACGACCTTACATAACTTACTGTCCTCCAGGAAAGTTTTCACTCTCAAATTGTTCTCGGATGAGGAGCAGCGTGAAACCATTCACGTAAAGCTCAGAAGTATTCAGCGAGGCATGGAACGTATACTGAAAAGAGAACCAAAGGAAGAGAGGAAGGATGTTCATTGCTGTCCATAATAATACTTTTTCTGTCGAGGTCGAAATTGAGTTTGGTTCTGAAGATATCTGGACCCAAATAACAGACCAGTGTGAAATCTAGTTACATATCGGATTATTTTACCAGCCACCCTACTGTGCCTTAACAGTTGTAGAATAATTCATAGGAAGTCCAACTTCAGTAGAACGGAAATGCTCACATAATGCAATAACAATTGAACGTGTCTTTAATCTACCAAGTATAGACTCCGATTTCAACAATTTCATTCCTGGTGGTACGGACAGACAGCCTTGTGAAGTATTTTTGAACACCTTTTCTGCAATTGCTTTGAACAATTGGTCAGACATCCCACACACAATGGAAATATTTTCGATCTTGTAGCTACAAACAGACCTGACCTTATCGACAGTGTCAGTATAGAGACTAAGATTAGAGATCATGATGCTACTATAGCGACGATAGGTACTAATAAATCCTACAAGAAGGCTTTTTTTCGTATCAGTCCTCTTACTGGTTTAGTCCGCTACGAATTCCTCTCCTTACGCTAACCTACACATCTCAGAGTAGCTCTTGCAACCTCCGTCCTCAATTATTTCCTGTACGTATCCATGTCTCTGTCTTCATCTACAGTTTTTCCCCTCCACAGCTCCCTCTAGTGCCATGGAAATCATTCCGTCACGTCTTAACGGGTGTCCTATTGTAATCTCCCCCTCACTTATCGACCTTAATGACAGTGAAAAATTAAACCGCGTGTATCTAATGGAAATTTGGGAAAAGCAATCGTCACCGAAGTTAATCTGTCGGTAAAGAGGGAGGAAAGGGTTACATCTAAATGAAAAGAAAAATCAAATGAAATTGGTGAAATTAATTTTGAAAAAAGGTAAAGTTAATGAAGAAAGTAAATGTGCTGTCGTTACGTTAACATTTAACTGGCGTTAATTAGATATTTGAGATTTGGGGAAAATTACGGTCGCCAGTCCTATGGACAACTACTATAATAACCGAAAAAGAAAGGTTAATGCACATATAATTAGCACGAAAAGCGTGGCAACTGAAGGTTGACACGTGTTGTGTGAAAACTGAATGTTTGTCAGAAGTAATAAATTTCGCTACACTCTGACTTAATTTAGCAAAAGAATTAATAAAACCGGAAAATTGAAAGTTAATTTAGTGACTGAAATTAATAGTGAACTTTGCTTCTGAAGCTCTACGAAATTAAATATAATATGGTTAGTCTTGGGCTACCTCAACAATCATCTCAAAAGCTACTTGAACCTATGCAATTTAGAAATAAGAGATTTAACTTTGAACTTGAATTAAATGATTCTGAACAATTAACAATAGTAAAATTTAGTACGTACCAAGATGAGCTGCAGTCACAGGTAAGCTAAAATATGGTAACAAAACTCTCATTCTTAATTTGTGCTTGTGTAATCTAAATATTGTGGCCAGCTATGAATACTTTAACTGAACTTTGACATTAAAGCAGTGAAATGGAATGATATTACTTTAATGCTGGCGTTTGAATTTCAACGACACTCGAGTTCATTTCGGAAAAGGAAGGGACCCTGCTTGGTAATGCAATTGGGACAATGAGCAACAAAGGTTAATGCTAAGTTGCTGTATTTTAGTGATGCAAATGGAACAGTTTGAAAAGCTGAGGCCTGCCATAGAGTTCTAAAACTTTACGTGCTGTCAGTCTTCCTTGTTGGTTGATTGAAGGTTTGAAGCCGTCGATCGAGGAGGTGGCGACGATCACTTATTGTCGGCCGTCGCTGTTGCAGAAGCTGGATGTTGGTGCGCCTTCTTCTCGAAGCGGTCACCAGGCGAAACGGGCTCTCGATGTGTCTCGACACCATGACAGAAACTATCATAGCAAGTCGTGCGCAATTACATGCTGCCAAACCCCGAAAGCGCGGCAACTCGCGGGAGGGTCACTCAACACACCTCACCACCGCCCTACTCCAGCCAGACTCTGCTCTGCCCGCGCTCCACGTGGCAGAGCCAACACTACCAAAGATCCTAAACACTTTGGTTCTCTACACGACCTATCGATGTAATCGTTCGATAGCATAGTTTTCCCTAGGCAAGACCCAGCGTAAAAATACACATAATATTTACAAAAGAAACCAATTATACATCGATATAAATGCATATATATATATATATATATATATATATATATATATATATATATATATATTGTAAAACAATTACGATAATTAAGACACAGAAATGTCACATCTTCAGGTAACAAAATAAGGAAAAAATTTATAGTACAATAGACGGAAATAGGAGGATATGCATTTCCGGCGTTACACTATCATCCTGTCCCTTCTCCTTATCAGTGTTTTCCACATATTCCTTTCCTCTCCGATTCTGCACAGAACCTCCTCTTTCCTTACCTTATCGGTCCACCTAATTTTCAACATTCGTCTGTAGCACCACATCTCAAATGCTTCGATTCTCTTCTGTTCCGGTTTTCCCACAGTCATGTTTCACTGCTACACAATGCTGTACTACAGACGTACATTCTCAGAAATTTCTTTCTCGAATTAAGGGCGATATTTGATATTACTAGACTTCTCATTTCCAAGGAATGCTATTTTTGCCATTGCCATTGCTAGTCTTGCTCCATCCGTCATTGGTTTTTTACAGCCTAGGCAGCAGAATTCCTTAACTTCATATACTTCGTGAGCATCAATCCTGATGTTAAGTTTCTACTCGTTCTTATTTCTACTACTTCTCATTACCTTCGTCTTTCTTCGTTTTACAACAAGGCTAGCACCGTATTTATGTTAGAAGGAGGTGGTAAACAGTTGTTGGCAACCGATTAGATAACGTACTCAATATCACTTACGTAGAAGAATTATGGGATACATTTAAACTGTTTGAAAGTCGTGCTGTGGAAGGGAATTTGTTAAGTAAGTGGATTAAAAATACGTAGAAAAACGTCACCATGGTTTAATAATAAAATTCGGAAAAATTCTGAAGAAGCAAAGAATGTTGCATTTTCGGTTCAAAAAAAGAACGTGCAAATGTCGAAAGGAAAAGGTTACTAGAAATAAGTGCGTCCATAAGAAGTTCGATGCGCGAATCGTACAGTTTTCACGGTCATACCTTAGTGAAAGATCTTGCCAAGGATCCGAAGAAGTTATCACACCAAAATTTAGTAAAGGAATCGAAGGTTTTTATGCAGTTACTCATCGACCAGTCTGGGGTGATAACAGAAAAGAGCCAAAGGAAAGATTAAGCATTAAATTGCACGTTTAAGATATCATTTACGCAGGAGAACCGTACAAAAATATCGTCACCTGACTGTCTCACAGACTGCTGCGTGGAGAACGTAGAAATAGGTACCCATGACGTAGAGAAGCAACTGAGGAAGTTGAAAACAGGTAAGTCTCCACGCCCAGAGAGAACCCCAATTTAGCGGTTTTACAGAGAGCGGCGTTGGCTCCTAACTTAGCTTGCATTTATCGCGAATATCTTGCCATGCGCGATGTCCCAGGCGACAGGAAAAAAGCGCAAGTAAATTAATCGATCCGCATGACTAAAGCATAGTATCCTTAATATTAGTTTGCTGCAGAATTCTTGATCATATTCTAAGTCCGAATCTAAAAATAAAAAAAAAAAAAAAAAAAAATTACATGACACAGAAAAGCTTGGTCGACAAATAAGCATGGTTTTAGTAAGCATCGCTCATGCGAAACTCAGTTTGCCCTTTTCTCACATTATAACCTGCGAACCGTGGACGAAGGGAAATTAGCAAATTCCATATTCCTACATTTCCAGAAAATGTTTGCACAATGCCCAACTGCATACTGTTGACGAAGGTCCGAGCACATGGATTAGGTTCCCAGGTATGTGAATGGATAGAAGACTTTTGAGGTGATAGAAACCAGTACGTTGTCGCAGGAAGGTGTGGTAGGGCACCCCGTATTCTCCATATACATAAATTGAGCTGACGGTCAGGGTGTGCAGCAATCTGCGATTGTCTGCTGATGACGCTGTTGTGTTGAGTGACAAAAGGTGGGCATAAGATGACTGAGCCAGAATTTCTAGTTGCTGTGGTGAATAGCAGCGTCCCCTAAATATAGAAGAGTGTAATTTAATACAGATGAATAGGAAAAACAATCCTGTAACGTTAGAATACAGCTCTGGTGGACTGCTGTTTGACACAGTCACATCCAGCCATATCCGAGCGTAACGTTGCATGGAATGGAACGAGAAAGTCGAGATGGTAGCTGGGACGGCGAGAGCTCGGCTCCGTTCTGTTCGAAGAATTTCGGGAAAATGTAGCTCTTCTATGTACGAGACGGCGGACGGAAAATTAGTGCTATGATTCATGAGATTTGCTCGAATGTTAGTGATCATCATCACGTCGGATTAAAGGAAGACATCAAAGCTATTCACAGGTAGGCTGCTAGAATTGTTTTCGATAGATTACATCAGCAGGCAAGTGTTACAGCGATGCTTGGGAAAGTGAATTGGGAAGCCCTGGAGCGAAGACGCAGTTCTTTTCGCGAAGCAGTACTGAGGAAAGTTAGGGAACCGGTGTCTGAAGCCGACTGCGGAACGATCGTACTGCCGCCAACATGATTTTCACGTAGGAATCGCGAGCATAAGAGAAACTAGAGCTCGTACGGAAGTATGTAGATAATTCCAGTATTTTAAGCATAGCTGCACAACAGCAACGGTTCCACGTAATAAAATTATAAACAGCTGACCAGTTGCAATGGATAAAGAATTCTTTACCTAGGTTGCAACAAATTTAAATTTGTCTTCTTCAGAAGGTGGCCTAAGGACAATGAACATCATAGCTTACATTAAAAAGGTATGAAACTTAAGTCAAGAATAGATTTTAACACAAATTAGAGAGCTCTTGCATTACAAAAAATATGAGAACGACGACTGGTACTTACAATTTTACATTAATATGGACTGATGTATCATCGCCGTTCTTACAAATGTCGGCATAGATCCATTTGTCAAAGTTAAAATATAGCCATAGAAATAGGGTTTGTCACGAAAATATAAATTAGTACATGGATGTTGCAGAGCTCACAACCGACTGAGTGTAATCGGCCAGCGTAGTTACTCTGCGGCCAGGGCAGGTGGCGCTCATGGCTCGAACCATGTGACGATTGGCGTACGATAGCAACGTGTAAATTATCAGTATTAATAGCGTCCTTAGATAAAGTAACAATAAAAAGAAAGAAACCATTTAACACTCCCATTATAACAGTATGGGAGCCTTGGTACAATTAATGTAGTTATACATCAAAAAGGCAGGTGGCGCTTACGCCGAGAGAGTTACGCACAGTGGCATATACAGCCAGAATATAAAAATTTACATTACTATATTAGTGAAGCCCACACACGGTATATATGTCAGACTTTAAAATTGACAATAATGGCTCTTAAGACAGAATTACGAACCCTGGTCCACAATCCAGTTAATACAGGTTCGCAGGGAACCAACGTTTTAGAGCCAGACAAAATCACATAAGGGCCGATGTAGTGGCAGCCATACATCGTGAGAAAACCACATTACATAAACGGTAGTGAGCTTAAAGATTTGAAAGTGCATCATAGCTTCCTGAGAAAATAGACCACTGAGGTTACCAGCATTAATGTTATACCATAAACAGTACAGGTTTAAAGCCTTAGAAAAAGTGAATTGAAGAACGTTATTTCCCGGGCGTTGATAAAAACATCTGCTAAAATACCGGCGAGGGGGCTACCCATTGCTAGACCATCTGGTTGCACGTACATTTTCCCATTAAACGTGAAACAATTGTATTTTAAAACGACCTTAAGCAAACCAATCAGTTCCGCAATCTGAATATCACTTCGTTTTTTATGTTTGAGAAGATTCTTTTTTACAAGGGCTATGGTTTCATCAACCGGGACGTTTGTATAAAGACTGACGATGTCAAAGGACACCAGTCTAGTGTCAGGTGCACATCTTACAGTTTGAATATTGTTAATTAATTCCTTACTATTTTTAACAGGAAAATTATTTTCAAATGTGAAAGCATCTTTAATTTTAAAATGGAGGCGCCTAGCAAGTGTGTGATGTGGACTACCTATTCCATTCACTACAGGGGAATCGGGTGATTTTGTTT
The DNA here is from genome assembly GCF_023864345.2 of Schistocerca serialis cubense. NCBI lineage: Eukaryota > Metazoa > Arthropoda > Insecta > Orthoptera > Acrididae > Schistocerca > Schistocerca serialis. The sequence continues at coordinate 216,832,089 of NC_064638.1, forward strand.
GTGCAGTTTAAACTGACTTCTGAGCACAGATGGTTTCGAGTCCATATTTATAAGCCCTTTGTTTTGGAAGTTACTGAACAGCCTGACAGAACTAGCTAGAGTACGCCGTATTTCATTTTGAAATTCCGCGGTTGGATCTACGGTAGCCTCAGTGATCACTGAGATGCTCTAACTCATGATCAGTGCCATCAAAAGCAATGATAATGTCGTCAACATAACGTACATAATAGCGGATTTTGTGGCGTAATTCTGAACTTGAATTGAAGAATGTTATTTCCAGGGCGTTGATGAAGACCTGTGCTAAAATACCGGCGAAGGGGCTACCCATTGCTACACCATCTGGCTGTACATACATTTTCCCATTAAATGTGAAATAATTGTATTTTAAAACGACCTAAAGCAAACTAATGAGTTCCGCAATCTGAGTTTCACTTAGTTTTTTATGCTTAAGAAGATTCTTTTTTACAAGGTCTATGGTTTCATCAACCGGGACATTTGTATAAAGGCTGACGATGTCAAATGACACCAGTCTAGTGTCAGGTGTACATCTTACAGATTGAATATTGTAAATTAATTCCTTACTGTTTTTTACAGAAAAATGATTTTCAAATGTGAAAGCATCTTTAATTTTAAAATGGAGGCGCCTAGCAAGTGTGTGATGTGGACTGCCTATACCATTCACTACAGGGCGAATCGGGTGATTTTGTTTGTGCAGTTTAAACTGACTTCTGAGCACGGGTGGTTTCGGGTTCATATTTATAAGCCCTTTCTTTTGAAAGTTATTGAACAGGCTGACGGAACTAGCTAAAGTACGCCGGATTTCATTTTGCAGTTCAGCGGTTGGATCTACGGTAACCACAGTGATGTCATTTTCCTCAAAAAACTTTACAGTCTTTTCTATATATTCGTTTTTATAAGCCACGACAGCGGTGTTCCCTTTGTCGCTCTTAGTGACTTATATAGAAAGGACTGTAAAGTTTTTTGAGGAAAATGACATCACTGAGGTTACCGTTGATGAAACCATAGACCTTGTAAAAAAGAATCTTCTTAAGCATAAAAAACTAAGTGAAACTCAGATTACGGAACTCATTAGTTTGCTTTAGGTCGTTTTAAAATACAATTATTTCACATTTAATGGGAAAATGTATGTACAGCCAGATGGTGTAGCAATGGGTAGCCCCTTCGCCGGTATTTTAGCACAGGTCTTCATCAACGCCCTGGAAATAACATTCTTCAATTCAAGTTCAGAATTACGCCACAAAATCCGCTATTATGTACATTATGTTGACGACATTATCATTGCTTTTGATGGCACTGATCATGAGTTAGAGCATCTCAGTGATCACTGAGGCTACCGTAGATCCAACCGCGGAATTACAAAATGAAATACGGCGTACTCTAGCTAGTTCTGTCAGGCTGTTCAGTAACTTCCAAAAGATAGGGCTTATAAATATGGACCCGAAACCATCTGTGCTCAGAAGTCAGTTTAAACTGCACAAACTAAATCACCCGATTCCCCTGTAGTGAATGGAATAGGTAGTCCACATCACACACTTGCTAGGCGCCTCCATTTTAAAATTAAAGATGCTTTCACATTTGAAAATAATTTTCCTGTTAAAAATAGTAAGGAATTAATTAACAATATTCAAACTGTAAGATGTACACCTGACACTAGACTGGTGTCCTTTGACATCGTCAGTCTTTATACAAACGTCCCGTTTGATGAAACCATAGCCCTTGTAAAAAAGAATCTTCTCAAACATAAAAAACGAAGTGAAATTCAGATTGCAGAACTGATTGGTTTGCTTAAGGTCGTTTTAAAATACAATTACTTCACGTTTAATGGGAAAATGTACGTGCAACCAGATGGTCTAGCAATGGGTAGCCCCCTCGCCGGTATTTTAGCAGATGTTTTTATCAACGCCCAGGAAATAACGTTCTTCAATTCAAGTTCAGAATTACGCCACAAAATCCGCTATTATGCACGTTATGTTGATGAGATTATCATTGCTTTTGATGGTACTGATCATGAGTTAGAGCTTCTCTTCAATACTTTCAATGGTTTACATGAAAAGATTTCCTTCACAAAAGAACTTCAGAATGAAAAACGTGAACTTAACTTCCTCTATTTAACAATTTCTATACAGGATAGTTCCTTCAATTTCAATATTTTCCGTAAGGAAACGTATTCAGATAATGTCATCCCTGCCGACTCAACTCACCCAAAAGCTCATAAACTGGCGTTTTTCCATTCTGCCATTCATGGTAACTACTCGTATATCACCTGCTGCTCAACAAAAGGAATTGAATGTCATCAAAGCGATTGCGGCTAATAATGGGTACAATTAGAATATGATCGATTACTTGTTCAATAAGAAAATTTCCCAAAACTATTCGACTTTGAGCAACAACCTCCCCACTGATAGCAAAGAAGCTAAAAAATTTATTTCCAGTTCTTTCTTGGGTAATATGTCGTATAGGATTAAACGTCCTCTAAAGAAAAAATACAACTGTAACGTCTCCTTTTCTACAGATAACAGTTTAAAAAGGAATCTTGTGCATTCAGTAGAGATTGCCAGCGACTGGTTTTCCAATTCAGGTGTTTACAAACTAACCTGTAATAACTGCCCTTCATATTATATTGGTCAAACAGGCAGAGCTGTGAAAACAAGATATAAAGAACACCTATTAGGTAAAAAAGGAGCGAATATACACAGCTCTACTTTTGCTGAACACCTCTTGATAGCCGGCCATACGCCTAAACCGTTAGAAGACACGGTTATCCTACACAGACAAGTCAAAGGGCGTAGACTAGATCTGTGGGAAGAGTTACAAATTTTTAAACATCTAGAGCTCAAAGACGGTAATATACTGAACGACCAGTTGAACCTTGCTTGTAGACAATTTTTCGAATTCTTTAAACCTGTACTGTTTATGGTATAACATTAATGCTGGTAACCTCAGTGGTCTATTTTCTCAGGAAGCTATGATGCACTTTCAAATCTTTAAGCTCACTACCGTTTATGTAATGTGGTTTTCTCACAATGTATGGCTGCCACTACATCGGCCCTTATGTGATTTTGTCTGGCTCTAAAACGTTGGTTCCCTGCGAACCTGTATTAACTGGATTGTGGACCAGGGTTCGTAATTCTGTCTTAAGAGCCATTATTGTCAATTTTAAAGTCTGACATATATACCGTGTGTGGGCTTCACTAATATAGTAATGTAAATTTTTATATTCTGGCTGTATATGCCACTGTGAGTAACTCTCTCGGCGTAAGCGCCACCTGCCTTTTTGATGTATAACTACATTAATTGTACCAAGGCTCCCATACTGTTATAATGGGAGTGTTAAATGCTTTCCTTCTTTTTATTGTTACTTTATCTCAGGACGCTATTAATACTGATAATTTACACGTTGCTTTCGTACGCCAATCGGCACATGGTTCGTGCCATGAGCGCCACCTGCCCTGGCCGCAGAGTAACTACGCTGGCCGATTACACCAGTCGGTTGTGAGCTCTGCAACATCCATGTACTAATTTATATTTACGTGACAAACCCTATTTCTATGGCGATATTTTAATTTTGACAAATGGATCTATGCCGACATTTGTAAAAACGGCGATGATACATCAGTCCATACTAATGTAAAATTGTAAGTACCAGTCGTCGTTCTCATATTTTTTGTAATTCAAGAGCTCTCTAATTTGTGTTAAAATCTATTCTTGACTTAAGTGTCATACCTTTTTAATGTAAGCTATGATGTTCATTGTCCTTAGGCCACCAACTGAAGAAGACAAATTTAAATTTGTTGAAACCTAGGTAAATGAATTCTTTATCGATTGCAACTGGTCGGCTGTTTATAATTTTGTTATGTAGATAATTGTTTTTTTGCTGCTCTATTGACGAGTGGAGCAGGAAGAATATTTATTAGTACTGGTGCAACATACCTCCAGCCACGCAATGCACGGTGGCTTCCGGAGTATTTGTGTAGCTGTAGGAAGACGTAGATGTAGAAGCGCCTAGAGAACGAGCTAAGTTCAAAATGGCCCTAAGCACTGAGGGACTTAATATCTGAGGTCATCAGTCCCCTAGACTTAGAAACTACTTAAACCTAACTAACCTAAGGACATGACACACATCCGTGCCCGAGGGAGGATTCGAACCTGCGACCGTAGCAGCAGCGCGGTCCCGGACTGAAGCGCCTAGAACCGTCCGGCCACAGCGCCGGCAACAAGCTAAGTCAGAGACAACGTGCAGTGACTGGGTAATTTGGTAAGCTGATTCAGAGGCAACGATTCTGAGGTGAGTAATAAAATGCGTCCTAGTCGATGTGGTTTACAATTATCTGCTGCAACCTGGTCAGACAGCGAATTTTGGACACTATGTAGCACGATTACTCAACTGAAATCGCGCAGTTAAAAGAAAAGGAAAAGAGCGCCTGCAGTATACTCTACTCGGAGACTGCTTTGTGATGCTTCATGACAATCCCAGACGTTGCAAAACAAGTGACGGATACCTTGAAGGGATTTCAGGGGGATGTCTTACACATCCTTCATATTCTCCAGGCAACGACCCCCAGATTTCCACGTGCTTTGGCCCATGCAGCTTAGCCTTTCTGAACAATCCCGCATACCTTTTAATGATCTCGAAAGCCGACTCCACAAATGAATCATCACAGAAAGATCTGAGTTGTTTTATCGTGGAATCCATTTGTTACCCGAGAAGTGAGAAAATGTTGTAGCGGCCGAAGAACACTACTTTCAGTAAATTATCTGATACCAGTCCGTTAAAATAAACAAATGGGTTTCCAACAGCGACAGTTAATTCAATTATCAAATAGTTACTGTGTGTTAAATATATCTGTCGGGTTCAAATACTTTTTGTAAATAACATTTTAAAACCCTGCTCTTAGACTTTTAAACGCGAACTGAGTAACTGTGTTAAAAAGGACGATTTTTAAAGGTAATTAATTTACACGCAGATAATTAAGTTGTACAAACTGTGTTGCATTTTCAGCAATATACTTATTCTTTTTCTGTGAACATTGCCCTTGCAACGCAATTAAAATTCCACATTATACAGTTATTGGTTTCAGGTTCTGCGAACTTTTCTCTGGTACTCTGCTTAAATTTAATTGCAACTGCCTTCGCGTATATAGGTCTAAAATTGCGTACTTTCAACGGTGCTGAAATGACTATACTTTTAAATATCGTTACATTCATGCTAACCCAGCAAGTTTTACGATTCGTATGAGATAGCCTCAGTATGATTACGAGCCGCATCTGTTACGTGCTGACAAGCGCCATCAAACAAAAAACAATTAAGGCATTTATAATGAGATTCCGTTTCAGGTACCTCATGATTGTGACACATATCACAGTGTAAATTGTTTACATTGGGTTATTGCATAAGTTCACGTTTTTCCATAAATTTCATAAACAAAACAGAAAACATAACTGAGACTTTATTCATCAATAATATATTCTCCTAGACTATTTACACAGTCTGCCAACGCGACGGTAGCTTTCCAGTTCCGCGACTGTGGTTATCAAGTCAGTTTTGAGCTGAGGAACTCGTCGAACCAAGTTCGGAGCGCATTTTCATCCGGGAAGGAAGTGCCTTTAAGGTTGTTCGACGCAGAGCGGAAAAGGTGAAAGTCTGAGGACGCAATATCAGGTGAATAACCTGGGCGTGGAATTACTTCCCGACCAAACTTTGTTAAGGTAGGTATCAGGGCCCAAGTCTGCTGGAGTGAAAAGCCGAGTCACTATTTGGGGATATAGTAGAAAAAAAGAGATTAATTTGACAAAATCGAGATGCAAACACTGGTAACAACAAAGTTACAGAATAATACCATTATAAGCAGCCGGCCGTATATTCGTGGTTACAGAAGTTATAAAAACTTTTTTTTAACTACCACCCACTTAGGCAAACAATTCTTGAAGCGGGCAAGATAAACAGTCTTACAGCCCAAAACTTCAATAAAAGCGGTACTACTGTTACTTTGAATTAACTTCACTTGAAAAAAAGCTTAACTACTGGTATAATCTGAATGAACGAATTTTGACCAAGGCAAGTGATAGTCTCTTATGAATGTAAATACGATAACACAGTTTATAACAAGCAATGTTTCAACTACTCAAATGTATTTATTGATAAGAATATTTTAAACCACTTCATCAAATCAATTAAAGGAAAGAGCTGCATGATTTAGGTGAGCGATATATCAAATTCGTCACTGCTCGAAGCTTTTTTGATGTCTGATGTCAAATAACGTGGTCTCATGGAAGTCTGTGACATCTTTCAAGCGACCAGTTACCATAGCTAGTACAGTGTCATACGACAACCTGATTGGTGTTGTTATATAGAATAGATACGACTAAATATGTAAAAATTTAATCGTCAGTCATACATGTGATGCTGAAGTAAATGCTGATTCGCAAACACACTTTGATTTTTCCTTATTACTGATATGTCGGCTCATGCTTTGTTTTCATTGAATAGGGTTTACCCTGCTAACTGGTGAAACTTAAAAATGTTTGTTTCTATTAATATTAAGCCCTTTGCAACATTCTTAAGTATTATTGTAGTGAAAAGTTATCGCCTATAGTTCTAGAAAACGTTCTTATTACTCCTTTCATTCCTGCCTGACGTACCTGGTTTTATGCGGGAAATGGCAGTGTTAGGAGTATGGTTATGAGGTTTGGTCAGCTTTTTGAAGTAACTCAACCGAGAATCATTGATGTAAAGTCTCTAACTAGGATTACACGAGCAGGATCATGTTTGTCCTGGGGAATCGTTAGTTCATCATTTTTGTCATAAATTTTGGTATTTATTATTGGCCCATGGTTGTTTACTGGCAATGAATTTCCAAGTATTTCGCTATTATATTGTACCGACCAATTTTTAATTACGTCTTATGTGCCACTGTATCAGTAATTTACCAGGTAAGTAAAGCAATGTTAACAGTCTGAAGCTTAATTTCAACTCCAGATGGCCAGTTAGACATGGCGTGTTGGGAAATACAGGTCTGTCCAGGAACTGAAAATGAAACTTCTCAACTGCAAATGAACCTTCTGAACTGGAGCCTGACACATAATCGGGGTTCTACCAGTTAAGTCGTGTTTTAAAGTAAGGATTCTGCGTGAAGTAAGATATTTCTTAGTACAAAATTATGTCTTGAGGAACGTCCCATTAACATCAAAGGCGTTGAGACTCACCAGTGTAAAGCAAGTCCCAATTATGCACGAAGTAATTTACATAAGTGTATCAAATTGCAGCATACGTGATGACAATCATAGGTCAAGAAATAAGAAACTAAAAATTTCTCTGATTCTTGTACTTTCTTCATATTTCAGGGGGACACAAATTACACAGTTCTAAAGCAAAATAATACAAACTCCTGGCATATATGCTATATAATTGTTTGCATTAAAAACATGTGCTTCAAATATCACACCTACCACAAGAGTCTAAAATAACCGACACTGTTATTTCTATCGAAAATAATAGTAGCCCCTGTTCTAACGGGATTTATTCTTATGTAGGTAGTAAATTCTCCATAAGACTGTAGGTATTCTCGATAAAAAGTTTAAATACATCAATGTAGCCATGTAACAGCTCAACTCTAACAACGTGCGACTGCCGGAGTATTAATGGCAGATGATAATGCATTCAGTATGTAATTTCCTGTAATCTCGATCTTAAGCGACACTCGGAAAGTCCAGTAGTTTTATCGTGTGAATTTCTCACGCAGTTTTGGATACAGTCTTCGTTATGCTTTAATAAGCAGGTCTCGTATTTCTACAGCAGTGAAATGAAATCATTTCCTGAGTTTTTTTTTCCATGCACAGTCATAAAGTAGTACAAAATAGTGTCTTGCAGTGTGTAAAATAATGAAATTCTCTGACGTGTGCGTTCATTTCATTTCTAGTCTCCGATGTCTACTTTCTCCCAACAGGAGATGGCGTACCGTAGGTTATGTCCGTAATGAGAAATTCTAGGAATGTTGAAGTGTTCATAACGTACCAAAAATGTGTGAAGAATAGCAGTGTTCCTGGAATTCGCCATATAAAGTGATATGGTAAACCCGTGTCCCTGTGTAAATTTACTACTTCTTGTATGTATGGTTCTCGGGCGAGACGTCGGATGTCATAGTGAAAACTCCACAATATTTCGTCAGCGCAACTGGCCGACATCTTCAGGTGCGACGAACACACTGCTAAGGCAGATTTTTTTTTTTTTTACTTTATTGTTATATTAAAACCTGTACAACAGGCAGGCTGTCAGCAGCACACTACGCTGCTCTTCAGCCATAGAATATACAAGGAGCAAAAACAGTGAGAAGACACATAAGTTACAGAACGGTGGCCAATAAAACAGGAGACACATAGAGACAAACATGGAGCTGTTCACACTCGTCGATAATCCACACTGCTAACTGATGAGACGACGCACAAACACTGAAGATGACGATGGCACTGGTGAACGATGGAGTGTGACGGTGAACACTGAAAACTAAACACGACGGCACACACGAAACACTGATGGCGGTGATCTCTGGCGCGCGAATGTCCACTTAGCGTGTGCGAGTCCGGGGACCTGCCAAGAGGGGAACAGGGGTGAGGTGGGGGAGAGGGGAGAAAAAGGATGCCAATGGCTGAGGAGACGGGGGCAGGAGGAGAGGGACAGGGGAGGGGAGGCCCGGAGGAGGAGGGGGGAGATAAGGAGGAGGGAGGGAAAAGGGAGAGAAGGGAGGGAGGGTGCCCAGAGGAGCAAGCACAGGAGGAGGGCGGGAGGATCAAAGTTGGTAGGAGGGGTAGATGGAGGGGAGGAGGGCATCATCAGGGAGGGGGAGCTGGCGGAAGCCACCGTGGGAGAGGGTAAGGAGGGTGGAGAGATGGAGACCAGGTGGGACGTGCGAGTACAGGCGCGGCAGCGGGCGGGGGTGGGAGAGGATCGGGGAGACGAGTGGGTGAGGAGGATCGAGTTTGCGGGAGGTGTACAGGAGCTGTATCCTTTCAAGGAAAAGGATGAGGTGGGGGAAGGGGATGAGATCGTACAGGATCCGCGTGAGGGAGGGGAGGCGGATGCGATAGGCGAGGCGGAGAGCATGACGGTCAAGGATTTGGAGGGATTTATAAAAGGTAGGGGGGGGCGGAGATCCAAGCCGGATGGGCATAACAAAGGATATGGCGGATGAGGAACTTATAGGTGTGGAGGATGGTGGAGGGGTCCAGACCCCACGTACGGCCGGAGAGGAGTTTGAGGAGACTGAGTCGGGAGCGTGCCTTGGCTTGAATTGTCTGGAGGTGGGGAGTCCAGGAGAGGCGACGGTCGAGGGTGACGCCAAGGCACTAAGGCAGCACCGGGACCCCCTATTTATGCCAGTTTAGGCAGGAAGTGCGCATGCGTGGAGGCGCCAAATTCGATGGCCAATAGCGACGATACCAACTGATAGCTGGAAGGACAGTAATGCCACCTACAGGATGAAGGACCAAATACTTCGGCGCACGCGCGGAGGCTGCCGCCGCTGCTCTGCGCTGCCATCGGCAGCCCCAGCAACCTCTGTCGGAAGCCGCAAGGGCGGAGGCTGCCGCTGTTACTCTGCGCTGCCATCGGCCGCCCCAGCGACCTCCGTCGGAAGCCGCAAGCAAAACTGCGCGTCCACGTAGGCGCCTTGATTATCCTCCCTTTGTCAACAGAATATTTATGTTGCTGGCGAATCGTCGTCCGTCTTATGACCAATAGTATTTCTCTCTGCTCGAAGCGACTTCAATATGGCCAGTGCAGGATCCCATGCTGAACTAAGCTGAAAGCCCGTGTCTCTGTTTACAAGATTCGTCGAGCTACGTATTTCTACTGCTTCCTTAATAACACTGTCCCAGTACGAACTCGTCGATGCGAGAATTTTTGTATGTTGATAATTCATAGAATCTCCTGTACTGAGACAATGCTCGGCCACTGCAGACTTTTCTGGTTGCTCCAGACGAGTGTAGCGTCGGTGTTCAGTGCATCTCTCTTCTACAGTGCGACAAGTTTGTCCGATGTACGACATGCCGCAGCTTCAAGGAATCTCGTAAACACCGGGTCTTCTTAGGCCAAGGCTGTCCTTAGATGAGGCCTAGAGAGCTTTGAGTTTTGTTGGCGGACGAAAAACACATTTAACTTTATGCCTCTTCAATAGTCTTCCTATTTTTGAAGAGACACCGCCGATGTATGGCAAGATGACCATTCCCCTTTGTTCTTCGCCTTCTCCCATTTCCTCACGTTGGGTAACCCGCTTTGGTTGTAAGGCACGGCGAATCTCCCGTTCGGAGTATCCATTTTGTTGGTTAATGGTACGCAGATGGAGTAGCTCATTGGATAAGCTGTCTGAGTCTGATATGGCTCGTGCTCTGTGGACCAACGTCCTCAGTACGCCACTTCGTTGCGAAGGATGGTGACAGCTGGTGGCCTGTAAGTATAAGTCCGTGTGCGTTGGTTTACGGTACACTGCGTGACCTAATGTGCCATTTTCTTTTCTCCGTACCAACACGTCCAGGAATGGAAGTTCGCCGTTTTTCTCCATCTCCATCGTGAACTTGATGTTGGGATGAAGCGAGTAAAGATGCTCAAGAAAAACATTCAGCGATGCAATGCCGTGAGGCCAGATAACAAAGGTGTCGTCCACATATCGCCAAAAACACGTAGGTTTCAAATCCGACGTCTGGAGCGCTCTCTCCTCGAAGTCTTCCATGAAAAGATTAGCCACAATGGGTGACAGGGGACTACCCATTGCGACGCCGTCAGTCTGTTCAAAGTATTGTCCATTAAATAAAAAGTATGTCGAGGTGAGCACATGTTGGAATAAGTCTAAAAATTCCCCATCCAGCTTCTCGCTAATGAGCAACAACGATTCCTGCAAAGGTACTCGAGTAAAAAGTGAGACTACGTCAAAACTCACGAGTATATCTGATGGTGCGAGTCGTAAGTTCTTGAGCCGACAAATAAAGTCTTGTGAGTTACAGATATGATGCTCACACTTTCCTACTAAAGGGCTCAATTGTGTTGCCAGATGTTTCGTGAGATTATACGTTGGTGCCCCGATATTACTCACAATAGGCCGCAGTGGCACATTATCCTTGTGAATTTTGGGCAATCCGTATAGCCTGGGAGGTACGGGCGTCTGTGTACGTAGTCTCTTAGCAACCACATCGGAGATCGTGCTGTTTTTCAGGAGCTCCAAAGTTTTTCGCTGAATTTTTGCTGTGGGGTCCTTATTTAGTGTGCGATATGCAGAGTCGTCCAGAAGCTGGTGCATATTGCTCAGATACATCGACGTGGAGAGGATAACAGTCGCATTTCCCTTATCCGCCGGCAAAATCACAATATCAGGATCTTCTCGTAGGGATCGAACCACTGACCTCTCTGCAGCTGTCAGATTGTTCCTAGGCACTTGAGCCCGTGTCAGAGCACGGCAAGTCTCCCGCCGGATCTCCTCGGCAGATTCCCTAGGAAGTTTTAGGATGCCTTGTTCGACGGAGCTAATGATGTCCAGAACAGGTGGTGTCCTCGGAATGGGTGCGAAGTTCAATCCTTTCTCCAAGACCGATACCGCCTCGTCAGACAAAGGTTTGTCCGCCAGATTGTATACAGTTCGTCTACGAACTTCGTTATTCTCTTCTTGTGGTAAACGGTCCCTGAAGCGATCAAACTTATCAATTTGACGTGCTGCGTCTTGTTGTTGTTTCCAGTCTGAGAACGCCCAAGTAGCGCTGTCAACCCACGTCCAAGAATCAGCGGACAGTCTTGACGATATCTTCAAATGAAGTGCCAAGAGCTCTCTGGATACGAAGTCCAGTTCTCGTCGAGTATGGTGAATCCTTTCTCTTACCAGTGCGTGGCTTGCTCGATTTTTTATCCTTTTAGCGGCTGCAGAGGTTATGAAGTGCGTCACCTTAGCGAACGTCGGAATAACTCGATGATCTCGGCATCTTAATAAAAACGTAAGGGCACATAGCAGTCTGCTCTTCTTATTCCGTAGTTTATCAAAACTGTTAACTTCTTTTACCATCTCCTCCCCGTACAGGTATCGGATGTGTTGCTTGAGGCTTTCCCGACGGACATGTTGTATGTATGGTTCTCGGGCGAGACGTCGGATGTCATAGTGAAAACTCCACAAAAATTTCGTCAGCGCAACTGGCCGACATCTTCAGGTGCGACGAACACACTGCTAAGGCAGCACCAGGACCCCCTATTTATGCCAGTTTTAGGCAAGAAGTGCGCATGCGTGGAGGCGCCAAATTCGATGGCCAATAGCGACGATATCAACTGATAGCTGGAAGGACAGTAACGCCACCTACAGGAAACCGCCGACGGTTTACGGAATTCGCTGTCTTCATTAATTCCAGAGGAGAACAAAATCAGCAACAAAGTTTCGCCTGTAGCATTGATGGCTCCATAGAATACTTCCGCCGTAGTGACTGGAATTGCATTACATGTACCTTGTCCTGAGGGGCAGAAAACTGTGCCTATGACCCCTCCCACACCTGCGTCTGCAGAGGCCGCCATGCCACGTAGCAGACAGAAATAGGATATACAACCCGACCATTTGGTGACAAATAAGGATACCCGTGGTCTAGGGGTAGCGTCTTTGATTCATAATCAAAACGTCTTCGGTCCCGGGTTCGATCCCCGCCACTTCCTAAACATTGATAAACAATCAGCATTGGCGGCCGAAGAATTCCGGCATAAGAAGTCAGCCTCATTCTGCCAACGGCCTTGTCAAAGAGGGCGGAGGAGCGAATAGAGGTTCAGGGCACTCTCTTGTCCTATAGGTGGGAAATTGCCCCTAAATGTGGACTGTAATTGAAGAAGTGTCATGATGATCTCTCCACTGGCAAACGATTCCGGAATAGTCCCCCATTCGGATCTCCGGGAGGGGACTGCCAAGGGGGAGGTTACCATGAGAAAAAGATTGTATAATCTACGAAAGGTTAACGTTCTACGAGTCGGGGCGTGGAATGTCAGAAGCTTGAACGTGGTAGGGAAACTAGAAAATCTGAAAAGGGAAATGCAAAGGCTCAATCTAGATATAGTAGGGGTCAGTGAAGTGAAGAGGAAGGAAGACAAGGATTTCTGGTCAGATGAGTATCGGGTAATATCAACAGCAGCAGAAAATGGTATAAAAGGCGTAGGATTCGTTATGAATTGGAAGGTAAGGCAGAGGGTGTGTTACTGTGAACAGTTCAGTGACCGGGTTGTTCTAATCAGAATCGACAGCAGACCAACACCGACAACGATAGTTCAGGTATACATGCCGTCGTCGTAAGCTGAAGATGAACAGATAGAGAAAGTGTATGAGGATATTGAAAGGGTAATGCAGTATGTAAAGGGGGACGAAAATCTAATAGTCATGGGCGACTGGAATGCTGTTGTAGGGGAAGGAGTAGAAGAAAAGGTTACAGGAGAATATGGGCTTTGGACAAGGAATGAAAGAGGAGAAAGACTAATTGAGTTCTGTAACAAGTTTCAGCTAGTAATAGCGAATACCCAGTTCAAGAATCACAGTAGGAGGAGGTATACTTGGAAAAGGCCGGGAGATACGGGAAGATTTCAATTAGATTACATCATGGTCAGACAGAGATTCCGAAATCAGATACTGGATTGTAAGGCGTACCCAGGAGCAGATATAGACTCAGATCACAATATAGTAGTGGTGAAGAGTAGGCTGAAGTTCAAGACATTAGTCAGGAAGAATCAATAAGCAAAGAAGTGAGATACGGAAGTACTAAGGAATGACGAGATACGTTTGAAGTTCTCTAACGCTATAGATACAGCAATAAGGAATAGCGCAGTAGGCAGTACAGTTGAAGAGGAATGGACATCTCCAAAAATGGCCATCACAGAAGTTGGGAAGGAAAACATAGGTACAAAGAAGGTAGCTGCGAAGAAACCATGGGTAACAGAAGAAATACTTCAGTTGATTGATGAAAGGAGGAAGTACAAACATGTTCCGGGAAAATCAGGAATACAGAAATACAATTCGCTGAGGAATGAAATAAATAGGAAGTATAGGGAAGCTAAGACGAAATGGCTGCAGGAAAAATGTGAAGACATCGAAATAGATATGATTGTCGGAAGGACAGACTCAGCATACAGGAAAGTCAAAACAACCTTTGGTGACATTAAAAGCAACGGTGGTAACATTAAGAGTGCAACGGGAATTCCACTGTTAAATGCAGAGGAGAGAGCAGATAGGTGGAAAGAATACACTGAAAGCCTCTATGAGGGTGAAGATTTGTCTGATGTGATAGAAGAAGAAACAGGAGTCGATTTAGAAGAGATAGGGGATCCAGTATTAGAATAGTAATTTAAAAGAGCTTTGGAGGACTTACGGTCAAATAAGGTAGAAGGGATAGATAACATTCCATCAGAATTTCTAAAATCATTGGGGAAGTGGCAACAAAACGACTATTCAAGTTGGTATGTAGAATATATGAGTCTGGCGATATACCATCTGACATTCGAAAAAGCATCATCCACACAATTCCGAAGACGGCAAGAGCTGACAAGTGGGAGAATTATCGTACAATCAGCTTAACAGTTCATGCATCGAAGCTGCTTACAAGAATAATATACAGAAGAATGGAAAAGAAAATTGAGAATGCGCTAGGTGACGATCTGTTTGGCTTTAGGAAAAGTAAAGGGACAAGAGAGGCAATTCTGACGTTACGGCTAATAATGGAAGCAAGGCTAAAGAAAAATCTAGACACTTTCATAGGATTTGTCGACATGGAAAAAGCGTTCGACAATATAAAATGGTGCAAGCTGTTCGAGATTCTGAAAAAAGTAGGGGTAAGCTATAGGGAGAGACGGGTCATATACAATATGTACAACAACCAAGAGGGAATAATAAGAGTGGACGATCAAGAGCGAAGTTCTCGTATTAAGAAGGGTGTAAGACAAGGCTGTAGACTTTCGCCCCTACTCTTCAATCTGTACATCGAGGAAGCAATGATGGAAATAAAAGAAAGGTTCAGGAGTGGAATTAAAATACAAGGTGAAAGGATATCAATGATACGATTCGCTGATGACATTGCTATCCTGAGTGAAAGTGAAGAAGAATTAAATGATCTGCTGAACGGAATGAACAGTATAATGAGTACACAGTATGGTTTGAGAGTAAATCGGAGAAAGACGAAGGTAATGAAAAGTAGTAGAAATGAGAACAGCGAGAAACTTAACATCAGGATTGATGGTCACGAAGTCAATGAAGTTAAGGAATTCTGCTACCTAGGCAGTAAAATAACCAATGACGGGCGGAGCAAGGAGGACATCAAAAGCAGACTCGCTATGGCAAAAAAGGCATTTCTGGCCAAGAGAAGTCTACTAATATCAAATACCGGCCTTAATTTTGAGGAAGAAATTTCTGAGGATGTACGTCTGGAGTACAGCATTGTATGGTAGTGAAACATGGACTGTGGGAAAACCGGAACAGAAGAGAATCGAAGCATTTGAGATGTGGTGCTATAGACGAATGTTGAAAATTAGGTGGACTGATAAGGTAAGGAATGAGGAGGTTCTACGCAGAATCGGAGAGGAAAGGAATATGTGGAAAACACTGATAAGGAGAAGGGACAGGATGATAGGACATCTACTAAGACATGAGGGAATGACTTCCATGGTACTAGAGGGAGCTGTAGAGGGCAAAAACTGTAGAGGAAGACAGAGATTGGAATATGTCAAGCAAATAATTGTGGACGTAGGTTGCAAGTGCTACTCTGAGATGAAGAGGTTAGCACAGGAAAGGAATTCGTGGCGGGCCGCATCAAACCAGTCAGTAGACTGATGACAAAAAAAAAAAAAAGGAATGTAGGAAAAACAGGTTCCGATGTTCCGATGACGGGAGCTCAGATACATCTGTGGACTCCGCAGTGGACCTTGAGGATCAGCTGTCTACATAGATGTTGTCGGTACGCTCCGTATATCCCTGTATAATTTTGGCCAAGTGTGGTCAAGACATAAGTGAAGTTACTAAAAGTGTGGCCAGTGACTCAAGTCGACACGTTCCTTTCCTTAAACGTTAATCGTGTGGAATCAGAACTGCGACTAGCTTCATTTATGATTCATGTGGGAACGTATTATTCTTACAGGAGGACTTATTTAGGCATTTCTCCGTACTTAATTTTCGTATGATCCTTAATATAGCAACCCGAATAATCTACGGGGTCCACCTCATTCTTTCGCGAAGACATTCCTGTTGCTGAGGTGGAAATGTTGGATTCTCGCAGGGACAGAGGTTGTCAACTTTTTAACCTTACTTCGGTTCTTTTGTATGTCCCGTCTGGCACTGGTCGCGCAGTGGATCGTTGGCGTTTTTATTATGAGGAAGTCGTTTATATGTTGCGTAAGTGTTGTCTGGTCATTCTGTTCGTTGGTGATTTTAACTGCGTGCAGTGTACTGCAGATCAATCTTCAAATTTTAATTTCTGTTGTGAGTTACATTAATTGGTCCGCTCCTTACTCCTGAAAGAAGTTTGGGGTTGTAAGTACCCAACGTTAGTTAAATTTTCCCGCTTTAATGCGACTTCTAGTAGCAGATTGAAAAGGTTTTACTTGTCAGAAGTCTGAGCGATAGTATTTTTGATGTTGAAATTATCCTTGCTTCCTTTACGGATCACTGCGTTGAGACTGCAACTCTCAATCGTGGACAGCAAGCGGAGAAATTTTTCCGCATTCCATGGATGTTAAACGTCGCTCTCGATACGTGATGCGACCCCTGTGGCAGCGTACTCCACCATCCTCTGGGAAGTATTGTTCCATCCTTGACTGGTGGGCACAATCGGCACAACCCAGGCTCAGGCAAGCTTTGATACTTTTCTGTGCTGCCAAAACGCGGGACTTTCAGAGAACTTAGGAATTTTGTTATCCCATCCTGCGTGGACGTTATGATGCTATGGATCACTTTAGACGTGTAAAGGCGAACTTGTTGAAGTTGAAGAAGCTACAAATAGAAGATTCGAAACTGCGATCAAGCAACGTTCTTTGGATACAGAAGAACTGACTTCCTTGTACGATTTTCTTCGGCATTCTCCCACGACAAATGATAGACGTATCGTAATGGGGCAAACCAATATAGTGCTTCTCTTACACCAAACTATGTCGTCATCTACGACGTCGATGCGTCCAATGATAAATTTCACGATCCACTAGTCAACACGCTGGATATGGCAACTAAACCTGAACATAATTAAACGCTCTTAACTGCCATTCAGGCGGAGGAAATTTATAAACATTATGGGATCACCTTCACAAAAAGTCCCCAGATCTGGAAGGACGTCCCAAAAAATTTTGCGTGCGTTTCTCCCTCTGTTTGGTGGTACTTTTATATCCCTTTCGAATGAAGTGTTACAGGGGAGATTAGTGCCGACCTTTTTCGGATTGGGGCGGATTGTTTGAATCCCGAAACGCCCTTTAACGGCTCCCTGATAGCGTTCACCCAATTCCTTTGTTAAACTTTGATTATAAGACTGTGGTGAGGGCAGTTAATAGTAGGATATCGATCTGATGGAGACGATTGTTGGAAAACATGAAAGCTGTGTACCTGGTCATACCATTCTTACTCCTACAGTTCAGTGTCGTGACGTGGTTTCGGTCACTACCACAATGTCTGACCCTCGTGCCCTTGCTTTTTTAGAGTTTGATAAGGCATTTGACCTCAACTCCACGACATCTTGCTTCGGATTCTCGAGACTTGGCTTTACTGTTGACACACGGCGAGTGCTCTCAAATCTGTTTACAGATATATCAGCTTCGGTTGTTGTTAATGGCCGCCGGCCTGTGCGGCAGAGCGGTTCTGGGCACTTCAGTCTGGAACCACGTGACCGGTACGGTCGCAAGTTCGAATCCTGCCTCGGGCATGGATGTGTGTGGTGTCCTTAGGTTAGTTAGGTTTAAGTAGTTCTAAGTTATAGGGGACTGATGACCTCAGATACTAAGTTCCATAGTGCTCAGAGCCATTTGAACCAGTTTTGTTAATGGCCAACTGACGCCCCCGATAAACATTCGCAGGAGAGTGGCTCAAGGAAGCCCACTGTCAATGAGTTTGTGTTGTTTCTGGATGCCTTACTTCTCATTGTGGCATCCCAGCCGAAATTTCGGCGCTTTCCGGACACAACAGCAGGTCGTGCTTACGCGGAGGACATGATGGTTCCACTCCGCGGACTTGCAGAGGGACCTCGAGTGAAGGCTGTAACCGATAATTATTGTCGGAGACCTGGTGCAGTGCTAAGTGAAGGTCTTCCTATTTCGTGATGTTTTAACGACGCGGTTGTTCCATGGGCTACTGCAGTGGATCGGCATACGTCTCTCGATATCGTCGTTGATTGTTGTCCACTCAAAATGGCGATGCTCAGCTGAAAGTCTGTTATTGACCAAATTCAGGGAGCGATGCTACAAATTTAGAGGCATTCTCTTACCCTGTCCTACAATGTCCGAATACTGGATACACAAGTCTTATGCAAAGTTTATTACGTAGCCCAAGTTTATCCGCTTCCCTCGATGATGACGAAGAAGTTACAACATTTGCCTGGCCGTTTCTTAAGGAAACGACATATCTTTCGCTTACGGTATGAGGTAGTGCGGAAGCCTCGTTCATTTGGGATTTGGCCGTGGCTGACATACGAAGAAAGACGCAGAAGCCTTTTGTGTGACGTATTGTTATAACGATGACTCAAGAAACTAACACATGCACGTTCCGTTTATTTTCCTATGTTCATCCAGGTAGTCTTGACCCCCAAGAGATTTTGGTCGCTTAAATTACATGTTAAAACACATTCGTGACTTCTATATTGCAGTGAGCAATTTAGGGGCTGACATTTTTATGGAGACCCGTCCTCACCATGAAGTTCCTGAAAACTCGTTGCGAAGGAGTAGTTCCTTGCAAGAATCTCGTTGGAAAGGGATCGCCGCAAAGCACCTGGACGACAGTATGGTCCAATATCAGTCTTCCGACTTTTCCGATGCGCATAGCGTCCTCGTGGTATAAGGTAGTAAACAACATGATTCCAAGAACGAACGACTTTTCCGTATTGGGCTTACCGACACGAATTTATGTTTTTGTATGTCCATCCTTTTGACTGGAGGTCTTGGGGACCACGGCCGTTCACTATTGTAAGAAGAAAGAAACGCCTACAGCCATCCTTATGATCTTATTTATTATGTAGCTATCATTTTCGGAGCTTTAATGCGCTATCTTCAGGCCGTAGTTGATGCTGAAGGGGTTATCACGATCCATATATACACTGGATCAGTCGCCAAAGTAACTGGTTTACGCAGACTATCTGTAACTATTATGACGCCACAGTTACAGATAGTCTGCATGTAGATTTTTTTTCTTTTATGGAATCTAACAGGTGGATGAACACACACCATCTTTTCGTCATCAAGTGAGCCATAGTAAAAGTGAGAAGCGATATTTGTCATCATATACGGGTATTATGAAAGTTTACACTCTCTATGTAGAGAAATATAAGCCGGAAAACTAATTAAAAATTAAATGTAATACCTCACCCTAAAAGGTAAATGCAGAAGTGAAATACTGGTGGTTTCGTAAATAGTAAACAGACAATGTTAAATATGGGTTTGATTGTCCTGCTACAGACGTACGTAATTCAAGTGCCGAGTTACAGAACAAGTTGAAATTCTCCGCAAATGATGGGACTAAGAGGTTGGTGACACTAAGATTATCAATTCACAAACGAAAACCTTGTGTCTTTTACGACAACAACAAGAAGTTCTTAATCTTGCAAGGAAAAAAGGTAATATGGACGTTCTCTGCTTTGACTTTCAACAGAATCTGCCATGTCGGTCACTCTCTGTAAATAAAATATTCTATCTCCGTCAGCTTTGGAAATTTAAGTTTTGTATTCACAGTGAAAGAAAAACAAAAATCTCAATGTTTATGGGAGACAAATCACAGGGTCATAATGGTGGTAATGAAGTTATTTGGCGCCTAAACAGCTACATTACAAATACATTATCACCACAAGTTGATGGAATTCACTTGTTACCCAATGGCTGCATTGGCCAGATCAAAAATATGGTAATGGTTCATTACCTAGCAATTGTAGCTGCTTCTGGAAAATTTAAGTACACCGGTCATTACCTTACCATGAAAGGCCATAGCTTTTCTCCATGTGACCCCAACCTTGCAAAAATTTTAAAAGTAAAAGAAAGAAAGAAAAGGTAGACACTCTTAGAGATTGGGAACATATTGTCAAGAATGAGGGAAATTTCAACGTAATACGGATGGTTGGTGGTGATTTTCAGAAATTCAAACGACATTTAAGCAAGTATAACAAAATGTCAGTAAGAAGTGGAGATCAGAAATTTTCTGTCTGAAAGTATAAAATATTTAAATATAAACACAAGTATCTGAGAAAAGTTGCAGTTGCAGAAACAATGGAAGAAAAATACTTCATAATAACTAAATAAACTGTTTTTTGCCTTGTTTCACAAATTAAATGGCTTCATAATATTTTTCTTGATAAAATATCGTTCCCAATAGTTCACTTTCAACACTCTGATATTGTTCGCCAATACACTGCCTATAAAATCAAAAAAGCTGGAAAATCTGAAACGTCTTGTAACGTCCTTAGCACCAGAGGGTGTAACCTTTTATTCGTCCAGAAGTAACAGCGATGTAATCAGGAGACGAAGAAGAAACAACATAATGACAGATAAATAAGTTCTTTTTCAATACAGACAAAACTGTATACAGTATACATTTTTTATTTCCAAACATTATGATGTTTTATTGATATATCATTGTCATAAACCATGTTAGGATGTGATAATAATACAATTCAAAATAATTCTTCTTTCTCCAGTATCTATTTTTTTTACCACGCATTGAAAAACAACCCAAGTTCATGACTATAACTTAATCATTTTCTCTTAATGTATGCATCCTAAGTGCCTGAAATTGCAGGGAACATAAAAGCGTGCAATTAGTAAATGAAGGCTAAAAATTACGTTGATACATCAAAACCATCTCTAGTTATAAAGGTTTTTGCCTTTCCTCAAACAGTTTTTTCACTGGATTTTCTTCCATTCAGGTATTCAATTTGCCTCTCCTCTCTCTCCTGCCTTGTTCCAAGCCATATTATCCAACAGCCGTTTCTGTTACTTCTTCACCTACAACTACATTCCAGTCCCCCATGACTATTACATTTTCATCTTCCTTTACGTACTGTATTACGCTTTCATGATTCTCATATGCCTTCTCTATCGCTTCATCTTCACCTTTCAACTTCGGCATGTATATCTGAACTACCGTTTTCGGTGCTGGTATGCTGTCAGTTCTGATAATAATTCCTATTCATAACTAATCTTTCTCCCAATATACCGTTTTCTCCTGCTGTTAGTACTACCCTATACTAATCTGACCAGAAATCCTTGTCTTCTTTCCATTTCACTTCACTGTCCCCTACTATTTCTAGACAGAGCTTTTGCATTTCTCTTACGAGATTTTCTACCTTCCTTAACACGTTCAAGCTTCTAACATTCCACGCCCCGACTCTTGTAGTGTGCGTGTGTGTGTAAGCGTGTGTGTGTGTGTGTGTGTGTGTGTGTGTGTGTTAGGGATTACGGGCGCTCAAGGCCGAAGTTATCAGCGCCCTGACACACATTTAAGGGCCGGCCGGAGTGGCCGAGCGGTTCTAGGCACTACAGTCTGGAACGGCGCTACCACTACGGTCGCAGGCTCGAATCCTGCCTCGGAGATGGATGTGTGTGATGTCCTGAGGTTAGTTAGGTTTAATTAGTTCTAAGTTCTAGAGGACTGATGACCTCAGAAGTTAAGTCCCATAGTGCTCAGATCCATTTGAACCAAGCCATTAAGGGAAACGAATGTGGACAAAATTAGTAAAATGGTAGCATACATGCAAAGAAAGCGTGAAAAGAAGAAAAATGCTGTATAAGAGAATAAAACGTAAGTAGAACGAGAAAGGAGCGCCAAGGACGGCACAGGAAATGGTCATTGGCTGGTCACTAACGTAAAATATAGGCGAGCCAGTGAACCTGTGAACAAATTAAGAGTCTCTCCCTAAAATCTTGATAAAAACATTGGACAACTCACATAACTTTAAACCTTTAACCACATTCGTTTGATTATATCCTAAAAGAGATGGCAGATCCACCGGCTAGTCAGCCGCGGCCCGCTGGTCAGAAAATAAAATGCAATCCAATAAAACGTGGCGCACAGTGATCTGGAAGCCACAACCACCACATATGGGAGGAATGAAATTCAGACCTTTAGCTGCTTACAGGGGTTGATAAATATCAACGCGGACATTTGAAAAATGTGTGCCCCCAACCGTGATTCGAACCGGGACCTCCTGTTTACGTGGCAGACGCTCCATCCGACTGAGCCCCCGAGGACACAGACGGCAGTGCGACTGCAGGGACTTATCTTTGGCACGCTCCCCATGACACCCACACTTTCCAACTTTCTGTCCACACACTACGTTTGTAGTGCCCCTGCCCATTACTCGCGCTGCAAGATCACTAATGATATCTGTACGGATACCGTCTTCATACACATAGGAGGGTTCTCTCGCCGGAGCAAGAAGCCATGCGTCACGGGACTGTGGCCTATGCGAAGACGAGTGAGGAGAACGTCGTCCCGTCTACGTGGCTGGAAGGAAGAACACCACACACGCGTTGTGGGCTTGACTGAACTGAGCTTATTGACAGTCATTTCCAGCCATTCATCCTCCCACCGACGCAAGACTCGTGTGCTCAACAACGAGGTGAGTGCATGCAGACCGGTGGCATCCTGAAATACTTGCGGATCGAGACACGCCTCCTTGGCTGCGATATCTGCCATTTCGTTCCCAGCAATGCCGAGTTGTCCTGGAACCCAGCAATAAGCCATCTCCTTCCTGAGTCGCTGTAGTTGGAGGAGGGCATCCTGCATGGTCTGGACTGTTTTAGCTGCTGGATATAAATGTTGCAACGAGTGAAGTGCACTTAATGAATCGAACAAGAAATTTAGGACGGGAAGAGTGTCTACCTGCTCCAGTGCTAGCAAGATCGCAGACAATTTTGCAGGTTCGAATCCTGCCTCGGGCATGGATGTGTGTGATGTCCTTAGGTTAGTTTAAGTAGTTCTAGGTTCTAGGGGACTGATGACCTCAGAAGTTAAGTCCCATAGTGCTCAGAGCCATTTGAACAATTCTGCATCAAAGACGGTAAACGCTTGAGGCAGTCGGACCTTGATGACACGATCCGAAAAAACAACAGAGCAACCAACAGAATCCCCCTGTTTCAACCCTTCCGTAGAAACAGCTAAATAGTCGTGGTGCTAAGATAAAATGGCAGAAAATGTTGCATTAAAAAGGGAAGCAGGAGTGCAATCTCTCTTGGTCTGTACCAAATCTAAAATCACTCTGGGCCTGTCTGGTAACCAGGGTGGCAGGCGGTTAAAACCCTAGATTTGGGGCCATATGCGCTCCACACTGAGGGACTCCAGCACACGCTACACACGGGTCCCAAACAGCATCGTGCCACTAGGACGGTGGGAAAAAGACGGTCCAGAGGTGAATGAGCAACTTACACACCTGTCGCACCAGAAGGAGCTGCCGATGGATGGTAAGTGGCGGCTTCCTGGCTTCAAAACAGAGGCTGGGTATGGGACTGGTCTGATAAGCACCCGTAGCCAGGCGAATCACCACATGGTGGAGAGCATCAAGGATCCTGAAGTAAGAGGGCCTCACTGACCCGTAAACCGTGAAGCTGTAGTCCAGCCACAAATGCACAAAAGCCTGATAAAACTGGAAGAGACGCGCCCTGTCCACTACCCAAGATTTGTTGCTGAGGCACTTGAGGATGTTCTGTGCCTTCAGGGTTCTAGCTTTCAAGTCTCGCAGGTGTGGCAACCATGACAATCTGGAGTCCAAAATGGGGCCCAGAAACTGCTCTGTGTCTCCAAAATGTAGGATAGTGTCATAGTGACCATATTCAAGAGAGGCAAATTAAAAAGACGACGAGAACGATTAAAATGAACACACACACATACACATACACGCACAAACACACACAAACAAACACTTACCGGCAGAAAACTGAAAACCCTTCTTCACAGCCCACTGCTCTATCCGCCACTCTGTAAGATGCAACCGACGGCTCGCCGTTGCAACACTGGAGGAGGAACAGAAAACAGCAAAATCGTCTACAAATAAGGAGGACTGTACTGGACTCCTTACCATAGATGTGGTACTGTTGATGGTTATAGCAAAGAGGGTAACACTTAAAACACTGCCTTGGGGGCCTCCATTCTCCTGATGAAATCGATCAGGCACTGAGACAAGGAAGACCGAAGGAAAATAGATAGGTGACCACTATAGCTCCATTGATGCAGTTGTGTGAGGATACAGTGTCTCAAAGTAGTATCGTATGCCTTACTGAAATCAAAGAGCATGCCAATACAGTGATACTGATGGAGGAAAGCCGCCTCTAGCTGGGTCAGGTTGTCGACCATCGACCGAAATTTTCGGAATCTACACTGAGAGTTACTAAGGAGTTGCCTGGTCTCTTACAGCCAGACAAGTTGACGGTTTACCTTCCGTCCCAGGGTGTTTCCTACACAGCTCGTCAAGGCAATACTCTGACAACTTGTGGGACATGTGCGGTCTTTTTTCTGATTTGAGGAGAGGGATTAGAATTGCCTCCCTCCACTAGCTGGGGAAGACGCATGTCTGCCCTATTAATAAGGCAGACATTTAATGAGGAGTTCCTTTGACGCCGCTAGCATGCAGTAACGGACGTGGTCGTGACTGGGTGCAGTGTCAGAAGTCTCTGTCAGTGCCAATTCGAGTTCCCGCACAGAGAAAGGGGAGCTGTAGGCCTCAGAACTGTTTGACCTAAAGTCCAACTTTGCCCTCTCGACAGTCGCATAGTCCCACGGTGAACGAGGTATGCCCTACTCTACCCTGTAACGCTTCATTCAAGAGAGACGTAAGAGTAGCACCCAACAGCGGCCAAAAGTGCACGTAAAATTCCTTGGGAATTCCATCCAGACCCGGAGACTTTTGAGAAGGCGATCCCACAATAAGTTTGTAAACTTCCTCAGGCTGAAATGCAGCTAAGAGCGTTTCATTATGTTCGGGTATTATTGTCGTATCCAAGATGCTGACTAGTGGGTCGTAAAGCTCTGCATCGATGTCGTAACTATCTACACAGCGCCGGCCGCGGTGGTCTAGCGGTTCTAGGCGCGCAGTCCGGAACCGCGCGACTGCTACGGTCGCAGGTTCGAATCCTGCCTCGGGCATGGATGTGTGTGATGTCCTTAGGTAAGTTAGGTTTAAGTAGTTCTAGGTTCTAGGGGACTGATGACCATAGTAGTTGAGTCCCATAGTGCTCAGAGCCATATCTACACAGCATTGGCGTAATACACGCAGTATATAAGCTTGCTCCGATTCGATACGTCCATTATTTGTTGTAAGAGAATGAATACAAACGCATCGGTGACGGGTCTGATGCCGAAGCAAATGCTATAAGGAAGTCTGTTCTTCCGTCACCAATGATCGTGGCTTGGATCGAAATTTCCATCCTTCCATTTTTATTCTTTTCAGGGTCAACAAGTTTGCCTTTACACGCCTAACATCCGCTATTCACAGTGGGGTGTGGTCCGCAGCAACATAATGTTCACTCAGGATACAACAGTAATATTCGTAATTTCTCCGAAAGTCTCTCGCTTTGACAGCACAGAAAAGTATCAAAGTTTGCCTGAGTCTCGATTTGGCTAACTGTGTCCTCCAGTGGGGATGAAAGAGTACATCCCAGTGGACCGTAGAGTACGCTCCCACACGGCTCGCATTACGTCATTGAGAGAGGGTTCAGCTATGTGAGCGACGTTTAACATCCACGGAGTGCGAAACAATTTTACTGGTTGCCATTATAGATTTAGGGTTGTAGTCACCGCACAGTGACCCGAAAAGGACGCTGGGATGACTTCATCATTAAGAATGCAACCGCGCATGCAGTCGGACAAGCGAAACCTACCTAACCAGCTACAAGAAGTCGCAGTAAAGTGAGTAAATTTAACTAACGTTGGGTATTTGCGTATCCAGACGTTTTGCAGGCGTAAGGAGCGGTCCAATTCATGTAATTTGCGATAGAAATTAAAATTCGGAGATTGATCTGCAGGGCGCAACACACAGTTAAAATCACCATCCAACAAAATACCCGGAGGAGACTTTCGCAACGGATAAACAATATCCTCTTTATAAAAACGCGAACGATCCACTGCGCGACCAGTGCCAGGAGGAGCACATAGAGGAACCAAGGTAAGATTAAAAAGCTGACTACCTATGCCCCTGCCAAAATCCAACATTTCTACCTCAGTGACAGGAACGACTTCGTGAAAGAATAAGGCGGTTTCCGTAGAATATTCCGGTGCTACGTTAAAATTCAAATGGCTCTGACCACTATGAGATTTAACTTCTGAGGTCATCAGTCCCCTAGAACTTAGAACTACTTAAGCCTAACCAACCTAAGGACATCACACACAACCATGCCCGAGGCAGGATTCGAACCTGCGACCGTAGCGGTCGCACGGTTCCAGACTGTAGTGCCTAGAACCGCTCGGCCACATCGGCCGGCGCTACATTAAAGATCACACGAAAACTAGGTAAGGAGAAATGCCTAAATAATACCTCCTGTAAAAAGACTGTCCACACATGAATCATAAATGAACTCACGCACAGGAGCCAATCGCAATTCTGATTCCACACGATTAACATTGAAGGAAAGGAGCGTCTAGGCTTGGTTCATTGATCACAGCTATACAGGTATGTACGGAACGTCCGATCAGAATTACATAGACAACTGAGGGTCTATCTCCACTGCGGAATCCACAGAGGAACCTTTTTGCTTACGTTCCTTACGTGCCACCACTCGGTCAATTTGTTCAGTTTGTATACGCTGTTTCTGTAGGCTACGTGGTATAGCGGCTTCTGCAAGCGGAGGTGTGGGAGGGGTCATAGGCACAGCTTCCTGCCCCTCAGAACTAGCGTCATGTAGTTCCAGTCACTAAGGTGGAACCATTCTGTGGAACTTCAAATGCAACAAGTGATACTTGGTGGCTAATTTTACTCTCCTCTGGAGTTGCTGTAGTCGGCAAATTCAGGAAACCATCGGCGGCTGAATACGAAGGAGCAGGAGGACACTGCGTCGTCTCGGACTGTAACGGATGACACTATGACGAAAGGGGGTGGAGGACTCCGCTCCCTCTCCACACACAGGTAGCTCAGAAGGAGCCACTTCGCGAGCGGGAGGGATGCTGGAGATAACTTCTTCGCCACTCACCGTACTACGGACGAGAGGTATCGTAGCATCGAGAGTAGAAGGGGACACAATAGATTTGGACGAGGTTGGCGCAGAAGGCACAGCCGAATCTTCACTATTAATAACCTCAGAGCGACGTCGCGCGTTTTTCCACCGTTAGAGGTTCTATCCTGGCAGCAATAGGATTCTGAACCGGTCGCGGAGGTAAAGGCGGAAATTCATTGACACGATTATCAGAGTCGACTGTTAGTTCATTATGATCCGAAACAGAGGTAGGTCCAACGATGGGAGTGGAAGGAACCAGATCAACAACCGTCAGTTTGCGACGCTGCATTAATGATGGCTTTAAGACAAAAACCCTCCGCGGGCATATGTACGAAAGGTACTACGGAAACAAAGAAAGCTTCATCATAGGTTTAAGAGTAGTCGAATCATAGCTGATAAGGAAAAGCTGAACGAAGCGAAAAAGAGCGTAAAGAGAGCAATGAGAGAAGCATTCAACGAATTCGAACATAAAACATTGGCAAACAATCTAAACAAGAACCCTAAAAAGCTTTGGTCATATGTAAAATCGGTAAGCGGATCTAAATCCCCTATTCAGTCACTCGCTGACCACGATGGCACCGAAACAGAGGACGACCGAAGAAAGGCAGAAATACTGAATTCAGTGTTCCGAAACTGTTTCACTGCGGAAAATCGTAACACGGTCCCTGACTTCAGCCGTCGCACGGACGCCAAAATGGAAAATATTGAAATAAACGATATCGGAATTGAAAAACAACTGCTATCACTTAGTAACGGAAAAGCATCCGGACCAGACGAGATACCCTTAAGATTCTACAGTGATTATGCTAAAGAACTTGCCCCCTTTCTATCAGCAATTTATCGTAGATCGCTGGAAGAACGTAAAGTACCTAGCGACTGGAAGAAAGCGCAGGTCGTTCCCATTTTCAAGAAGGGTCATAAATCAGATGCGAATAATTATAGGCCTATGTCGCTTACGTCAATCTGTTGTAGAATAATGGAACATGTTTTGTGTTCTCGTATTATGACGTTCTTAGATAATACAAATCTCCTTCATCATAACCAACATGGATTTCGCAAACAGAGATCATGTGAAACTCAGCTCGCCCTATTTGCCCAAGAAATTCACAGTGCCGTAGACACTGGCGAGCAGATTGATGCCGTATTCCTGGACTTCAGGAAGGCATTTGATACGGTTCCGCACTTACGTTTAGTGAAAAAAATACGAGCTTACGGAATATCGGACCAGGTTTGTGATTGGATTCAGGATTTCCTAGAAGAAAGAACACAACATGTCATTCTTAACGGTTCAAAATCTGCAGATGTAGAGGTAATTTCGGGAGTACCGCAGGGAAGCGTGATAGGACCTTTATTGTTTACAATATACATAAATGACTTAGTTGACAACATCGGTAGCTCCGTGAGGCTATTTGCAGATGACACGGTTGTCTACAAGAAAGTAGCAACATCAGAAGACTCGTACGTACTCCAGGAGGACCTGCAGAGGATTAATGCATGGTGCGACAGCTGGCAGCTTTCCCTAAACGTAGATAAATGTAATATAATGCGCATACATAGGGGCAGAAATCCATTCCAGTACGATTATGCCATAGGTGGTAAATCATTGGAAGCGGTAACGACCGTAAAATACTTAGGAGTTACTATCCGGAGCGATCTGAAGTGGAATGATCACATAAAAGAAATAGTGGGAAAAGCAGGCGCCCATTTGAGATTCATAGGAAGTATTCTAAGAAAATGTGACTCATCGACGAAAGAAGTAGCTTACAAAACGCTTGTTCGTCCGATTCTTGAGTATTGCTCATCAGTATGGGAACCATACCAGGTTGGATTAATAGAAGAGATAGACATGATCCAGCGAAAAGCAGCGCGATTCGTCATGGGGACATTTAGTCAGCGCGAGAGCGTTACGGAGATGCTGAACAAGCTCCAGTGGCGGACACTTCAAGAAAGGCGTTACGCAATACGGAGAGGTTTATTATCGAAATTACGAGAGAGCACATTCCGGGAAGAGATGGGCAACATATTACTACCGCCCACATATATCTCGCGTAATGATCACAACGAAAAGATCCGAGAAATTAGAGCAAATACGGAGACTTACAAGCAGTCGTTCTTCCCACGCACAATTCGTGAATGGAACAGGGAAGGGGGGATCAGATAGTGGTACAATAAGTACCCTCCGCCACACACCGTAAGGTGGCTCGCGGAGTATAGATGTAGATGTAGATGTAGATGTCCACTTTCATTGCGTAGGAAGCAGGTTCCCTCCAGATCAGTATACGTGACACGGGCGCGGTAACCACACAGTTGTGAATGTGATGGAATAATGCGTTTGACATGCATTTCCATGGAACGAATTCCAGTGTAACACTATAATCCGTGTTGAGCAGACCAGCGTTCACAACGGCCGTCTTTCACGTTACCATAAGGTGTCAATATGTCCTTTAGAATGTTGTCATTAACTTCCGGCCGAAGACTGAATACTCGAACATTGGTATATTCGATTTCAGCATCTACGAGTGACACCATACTACCGGAATCATCGCGATACTTGAACGGGACTTGAGAACCATGTCGCGACAGTAATCTTTCAACCTGAAGGGGATCCATGAATTTCACACAAAACACGTACTCGTCTGCATCAAAATAAGCTCTGTGGACCAGATCAGAGCTTACATGAATTGTACCGACAAGCCAATCGTGGGTTTCTGGAGACCTGGTATACACGTGTCGCGTTGTTTGATCGAAAGTAAAGCTCACAGTAGCTTATCGTGGAATACACGTGGAAACCATGGTAGCCATAGCGGAGCGGTGGACGCCACTGCAAGTAGACGTACTCAAACAGACAGTAGGCGGAGTGGAGGCGCTACGACTCACTCGGCAGGCAGAACAACACTAACGAGGAAAACGTCACACAGCGACGCCGCGGCCAGTGAAATCGACAAGAACCTTCCCGCTCGGCGTTTCAGCGGAACTGTCCCCTAGAACGTTTGTTTTGCTCCGGCTTGTTCTTTCCCATTTCCACCCTCGTTTTCCTTTGTGTTTTGCCACAGTATCGCTACAGTTCTATTATATAATGTGTATACCCTACGGACATCGTATTCTTCCTTCTTTTCATAGTCGAAAATCCATACCGTAGTCTGGTTCCTGTGACAGTTCGTTCATCATATCGCAGAAAGCGAGGGGGAAGATGACATGGCGTTCACGCGGTAAATGATAACGACTTATTGGACGTGCTTGCGGCTGCGTCGATATCGGCATCTCTTCACCAAATGTTGAATCTTGTTTTTGGTCGGCAAGATGTTGTTTATTTTTATTTTCATGATGGTGGATGTTTTCCTTGTCCTGAATGTTCTATCTCTTTACCTCTGACTTCCTGCTTCCTAATTTCTCTGCTCGTTTTCTTTTGTGTTTTGCCTCAATATTGCTCCAGTGCTATTGTATAATTTGTAGACATTAAGTACATATACACATGGGAGTATATAACCCTTACAGCCAAATTAGAATTATTCTCGAGAGGCAGCGCGGGATTAGTCGAGTGGTCTAAGGCGCTGCAGTCATGGACTGTGCCGCTGGTCCCGGCAGAGGTTCGAGTCTTCCCTCGGGCATGGGTGTGTGTGTTTGTCCTTTGGATACTTTAGGTTAAGTAGTGTGTAAGCTTAGGGACTGATGACTTTAGCAGTTAAGTCCCATAAGATTTCACATAAATTTGGTTCAAATGGTTCAAATGGCTCTGAGCACTATGGGACTTAACTTCTGAGGTCATCAGTCTCCTAGAACTTAGAACTACTGAAACCTAACTAACCTAAGGACATCATGCACATCCATGCTCGAGGTTGGATTCGAACCTACGACCGTAGCGGTCGCGCGGTTCGAGACTGTAGCGCCTAGAACCGCTCGGCCACTCCGGCCGGCACACACATTTGCATTTGCATTCTCGAGACAGAAGGCTTAGTTTGCGATTTAGGCTATAATTTTATTTCATTCTATTTCTAGCTTTAGAGTCTGTAAAAGACTGTAATACAAAACAATTGACATTTTAAGTAAATTAATAAAACATCAAAAGTTACAAAAAAATGGTTGATACGTGGCATAGAACTTGGTAGTGGTTTGTGGATTATGTTCTCAAGGATCTTTTTACTTATCTACTTTTTTCATTTATTATTCTGTTATCATAATTAATCCTTTCTCAAATTTGCAGCTTAATTTCCATGATGATTGATGATTTCACCATGATAACAATAAAAAAAGGGGAAGCGTCTTTGATTAGTAATCAAAACGTCTGAGGTCCAGGGTTGGAAGCCCGTCCCAATTAAATTTTGAATAAGAAACAACATTGGTGGTCGAAGACTTCCGGCATAAGAATCCACCCAAATTCAGCCAACGGCCTTGGCAAAGAGGACGGAGGTGTGGACACATGCCTGCAATTGAAAAAGTGTCATGATGATCTCCCCACTGCCAAAAGATCCTAGAATAGTCCCTCATTCGGAACTGCGAGAGGGGACTGCCAAGGAGTAGGTGACTCTGTGAAAAAGAGTGAAAGCCAACGAAGAATAACGTTCTACGAGTCGGGGAGTGGAATGTCAGAAGCTTGAACGTGATACGGAACATAGACAAATTGAAATGGGAAATGCAAAGGCTCAGGCTATATTTATAGTAGGGATTATTGAAGTTTAAAGAAGACGAGGATTCCTATAATAGTAAGGCTGGGCAAAGAGTGTAACAACAGTGATAGGTTTTGTTCTGATCAGAATCGACAGGAAAACAACATGACAACGTTCGGGTATACACACTGACGTCGCAAGCTGAATATGTACGGAAAGAGGAAGTATATCAGGACACTGAACGGGTAATTCAGAACGCAAAGGGAGATAAGAACCAACAGTCAGGGGGGAGCGGAATGCATTCGTAGGAGAAGGAGAAAGGATTATAGGAGAATATCGGCTTGGTAAAACGAATTTCAGCTAATAATGGCGAACGCTCTGTTCATAAATCACAAGAGGACAATGTGTATCTGGAAAAGGCGGGAAATATTGGTAGATTTCATTTACATTACATGATCGTCAGGCAGAGATACGGAAATAAGACATAGAATTTAAGGCGTGCCCAGGAGCAGATACAGATTACATCATAATGTAGTAGTGATGAAGATAGGCTGAAGTTTCATGGATTAGTCAGCAAGCATCAATAGACAAATAATTTGGATAGGGGAGGGACTAAGGAATGAAGAGATACGTTTGAAAGTCTCTAAGGCTGCAGATACAGTAATAAGGAATACCTCGGTAGGTAATTCAGATGAATCAACATCTCTAAAAAGGGGCAATCACAGAAGCTGTAAAGAAAAGCTTATGTACAAAGAAGGTGACAGCGAAGAAACCTTGGGTAGCACAATAGATACTTTCGTTGATCGATGAGACAAAGAAGTAACACAGAAATGTTCGGGGAAATTAAGGAATACAGAAATAAAAAGCGCCGAGGAATAAAATAAATAGGATGGGCAGGGAAGACAAGATGAAACGGTTGCATGAAACACAGAGATGAAACCAAAAAATAAATGATTCTAGGATGGACTGCCTCAGCATACAGAAAAGTTATTCAGTGAAATTAAAAGCAAGGATGGTTACATTGAGAGTGCAACGGAAATTCCATTGGTAAATGCAGAGGAGAGGGTGGATGATTGGAAAGATTACGCTGAGAGCCTCTCCGAGGAGGAAAATTTGTTAGATGTGATTGAAGAAGAAACAGGAGTCGATTTAGAAGACATAAAAGATTCAGTATTAGAATCAAATTGAAAAGAGCTTTGAAAGACGTGAGATGAAATAAGCCAGAAGGAATAGATAACATCCCATCAGAATCTGCAAAATCATTGGGGGAAATGGCAATAAAACCATCACTCACGGTGGTGTGTAAAATGTATGAGTCTGGTGTTACGTCATCTGTCTTTGCGAAAAAACCATTCACAAAATCGTAAGAACTGCAAAATCGGTAAAGTGCGAGAATTATCGCACAGTCAGCTTTAACCTCATGCGTCCAAGTGGACAAGAATAATATACAGAAGAAAGGAAAATAAACTATAGGATCTCTTAGATGACGATCAGTTTGGCTTTAGGAAAGGTTAGGGAACCAGAGAGGCAATTCTGACATTGCGGTTGATAATGTAATCAAGACTAAAGAATACTCAAGACCCTTTCATACGATTTGTCGACCTGGAAAAAGCGATCGATGATGTCAAATGGTGCAAGACATTCGAAATTCTGAGGGAATTAGGGGTAAGCTACATTGAGAGACCGGCAATATACAATATGTACAAGAGCCAAGAAGGAACAGTAAGAGCGGACGACAAAGAACGAAGTGCTCCGGATACAGAAGGTGTACGCCAGGGATGTAGTCTTTCCCCCTACTGTTCAATCTGTAAATCGAAGAGGCAATTACTGAAATAAAAGAAAGGTTCAGGAGTGAATTAAAATTCAATGTGAAAGGATATCAGTGGTACCATTCGTTGATGACATTGTATACTGAGTGCAAGTCAAGAAGAAGTCCATGACCTGGTGAATAAAGGAATAAACAGTCTACTGAGTACAGGATATGGACTGAGGGTAAATCGATGAAAGATGAAAGTAAGGAGAAGTAGCAGAAATGAGAACAGTGAGAAACTTTACAGCAGGACTAATGATCACGAAGTAGGTGAAGTTAAGGAATTCTGCTACCTTGTCAGCAAAATAACCAATGACGGATAGAACGAGGACGACACCAAAACCAGACTAGCACTGCCAAAAAGGGCAATCATGTCCAAGAGAAGTCTAGTAATATCAAATATAAGTCTTAATTTGAGGAAAAAATATCCGAGAACGTACGTTTGGAGCCTAGCATTGTATGGTAGTAAAACATGGCCTGTGGGAAATCGAGAACAGTAGAGAATTGTAGCATTTGAGATGTGGTGTTACCGACGAATGTTGAAAATTAAGTGGATCGTTAAAGTAAGGATTGAAGAGGTTCTGCATAGAATCGAAGAGGAAATGAATGCCTGAAAAACTGTGGCAAGAAGAAGGGACAGAATGATAGGGCTTTAGTTAAGACCTCTGGGAATGATGTCCATGGTACTAGAGGGAACTGTAGAGTGTAAAAGCTGTAGGGAATGGCAGAGATTGGAATGCATCCAGGAGATCATTGAGGACATAGATTGCTAGTGCTACTCCGAGATGAAGAGTACAGTAGCGAGTGACGGTTACATTGTGTAATAGGCAAGAAGGACCCCACGTTAAACGGCGAGTGCAACTGCAACCACATTTAACCGGAGTGCAAGGCACACGTCGCACGGCGACTGCATGGGAGTTATCTCTTTGACCGACACATCGGGGGTCACCATTTGGGAAGGTGCTAAGAAAATGGAGACTGGATAAACAATGTATGAGGTCGCGTGATCTTCTTGGTTGAGAGGAGATTCATCGTGAGTGGTGACTCTGCACATATCCTGCATATATGGCGTGGGCTGGGAAAACGAAATGCACCCAGGTAGAATGTCGAACTTGATCTTTGTGGTGGTCCAGGTGTTATAGTATAGCATGCATTGCTGGCCTTGGTGACAACACTCTTGTAATATCCTGGACTCGCGTTCGGGAGGACGACGGTTCAATCCCGCGTCCGGCCATCCTGATTTAGGTTTTCCGTTATTTCCCTAAATCTCTCCAGACAAATGCCGGGATGGTTCCTTTGAAAGGGCACGGCCGACTTCCTTCCCCATCCTTCTCTAATCTTCTGAGATCGATGACCTCGCTGTCTGGTCTCCTTCCCCAAATAACCCAACCAACCCCCCCTCTTGTAATATCCATAGGCCATCATCAGTCCCGGCGATTTCAGTGTAACTATTATAATCTTTCAATTACTTCATGTACTACACCGTAGGAATTCCTTGAATGAATGGTCCACGGTTCATCAAGCTTTGTTACTTGGTAGGGTCACATCGTGAGACAGTTAGTTTCGTCGTTAAGTTTTGCAGACCATTATACATGAGGTGACTACCTGAAGGCCGCTGACTTCTGGTTACCATGTGGTCAGTTATGCTGCCATTTCGTAATGCAATTGACTTGCATGGCCCTCGTAATATGGAATTGATATTTCCGCTTGTGGCAGAACATATGTGTCCATGTTATCGGCCATCGATACATCTTCACTCATCTATGGGGAGGAGCCGGCCGGAGAGGCCGAGCGGTTCTAAGCGCTGCAGTCTGGAACCGCGCGACCGCTACGGTCGCAGGTTCGAATCCTGCCTCGGGCATGGATGTGTGTGACATCCTTAGGTTAGTTCGGTTTAAGTAGTGGTAAGTTCTAGGGGACTGATGACCTCAGACGTTAAGTCCCATAGTGCTCAGAGCCATTTGAACCATTTTTTGGGATCCAATATTCCAATTAAATTTGGAAGAGCTATGCTAGACTTAAGATCAAATAAAGCAGAATGAATATATAGCATTCCACTAAAATTTTCAAAGTCATTGCGGGAAGTGACAACAAAACGATTACCCCAGTCTGGTGGCATACAATCTGACTTTCGGAAAAATACCATCACAAAACACCGAAGTCAGCAAGAGCTGAAAAGTGCGAGAATTATAGCACAATCAGCTCAACAGCTTACGCATCCAAGTTGCTGACAAGAATAATATGCAGATGAATTCAAAAGAAATTTGACGATCTGTTCGATGACGGTCACTTTGGCTTTAGGATTGGTAAAGGCGCCAGAGAGGCAATTCTGACGTTTCGGTTGATAACGGAAGCAAGACAAAAGAAAAATCAAGACACATTCATAGGATTTGTCGATCTGGAAAAAGCGATCGACAATGTCAAATGGTGCAAGACATTCGAAATTCGGAGGAAATTAGGGGTAAGCTGCAAGGGCAGACCGGCAATATACAATATGTACAAGAGCCAAGAAGGAATAATAAGAGCGGACTACAAAGAACGAAGTGCTCGGGATGAAAAGGGTGTAAAACAGGGATGTAGTATTTCGCCCCTACTTCTCAACCTGTACATCGATGAGGCAACGATGGAAATAAAAGAAAGGTTCAGGAATGGAATTAAAATTCAAGGTGAAAGGATTTCAATGGTACGATTTGCTAATGACATTCCTATACTGAGTGAAAGTGAAGAAGAAGTCATGACCTGGTGAATAATGAGATAAAAAGTCTACTGAGTGCAGGATATGAATTGAGAGTAAATCGAAGAAAGACGAAAGTAATGAGAAGTAGCAGAAATTAGAACAGCGAGAAACTTAACATCAGGACTGATGATCACGAACTAGGTGAAGTTAAGGAATTCTACTACCTCGGCAGCAAAATAACCAATGTCGGATGCAAGAATGAGGACATCAAAAGCTGACTAGCAGTGGCAGAAAGGTATTCCTGGCTAAGAGAAGCAACTAGTATCAAACTTAGGCATTAATATGAGGAAGAAATTTCTGAGAATGTACGTATTGTACTGTCTTAGACACAAAAACTGGCCGCCGGCCAGCCGCAACAGAGGCTAAGTCCGCGTCGTCCACTTAAGGTGGCCAATAAAACTGACCGCACCTGACAAATATGGGGTCTCTGAATGGGAGTCCGGCTATCTGCACAATCTGGCAACACTGTAAGATGCGGAAGTGTTAGGAGGAAGTGTTATCTACTTCCGAGATGTTCTCGGACTGGGTGACCCCGTGGTGTAGTGGTAATCGTCGTGCATTCTAAACTTGTAGTCGCATGTTCGCGTCCAGTGTATTTTTTTATTTTTTTTTTAACCACGTGTCGGTCTAAAGTTATGAGTCTGATTGAACATGGAGGATAATTCGCTTAACATTCTACCCACCAGCAACAACAAGTATTCCAGAAACAATTCCGCAGGACAGCTCGTGGCTGCTTCGCGATCATAACAGCTTACGCTCGAGCGTTTCCTCGCGCTGCAGCGGCTACCGGCCACCGGCCAGACGCCACCCGCCGCCTGAAATCCGGCGCCACTCAGGTGAACGTGGCGCGACGCTGTCAGTGTATGTATCAACTGTCTTTTCGAATATGAAGTTCTAATTATCATCTTGCATTTAATCATTGAATTTTGATTACTTGAAAATCATGAACTACAGTTAAGCATTTTAAAATTGAGTTGCAAGTGGAAAAAGGTGTAACATCTGCAACACAACGTTTACTTTTGGTATAACAGAGGGGTGAACGCAGAGGAGGCAGCTAGAAAGATTTGAACTGTGTTTGGAGCGAGGGCTTTTGGGAAAAATACGCCAAAGACTGTTCTGGCATGAATGATTTTCCACATTAAGGAAGTCTCGACTACTAATATATGTGATAGATTACCATTTTACCATCATGCAACATTTGCATTCAACGGGTAAAGTTCAGAAGTCAGGTGAAGGAGTACTGCAGGCTCTAATTCGAAACAACAAAAGTCAACGGAGTGACTATTATTGAACGTCATCAGGTCGCTCATTGAGCATTCCTATGCAGTACTGTTACTGGTGACGTGTTATGATGCCTTTGTCGTTAACTTCCTAAGAAGAAATGAAAAGGCTGAGCCCCACCAAAAGACGCAAACTCGAGCAAAGAGTAGTGTGAACATAGTATTTTATATCTGATAGCTCCAAAAGTGTGTTTTGGGCTACGAATTCTGCCCCGAGGGGTGAGTGCAAACACAGCTGGAATTTGTTGGCATCAACTGAGACACCTTTCGGTCGCAGTGTAAGAAAATGGAGCAACAAAACTACATCACCTGTGCTACTGCATGATAACGCACTCCGTTGATTTGAGAAACAAAACTATCCAGGAGATTGATAGGAAAGTCATCTTTCAGGAACTTGTATTGATAAGGAAGTCCTCTCCCAAGCACTTGTCCCTCTCGTCGTATATTAGTAAAATTTTACCTTTCCCGCTCCTGATCGGTCAACCGTCAAGGCAATTCATTTCCAGACGGAAATACTCTTAAAACTACTCTGGTTTAATGACATCGTTACAACCAGTGGAATTCTACGGGCGTAGAATTTGTAAACAACGTTAGCATTGTCAGATTGTTTTAGATATCGCGAAAGAAAATTCAGCTGCTGACTAATTTCTCTTTGATGATTACTGTTGCGTTTAGTAAACTAATGGAAAATGCAATTAACATATTCACTATACTAATACAAATTAAATTCAGCTTACTACAGAAACATCACGACAGCAGTCTATCTTAATGAAGCATTAAGTTCAAAAATGTTTCAAATGGGTCTTACCACTATGGGACTTAACTTCTGAGGTCATCAGGCCAGTAGAACTCAGAACTAGTTAAACCTAACTAACCTAAGGACATCACACACATCAATGCCCGAAGTAGGATCCGAACCAGCGACCTTAGTGGTCTCGCGCACCAGACTGTAGCGAAGCATAAATTGTCTGTAAGACGACTGAGGCTCTTTTAACAAGAATTAGTGGGATATTACCGACTTTTGACTTCGAAAAGATCTGTATTTACTTCACTTCCTGTATCATTCGCAAGTATTATGAAAATGTGGGAATTCATAGATAAAATTATGTATTCACTACAACAAAAAATATGTCGGCAGAAAAGAAAATTGGCATTATGAAATTGGCAGTACCGTATGGTTTTCGCTCTGACACTAAGGATTACTGAAAGTAGCAAGACGAATTTTGCTCGAGCGTTGTCTTAGGATTCCCTTATTGAATTTGTATCTGCCTGCTTGTAGCTCTGCTACAATGAATGAAAAATCTTGCTTTCATCGAGTCTCGAAAGGCGAACGAACGCAGCTTGCACCTGGTAGCCAAGCATATTACCTGAGAAATAGTTTTTTCCTAAAGTGGGAAGACATCCTATTGAGGTTGAATTGTTGGCAAATGTCAGTCAGACGTGTGCCGTTGGTCTAAGCGTTTCGGTGTGTTGAATTTGTAGTAATGATTTTTCTATAGGATTTTTCTGTCCCAAATAGAGAGTTGAAGTCTCCCATTAGTATTTTCACGTCATCTTGGTGAATTTTGCTCATAGTATCATCGAGTGTGTTCCCTAATTTTTCGACATTTTCGGTGTTTTTCTTATTTTCGATGTTGGTGGGTGCATGTGCATTGATGAGTATATATTTTTTACTGGGGCTCTGAATAATTATAGTCATAAATCGATTGTTGATGGGTGTGATTTCTTTGACAGAGATGATGATAGATCTGTGTTCGAGAAATGCCATGCCGAAGATTGGTACGCCTTTCACTACCTTTTGTTGTATTTTGCTCTTGAAGATACAATGGTTTCTGTAATGCAAGGTTTCATTGTCAGTTAGTCGCGTTTCTTGAAGAGCAAGGATGAGAATTTTTTATCGGTTGATTTCTTGTGTGAGATTATTTAGTTTTCGTATTTGGATCAATGTATCGATGTTTAGTTTTCAAATTCATATTTTCTGTTTGTAGGGAAATTTATCAGAGATCTTCGATATTCTCTGCCGTGCTAACTTGGACTCCCCAGAATCCGAAAATCCAACTGCCGCCTGTCGACAGCAGGGTTGTGTACCACCAAGGGTAAAGTTGACTTTGCTTGCACAGTTCATGATTGTTTGTGTTTCATTGGTTTGGCCTGGGTGATTCCCGGACCAGACAGGACCAGATGGTGTTGAAGCTTTGGAACATATATTTTCAGCCGATCTAATTGAGCTAACAGACGGTGACCAGAGTAGCGGTGAATTTCACTCAGACGTGTCTGGATTTTGGATTCAGCGGATTGAGTAGCCGTTCAGGATTGTGTGTTAGTATTTGGTTAACCCCAAGTAATTAATTTCAAAATGGGTCAAATGGCTCTGAGCCCTATGGGACTTAACTTCTGAGGTCATCAGTCCCATAGAACTTAGAACCACTTAAACCAAACTAAACTAAGGAAATCACACACATCCATGCCCGAGGCAAGATTCGAACCTGCGACCGTATTGGTCACGCGGTTCCAGACTGTAGCACCTAGAACCGCTCGGCCACACCGGCCGACAGTATTTGATTTTCTCCGTACCACCCATATGGGGTAGGGTTTCCCCTATTCGCCATACGGGATTATTATTTTTATTATTATTATTATTATTATTATTATTATTGTTATTGTCATTATGTCATCAGCAAATCCGATATGGTGTATCTTCCCACCACTGAAATAGATGTGTATTGTTCGATTCAGTATTTCCATCACATATATATGGATTATAATTACGTTACACTGCTGCTAGTAGACACATTTCTCACTTTTTCTTAGACAATTGCTACCTGTTATTCCATCATAGGAATTTATGTGCGCAGCATTGTTGCAATACAGACGTTTAAATTATCCGATTTCTGTAATTTCTTTTCGATACCAGATCGTTCTAATCGGATTCAGCCAGTCAGTCTTAATGTGGATATCCGGCTACGACTCTCATCACATGATGAATTTTGTAAACCACATTCTCAATCGGACTGTTGAATCTAGATCACTTATGTATGATAGAGCCTGAATTCTGAAACACTGTGGAAAATAATAATCCAATATGCTTATTACAAACACGTTATTTAAATATAAATATATGAACTAACGAGATAACAGTTTATTTAGAAGAGCAGAGCCCCATCCATCATAGCAGAGCAGTGCGAGATTGGTTTCAGGGCCAAGAGAGGATAAAGCTGTTGCCGTTTGTTCCACTATCACCGAACATCAACCAGATAGAGAATATGTGGGCAGAGGTAACAAGGTCATTGCCATGTGGAACTACAAATGCAAGCGACCTTTGGACGAATATAGAAAATGTATTGTGGGAAGTAAACCATCACGCTACACTGTCGACGACTTAATGAAATCAATACCCCTACGCCTTCGAGAAATCTTACGTAATGATCGTGGGCGGGGTGGTTACAAAAAGTATATTCGTCTACAAAACCAATGTGGACAATTATCTGATATTCGGTCAAGCTTTGCTTCGTCGCAGCTCTTTAGCGAACAAGTCCATTTACTTTCAGTGTCCTGCTTACAGTTCTTGCAATGCAAGGTAGTTGAAAAATCTCATTCACTCAACGCCAGCCGAGGAACTGACTGGTGCATGTGTTGTTCAACACACAGTAGTTGTCACCCTCACTGGAATCAATGACTGTTTGCATGCGCGCGCGCGCGTGTGTGTGTGTGTGTGTGTGTGTGTGTGTGTGTGTGTGTGTGTGTGTGTGTGTGTGTGTGTGTTTTCGTGTTCACGCAAAATCTGAATCAACACTATTAACATTAGAGAGACAACCAACAATAAATATTGCATCAAATATGACTGTAAAGTATTTTAATGCGATGGGAAGTTACAAACTGAATTTTTACCCAACCCACGTCCTGCATATTACGTTAAGTAAGATGTATTAACTCCATAGTATCGTTAGCAGAGACAGTGCGCTCTTGTTGTCGAGGCTCGCGACAAGTGCAGCGATTAGCAGTGCCCAATACCGCCGCGATTTGTTTGTGTTGGCTGAGCGTGGACACTGCAGCAGACGCTTTGCCATAAACAGATAGAAATCACCTTGGCTCTTACTGCAGTGAGCGGATATCACTGCCTGCGTCTTCTTATAGTAACCAATGCGAGACTCTACTCACAGGTGCCATGGAGCAATTGCAACGGGTATCATTGCATTAGTCATCAGAATATTAACCAGTGATGAAATGTCCACTTTATTTTAATCCCAAGAAAATAGGAACCTTTTAATAAAGGAATGTGAGGTGATATCA
The DNA here is from genome assembly GCF_023864345.2 of Schistocerca serialis cubense. NCBI lineage: Eukaryota > Metazoa > Arthropoda > Insecta > Orthoptera > Acrididae > Schistocerca > Schistocerca serialis. The sequence goes on from NC_064638.1 coordinate 216,874,192, forward strand.
AGATTTACCCAACATACAAAAATTAACTGCAGGGCTTTCATGTATGCAGTAGTAGCACACAAGAAAATATTATGTCTTGGAAGCGTATATTTCATTTCCTCTTCTCATATTAACGCCCTTGTTTTAGTATGAAGTGAGAAAATAAACACGAAAAACTAAAGTTCCTGAGAAGCATATAAGTCATTTGCTCTTCTCATATCATCGCTTTTGTTTTAGTATGAAGTAAAAAAATTAACAGTTTACGTTTGTGATGCATAATATGACACCAGATTCTTATCGTAGGCGCTATCGGAAACGCATAAAGCGGGGAGCTGTCCATTCTTTTGTCCAACAGTCTGTTTCCTTTCATCCATTACTCCCGCTAGGAGATTCTTATTTAAGGACTTGTGGGCATCAAGTTCTTCAGCAGAATAAGTCTAGTGTTATTGTGCTAATTACGGTATGGAAAAAATGCAACAAAGACTAGTTCCCCTAGAGCAGTGAGGATATTTGCACATGTCTGTATTCAGCAATGACTGCCAGCTGCCACAACACTTCACAGAATCCATGCGGAAGACAACACAACTGTGCGTGCACTTCAGACTTCATTCAGTAAGACGCCAGGTGATGGATGAAAACGTCAAATTAACGTCGTTTTCCGAGTCGTATTCAATCCAGAATGAGGTGTTATTAAGGTAGTTGAGCGTTCTAGCAATTACACTTTTATAATTCCCATATGAGTATTTCGATAGCCAAGAGAACCCGTTAGTGTGAAACCACCGGGAACTGCATTTATATCAAACTGCAAGAACTTGAGACAATACGTGGACTCTTCTCTTCGCTGGGTGCCCTATTACTGTTATTTAGGATTCTCTCCGTCCTAGTCGTAATGCAAATGGAACTTCAGAGGCACTTACCGCTATTGTTGACAAACGTCAGCAACTTGTAATCACTGCGAGGCACAACTGCGTGATGCTAATTGTTCAAGTTGTCAGTAGTTGTGTAATTTTGTCAAACGTTAATGGTGGCGCACATAATTTAGCACTGACTGCCTACTTAAGTAAAGATAGTGTTGTGGCGTCGTCGCTTCTCTTTATTTGGCCTCAGCTTGAGTAATCCGATTTAACGGTCACAGTACTCCATTCGCGGGCTGTTAATGATACAGTATGACGACAGAGCTCATCGTGGGAATATTACATTAATTCTGCAATGAATTGCCTAACAAATATTACCCTCAGCTGTACAGCTGAAATTATTCATTATCAGGTACTCTATGTTGCACTTAGTTAAGTAATCAGTCCGCTCCAATGCTGCTTCTACTGTTCGCAGATACTTGTATACTTCAAATGGCTCTGAGCTCTGTGGGACTTAAATTTTGAGGTTATCAGTCTGCTTGAACTTAGAACTGCTTAAACATAACTAACCTAAGGACATCAGACACATCCATGTCCGACACAGGATTCGAACCTGCGACCATAGCGGTCTCGCGGTTCCAGACTGTAGCGCCTAGAACCGCTCTGCCACCATGCCCGCCAGTATTTGATTTCCTCGGTACCACCCATATGGGGTAGGGTTTCCCCCTTTCAGCACCAGATAGGTGGAGGCAAAGAGGGGAGGGGTCGAAGATTCGAGGCCTGGTTACAATGCCTCCCCCATACCTGTCACTGAGCAGCTTCATTATTCACATGTATTCCATATTTGCACCCATATATTACTTTAAATTGTCGAACAAAATTGATGTAGTTGTTAAGGAAATAAAGACTTACTTTTAAACTAATACATGCCACTGAGACAGGCGTTACGAAACTTCTGTTCCACTCGTTAAATCCTGGGGTTAGGAACGCTCCTGTTAATGCAGCATGCCAGCCTAGATTACGTCCGAAAGTACTATGGCGATTGGAGCTGTATGACTTTCACCAGCACAAACCAACACTAGAACCGTCTACAATTATATTACCAGAAATCGTCTTCACAAACCAATCCAGGTAAATTAACCTACAAAATAACTGGAGGAACGTCTGGAAAAATATCAACAATAAAATTGTACCAACTAGAGCCAGGTAAAATAAATTACAGATTGCAGCCTCCAATAGCGTGCGTTCCTTGTAGAACGTAACTTATAACAGTGAAAACGGTGACGGAAAAATACATAGCAAACATTCATTCAGAAATATATTCACAGTTTAAGTTATTATGCACTGGATGCATATGAGGCCTGTAACGAATCCATTTATTTTTCAACAAATGAAAGAAATTTCGGAGCCGGAGGGGTTTTTGCCAAATTAGAACAGTTCTGATTTTAGAACCAACGTAAAAGAATATTCCAGGAATAAAAAAGTGAAAGAATAGTATTCTGTTTCTAACTAATAAAACTGTCCACCTCTTTGTAGCCTACATAAAGCAATAGATAAATAAATTCGAAACCATTCCTTACATTTGATTCTTCTTCAGCTTAAAATGTTCTTCTGTAATATAAAACATGTGCTCTTCTAAGTTTTGTTTGTTACGACGTAAAACGGAAACTGTCCCAGAAGCCACGAATAACTGTTATTCTTTGCGGACGGGTAACATTTCCAGTCTGGTTGTAAAGCTTCAGTTATCGGTATATGACTTTCTGCGGTTCTGTTGATAGTGCTGTTTTCTTCCTAGTGCAGCTCCAAATTGTGATTCTATTTTCACATAAGAAGATGTGCGCTAAAGTTTCTACAAGCCGAAATTTGTCGCAGTGTGAAGATGGTCTCAATTTGATTTTCCATAATCCTTCCGCTGTGGGTATGGTTTCGTTTACAATGTCGCACCATACAGCACTGACTCTAGTTGGTAGAATTTTATTGTTCATATTTTTCCAGACGTTCCTCCAATTTTTTTGTAGGTAAATTTACCGGATTCGGTTTGTGAAAACGATGTCTGGTAATATAATCATAGACGGTTCTAGGGTTGGTTTGTGCTGGTGGAAGTCTTATACAGATCCAATCGCCATAGTACTTTCGGACGTAATCTAGGCTGGCAAGCTACATTAACAGGAGCGTTCCTATCCACAGGATTTAAGGAGTGGAACAGAAGTTTCGTAATGCCTGTTTTAGTAGCATGTATTAGTTTAAAAGTACGTCTTTAATTCCAAGTCCTCCGTTTTGCCTCCGCAAAGTCGCTGTGTGGGAGGATACTTTTAAGATATTTTGTTTCCACACATACCAAGAGGCTACAGCTAATATTTTATGTGGAGTGGCCTGCGGTATCGGTAAGACTGCTGCTGCATGATATCTTTTGCTAAGTATGTATGTATTTATAAACTGAACTTTCTGCAGTCGGTCTAACGATCGCATGTCATGCTCCTTCAACAAGGTTCCGATGACATTTAGTGTCCGCTCCCATTTTTTTCGTGGCCATGCGCTTGGGATTTGCCCTTAACCACAATCCGAGTTGCAGGCTCTCATCAGTTACATCTAACCAGTGCGCACCTATTGAACCGAGATGCAGGTTCATTTGGCTACAAGAGTGCGTATGTTCCTCCAGCATGACAGTGCTCCTGCACATTCTAGTCGTCAGGTGACACATTATCCAAACCTAACATTTCCCAGAAGATGGATCATTAGATATTGGCACTCTTTTTGACCTTCAAGTTCCCCGTACCTTATCTCTTTGGATTTTTGCCTGCGGGGATGGTTAAAGGCGATGTCTACAAAGAAAAAGTAAACCCACGAGTCGATTTGGTCGTTCGGATGATGAATAGTGCAGTCCTCATAAAAGAACGCAAAGACGACCTCAGAAGAGCTGCACGGGGTGTTATCAAGAGAAGTCAAATGTGCATTAAAGTTGGTGGAGGAATTTTTGAAAATCAATTTTGAATGTACTCATGTGCCTTTCTTTGGGTTTGTTAGGGTTACGTACTAACAGCTGTATCTCTGTACTCAATAAACTATCACCTGCTAAAATATATACTATTCTTCCTGAAACACCCTGTGTATGGATATATGTGTGGAGTCTGTTCTTTCGGACATGTCCGAAAGAAAATGCTTCATGGCAGTCTGCAACAACCCTCGATCTAGTTGCAGGGGCTGATAGAGATTTCAGAGCTCCTTGGCTGTCTCAATAAAAGTAGATGCTACGATTTTTGTATGGCCTACTCTAATTCTCCACCGTGCACATGCTGATAGAAGATACCGTATAATACTGTGGCCATCTTCCCTAAAGAGATTCTAGGCAGTACACCAGACCCAGTACTTTCATTTGCTTTCGACCTGTCAGTAAACCACTATATTATGTCTCCTGCTCGGTTTAGTGGTTCGTTCTTCCACTGATCCCTGTTTCCAACTGTTACATGGCAAGGTTTATTGAAACAGCTGGAAGTTATTGTATAGTTAGTCGGCGTTTCCCCAGCCATCGCCATACTGATTTGGGATTCCGTATATTCTAACTATATCCAGTTATTTCCAATTTTTAGCCTTTATGTCCCTGCCGCTGCCTCTATTTTAAGCCACAGATGTAACGCGGGCATGTCTAGCATAATATCCATTCCGAGAGTGGATGTCCTGCTAATTCCCTCTGTTTGTGAAAGCAGGCCAGTCTCTGCACTTTGCCAGACTCCCTAGCAGACACATTCTGTTCGACTTTGTTCATATTATAGCCCAGTAAATTATCATTGGTCTTTTTGCAGAGGTGTATATTCAGTACGTACTGGGTTTGGACCCCAGTTTACCCTACAGCAGCTTCTAGTGCTTATAAGATTATCTTTCGCAGTGGAACATATTCGTTATGTGAGGTGTTCATAATAGTTTTCCATCCAGGGCTACCTCTAGATACATTACAATTATGAACATAATTTTTCAGTATGTGTGCTGGATGTGCTTCACCATAAATAATACTACACCAATTTTCGTGGCGTACGTCTTTAAATACTTTTTCACAATGTTCAGTGCATATAGGTTTAACAGTACTAGCAAATTTTCTAAGTTTTACTATGAATAAATCGTCTACTTATTTTTTTCCAGCGTAGTCTCTCGCATTCAGCTCATCTATGAGTTCATTCACCGCTAGGTTCTTCATCTCTAGCCATTTACTCGAAGGTCGTATTACTAGAACCCCCTCGACATCCAGGAATATACAGAGAGCGTCCAGAAAGTGTAGTGCTTTTTCCACAGTGTTACTTCACATGATTTGCTTCGCAAGTATTATGAAAATGTGGCAGTTCATAGATAAAATTACGTATTCACAACAACAAAACTATGTCGACAGAAAACATAAGTTGCATTATGAATTTGGCAGTACCGTACGGTTTTCGCTTTGACACTAAGGGTTACTAAAAGGAGCATGACGAATTTTGCTAGAGCGTTGCCTTACGATTCGCTCATTGAATTTGTATGTGCCTGTTTGTAGTTCTGCTACAAAAGAATTAAAAATCTGGCTCTCAGCGAGTCTCGAATGGCGAACAAAGGCAGCGTGCGCCTGACAGGCAAGCACGTTACCTAGGAGCTAGCGAACAGGCGCGTGTATTTGTCGTACTTATTGGCTCAGTAGCCACTATGGCAGATAAATCGCAACATAAGGGACGAGAGTAGTTGTATTTCCAGTGTGGAATCACTTTCGTTGACTCAAAAGCATTAACTGATATCCTTATGTCACATCTCAAGAGAAAATCACTCATAGTATTCAATTGAAATGACACGATAATATCAAGTGAATTTAGCAGGATAGTTCGGTGCCATCAAGGAAGTAACTCGTCGGTCACAGAGCTGCCAAACATATTCTGCGCTGTTTCCAAATTTCAGTTATTCCAGGAAGCATACCAGCTGATGTGTTCTGCCAGTGACCTCGGAAGTGACTATAGCTTCATCTCAAAGTTGCGGGTGGCAAGGGCCGCAAGATCCTCGTTATATGTCAATGAATCTTATTCGCATTTCTGTAAGTAGGTTTAGGGACAAACGTAAAATATTCGCGAAAGCGAAGACGTATGTAGACAATAATATTACTACAGTGTCCGACAAAATTAACACCATAGAACAGTTGAACGCGGAATTACGGGATGAAATTTCTGATCTTAAATCAAAAACAGATACACACACAGTAAATATTCAAACACTGACAGACAGATTCGAACAATTAGATCTAACACAGGATTGCGATGTCATCAAAGCTGATGTTAAAAAACTGAGCGAAACTACGCGTAAGTTACAAAAACAGATTAATGCGTCTGATTCTAAAACCGATGATCAGGTTAAGATACTGTCTGAAAAATGTGATGAATTGGCCAGTCGTATTGATGTCATCGAAAATACTAATGACAATAAATCAGACGATACTGCACCGGTTTCATTTAACCAAACACCTGAATTTCAAAATTTACAGCAGACAATTAATGAGATCGATTCATCTAACAATACGTTACGTAGGAAGTTGTCAAATTTACAACAAGAAGTAACAGAGATCAAAAACATTTCAGTTAATAACATACCGCAACAGACGCCACTTTATGAACATGTGTCAGACTCACGCAGCGCGTATAATTTGGGTAATCTACAGAGAGTACGGGACTTAGATTCCGATCAACCACAGTTGAATAGATTCTCTTACGATCCTGAACCTGTTCCATCACACAGAGATGATAATTTCGACTACAAACATTTTCTGTCAGTGAGAAAGTTTAAGGTTTTCAAAAACGATAGAACGCAGATTCACCCACTGGATTGGATTCAACAGTTTAGCTTTGCTCTTCCGCCGACTTGGCCTGTAACACATAAACTTGAATTTATTTGCAGTTTTTTGGAAGGCGAACCGGCAACTCGTATGAGACCAATCGCGAGACAGTGTTACTCGGTAGAGGAATTTCAGAATGCTTTTCTGTCAGCGTACTGGTCGAAGACGACACAGCGCGGAATTAAAGATCAACTAATTAGTTTGCCAAACTATGAAAACTCAAATTTTCCCAGTGTAACGCAATTTTTTGAGCACATGGTACAACAAAACCAATACCTGAGTGAACCGTACAGTGAATCCGCACTTATACAATTATGCATTTCCAAATTACCACGGTCATTACGAGTGTCACTTCTAACGGGTCAGCAAAAAGAAAACATTTCAGCATTCAGAGATCTTTTACAGCTCTTGGAAGTACAGCAATCTGATTATTCTTTTGTAAACAAAAACTTTTTAAGTAACAACCAAGGTCAACAACCGTACTGCAATTATGATCAGGGACGTAATTCCAATCGGAAAGATAACAGACGTTTTAGGAACGACAACTACCAAAACTTTAATAACAGACAGAATTCAGATTATCAATATCGTCAAAATTTTCAGCAACAGGAAACACATTTTGGTAACAATAGACGTTTTCCACCACAACAGTATGAAAGTCAGCCGGTTGGAATACATAACCAACAATGTAATGCACAAGGTCAACCAGGCTTTAATGTTCCGCCACGTGCGCATATAGCCCAAGATCCAACAAATAGTAACGCGCGGCAACAAGGAAACAATTACGCACAGAGAAGACAGTATTTCAATGCCTATCGTAATGCACCGTATAGGAATGACTATCACGACAGACGTAAAAACGATGAGCAGAATTATCAGCGTACATATAATAACAGTCGGTCTCACCAGCAACAAAATAATCAACAAGGACCTATTCTCATGAATGAACCCGACAGTAGGTACCATCCAGAACGTAATACGTCTGGAAGAAGTAATAGGACAGTTCAAATAGTCGAAATGCCACAACATCCTCCTAATAATAATAACGCGTCAGATAGAATCTGACTAGATACTGCACAGATCGCATCTTCCAATAATACAAGCACTACTTTAGACACGCAAAATGTTGTTCACGAAAATGTAATTACTTTTGACGACATCAGAGACACTCTTTTACAGGAAAGACCAGTTATTCAGAAAACCATTTCACATCCTGTTATCGAGATTAAAATTGGTTCATCGAAATTCTCAGCAGTAATTGATTCCGGATCACCAATATCAGTAATAAATGAGGAGACTTTCAACGAGTGCAACAAAGAGAATACCTATCCGACGTTACCTTTAGGCAAAACAAAAATGACAGGAGCTGTACCGAGTAAAGGAATAGACGTTAAATTACAGACGCATTTATCATTTTGTATCGCAGGTCACACGTTTCACTCTAATTTTTGGATTGTTCCTTTATTGACAACAGACGTTATTTTAGGCACGATTTTTCTGGTACAACATGACGCAGTTATCGATTTTCAGAATTCTTATTTAATGTTAAAGGATGAAAATGTACAACTTGCTTTAGAATTTCAGCACTCATTATCTGCGGAAGAACAAACAATCAACCGCACAGAGGTCATTTCCGCAACACGTGACATAGACTGTAATCCCACATTGTTAACGGATACGTACGTACACAACTATAATACTCCAGACGAAATGGACTACGACGTAATACAAATGATTTCCGATAAAGTTAGACAAAGCAGTGTAACTACAGACGACGAACGAACGCAATTACACAAAATTCTTTTACAGCAAGCTCCAGTTTTTGACAACATTCCTGGTACTATGTCCGGCTTTATGTATGAATTTCAAGTCAAACCGCACGACACATTTAAAGCAAAGCATTATCCTACTCCATACATTCACAGAGAACAGGTTAAAAAAGAATTGCAGGATATGCTTGATCAAGGAATTATTGAACCAGCAGTTAGTCCGTACATAAACCCGCTACATATTGTTAAGAAAAAAGATGGCTCACTTCGCCTTGTACTTGATTCACGTCACATTAATGACATTATTATTAACGAAACAGATCGACCACAGACACTAGAGGAACTTTTACAGAAATTTCATGGTACAGCTATTTATTCTACACTAGATTTGAAATCGGGATTTTGGCAAATTCAACTTCATCCGAACTGCAGAAAATATACAGATTTTCTCTGTTTCGGTGACTGTTATCAATTTTGCAAACTACCGTTCGGCTTAACTATTTCTTCTGCAGCTTTTATTCGCCGTTTGAACACTATACTTCCGACAGAACTTAAAGACAGAATTACGACGTATGTAGACGACATTCTTATCGCAGAAGCTAACTGGTCCGAACACAATCTGATTCTTGAACAACTGTTACAAACTTTTCATGCACAAGGACTTACAGTTAATCTTAGTAAATCGCACTTTGGCAAAACTTCCATAAAATTTCTTGGACACGTAATTTCAGCAGAAGGCATTGCACCTGATCCGGAAAAACTTCAAGCTCTACGTGACATTACCGTTCCTACGACGAAGAAGCAATTACGCAGTTTTTTGGGCTTAATTAACTTTTTTCGTAAATTTATTCACCATTCTGCTTTAGACACGCCTAGACTATGCCAATTAACAGGTAAAAACAGTATTTGGTCTTGGGATAAGCAAGCACACTCTGAATTCATGAACCTGAAACATGCTTTGTTGAATGCACCACTATTATCGCACCCAGATCTTACTAGAAATTTTTCCATTGCCACCGACAGTTCCAACACCGCCTTAGGCGTACATATTTTCCAGGAAATTGAAGAAGATGGTTCAACAGTTATTAAAAACATCGCATTTGCAAGAGCGGTATTGGAACTTCAAGTTGTGTCACTTGGTGTTGTACTTCTGTGGAAAGATATGGACTTTCAGAACAGCTGTGTGCAATCTAAAGTGCTACAACCATGATGCAATCCTTCCCTTTCCTATCCTGATTCTTGTCACATAAAGAAAAAAATTTTTTGGTAACATCATTTATGTTCATAGGTTATACATTTTTCGATTCGCTGAACTCCAATGCGAGTACACTTATGTCACTTGTCATCATGATATTTTTTCTTACCAGTCTGTTTATTTGTTCTGAATATGCTAAAGAATTTTTTCAGTGCCTGTGCACTTTGTTATCTGTCAAATAATTTGTATATGCATTACCGGCTCAAATGACTTTACCGATAGTAATTGTGATACGCAGCGTAATGATGACAATCCTGCGTTCACTAACAATCAGTGCATTCCAACCACTAATGATGACTTTTACCCTCATAATGAACAAACGAACTCAATTGTCTCGTCTGTTAATTTAACGACAATTGATGGCGTGGAGCGGTCTATAGTAATGAGCGCTGCCGAGCCTAACACACCCGATTTAGAAAATCCAAGTAATGTACAGACAAATTTGTCTAATGAAAATGAACAGGATACACAAAGTACGACGGATTTATTTAATTCCGAAATAGTGAGTGACAGTGTAGGTCCGACTGATAATCCTTTCTGTAAGTTACGGAATGACCAAATGGTCACACAGAACGTGACAATTGCATGTACTCCATCACAGAGCACTGAGAATGCAACTGCTACTTTTGATGTGAATCAATTTATGGCAATAATGCTACAGTTTAAGAACGACCTTACTGCAAATTCCAAACAACAGAGTGTAGATAACAAACAATTTAAAGAGAATTTCAAACAACTTAGTGAACAGCTCAGACAACAAAATGAAAAATTAGACGACAATTCCAGACAGCTTAGTGAACAAATTAGAGACGTTGCCGCGCAGTGCCATGACACTAAGGAACAGTTGCGCGTAGAAATTGAGGCTTGTTCTCAAAAAAATAGCGAAGAAATTAAGTCTGTTGCGCAAGAATTAAGGGAAATGCAAACAGCCGCAACAGAAACACTCAGAGACGAAATTAGCGGAGTCGCTAAACAATGCTCTGAAAAAGCTACACAATTACGGGACGAGTTTAAAGCAATGACGGTAGAACTTTCGCGCTCAGTGGACGCAAAGATGGACGCGAAATTCGAACAGCAGAACACTCAGATAAACGAGCGCTTTAATCAGCACATACAAAACAGTGATACGCGTTTCCGCAGATTTATTCAGGATCAAAACAAAGTAAAACGACAAGTCATGGAAACAATCACTGCACAAAGACAAGAGGACAAACGTAAAATATTCGCGAAAGCGAAGACGTATGTAGACAATAATATTACTACAGTGTCCGACAAAATTAATACCATAGAACAATTGAACGCGGAATTACGAGATGAAATTTCTGATCTTAAATCAAAAACAGATACACACATAGTAAATATTCAAACAGTGACAGACAGATTCGAACAATTAGAACTAACACAGGATTGCGATGTCATCAAAGCTGATGTTAAAAAACTGAGCGAAACTACGCGTAAGTTGCAAAAACAGATTAATGCGTCCGATTCTAAAACCGATGATCAGGCAAAAATACTGACAGAAAAATATGATGAATTGGCCAGTCGTATTGATGCTATCGAAAGTGCTAATGACAATAAATCAGACGATACTGCACCGGTTTCATTTAACCAAACACCTGAATTTCAAAATTTACAGCAGACAATTAATGAGATCGATTCATCTAACAATACGTTACGTAGGAAGTTGTCAAATTTACAACAAGAAGTAACAGAGATCAAAAACATTTCAGTTAATAACATACCGCAACAGACGCCACTTTATGAACATGTGTCAGACTCACGCAGCGCGTATAATTTGGGTAATCTACAGAGAGTACGGGACTTAGATTCCGATCAACCACAGTTCAATAGATTCTCTTACGATCCTGAACCTGTTCCATCACACAGAGATGATAATTTCGATTACAAACATTTTATGTCAGTGAGAAAGTTTAAAGTTTTTAAAAACGATAGAACGCAGATTCACCCACTGGATTGGATTCAACAGTTTAGCTTTGCTCTTCCACCGACTTGGCCTGTAACACATAAACTTGAATTTATTTGCAGTTTTTTGGAAGGCAAACCGGCAACTCATATGAGACCGATCGCGAGGCAATGCTATTCAGTAGAAGAGTTTCAGAATGCTTTTCTATCTGCGTATTGGTCGAAGACGACACAGCGCGGAATTAAAGACCAACTAATTAGTTTGCCGAATTACGAGAACTCAAATTTTCCCAGTGTGACGCAATTTTTTGAGCACATGGTACAACAAAACCAGTACCTGAGTGAACCTTACAGTGAATCCGCACTTATACAATTATGCATTTCCAAATTACCACGGTCATTACGAGTGTCACTTCTAACGGGTCAGCAAAAAGAAAACATTTCAGCATTCAGAGATCTTTTACAGCTCTTGGAAGTACAGCAATCTGATTATTCTTTTGTAAACAAAAACTTTTTGAGTAACAACCAAGGTCAACAACCGTACTGCAATTATGATCAGGGACGTAATTCCAATCGGAAAGATAACAGACGTTTTAGGAACGACAACTACCAAAACTTTAATAACAGACAGAATTCAGATTATCAATATCGTCAAAATTTTCAGCAACAGGAAACACATTTTGGTAACAATAGACGTTTTCCACCACAACAGTATGAAAGTCAGCCGGTTGGAATACATAACCAACAATGTAATGCACAAGGTCAACCAGGCTTTAATGTTCCGCCACGTGCGCATATAGCCCAAGATCCAACAAATAGTAACGCACGGCAACAAGGAAACAATTACGTACAGAGAAGACAGTATTTCAATTCCTATCGCAATACACCGTATAGGAATGACTATCACGACAGACGTAAAAACGATGAGCAGAATTATCAGCGTACATATAATAACAGTCGGTCTCACCAGCAACAAAATAATCAACAAGGACCTATTCTCATGAATGAACCCGACAGTAGGTACCATCCAGAACGTAATACGTCTGGAAGAAGTAATAGGACAGTTCAAATAGTCGAAATGCCACAACATCCTCCTAATAATAATAACGCGTCAGATAGAATCTGACTAGATACTGCACAGATCGCATCTTCCAATAATACAAGCACTACTTTAGACACGCAAAATGTTGTTCATGAAAATGTAATTACTTTTGACGACATCAGAGACACTCTTTTACAGGAAAGACCAGTTATTCAGAAAACCATTTCACATCCTGTTATCGAAATTAAAATTGGTTCATCGAAATTCTCAGCAGTAATTGATTCCGGATCACCAATATCAGTAATAAATGAGGAGACTTTCAATGAGTGCAACAAAGAGAATACCTACCCGACATTACCTTTAGGCAAAACAAAAGTGAAAGGAGCAGTACCGAGTAAAGGAGTAGACGTTAAATTACAGACGCATTTATCATTTTGTAACGCAGGTCACACGTTTCACTCTAATTTTTGGATTGTTCCTTTATTGACAACAGACGTTATTTTAGGCACGAATTTTCTGGTACAACACGACGCAGTTATCGATTTTCAGAATTCTTATTTAATGTTAAAGGATGAAAATGTACAACTTGCTTTAGAATTTCAGCACTCATTATCTGCGGAAGAACAAACAATCAACCGCACAGAGGTCATTTCCGCAACACGTGACATAGACTGTAATCCCACATTGTTAACGGATACGTACGTACACAACTATAGTACTCCAGACGAAGCTGACTACGACGTAATACAATTGATTTCTGATAAGGTTAAAGAGAGCAGTGCAACTACAGACGACGAACGAACGCAATTACACAAAATTCTTTTACAGCAAGCTCCAGTTTTTGACAACATTCCTGGTACTATGTCCGGCTTTATGTATGAATTTCAAGTCAAACCGCACGACACATTTAAAGCAAAGCATTATCCTATTCCATACATTCACAGAGAACAGGTTAAAAAAGAATTGCAGGATATGCTTGATCAAGGACTTATTGAACCAGCAGTTAGTCCGTACATAAACCCGCTACATATTGTTAAGAAAAAAGATGGCTCACTTCGCCTTGTACTTGATTCACGTCTCATTAATGACATTATTATTAACGAAACAGATCGACCACAGACACTAGAGGAACTTTTACAGAAATTTCATGGTACAGCTATTTATTCTACACTAGATTTGAAATCGGGATTTTGGCAAATTCAACTTCATCCGAACTGCAGAAAATATACAGCTTTTCTCTGTTTCGGCGACTGTTATCAATTTTGCAAACTACCGTTCGGCTTAACTATTTCTTCTGCAGCTTTTATTCGCCGTTTGAACACTATACTTCCGACAGAACTTAAAGACAGAATTACGACGTATGTAGACGACATTCTTATCGCAGAAGCTAACTGGTCCGAACACAATCTGATTCTTGAACAACTGTTACAAACTTTTCATGCACAAGGACTTACAGTTAATCTTAGTAAATCGCACTTTGGCAAAACTTCCATAAAATTTCTTGGACACGTAATTTCAGCAGAAGGCATTGCACCTGATCCGGAAAAACTTCAAGCTCTACGTGACATTACCGTTCCTACGACGAAGAAGCAATTACGCAGTTTTTTGGGCTTAATTAACTTTTTTCGTAAATTTATTCACCATTCTGCTTTAGACACGCCTAGACTATGCCAATTAACAGGTAAAAACAGTATTTGGTCTTGGGATAAGCAAGCACACTCTGAATTCATGAACCTGAAACATGCTTTGTTGAATGCACCACTATTATCGCACCCAGATCTTACTAGAAATTTTTCCATTGCCACCGACAGTTCCAACACCGCCTTAGGCGTACATATTTTCCAGGAAATTGAAGAAGATGGTTCAACAGTTATTAAAAACATCGCATTTGCAAGAGCGGTATTGGAACTGTCAGTGGCAATGGAAAAATTTCTGGTAAGATCTGGGTGAGATAAAAGTGGGGCATTCAACAAAGCATGTTTCAGGTTCATGAATTCAGAATGTGCTTGCTTATCCCAAGACCAAATTGTGTTTTTACCTGTTAATTGGCATAACCTGGGTGTGTCTAAAGCAGAATGATGAATAAATTTACGAAAAAAGTTAATTAAGCCCAAAAAACTGCGTAATTGCTTCTTCGTAATAGGAACGGTAATGTCACGTAGAGCTTGAAGTTTTTCCGGATCAGGTGCAATGCCTTCTGCTGAAATTACGTGTCCAAGAAATTTTATGGAAGTTTTGCCAAAGTGCGATTTACTAAGATTAACTGTAAGTCCTTGTGCATGAAAAGTTTATAACAGTTGTTCAAGAATCAGATTGTGTTCGGACCAGTTAGCTTCTGCGATAAGAATGTCGTCTACATACGTCGTAATTCTGTCTTTAAGTTCTGTCGGAAGTATAGTGTTCAAACCGCGAATAAAAGCTGCAGAAGAAATAGTTAAGCCGAACGGTAGTTTGCAAAATTGATAACAGTCGCCGAAACAGAGAAAAGCTGTATATTTTCTGCAGTTCGGATGAAGTTGAATTTGCCAAAATCCCGATTTCAAATCTAGTGTAGAATAAATAGCTGTACCATGAAATTTCTGTAAAAGTTCCTCTAGTGTCTGTGGTCGATCTGTTTCGTTAATAATAATGTCATTAATGTGACGTGAATCAAGTACAAGGCGAAGTGAGCCATCTTTTTTCTTAACAATATGTAGCGGGTTTATGTACGGACTAACTGCTGGTTCAATAATTCCTTGATCAAGCATATCCTGCAATTCTTTTTTAACCTGTTCTCTGTGAATGTATGGAATAGGATAATGCTTTGCTTTAAATGTGTCGTGCGGTTTGACTTGAAATTCATACATAAAACCGGACATAGTACCAGGAATGTTGTCAAAAACTGGAGCTTGCTGTAAAAGAATTTTGTGTAATTGCGTTCGTTCGTCGTCTGTAGTTGCACTGCTCTCTTTAAGCTTATCAGAAATCGATTGTATTACGTCGTAGTCAGCTTCGTCTGGAGTACTATAGTTGTGTACGTACGTATCCGTTAACAATGTGGGATTACAGTCTACGTCACGTGTTGCGGAAATGACCTCTGTGCGGTTGATTGTTTGTTCTTCCGCAGATAATGAGTGCTGAAACTCTAAAGCAAGTTGTACATTTTCATCCTTTAACATTAAATAAGAATTCTGAAAATCGATAACTGCGTCGTGTTGTACCAGAAAATTCGTGCCTAAAATAACGTCTGTTGTCAATAAAGGAACAATCCAAAAATTAGAGTGAATCGTGTGACCTGCGATACAAAATGATAAATGCGTCTGTAATTTAACGTCTACTCCTTTACTCGGTACTGCTCCTTTCACTTTTGTTTTGCCTAAAGGTAATGTCGGATAGGTATTCTCTTTGTTGCACTCGTTGAAAGTCTCCTCATTTATTACTGATATTGGTGATCCGGAATCAATTACTGCTGAGAATTTCGATGAACCAATTTTAATTTCGATAACAGGATGTGAAATTGTTTTCTGAATAACTGGTCTTTCCTGTAAAAGAGTGTCTCTGATGTCGTCAAAAGTAATTACATTTTCGTGAACAACATTTTGCGTGTCTAAAGTAGTGCTTGTATTATTGGAAGATGCGATCTGTGCAGTATCTAGTCAGATTCTATCTGACGCGTTATTATTATTAGGAGGATGTTGTGGCATTTCGACTATTTGAACTGTCCTATTACTTCTTCCAGACGTATTACGTTCTGGATGGTACCTACTGTCGGGTTCATTCATGAGAATAGGTCCTTGTTGATTATTTTGTTGCTGGTGAGACCGACTGTTATTATATGTACGCTGATAATTCTGCTCATCGTTTTTACGTCTGTCGTGATAGTCATTCCTATACGGTGCATTACGATAGGCATTGAAATACTGTCTTCTCTGTGCGTAATTGTTTCCTTGTTGCCGCGCGTTACTATTTGTTGGATCTTGGGCTATATGCGCACATGGCGGAACATTAAAGCCTGGTTGACCTTGTGCATTACATTGTTGGTTATGTATTCCAACCGGCTGACTTTCATACTGTTGTGGTGGAAAACGTCTATTGTTACCAAAATGTGTTTCCTGTTGCTGAAAATTTTGACGATATTGATAATCTGAATTCTGTCTGTTATTAAAGTTTTGGTAGTTGTCGTTCCTAAAACGTCTGTTATCTTTCCGATTGGAATTACGTCCCTGATCATAATTGCAGTACGGTTGTTGACCTTGGTTGTTACTTAAAAAGTTTTTGTTTACAAAAGAATAATCAGATTGCTGTACTTCCAAGAGCTGTAAAAGATCTCTGAATGCTGAAATGTTTTCTTTTTGCTGACCCGTTAGAAGTGACACTCGTAATGACCGTGGTAATTTGGAAATGCATAATTGTATAAGTGCGGATTCACTGTACGGTTCACTCAGGTATTGGTTTTGTTGTACCATGTGCTCAAAAAATTGCGTTACACTGGGAAAATTTGAGTTTTCATAGTTCGGCAAACTAATTAGTTGGTCTTTAATTCCGCGCTGTGTTGTCTTCGGCCAATACGCAGATAGAAAAGCATTCTGAAACTCTTCTACTGAATAGCATTGCCTCGCGATCGGTCTCATACGAGTTGCCGGTTCGCCTTCCAAAAAACTGCAAATAAATTCAAGTTTATGCGTTACAGGCCAAGTCGGTGGAAGAGCAAAGCTAAACTGTTGAATCCAATCCAGTGGGTGAATCTGCGTTCTATCGTTTTTAATTATTTTGAACTTTCTTACTGACAGAAAATGTTTGTAGTCGAAATTATCATCTCTGTGTGATGGAACAGGTTCAGGATCGTAAGAGAATCTATTCAACTGTGGTTGATCGGAATCTAAGTCCCGTACTCTCTGTAGATTACCCAAATCATACGCACTGCGTGAGTCTGACTCATGTTCATAAAGTGGCGTCTGTTGTGGCATGTTATTAACTGAAATGTTTTTCATCTCTGTTACTTCTTGTTGTAAATTTGATAACTTCCTATGTAACGTGTTGTTAGATGAATCGATCTCATTAATTGTCTGCCGTAAATTTTGAAATTCAGGTGTTTGGTTAAATGAAACCGGTGCAGTATCGTCTGATTTATTGTCATTAGCACCTTCGATAGCATCAATACGACTGGCCAATTCATCATATTTTTCTGTCAGTATTTTTGCCTGATCATCGGTTTTAGAATCGGACGCATTAATCTGTTTTTGCAACTTACGCGTAGTTTCGCTCAGTTTTTTAACATCAGCTTTGATAACATCACAATCCTGTGTTAGATCTAATTGTTCGAATCTGTCTGTCACTGTTTGAATATTTACTGTGTGTGTATCTGTTTTTGATTTAAGATCAGAAATTTCATCTCGTATTTCCGCGTTCAATTGTTCTATGGTATTAATTTTGTCGGACACTGTAGTAATATTATTGTCTACATACGTCTTCGCTTTCGCGAATATTTTACGTTTGTCCTCTTGTCTTTGTGCAGTGATTGTTTCCATGACTTGTCGTTTTACTTTGTTTTGATCTTGAATAAATCTGCGGAAACGCGTATCACTGTTTTGTATGTGCTGATTAAAGCGCTCGTTTATCTGAGTGTTATGCTGTTCGAATTTCGCGTCCATCTTTGCGTCCACTGAGCGCGAAAGTTCTACCGTCATTGCTTTAAACTTGTCCCGTAATTGTGTAGCTTTTTCAGAGCATTGTTTAGCGACTCCGCTAATTTCGTCTCTGAGTGTATCTGTTGCGGCTGTTTGCATTTCTCTTAATTCCTGCGCAACAGACTTAATTTCTTCGCAATTTTTTTTTGAACAAGCCTCAATTTCCACGCGCAACTGTTCCTTAGTGTCATGGCACTGCGCGGCAACGGCTCTAATTTGTTCACTAAGCTGTCTGGAATTGTCGTCTAATTTTTCATTTAAGTGTTGTTTGAGATTTTCATTATCTTGTTTGTTCTGTTCCCTAAGTTGTTTAAAATCTTCACTCTGTTGTCTGACCTGTTCACTAAGTTGTTTGAGATTTTCGTCATTATTGTCAAGTTTTTCATTTAAGTGTTTGGCCTGTTCACTCTGTTGTTTGGAATTGTTATCAAATCTTTCATTAAACTGCTTAGTCATTTGTAGCAACAATGCCATAATTGGATTCGACTCAAAGTCAGCATTTCTATTCTCAGTGCTGTTTAATGGTGGATCTGGAATTGTTTCGCTTTCTGTAACCATTTGGTTATTTTGAGATTTACAAAAAGATTTGTCAGTCGAATGTACATTGTCGGTCATTATTTCGGAATTAAATGGATCCGTCATACTCTCACTACACTGCCCATTTTCATTCGAAAAATTTGTCTGTACATTACTTGGATTTTCTAAATCGGGTGTGTTAAGCTCGGCAGCGCTCATTACTATAGACTGCTCCGCGTCATCAATTGTCGTCAAGTTAACAGACGAGACAATTGAGTACGTTTGTTCATCATTAAGGTGAAAGTCATCATTAGTGGTTGGAATGCACTGATTGTTAGTGGACGCAGGATTGTCTTGATTACACTGCGTGTCACTAGTATTATTGGTGAGGTTATTTAATTCGCTTATTTCGTTCATAATACCTCGCGATACACTATTCACAGTCTTTCGCGGCATTTTAACAACAGTCACAATTATTCACAAAACAATAAGCACAAATGCAAAAGCAACACACAAATACAATAGAGCAACGAATTGCCGTTGACCTGTAGAAAGAAAGTCACAAGATTAATAAAACCGTTGCGCTAAATCCTAATTATATCTAAGCAAATAAGAGCAGATATCTGACTGTTGCTCAAAAGACTCTCAACGAAATTCGATCCTGGACTGGGTGTCGCCAAGTGTAACCTCCCCACAGTAATTTTATAAGAATGACAATATTATTTAAGAATACTAATGGACATTGCGCTATGCGTAACCTGCCCACAATGAAATGTACTGACAATGGGAACAAAAATGTGAAATTCGCAATCTGACTCAAATATAAATTCTTCACCAAAAAATTAAAGTCCATTCAGTGACAAGAAAATTCAATTAAACCGAAATATCGGTCTTTGGCCCTGTGTAAAACAATCAGAATTAAAGTCTTACCTCAGAATAACTGGATACGTCCAAAAGTACTACGGCGATTGGATCTGTATAAGACTTCCACCAGCACAAACCAAAACTAGAACTCTCTATGATTATAATTATCAGACATCGTTTTCACAAACCAAATCCAGTAAATTAACCTACCAAAAAACTGGAGGAACGTCTGGAAAAATACCAACAGTAAAATTCTACCAACTAGAGTCAGAGCCGTATGGTGCGACATTGTAAACGAAACCATACCCACAGCGGAAGGATTATGGAAAATCAAATTGAGACCATCTTCACACTACGACAAATTTCGGCTTGTAGAAACTGTAGCGCACATCTTCTTATTTGAAAATAGAATCATAATTTGGAGCTGCACTAGGAAGAAAACAGCACTATCAACAGAACCGCAGAAAGTCGTATACCGATAACTGAAGCTTTACAACCAGACTGGAAATGTTACCCGACCGCAAAGAATAACAGTTATTCGTGGCTTCTGGGACAGTTTCTGTTATACGTCGTAACAAACAAATCTTAGAACTTAGAAGAGTACATGTTTAATGTTACAGAAGAACATTTTAAGCTGAAGAAGAAGCAAACATAAGGAATGGTTTCAAATTTTTTTATCTATTGCTTTATGTGGGCTACAAAGAGGTGGACAGTTTTATTGGTTAGAAACAGAATACTATTCTTTCACTTTTTTTATTCCTGGAATATTCTTAAGCAGAATACTATTCTTTCACTTTTTTTATCCCTGGAATATTCTTTTATGTTGATACTAAAAATGGCTCTGAACACTATGGGACTCAACATCTATGGTCATCAGTCCCCTAGAACTTAGAACTACTTGAACCTAACTAACCTAAGGACATCACACAACACCCAGTCATCACGAGGCAGAGAAAATCCCTGACCCCACCGGGAATCGAACCCGGGAACCCGGGCGTGGGAAGGGAGAATGCTACCGCACGACCACGAGCTGCGGACATTCTAAATTCAGAACTGTACTAATTTGGCAAAACCCCTCCGGCTCCGAAATTTCTTTCATTTGTTGAAAAATAAATGGCTTCGTTACAGGCCTCATATGCATCCAGTGCATTATAACTTAAACTGTGAATATATTTCTGAATGAATGTTTGCTATGTATTTTTCCGTCACCCTTTTCACTGTTATAAGTTATGTTCTACAAGGAACGCACGCCATTGGAGGCTGCAGTCTGTAATTTATTTTACCTTAATAACAACATCAGTTTTTATCAGTAAATACTTCCGGGCTACGTTGCCGTGATCGATCTGTAGAAATTCTTCTCCCTGACGTTTCGTTTTCAACTACGGAGAACATCTTCCAAGGTGAGTCGACGACTGGCTGCTAGGAGTTTTTTTTTTTTTTACTTTATTGTTATTTTGACACCTGAACAAGCAGGTAGGCTGGCAGCAGCACAATACGCCGCTCTTCAGCCGAAGAGAGTACAAGGAAATAAACAGAGAAGAGACATCACTTAGAAAAACGGCGGGAAAAAACAGTAGACACATGAACATAAAAACACAAGAAGCTGTTCACACTCGATGACAATCCACACTACGAACTGTTGACACGCCGCACAAACACTGAAGAAGATGATGGCACTGGTGAACAATGGAGTGTGACGGCGAAACTGAACACTAAACATGACGGCACACACGATACACTGATGGCGGTGATCTCCGGCGCGCGAATGTCCACTGAGCGTGTGCGAGTCCGGGGACCTGCCAAGAGGGGAACAGGGGTGAGGTGGGGGAGAGGGGAGGAAAAAAGGATGCCAATGGCTTAGGAGACGGGGGCAGGAGGAGAGGGACAGGGGAGGGGAGGCACGGGGGAGGAGGGGGGAGAAAAGAAGGAGGGAGGGAAAAGGGAGAGAAGGGAGGGAGGGTGCCCAGAGGAGTAAGTACAGGAAGTGGGCGGGAGGATCAAAGTTGGTAGGAGGGGTAGATGGAGGGGAGGAGGGCATCATCAGGGAGAGGGAGCTGGCGGAAGCCACCTTGGGAGAGGGTAAGGAGGGCGGAGAGATGGAGACCGGGTGGGACGTGCGAATTCAGGTGCGGCAGCGGGCGGGGGTGGGAGAGGATTCTGGAGACGAGCGGGTGAGGAGGATCGAGTTTGCGGGAGGTGTACAGGATCCATATCCTTTCAAGGAAAAGGAGGAGGTGGGGCTGCTAGGAGTTGGGGCTGCCGCTTATATGGAGATCGTAGAGGGGGCCACCACACGTCACGTGGCGTCGATGTGTGGCTATCTCTGGCTATCGTCTGTTCTCTCGATTGCAGGCAATCGATTGTCACGTGATTGATGCAACGTCGAACGCCATATATTGTTCAATTTTAATCCTTCTTCTTTACGATTAAAATTGTATTAATGTTTGTGGATTTCAATTGCCTCTCTATACATACATGTATAATAGTGCGACGTCCTCGCTAGCACGCTTGTCTCACCAAATTTTATTTTGTGATCTCCATCCTTAAAAACATGTTCCGCTACTGCCGATTTGTCGATATGTCCCAAGCGACAGTTTCTTTTGTGCTCTGTCAACCGTGTATTGATGCTTCTTTTTGTAGTTCCTACGTAAACCCTGCCACAACTACACAGAATTTTATATACCCCTGGGGTGGCTAGGGGGTGACGAGCATCTTTTGTTGATCTTAGGCATTCACTAATTTTCTTAGTAGGTCTGAAATAGTCTCCACCTGAAACTTGGCTAGTACTTTTCCAATGCGATCAGTGATGTTATGGATGAACGGGAGAAATACTTTTCCTGCTGATGGTTCTTGCTGTCTCCTATTTTTAGGCATTTTTCTACTTGGGTGAAGTGCTCGGTTAATCTCGTTTTTCGTATAACCATTTTTCGCAAAAGCCATTCGTAAATGATTTAGTTCTTCTTGTAAGTAGCCTGGTCCACAAATATTATTGGCCCTATCCACTATTGTTTTTATGACCCCCTCGTTTGCCTAGGGTGGTGGTTTGAGTTCTTATGGAGGTAGCGATCAGTATGTGTACCTTTCCTGTAGACCTTATGGCCTAAGGTCCCATCCGCCCGTTTGATTACTGATACATCCAAAAAGTTAAGTTGTCCGATCTTCTCTTTTTCCATAGTAAATTTGATCTTTGGGTTGGTGCTATTTAAGTGCACCAGGAAATCATTCAAGTCTTCTTCCTCATATTACAAAGGTATCATCAACATACCGATACCACTTCGAGGGGCTTTTTTTGGCCGACTGCAGTGCTTGATATTCAAAATATTCCATGAATAAATTCGCAATTGCGGGGTTTAGGGGGCTTCCCATGGCTACCCCATCAATCTGTTCATGAAATTCACCATTGTACTGAAAATAAGTTGAGGATAGACAGTGTTGGAACAAGGCCACTATATCAGTAGGGAACATATCGGCTATATGAGAGAGAGAGCTTCATCAACTGGAACCATACTGAAGAAAGACACTATATCAAAGCTGACAAGGATGTCATTAGGACCGACAGTAATTTCCCTCAATTTCTCAATGAAGTGTAGAGATTGATGGGGTAGCCATGGGAAGCCCCCTAAGCCCCGCAATTGCGAATTTATTCATGGAATATTTTGAACATCAAGCCACCCCTGAACTTACAGTCCCAGTTCGTCCCGTCGATCCTCCTGTCCATCCTAACAATTCCCTCCGTCGACCCCCCACGGCTGAGGACATCATCCGGTTCATTACCGTTGTACTCCAAAACATTCACCCTTTTCAGCGCCCGCACACCTCCCAACAAATATCCCTTGCTGCTCGCTCTGTTTTCCACCTGAACACTTTCGCCACTTACTCCCACAACCAAGCCCACTTCACCTTCACCCGCCTCGACACCCTAGTTTAAGTCTCTTCCCTTCCCGCTCTTCCCCCCCTCCTTCCCGTCATGGCGCGGCACGAGTCTCGCATCCTCTTCCAGAACATTCGCTCCTTCCGCTCCAACAAATACCTCCTCATGCACACCCTCTCCCACCACCAGGTCGACACCTTCCTCTTGAACGAAACCTTTCTCCAGCCCCACCATTCTATCCGCACCTCCCCCTATATCCTCCACCACACTGATGCTCCTGGTCCTCGTGCGCAGGGGGGAGTCACGATTGGCCACCTTAAGCATATCCCCGTCCGGCCACAACCTCTCCTCAATGACCCCACTGAACACCTTATCCTTAGCGTCTTCTTCCCCTCCCTCACCATTACCTGTGCCACCATCTATGTCCGCTCCACTGCTCCTCTTCCTTATGACTTCATCTCACACATTGACCACACCTTCTCCACCTATGTGATTGCCGCCGACCTCAACATCCATAGCCGCACTCCTGCTGCCCTTCGGCGGTGGCATCAGTTCCTCTCCACAATCCAGGGTGACCTTGTTCCCATTCCCCAGCACACCCGACCCGAAAGTAACACCACCCCCGATGTTGTCATTGCCTCCGCCAACCTCCTTGGGCGTATCACTGTCGCCGTCCTTGACCCCACAGGTAGCGATCACCTCCCTGTCCTTCTCACCATAACGTCTGCAAACCGCCCCCCTCCGGCTCCGCAACCTGCACCCCCTCCCAAGGTCGTCCATGACTATCGCCGTGCCAACTGGGATGCCTACCGAGACTCCATCTCCGCCCAGGTCGAAAGCCACCCTCTTACCTATCGCCATCCTGACGACATCATCCGCGCCACGTCCTTCCTTCAGACGGTAATTACTGACGCCGTGGAGGCCCATGTTCCTACTAAAACCATCCACCCACACCGTCCTCCTCTTCCGTGAATCCCGCCGCCTCTATCGCTCCTTCCTCCGCACTCGTGACAGGGATACACTCCAACGCCACCGGCAAATACAGCGACACGTACGGAACCTTATTACAGCAACGAAACGCCGGGACTGGCGCCAGACCTGCACCCGACTCAATGCCACCCTCCCTATCAACTCCTCCAAGTACTGGTCCGCCTTCCATCGTCTTACTGGTTCCCTTTCCGCTCCCCACTACCCCCTTCTCCATAACGATCGCCCCCTTCCAGACAACCTCAGTAAGGCCAACCACTTCACTTCCCACCTTTCCGAGGTCTTCTCCATCCCCGATGATCCCCACTTTGATTATTCTCTTTTCCCCACCATCATGGAACGTGCTGATACCTCAGTCGCTCCACTTGCTCCTAGTCTCCAGTACTTGGGGCAGTTGCCCCCCTCCGACGTCAACACTCCCATCACAGCGCAAGACATTAAACTTCTCCTCCAGTCCAAACGCAACACGGCCCCTGGTCACGACTGTGTCACCTACCGTCACCTTCGAGAAAGCCCCTATTCCTTCCTAACTGTCCTCGCCCGTCTCTATAATGTCATCCTCTCTACTGGCTTCTACCCTGACCTGTGGAAGACCTCCCGCGTCCTCCTATTCCTCAAACCCAACAAACCCCCTTCTGCCGCCTCTTCCTATCGTCCCATCTGCCTCACCTCCGTCTTCAGTAAGGTCTTTGAATCCATCCTCTCCCACCGTATCCATCGGCATCTTGCTCAACACCACCTCCTCCCCCTTACCCAGTGTGGCTTCCGACCCTCCTTCTCTGCTGACGACCAACTCCTCAACCTTGTTCACCTTCTGTCCCTCCAGCTCAACTCCCGTCGCTCCGCCATTTTTGTTTCCCTTGACCTCCAAATTGCCTATGACCGTGTATGGCATCCCGGTCTCCTCTTTAAACTCCAAACCTACGCCCTGCCTATCAATTTTTTCCGTCTGGTCGCTTCCTTCCTCTCGCACCGTCCTTCCTATGTCACCCTCCACAACACCAACTCCCGTATCTTTTATCCCACGGCTGGCGTCCCCCAGGGTTCTGTCCTCTCCCCTCTCCTTTATCTCTTGTATACAGCTGATATGCCCAAGCCACCCCCACCAGTCCACCTTCTCCAATATGCTGATGACACTGCCTTCCTGGCTCTCTATCCTACCCTTCAACGGTCTCAACGTACCCTCCAAACCCACCTTAACCAGTTCACCACTTGGTGTAACCAGTGGCTCCTCCGTCTCAACCCCTCCAAAACCCAGGCAATCATCATAGGCCGCACCACTCGCTCCTTTCGCCTCCACGATTTCTACCTCACCCTTTATGGTCGTCCTATCCAACTCACCCACACCCTGAAATACCTTGGCCTCACCCTTGACCGACACCTCACCTGGACCCCTCATCTCCTGACCATCCAGCAGAAAGCCCATTCCCGCCTCCGCCTGCTGAAACTCCTGTCCGGCCGGACATGGGGATTGCATCCTTCTACCATCCTCCACACCTACAAATCCCTCATCCGTCCTATCCTCTGTTATGCCAGCGTCGCCTGGATCTCCGCCCCCACCCGCTTTTACAAGGCTCTCCAAATCCTTGAACGCCATGCGCTCCGCCTTGCCTTCCGTATCCGCCTTCCTTCCCCCACACGGCTCCTGTATGAACTGATCCCCTTCCCCCACCTCCTCTTGTTCCTCCAACATCTCCGCATCCTTTACATTGTTCGCAGGGTTGATCCCCCCCACCCTCTGGTTTCCTCCTTCCTCTCCACCCCCCGCCCGTTACCGCGCCTCTATCGCTGTACCCCTCCCTCTCTCCATCTCCACACCCTCCATCTCCTTCATCAGGGCAATTTCCAACGCCTCCCCCTCCCGGATGACGAACTTCGCCGTGACATATACCCTTCCTTCCAACTATAACCCGGCCTTGTTCCCCTCCCCCCTCCCCGGGGCCCCCTTCTCCTCTTTCCTCCTTCTCCCAGAGCGGATTTTCCTCCATCCCCCCCTCCCCTGAGACCCTGCACCCCATACTTGCCTCTCTCCTTCCCACATCCCTCCCTACCTGGCCCTCTTCCGCGCGCCCCCCATTCCCCTCCCCCATCTCTTCCCCTCCCTCCCTTCTTCAGGTCTCCCTCATCTCCTGGCACCTGGCAGATCCTCTGTATTGATCATCATCATTGTGCCACGTCAGTGTTGTGTTTAGTGCTGTTTCTTGTGTGCGTCAAGAGGTGTGCTTTTAATTGTGTACTGCCTTGAGGTTCGCCGTCAGTGTTACGTTGTGTGCTATGCCATCCGTCAACACCTTTATGCTCCAGTCATACTGTGCCTTGTGTTCTTTTAATCGTCGCAGTGTGTGGCTTTTTGTGTGTGCTACTTTTAAACAGTTTTTTATCTCCGTTTTACAGTCACCCCGTTTTTTTGTATATTGCCTTCCATGATGTTCTCCCTTTTTTTATATCTATGTTCGCCTTCTTCTCTCCTTTGCTGTTTTTCAATGTCTTCTATTGTTTTGTTCTATGTCTTTCGGCTGAAGAGCAGCGCATATGCTGCTGCCAGCCCGCCCCGATGGGGAATTGAAATACAATAAAGAAAAAAAAAAAAAAAAAAACTCCTAGCAGCCAGTCGTCGACTCACCTCGTCGGAAGATGTTCTCCGTAGTTGAGAACGAAACGTCAGGGAGAAGAATTTCTACAGATCGACCACGGCAACTTAGCCCGGAAGTGTTTACTGATAAAGATGCCGGCCGTGAAAGCCTACATGAGATGATACATGAGTTTTTTTCAACAATTTAAACTAAGATATGGGCGCAAACATGGAATACATGAGAATAATGCAGCTGCTCAGTGATAGGTATGGGGGAGGCATTGTGCTAGGCCTCGGATCTTCGACGCCTCCCCTCTTTGCCTCCGGATTCCTGGTGCTGAAATCTTCTCAACTTAAAAAAAAAAAAAAAATACTAGTGCAGTGATCGGGACTTGTGTCTACTAAGCAGGAGGTCCAGGTTCGAAGCCCAGTCGGTCACAAATTTTCATTTGCCGTCGTTGCTGTATTTCAACGCGCTGTGACAGTGTGGACGTCGGTCCTTCGATATTTAAGATGCAATTGTTTTTTGAGGAAATAGAGGTAATTTGCGAACATTTGTCTTGCCATCAATGTAACAGGACTTCAACAGCATCCAACCCTTAGTCATTGCTTTGTGCCAACACTAGCCCACGTCATATATATGTGAATCAGATTGTAGTTCATATTTAGTCAAATAACGAATGGTCAGTATACAAGTATGCCGGCCGAAGTGGCCGAGCGGTTCTAGAATCTACAGTCTGGAACCGCGGACCGCAACAGGTCGTAAGTTCGAATCCTGTCTCTGGCATGGACGTGTTTGATTTCTTAAGTTGTAAGTTAAGAAAATGTGTGTGAAATCTTATGGGACTTAACTGCTAAGGTCATTAGTCCCTAAGCTTACACACTACTTAACCTAAATAATCCTAAGGACAAACACACACACCAATGCCCGAGGGAGTACTCGAACCTCCGGCGGGAACAGCCGCACAGTCCACGACTGCAGCGCCTCAGACCGCACGGCTAATCCCTCGCGGCTAGGTTTGAGTAGTTCTAAGTTCTAGCGGACTGATGACCTCAGAATTTAAGTCCCATACTGCTCAGAGCCATTTGAACCATTTTTGAAGTATACAAGTATTTACGAACAGTAGATGCAGCATTGCAGCGAACTGATTACTTAACTAAGTGCAACATAGAGTACCTGTGTAATGAGTCATTCCAGCTGCATAGCTAAGCGTAATATTTGCAATGCAATTCATTGCAGAATTAATGTAATCCCAGTACGACGATCTCAGTCGTCATACTGCATCATTAGCAGCCCGCGAATGGAGTACTATGATCGTTGAATCGGATTACTCAAGCTGAGGCCAATTAAAGAGAAGCGACGACGCCACAACACTATCTTTACTTAAGTAGGTAGTCAGTGCTAAATTATGTGCGCCACCATTACCGTTACTGAACGCAGTTTGACAGCATTACACAACTACTGACAACTTCAACCATTAGCATCACGCAGTTGTGCCTCGCAGTGATTACAAGTTGCTGACGTTTGTCAACAATAGCGGAAAGCGCCTCTGAAGTTCCATTTGCATTACGACTAGGACGGAGAGAATCCTAAATAACAGTAATAGGTCACCCAGCGAAGAGAAGCGTCCACGTATTGTCTCAAGTTCTTGCAGTTTGATATAAATGCAGTTCCCGGTGGTTTCACACTAACGGGTTCTCTTGGCTATCGAAATACTCATATTGGAATTATATAAGTGTAATTGCTAGAACGCTCAACTACCTTAATAACACCGCATTCTGAATTGAATACGACTCGGAAAACGACGTTAATTTGACGTTTCCATCCATCACCTGGCGTCTTACTGAATGAAGTCTGAAGTGCACGCACAGTTGTGTTGTCTGCCGCATGGATTCTGTGAAGTGTTGTGGCAGCTGGCAGTCATTGCTGAATTCAGACATGTGCAAATATCATCGCTGCTCTAGGGGAACTAGTCTTTGTTGCATTTTTTCCATACCGTAATTAGCACAATAACACTAGGCTTATTCTGCTGAAGAAATTGATGCCCACAAGTCCTTAAATAAGAATCTCCTAGCGGGAGTAATGGATGAAAGGAAACAGACTGTTGGACAAATGAATGGACAGCTCCCTGCTTTATGCGTTTCCGATAGCGCCTACGATAAGAATCTGGTGTCATATTATGTTTCACAAACGTAAACTGTTAATTTTTTTACTTCATACTAAAACAAAAGCGATGATATGAGAAGAGCAAATGACTTATATGCTTCTCAGGAACTTTAGTTTTTCGTGTTTATTTTCTCACTTCATACTAAAACAAGGGCGTTAATATGAGAAGAGGAAATGAAATATACGCTTCCAAGACATAATATTTTCTTGTGTGCTACTACTGCATACATGAAAGCCCTGCAGTTAATTTTTGTATGTTGGGTAAATCTTGATATCACCTCACATTCCTTTATGAGAAGGTTCCTATTTTCTTGGGATTCAAATAAAGTGGACATTTCATCACTGGTTAATATTCTGATGACTAATGCCATGATACCCGTTGCAATTGCTCCATGGCACCTGTGAGTAGAGTCTCGCGTTGGTTACTATATGAACACGCAGGCAGTGATATCCGCTCACGGCAGTCAGAGCCAAGGTGATTTCTATCTGTTTATGGCAAAGCGTCTGCTGCAGTGTCCACGCTCAGCCAACACAAACAAATCGCGGCGGCATTGGGCACTGCTAATCGCTGCACTTGTCGCGAGCCTCGACAACAAGAGCGCACTGTCTCTGCTAACGATACTATGGAGTTAATACATCTTACTTAACGTAATATGCAGGACGTGGGTTGGGTAAAAATTCAGTTTGTAACTTCCCATCGCATTAAAATGCTTTACAGTCATATTTGATACAATATTTATTGTTGGTAGTCTCTCCAATGTTAATAGTGTAGATTCCGCGCGCGCGCGCTCGCAAACAGTCATTGATTCCAGTGAGGGTGACAACTACTGTGTGTTGAACAACACATGCACCAGTCAGTTCCTCAGCTGGCGTTGAGTGGATGAGATTTTTCAATTACCTTGCATTGCAAGAATTGTAAGCAGGACACTGAAAGTAAATGGACTTGTTCGCTAAAGAGCTGCGACGAAGCAATGCTTGACCGAATATCAGATAATTGTCCACATTGGTTTTGTAGACGAGTATACTTTTTGTAACCACCCTGCCCACGATCATTACGTAAGATTTCTCGAAGGCGTAGGGGTATCGATTTCATTAAGTCGTCGACAGTGTAGCGTGATGGTTTACTTCCCACAATACATTTTCTATATTCGTCCAAAGGTCGCTTGCATTTGTAGGTTCACATGGCAATGACCTTGTTACCTCTGCCCACATATTCTCTATCTGGTTGATGTTCGGTGATAGTGGAACAAACGGCAACAGCTTTATCCTCTCTTGGCCCTGAAACCAATCTCGCCCTGCTCTGCTGTGATGGATGGGGCTCTGCTCTTCTAAATAAACTGTTATCTCGTTAGTTCATATATTTATATTTAAATAACGTGTTAGTAATAAGCATATTGGATTATTATTTTCCACAGTGTTTCAGAATTCAGGCCTGTCATAGATAAGTGATATAGATTCAACAGTCCGATTAAGAATGTGGTTTACAAAATTCATCATATGATGAGTGTCGTAGTCGGATTTCCACATTAAGACTGACTGGCTGAATCCGATTAGAACGATCTGGTATCGAAAAGAAATTACAGAAATCGGATAATTTAAACGTCTGTATTGCAACAATGCTGCCACATAAATTCCTATTATGGAGTAACAGGTAGCAACTGTCTAAGAAAAAGTACGAATTATGTCTACTAGCAGCAGTGTGACGTAATTATAATCCATATATATGTGATGGAAATAATGAATCGAACATTACACATCTATTTCAGTGGTGGGAAGATACACCATATCGGATTTGCTGATGACATAATGACAGTAACAAGAATAGTAACAATAATAATAATAAAACTAATAATCCCGTATGGCGGATAGGGAAACCCTACCCCATATGGGTGGTACAGAGACAATCAAATACTGTCGGCCGGTGTGGCCGAGCGGTTCTAGGCGCTACAGTCTGGAACCGCGCGACCAATACGGTCGTAGGTTCGAATCCTGCCTCGGTCATGGATGTGTGTGATTTCCTTAGTTTAGTTAAGTTTAAGTAGTTCTAAGTTCTAGGGGACTGATGACCTCAGAAGTTATGTACCATAGGGCTCAGAGCCATTTGATCCAATTTGAAATTAAGTACTTGGGGTTAACCAAATACTAACACAATCCTGAACGGCTACTCAATCCGTTGAATCCAAAATCCAGACACGTCTGAGTGAAATTCACCGCTACTCTGGTCACCGTCTGTCAGCTCAATGAGATCGGCTGAAAATATGTGTTCCAAAGCTTCAACACCATCTGGTCCTGTCCGGTCCTGGAATCACCCACAAGCGTGAACTGTGCAAGCAAAGTCAACTTTACCCTTGGTGGTACACAACCCGGCTGTCTACAGGGGGCAGTTGGATTTTCGGATTCTGGGGAGTCCAAGTTAGCACGGCAGAGAATATCGAAGATCTCTGATAAATTTCCCTACAAACAGAAAATATGAATTTGAAAACTAAACATCGATACATTGATCCAAATACGAAAACTAAATAATCTCACATAAGAAATCAACCGATAAAAAATTCTCATCCTTGCTCTTCAAGAACCACGACTAACTGACAATGAAACCATGCATTACGGAAACCATTGTATCTTCAAGAGCAAAATACAACAAAAGGTAGCCAAAGGCGTACCAATCTTCGGCATGGCATTTCTCGAACACAGATCTATCATCATCTCTGTCAAAGAAATCACACCCATCAACAATCGATTTATGACTATGCTTATTCAGAGCCCCAGTAAAAAATATACACTCATCAATGCACATGCCCCCACCAGCATCGAAAATAAGAAAAACACCGAAAATGTCGAAAAATTAGGGAACACACTCGATGATACTACGAGCAAAATTCGCCAAGATGACGTGAAAATACTAATGGGAGACTTCAACTCTCTATTTGGGACAGAAAAATCCTATAGAAAAATCATTGCTACAAATTCAACACACCGAAACGCTTAGACCAACGACACACGTCTGACTGACATTTGCCAACAATTCAACCTCAATAGGATGTCTTCCTACTTTAGGAAAAAACTATTTCTCAGGTAATATGCTTGGCTACCAGGTGCAAGCTGCGTTCGTTCGCCTTTCGAGACTCGATGAAAGCAAGATTTTTCATTCATGGTAGCAGAGCTACAAGCAGGCAGATACAAATTCAATAAGGGAATCGTAAGACAACGCTCGAGCAAAATTCGTCTTGCTAGTTTCAGTAATTCTTAGTGTCAGAGCGAAAACCGTACGGTACTGCCAATTTCATAATGCCACTTTTCTTTTCTGCCGACATATTTTTTGTTGTAGTGAATACATAATTTTATCTATGAATTCCCACATTTTCATAATACTTGCGAATGATACAGGAAGTGAGGTGAATACAGATCTTTTCGAAGTCAAAAGTCGGTAATATCCCACTAATTCTTGTTGAAAGAGCCTCAGTCGTCTTACAGACAATTTATGCTTCGCTACAGTGTTGGGCGCAAGACCACTACGGTCGTAGGTTCGACCGGGATAGAGCAGAACTGAAGCAGTTGAGATGTGGTACTACAGAAGAATCTTGAAAATAGCTACACTGATAAGAAATGATGAGGCTCTGCGTAGAACTGGATACGAAAGGATCATACGGAAAATATTGACTAGAAGAAGGAACAGGACGACAGGACATGTGTTAAGACGTCAGGTATTAATTTCCATGGCGCTAGAGGGAGCTGTAGAAAATAAAAACTGTAGACTAAGACAGAGAGTGGAATACGCCCAGCAAATAATTGAGGACGTAGGTTGCAACTGCTACAGTGAGATGAAGAGTTTGGCAGAGGAGACGAATTCATCACGGTCAGCATCAAATCAGTCATAAGACCGGTTACTTCAAATGGTTCAAATGGCTCTGAGCACTATGGGACTTAACATCTATGGTCATCAGTCCCCTAGAACTTAGAACTACTTAAACCGAACTAACCCAAGGACCGGTTACTCAGGAAAAGAAAAAAAAAAAACTCGCCCATGAAACATTATACGTACTAACACCGAGACACCTGGACTAGCAAAACAATGAAGTTTTATATTTTGAATGAGCCATGTCTCTCTCGGAAAGAACATGGCTAGTACTGAACACTCCATCCTCAGTTATCGGAATAATCATACAAGTTTTACGAATATGATGATGGGAGAGACCTCCCGTCACTTGCTAGATATGATCGGTGATGACCTTGAATGGCAAGATTACGAACAACGAATTTTACTGTATTTATTTAAAATTATGCAGACATACCTCTTGACCTTCAACGACTCCCATTCAGCACAAGTGTGAAAAACAAGCTCAAAGTTTAGAATAAGATACTCTAAACACCTAAAGCACTGGAAAGTGGAAGCAGACCACTTCATACAACAGAATCGTGCCCTGCTGGCGTAAATACGCTGATGAGCTATATTATTAGTAGTTTATGGACAGCCAATGTCAACCTACTACAACCCCAAAAAGATCCATTACAGTAACTACACACATTAGACACGCTACCCTTTTCACTTGAACCAATTATTTTTCAAAGTTCTAATTTACTATTAAAATTTCTGATAATTATTTTGCCTACTTGTGGTTTCCAATAAACCTGTTATTTTAGATTATAAGCTTCTAAAGATAACCCGATAATGATATTTTTCATATTTAGGATGCCAGTAAGTCATTTTCTCTTGGACCATACTTATCAGTTTGACACACTCATATTTCACGTGTGAGAACGTTGGTCTAATTGACCGAAGAAAAAACTGTGATGTGAATGTCGCTGATTGTAGTCTGAAGTCTGTAGGTTGGGGCGATGTGATCGGCTGCACTGTGACCGTGCACGTACTGCCGTACTTCTTTGAAAAGAACGGCTGTCTTTTGTCGATGTCAGTCTTCGGCGGACTCAACCGATGTCGATGCCACTGTCTTAGTTGACCTAACAGTTATATGCTCTATACCTCGGATACTGGCCGGTTTATACGTCTTACCCACAAACGTGCACTTCGTCTGGAATCTTCAATGGACAGTTATAATTTTTCGGACTAACCAGAATCACAACCTACTCACAATATCAGATCTGGACTTCTTGTTTTCCCTGCAAGCTGTATCAGTGTTTGCGAAATTATAAACGTTGATGTACATACCTCCAGCAGAGGCACCAGCAGTGACTAGGGAATGTTACGTACGGGAGACGAGCCCTCATATAGATGTAGTAACGATTGGTAGTTCTGTCACGATTCAAGTACGTTGCCAGCCTGGCTCATACACGTTACGCTGGGGTAAAAGCCCTCCACTACGACAAAAGAAGACCGAAACAAAAGCTTCCGGAAGTAATTAACTGCTTTTCGCATGACGTGTAGCGCGAAAGTTAACTGCGCGGTAGAGACAAGTTCAGTGATACCGCGTCCGGTTGCAGATGGCACGACAGGTGGCGCCCACAATACAGCGAGCGGGCGCCTGCACAGATGGGCGATGGGCGCGTCCCATTGAACGAGATGTTTCCGTGCACAGAGAAAAGCGACCGTAAAAATTAAATTGCACCACCGAGCGAGGGTGGGAGACACTGCTGAAAATCGGTTGCTGATTGCGCGAGCCCTCATAAAGTCGCACTGTTAATTACGACCCCACTGGTTCAGCACGAAGCTCGGAGGTCCCCTTCAAACAGTTACAAAGCGTTCCTCTGGCACTCGATTCTGCTCTCAGAGGGTAGTGGGGGGGGGGGGGGGGGAAGTGAGACAGTTCAGAAGTCTTTAGCCCAAGAGGAGAAAAGACGGTTGGCATACAACTCCGGCAATTATCCGAGGGCGGCTGTTTCAAACATAACAGGTGTTACAAATAAAAGCTTCATCTAAATAACTTGACGTATATGTAATGTATTAGAAAGTGTTACTTCGTTTATCTGCATCGTGTCGATCGTCTACCAAATTTGGTCCTCTGAGAGCTAATTATATATTCTACTATGTATTCTACATATGTAAAATATATTTCTTCTATGATAAAGTATTCGAGTCGCCTGTTATTTTAACAAGGCAACACCTAGGAAGTCTACGTCCGACCTAGAAACAAGAAGATTGCTGCTTGCATCCCATTACATACAAGGTGCGGCTAGAAAAAAACCGGACTGATGCTGGAAAAACATTTATTTACAATTATTTACAATTTCATGTTATATCCTTCAATGTACTCTCCTCCTCGGTCTCTACACCGCTCCATACGAATTTTCCACTGTTCATAGCAATGCTGCAGA
This sequence comes from Schistocerca serialis cubense, assembly GCF_023864345.2. Lineage (NCBI taxonomy): Eukaryota > Metazoa > Arthropoda > Insecta > Orthoptera > Acrididae > Schistocerca > Schistocerca serialis. The sequence goes on from NC_064638.1 coordinate 216,909,763, forward strand.
TCATTTTCGGTAAGTCCATACATTACTTCCGTCGCTTTTTCTTTTACTGCTTCAATAGTCTCAAATCTAGTTCCTTTCAAAGCTGACTTGACTTTAGGGAAAAGAAAAAAGTCACATGGGGCCAAATCAGGTGAGTAGGGTGGATGATCTAAGATGGGAATGTTGTGTTTTGCCAAAAACGTCTTCACTGACAACGCACTGTGAGCTGGGGCATTGTCTTGGTGAAGGATCCATGACTTTTTTCTCCACAAATCGTTCCGTTTTCTCCGTACTCGCTCACGTAGGGTAGTCAGGACGCTAATGTAGTAATGCTGATTCACTGTTTGTCCCTCTGGTATCCAATCAATGTGCACAATCCCTTTGATGTCAAAAAAAAAACAATCATCATTGCCTTGAATTTCGATTTTGACATTCGTGCTTTTTTTTGTCGTGGAGAACCAGGAGTTTTTCAATGCATCGATTGGCGTTTAGTTTCGGGATCGTAAGTAAAAAACCACGATTCATCACAAGTAATAACATTTTGTAAGAAGGTGGGATTACTTTCAATGTTTTCCAGGATGTCAGAACAAATCATTCTTCGGCGTTCCTTCTGTTCAATTGTGAGACACCTCGGAACCATTTTTGAACACACTTTGTTCATGTTGAAACTTTCATGAAGAATCTGCCTAACACTTTCCTTGTCAACTCCTGTTAACTCAGACACTGCTCTGATTGTTAAACGGCGATCTTGCCGAACAAGTTTACCGATGTTTTCAATGTTTGCATCAGTTTTTGCTGACAATGGTCTGCCAGTGCGAGTGTCATCACTGGTGTCTTCGCGGCCATCTTTAAATCGTTTAAACCACTCAAACACTTGTGTTCGCGATAAACAATCATCGCCGTACACTTGTTGTAACATTACAAACGTTTCACTTGCAGATTTTCCTAGTTTGAAACAAAATTTGATGTTAACACGCTGTTCTTTCTGTACACTCAACATTTTCCGACGCACAGACAATAAGCCAACTACTTAAAACATACGCCACGGGCAGACTGAGTGCAGGAGGCAGATGAAACTCGAGCAGTAGGCGGAGCGAGAGTCACGTGTCAGGCCACGCGACTTGCAGCCTTATTGCATTCGTTTTATTGTTTCACCAATACTAGTCCGGTTTTTTTCTAGCCACACCTCGTACGATGCAACATGCGGAATGGACCGCTCGAGATTGGCATCACGTTCTCTCTCACCGACGAGTGTCGCGTATACCTTCAACCAAACAATCTCGAGAAATTTGTTCATACACGAACCTGAGAGAACCAATTATTGCAATTGTTTTTGTTACGAAATTTTCATCAGTGGTATTTCGTAAACGAAACGATGGAAAATACCGGGAAATTCTTGTCTACAAGACTGACGTTGTTATGGATTATTTATTCTTTGGTTTGGGACAACTTACTTGATACACTCACCTTCAGACAATCATTTATTCATCGTTCACGTGAGATGCCTCAAGTTGTAATGTTTGCACGAACCGTAATCTACACTAAGTAGCAATCGGATATTCAGGTAAGCTACAACTGATGAAGGTAGTTCAGCTATTAAGACATTTCCAACCCACAAAAAAACTTCTTAGATTGTCATCCCATAATTCTGATCCGTATTTTGGGTCGTTTTCTTGAAGCACTTCAGGTTAAGATGGTGTTGGTTCTACGACAAAGGCTGCTACTCAGTTCTTTCTTAATGTTTGAGCCAACCCGAACTGGATGCCGACAAACGGGAAACTGTAAATCGGTTTCTCCCTTCACTGTTCTATTTGACATCTATTGTATGTCCTGTGTATCTGAGACTGAAGCAATCGACGATAAAATACTGGGAACTAAAGATATTAATAATAATAATTTCGTATGTTCAGTGACCTGCTGCAAATATTTCAATTGGACGCTACTTCGGCGACTTTGATCTCCCTACCTTTGGCATTTATCCAACCGGGGGAACAGGACCTGTTTCATGTGTAGTTGTGGCGAATCCTCACATCGTTGGAACGAAACGCTGTCTATAACTTGCACTATAACGAAAATGCAAGTAAGAAAGTCACGAACACGAGAGGGACCTAGTAATTGACAAAGGAGTGAGGTAGATATGAGCCTATCCCCTCTATTAACCAGTTTTTACATAGAACAAGCAATAAAGGAAACCAAGGAGAATTGTGGAAAAGGAGATACACGAGGGGAAGAAACACAAACTTAAAGGTTTGCCGTGTAATGGAGAGTAGTCGAATGAAGTGAGTGATATCGGAGAAATTAGATAAGGAAATAAGACTCTAAAAATTGTAGACCATGTTTGCTACTCGAGCAGCAAATCAACTGCCGACGGTAGAAGCAAAGGAGAAGCTCTACAAACTTAAACGTTTGTCATATAACGCGGTATAATCGAATTAATTCAGGTGATAGAGGCGAAATTCGATCAGGAAAATAGGCACTAAAATTTTTTTATCAGGATTGCACATCGAACAATAAATCAACTGCCGATTGTACAAGTAAAGACGACAAAAATGCACACTGGCAGTTGGAGGAAAGGGTGTTTTGAATATATAGGGTGATCATAATTAAAGTTAAACTTTCAAATCGCTGTAGAAATAACACCACTGGTCGGAATGACATCAAATTGCAACGGGATATTATCGGAGAAGTGGGAAAATTTATGGCAAAAGAAAAATAAATAGTTACAAAATAAAGCGACAGATGGCGCTCTAAGCATCATAATTTAATAGTGGTCGCCTACAGATGATTAATGAATCATGCAACAATGCCTAAGGTGTACGTCTGACGTTAAACAAACTGTGCTACTCAGTGTGCATGGGTGTACAGGTGTGATACTGTTAGTTACTTACACCAATCCCCCACGGTAATTTTATATAATATCGGATGGGAAATTGTCCTGAGGCCAAAAGACGCATAAAAAGCAACACTCACGTCGGTTTTTAACTGTCCCGAGGCAAAAAATCGCATAAAGAGCATCAATCACATCGGTTTTTAATTATCCTGAGGCCATAAACGACTTATAAAAACCTCAATCAAAATCAAATCCGTCTAGTAATTTCAACAGATCCAAGTGATTCCGGGGTCACGTTCGGAATGTGTTGTGCAATGCGTGCCTTCAATGCAGCTAAGTTTGCAATCGGAACATTGAACTGAACATCTTCCAGACATCCCCACAGCCAGGAGTCACACGGATTAAGATCAGGCCATCGGGACGGCCTGGCCATAGAGAAATGGCAGCTGATAATTCCAGCATTTCCGAAATGGCGCTTCAGGAGCTGCTTACCCGGATATGAAATGTGCGGAGGTGCGCCATCTTGCATAAAAATGATCCCATCCACACATCCCCGATGGAGAGCTAGTACGATGCGGTTGCGCAAAAGACACTCATGGCGCTTACCGCTGACGGTATGGGTAACAGGACCTGAAGCACCTGTGTCTTCGAAAAAGTATGGCCCCATGATAAATGATGCCGTAAACCTGCATCACACAGTGACCTTAACAGGATGAAGTGGTACAGCTGATTTGCGTGTGGATCTTCTGTTGCACATATTCGACAGTTCTGTTTATTGACATATCCAGTTAGATGAAAGTGTGCTTCGTCCGTCCACAAAATCTACCACGGCCAATCATTGTCCACTTCCATGCGAACAAGAAATTGTATAGCGCCATCTATTGATCAATTTTCACACTATTTTTATTCCCCCGCCATGCGTTTTCCACCTTCTCCGATAACATTCCGTTGCAGCGTTTTGAAAGTTTAACTTTAAATATAATCACCCTGTGAGTAGATATATATACACTACTCGCCATTAAAATTGGTACGCCAAGAAGAAATGCAGATGATAAACGGGTATTCATTGGGCAGATATATCACACTAGAACTAACATGTGGTTACATTTTTACGCAATTTGGGTGCATAGATACTGAGAAATCAGTATCCAGAACCACCACCTCTGTCCGCCCCCGGTAGCTGAGAGGTCAGCGTGACAGAATATCAATCCTAAGGGCCCGGGTTCGATTCCCGGCTGGGTCGAAGACTTTCTCCGCTCGGAGACTGGGTGTTGTGTTGTCCTAATCATCATCATTTCATCCCCATCGACCCGCAGGTCGACGAAGTGGCGTCAACTCGAAAGACCTGCACCAGGCGAACGGTCTACCCCGACGGGAGGCCCTAGCCACACGACCTTTCATTTTTTTTTTACCACCACCTCTGACCGTAATAACGACCTTCATACCCCTGGGCATTGAGTCAAACAGAGTTTGGATGGCGTGTACAGGTACAGCTGCCCATGCAGCTTCAACACGATACCACAGTTCATCAAGAGTAGCGACTGGCATATTGTGACGAGCCACTTACTCGTCCACCATTGACCAGACGTCTAAAATTGGTGGGAGATCTGGAGAATGTGCTGGCCAGGGCAGCAGTCGAACATTTACTGTATCCAGAAAGGCCCGTACAGGACCTGTAACATGCGATCGTGCATTATCCTGCTGAAATGTAAGGTTTCGGAGGGATCGAATGAAGGGTAGAGCCACTGGTCGTAACACATCTGAAATGTAACGTCCACTGTTCAAAGTGCCGTCAATGCGAACAAGAGGTGACCGAGACGTGTAACCAATGGCACCCCATACCATCACGCCGGGTGATACGGCAGTATGGCGATAACGAATACACGCTTCCAATGTGCGTTCACAGCGATGTCGCCAAACACGGATGCGACCATCATGTTGCTGTAAACAGAACCTGGATTCATCCAAAAAAATGACGTTTTGCCATTCGTGCACCCAGGTTCGTCGTTGAGTACACCATCGCAGGTGCTCCTGTATGTGATGCAGCTTCAAGGGTAACCGCAGCCATGGTCTCCGAGCTGATAGTCCTAGCTGCTGCAAACGTCGTCGAACTGTTCGTGCAGATGGTTGTCGTCTTGGAAACGTCCCTATCTGTTGACTCAGGGATCGAGACGTGGCAGCACGATCCGTTACAGCCATGCGGATAAGATGCCTGTCATCTCGACTTCTAGTGATACGAGGCCATTGGGATCCAGCACGGCGTTCCGTATTACCCTCCTGAACCCACCGATTCCATATTCTGCTAATAGTCTTTGTATCTCGACCAACGCGAGCAGCAATGTCGCGATACGATAAACCGCAATCGTGATAGGCTACAATCCGACCTTTATGGAAGTCGGAAACGTGATGGTACGCATTTCTGCTCCTTACACGAGACGTCACAACAACGTTTCACCAGGAATAGCGGGTCCACTGCTGTTTGTGTATGAGAAATCGGTTGGAAACTTTCCTCATGTCAGCACGTTGTAGATGTCGCCACCGGCGCCAACCTTGTGTGAATGCTCTGAAAAACTAATCATTTGCATACCACAGCATCTTCTTCCTGTTGGTTAAATTTCGAGTCTGTAGCACGTCATCTTCGTGGTGTAGCAATTTTAATGGCCAGTAGTGAGAGTGTGTGTATATGTGTGTCTGAACACTAGCCTAATATCAAAGAAGAAACTGGACGGTAAACACACATGAGAAGAGAATTAAAGTTTTGAAAAGGTAATGTTACAGAAGGACGCCTAAGACTGCATGGAGATATCAAGTAACTAATGTACAAGTACTACATTAAATTGGGGAAACAAATGCTCCACGATCCCGAGTAACTATAAGATGTGGATATTTTATAGAAAAAAACAGGAAATCTTTAATAGTGATACGCGTGGGCGAGAACTGTAGCAAAAGACACAGCCTTAAATAGATAGTTATGTTGAAATGAATGTAAGCTATATTCATAATGAAGAGAGAAATACGGTTGCGAAGGACAGACTAGCGTCAAGAACAGCATCAAATGTCTCCTGATGGAAGACTTCAACAACAACAACAACATTAACAAAACTTTAAGAGGCGCTTGGCATTTCATTTCCGAGATAACACCGACATGTTTCCCTGGACACTAACAGCTTCCTCCCACCCTTGTCTACGTCACGTTGGCAAAGTGCTTCGCCGTGATTCACTTAAGCGCGTTGTCGTCGCCAGGGGTAGGCTTGATGGCCGGAAACACCGCAACTTCCTGCTCACAGACCTCCGGCGTTCTCGCATACCCGTTGCTCCGCAACAGTAGCCAGCCTTGAATGTGTGTATATCACACGTTTCCTCTTTGTATACGCACACATTACTCACAGTGTTACGATCGTTGGGACTGGAACTATTCTGTGCGCCTCTTTGAATATCTTATATCCACGTACAATGCCGAAAAAACTTTCATACGAAGCAACTTTTAATAGGAGACTGTACGATTCAAAAAATAGCGACGAGCTTAATAAAAATAAAATTCTAGAATGTTTCGTTGCTCAGGTAATTCTTTTTCGCACCTTTTGTGCTGTTCCCAAGTCAGTTACGCTTATCTACCTTTCTCATTTAGCAGGAGTTATTTGAAGACAAAGGAGCAACGCATAGAGGACACGTTCTGTTCATAGTTCCTACAGTGGAATACCACACAGGTTGCTTGACGCCCTTGCAACATAAGAACTGCCTCAGGAATGAATGAAATAAGAATGTTTCTATCGTTCAGAGGATATGTGAGTAGAACATTTTTTTGCAATTTTCCCGTGATAATTACTACTGTCTTCGTTATTCTGGTGGAATTTAGATTTTTCTCATCGAGTCTACAACGACAAAAATTTGATAGCAAATTCATGATCAGTTTTATTGCTACTACTACGACAGAGCATAAGGTAGTTTAGAATGTAAGACGTAGGTGAATGTAAGATATAGGTGAAATTCATATTATGTTTTTCATGCAGTTTTGCTTTTACTTTCAAATCATTTCACGTCTCTGGATTTGTGGTCGCAATTGATCCAGAGGCGGATGCTGTAGAGTTATTGATAATGCACTTTAAGCAGAACAGATAGAAAAGGTTTTTAAACTCTATAAATCACTGACCATTACCGAGTGGCCACCACATTTTCCCAATTTATTTGTAATTAATGATCACTGAATATGGTATGCACATAAAGTAACGTTTATTCTTTGTAATATAAATACTTGTAATGTTACGTTGATTTTTTGAGGGAAAAAAATTCACTGTCAAACTAAAGCAATGTATATATTGTAATACAATAACTTCTTTGTCACTGCTTTACACCAAATTATAGCTACTGGCTTAGTCATATTTTAGTGAAATTATACTTGATTCAAAATTTAAGTGTGCCATATGATGTTAATATAAATGTTACTGTCATATTATTCATTTTATCTCACCTCTATGTTACTCCCTGTATATAGCACAGTGTTTACATAAACCATGCAAGTAGCATCCACACAAGCTGGGTACTACATCTGTCAACTTCATCTGTAATATTATATGCTCGTAATGTAAGGTTTATATTTGTATTTTAATTTTCATTATGTTATGTCTATTCTTTAAAAACAGTCATATTGTGAAATCCAAGCACTCTGGATATTGTAATATCTCTGAGAGATAACATCTCTGGCATTGTTGTATTTGTAAAACTGCAATGTTTGTGTAAACTACGCATGTGGTAAATACCTTTAGATGTGTGTGTGTGTGTGTGTGTGTGTGTGTGTGTGTGTGTGTGTGTGTGTGAGTACCATAACCACTTAACGTCACATATTTGTTTACTCTGTATTTCATCGTTTCGAGGTTAGTTATATTCACAAAGGGCGCTTCTAACACTGTTTTCTACAGTAAGGCACCAACAAACCAAGGATATTTCGCTACAGTCGAAGAATAAAAATCGAAAACTGACGATTAAGTAAAGTGCATCTTGTAAATCTTGTGAACAGCCGATTGATGATGGACTTGCCAGTTCTAAACCTGTTCTGACCCTATTTATTTAAGTAAATAGCAGTATTAATAGTGTCTAGTTGCTGTCTTCTTCTTTGTAAGTATCAACCTACATTAAGTATTTACGATTCTTTGAATATGACATTAAAAATGAGACAAATAGAAAATAGATTGCAGTTATAGTATTACGGTCATCAAAGAAAGAGAAACCACTGAATCTCACTGCAGAAAACTAGACGTGGAAGCAGGCGGAGTCGAAGGAAATGCTCCTTCCTTGAAAGATGAAAATCAGGGTGAAAATTGTAACATGAAATTGACTCGCAATATTTCTGTATTAAAACAAAAATTGTGGATATCAGATAATATTAATTTATAGCGTTACTGTCGCAATTGAATGGAGGTGATCACCTAGTAATCCTAAATCCGGTTAGAGAGATAAACACTGCAGTGAGTTTCATAGACAACCACGAAGCAGACCTATGGTGACGGAAGAAAACATTAACATAGCTTATAGTATACGAGATGTCCAAAAGCTACTCATTCAGATTAATACGGGAGGTAGAACAACATATTTCGATAAGGAACGTACGCACTCTGATGTCAACTTATAATGTCAGCGAACATTTTATTAGAGGTTCCGACGTAAGCCGTTATCAGTGTCGTTGTCTTGGTATGTTTACTGATTTTCAAATATCCACATTTCGCTAGTTTGGGCACATGTGAATTCACGAAATACTCGACCTCGTGCTCGTCAACAGCGATTCGGTGTTAATTTTTGGGATGGCATTCCCGGTGATGTGTTCATTAACCATTTGGCCTCATTATTGCATCGCCGTGGAACATGAGTTGTCAGAACTGCTCGAGGACGTAAGTCTGAAAGTTGGACAAAGGATGTGCTTCCAGCCCATTCCAACATTGCTGTGCGGAATAACCTGTGAGCACATTCAACAACGTTGACGTGGCCACCTAGGTCACCCCTCGTATCTCGATTTCTTACTCTGGGGCCAAACTAAACAGCTAACTTATGAAACCGTTGTGGAAACGGAAGAAGACTCGTCGCTAGAATTGTCGGTGGTGCTAGTTATACTGCGGCCATGATAGGAATGTTCGAATAGTCACGAAAGTCATTGGTCCACACGATGTAATGCGTCCACATAGGCCAGTGGTCGCTCATTCGAGCAGTTCCTATGAACGCCACTGCTATAATTAGCAGCCCAAACTACGATGTATGTAAATCATCCCTAGCTTCAGAAATTGCCGTCAGGGGAAATAGGTACCATAACTAAGTATATTTGTTTTGATCCTGTCTACCTCCTGTATTAATTTGAATGAAAAGTTTCGGAACACCCTGTATACACAAATGGCTCCCGCCTATCGAGATCTCACAACATGGCTATGAGAAAAGTAAACAGCTTTAACATCTTTGAGAATCCTTCTATATATCATGTCTCACATTTCATTATTAAGAGAAAACTCAAATTTATTAACATGGTCCATCGTGATTTCTCTGTCGCGTTCTGCAACCACTTCTACATCTAACAGAATCGAACTCTACTTAACAAGAAAGCGAAAGGCACTCCGCCAACAATCATAAAATGGGATATGATTTATAGTTAACATTGCAGTTAACGGATAGTAGAACACAGATGCCGGGAAAATTTTTCAGGGAACTTCTTATTAAATGTTCATTTATGTATTGTAAGAGAGAACTATGATAATTTCAGTTACACCGACACTCAGTCAATACAATATCAGGTCACTGCAGAAGCACTAAACTGGATCAAAAAGACCAGACAGGTCTGCATACGTTGCTAGTTTAAATAACGTGTACCTACTTAAATAGGAAAACAAAAATTAAAAAGCACAACTGAAAGTAACTCAGAATGGTGATGTTTTCGAATGCCGCGACGATTCCTTGCATGTGCTAAAGTTGTGGGTATGCTCTGGTCAGGGAAGAAAGGCCTTAGAGAGCCAGTAAAATGGTGATCAAATTTTTTGGTTTATCATCAGTCTTCCGACTAGTTGGGTTGGGGCGGACCATCATGAATTCCTCTCCTGAGCATACCTCTTCACCTCAGAGTTCCGCCGGCCGTTGTGGCCGAGCGGTTCTATGCGCTTCAGTCTGGAACCGTGCTGCTGCTACGGTCGCAGGTTCGAAACCTGCCTCGGGCATGGATGTGTGTGATGTCCTTAGGTTAGTTAGGTTTAAGTAGTTTTAAGTTCTATGGGACTGATGACCTCAGATGATAAGTCTCATAGTGCTCAGAGCCATTTGAACAAACCCAGAGTAGCACTTGCATCCTACATCCTCAACCATTTGCTGGATGTATTCCAAGCTCTGTCTTCCTCTGCAGTTTTTGCCCTATATAGCTCCCTCTAGTACCATGGAAGTTATTCCACGATGTCTTAACAGATATCCAGCCATCCTGTTCCTTCTTCTTGCCAGATATTTCCATATATTACTGTTTTGGCCAGTTCTCCAGAGAACCTCTTCAACCCTTGCCTTAGCCCACCTAATATTCAATATCTTTCTGTAGCACCACATCTCCCACTCTTCGATACTCTTATTTTTCGGTTTTTACAGATTCTACATTTCACTGATGTACTGTTATGTGCTCCAAACGTACAGTACTAGAAATATCTTCCTTAAGTTAAGGAATATATTTCATATCAGGAACTTTTCTTGGCCCAAAATGCCTTTCTGCTAATGGTAGTCTGCTTTTGATATCCTCCTTGCTCCACCCATCATGAGTTACTATCTGTATAATCGCTTTATTACTTGGCGTAACGTCCTTCATTAGTAAACTAAACGTCTTAGGCCCCACGTACCAACACCGCCACATCTTAAATTTTGAATAAAAATCATCAGCAATGGGGGCCGATGACTCCCGACATAAGAAGTCCTCCTACTTCTGACAACAGCCTTATCAAAGAGGGCAGATGAGTGGACACTGGTTCAGGGTACTCTCTTGCCCTTGAAGTGGAAAACTGCCCCTAAAAGGCGGACAAATCACCAATGATCAACGGATGAGTGGACACTGGTTCAGGGTACTCTCTTGCCCTTGAAGTGGAAAACTACCCCTAAAAGGCGGAAGAATCACCAATGATCAACGGATGAGTGGACACTGGTTCAGGGTACTCTCTTGCCCTTGAAGTGGAAAACTACCCCTAAAAGGCGGAAGAATCACCAATGATCAACGGATGAGTGGACACTGGTTCAGAGTACTCTGTTGCCCTTGAAGTGGAGAACTACCTCTAAAAGGCGGAAGAATCACCAATGATCAACGGATGCAAGAGGCAATGGAAACCACTACATCAAAGAAACGTAATATGTATCCACAGGACATGTGACCTGTAATTGAGCCAGCCGCTGTGACCGAGCGATTCTAGGAACTACAGTCCGGAACCGCGCTACTACTACGGTCGCAGGTTCGAATCCCACCGCGGGCATGGAAGTGTGTGTTGTCCTTATGTTAGTTAAGTTTAAGTAGTTCTAAGTGTAGGGGACTGATGACCTGAGATGTTAAGTTCCATAGTGATTGGAGCCATTTGAAACTGTAACTGCAAAAGTGTGCGGATGATCTCTCCATTAGCAAAATATTCTGGACTAGACCCCATTCGGATCTGCGGGAGAGGACAGAGAAAGGGGATGCGACCATGGCGAAAGGTTGACGTCGCAAGCAGAAAATGAAGCGATAGAGAAATTATACGAGAATCTTGAAGATTTAATTCAGTCAACAAAAAGGAGAGGACAATCTAATCGTAATGGGGAATTAGAATCCAGTTGAAGGGAAACAATAGAACAAAGGCATACGGGATAACGTGAGCTTGATAGTAAGAATGACAGTGGGGAAAGACTACTTGATTTCTGCAGTAAATTTCGGATGATAGTAGCGTATGTTTCTGTTCAAGAATTACAAGAAGGGGAGGTATACTTGGAAAAGGGCGTGAGGTACTGGAAGTTTTCGCATAGATTACATCATGGTCAGGCAGAGATTCAACTGATAGACGAAAGAAGGATATACAAAAACGTTCAGGGAAATTCGGAAATACAGAAATACAGGTCACTTAGTATAGAAATAAATAGGAAGTGCTGGGAAGGTAAGGCGGAACTGTACATGAAAAATGTGAAGTAATCCAACAAGAAATGACTATTGGAAGAAATGATTATTGGACTCAGCATATAAAAAAATTGAGAAAAACTTCCGTTAGTTTGGTGAAATTAAAAGTAAGGGCTGTAATGTTAAAAGTGCAATGGGAATTTCTCTGTTATGTGTTAAGGCGGGAACGGAAACGTGGAAAGAGTACATTGAGAGCTTCTATGAGAGGAAGCACTTACCTGATGACGTGAGAGAAAAAGAGACAGGAACCGATAGTAAAGAGATAGGGGATCCAGTATTCTCACCATCATTTAACTATGGCGTTTCGTTGTGTTGATTATAAAACATTACTGCAGAAGCTACTCCTTTGCAGTTTACGAGTAATGGCTCACAAGTGGTTCCTCTCATACAGGGTGTTTGAAAAATGACCGGTATATTTGAAACGGCAATAAAAACTAAACGAGCAGCGATAGAAAGACACCGTTTGTTGCAATATGCTTGGGACAACAGTACATTTTCAGGCGGACAACCTTTCGAAATTACAGTAGTTACAATTTTCAACAACAGTTGGCACTGCAAGTGATGTGAAAGATATAGAAGACAACGCAGTCTGTGGGTGCGCCATTCTGTACGTCGTCTTTCTGCTGTAAGCGTGTGCTGTTTACAACGTGCAAGTGTGCTGTAGACAACATGGTTTATTCCTTAGAACAGAGGATTTTTCTGGTGTTGGAATTCCACCGCCTAGAACACAGTGTTGTTGCAACAAGACTAAGTTTTCAACGGAGGTTTAATGTAACCAAAGGACCGAAAAGCGATACAATAAAGGATCTGTTTGAAAAATTTCATCGGACTGGGAACGTGACGGATGAACGTGCTGGAAAGGTAGGGCGACCGCGTACGTCAACCACAGAGGGCAACGCGCAGCTAGTGCAGCAGGTGATCCAACAGCGGCCTCGGGTTTCCGTTCGCCGTGTTGCAGCTGCGGTCCAAATGACGCCAACGTCCACGTATCGTCTCATGCGCCAGAGTTTACACATCTATCCATACAAAATTCAAATGCGGCAACCCCTCAGCGCCGCTACCATTGCTGCACGAGAGACATTCGCTAACGATATAGTGCACAGGATTGATGACAGCGATATGCATGTGGGCAGCATTTGGTTTACTGACGAAGCTTATTTTTACCTGGACGGCTTCGTCAATAAACAGAACTGGCGCATATGGGGAACCGAAAAGCCTCATGTTGCAGTCCCATCGTCCCTGCATCCTCAAAAAGTACAGGTCTGGGCCGCCATTTCTTCCAAAGGAATCATTGTCCCATTTTTCAGATCCGAAACGATTACTGCATCACGCTATCTGGACATTCTTTTTGAATTTGTGGCGGTACAAACTGCCTTAGACGACACTGCGAACACCTCGTGGTTTATGCAAGATGGTGCCTGGCCACATCGCACGGCCGACGTCTTTAATTTCCTGAATGAATATTTCGATGATCGTGTGATTGCTTTGGGCTATACGAAACATACAGGAGGCGGCGTGGATTGGCCTCCCTATTCGCCAGACATGAACCCTTGTGACCTCTTTCTGTGGGGACACTTGAAAGACCAGGTGTACCGCCAGAATCCAGAAATAATTGAACAGCTGAAGCAGTACATCTCATCTGCATGTGAAGCCATTCCGCCAGACACGTTGTCAAAGGTTTCGGGTAATTTCATTCAGAGACTACGCCATATTATTGCTACGCATGGTAGATATGTGGAAAATATCGTACTATAGAGTTTCCCAGACCGCAGCGCCATCTGTTGTTGAAAATTGTAACTACTGTAATTTCGAAAGTTTGTCTGCCTGAAAATGTACTGTTGTCCCAAGCATATTGCAACAAACGGTGTATTTCTATCGCTGCTCGTTTAGTTTTTATTGCCGTTTCAAATATACCGGTCATTTTTGAAACACCCTGTACATTAAGAACAGATAGCGAAAGGTTATTCTCCAGCGGCATCGACTTGGCGTCCGCTTGGTGTTAGGTTAAGTGATGTACATGACCTTTCAATAAAATAAAATTATTATCCTTTTCTGATTGAGCTGCATATTGAAGTTCTACCATTTTCGCTAGTGGTTATTTCAGGTAGCTGTTCGAAAACACGCAAGCTCCTTATGTGGTTCGTCAGAGTTTAGAATGCGGTTCGTGGAAATAAGAAATCCCGACATGATAATCGTTCATTACTGCAATAATCGAGATACTTGTTCGAACTTCGTCACTAAAGATGCAAGTTCAACCCTACAATAAAAATGTAATTTTAAACAAGTTAACAAATGTTGCTTCTAATGGCGTGTTGGAAACCACATGAGTTCCTTGCGTATTCTCCAGAATTCATCTGAAAAATATTCTGAAACCGACAATTTAATAGATGAAAAATTATGAGAGAATGACTTGATCGGTAACGTAATGAGTAAGGAAAAAATCATTTTCAAGTATCATTATTAACCAAGAAGTCCCAGCAGTACAAGAAAGAAGTGTTCACACATGTCTGGTCAGATGCAGAAGATGAAGAAGAACAGAACAGCAACAGCAAGCAGAAGTCCAGCTCCCCTCCCCCCCCCCCCCCAACCCTCTCCGAAAAATTTGAAGGCTGAACATTCTCTTACTTTTAAGGTAGAAATTAATTCTTTGACATTCACTTTACAAACTTTTTAAATTATAACGTAAAATAAAAGGTTTCTTTTAAAGGAGGTCTCACAGTGGAAGGGCCGCAAGAGCCATTCCTCGGACCAACACTATTTCTCCTATATATGACTTCTAATATTACAGGTGATTATAAAATGGATGGATGGATTGTAAAATGACATGGATTCTTTAAATCACAGTGTGACTTAGTTTTTCCAGTTTCTAACACACAATTCCAATAAAACTAACATTCTGCATACACAGGATGGCGACATAATCAATCTCCTGAACACTTTAAGTTCCTAGGTTTGAAGATAGACGACAGACAGTTATGACAGCTGCCCATGCCAATGTTGAGGATCTTGTTCAAAAACTGGATTCTACTACATTTACTAGTGGAACAGCATCTCCCATAAGAAATAGTCCAACGTGAAAATTAGTACACTTTGTTAATTTTCATTCTCCAACGAAGTAAGGCAACTTCTCCTATTCACAAATGATATTATAGGGCCAGAAGCGAGCAGCTTGAGTAATATGTGGTGAATGTGTGCGGAACTCTTATCGACCTCTGTTCAGAAGTCTTGGAATTATGATATTCATCATCGGTGACATGGCCACTTTGACGATAAAAGCGACCTAAAATTTGACAATTAATGTCTACGATCACAATAATTTTTTTATTCAATGAGCTGTTTCATTCATAATAATATCTTCTGCTCAGTGTACATGAATAAGAGCGTTATAATAAATTATGAGTATTAGAAGTGAAATCGTGATTTATAGTTACTAAGAGGAAATGTTAAACAAAACTGTGTTCTTAATATATGGTTGGGAATGGCGGGGGTGGAGGGGGGAGGGTAACTCACCGCTTTGTGACGTTGACTCTAAGTACTATTTGCAACGGCGTTTTACGAAGTCTGGGACATGATCATAAACATTAGGCATGAAACGGGATAAGCTGAAATGCAATTAAACAGGAGCTGCCGGCCGATGAGGCTGAGCTGTTCTAGGCGCTTCAGTCTGGAACCGCACGACCGCAACGGTCGCAGGTTCGAAGCCTGCCTCGGGCATGGATGTGTGTGATGTCCTTAGGTTAGTTAGGTGATTCTAAGTTCTAGGGCACTTATGACCTCAGATGTTAAGTCCCATAGTGCTCAGAGCCGTTTCAACCATTTGAACCAAACAAGAGCTAATGTTTGAACATGGGTCCACAGTAAAATGTTAGTTAAAAATAAAAATGCCACCTTTCAACCTGCCGTCTGGGACGTACAAACAATAAATTTAACTTAAAGCAGCATCTCAAAACACGAAAATAGCCACAGGTACAAAGGACTCGGAAAACAGAGCTACGAACACGTGGGTTTTGCAGAGCCAGGGTTGAATACATATGGACAGGGTCAAAACAATGCGATATGTAAGAGCTACAACAGTCTCACATAGAGTGAGAAAAAAGCGCCAGTTGTAAGTACGTGTGGTTCAGTCAGATATTTCGCAGGATGGCGTTTCGTAATCTGGTGGATACTTCTTCCAACAGGTTTCACCCGGCGTGTGTGAGATCGGGTAAATCATACCCGAGGTGTTTTGAAGCGCTGATTATTGAATGTCACTGTTGCCTCACAAATCTTGCTGTCACAGCAGCTGGAGGTAAGGGAGAAGGGGAAAGATGCAGTATTGAGTTTATTGTTGCGCCAGCGTCAGAGCGAGATAGACGTGTGCAAAGCTGGGTAGGGTACGTCACACCCGACCTCGTAGTCGGTGTTACATTTTTGAGCTGTCAGCAAGTTTATGAAATATATAGTTAGTTATAGTATTGTTTGATTTATTTTCAGATTTTATATTTCTCAAGTGTGTTATGAAGAAAAAGAACGTCGGCTACAAGAACTACTAGAAGTTTTAGAAAACTGTTCAATTGCTAGTTCCTGTGACTCCAAGAGCGGAAAAGATATTGACAAAGTTCCTCAAGGAGGTGAATAAAGTGATTCGGAGCAAGAGGATATTTTGTATAATTCGGAAGAGCCAAAATCTGCGTTAGCCGCTCCTAGTCAGTCACCTGAGGTACGCCGCGGGGGATTAGCTGATCGGTCTCAGGTGCTGCAGTCATGGACTGTGCGGCTGATCCCGGCGGAGGTTCGAGTCCCCCTTGGGCATGGGTGTGTGTGTGTGTTTGTCCTTAGGATAATTTAGGTTAAGTAGTGTGTAAGCCTAGGGACTGATGACCTTAGCAGTTAAGTCCCATAAGATTTCACACTCATTTGAACTTTTGTGAACGTCCGAAGATGGTACAAAATGGATGAATGATTGTCCTAAGAAAAGTGTTCGTATTCGTTCAGAGAATTTTATTAACAATTCTCCAGGCGTAAAAGATATTAGAAGATGATATCATTGTGTTAATTAATCAAACAAACTGCAATTTTGTTCGAATTTTGTATGAAAAACTGTTAAACTTCTGAAACTTGTACTTTTTCGGAGAAAATATAGACACTTCATTAATTCACCCCCCCCCCCCACCACCAAAAAAAAGGTTTTATATCTTAAGCATAGTATTTTACTTACTCAGTTCTTTAAAAGATACCATTATTAATATCCCAAGTAAAAAAATATTTGATACATCATTATAGTAACAAAAATTCGTCATCAGAGTTTTGGGTATCTCATACCCACCTCGTAGCTGGTGTAACAATTTCTCACCTCATTCACAACGGGTTCATATGTGGCGCTTTGGCGCTGTGTGAGCGATGTGCATGTCGCAATCCATGTTGTGTAGCGTTGACATCAGAGACATTTATTCGAGAGGTAGCATTTATAATTTCCACAAATATTTTACTGTGGACCAGTGCTTTTGCTATGAACACATTGTTAAGTTCGAGCTGTGTTGTAAGTACATTTCAACAAGCATTTTACTATGGACCCATTTTTAATCTCTAGCTCTTTTTTAATTATATTTTAAGTATCGCATTTTGCATCATGCATAACGCTCAAGACTATATCGCTGACTTTGTAACACGCTGTTGTAAACAGTGTTTAGTGTCAGCGACAACTAGTGACCAAGTCCCTTCAGCTCTTTGTACCGTAGCTATAAGCACAGTGTGATACCGACGGCGTTACATTACGGACCAATCATGTTTATCATGGGTATATATTTTATTCACCTCTTTCGTCAACTCCAACGACACAGCTATGTTCGTGTGTTCCATCTCGGACCACGTGAGTCAGCTACAGCTTGTAGTGTTGACAGCTTGTTACAGCTCCTTATTCATAAATATGCACACCCACTATAGATCAACATGAGGATGAACGTTACAACTGAAACCGGTCATCGAGAAAACAAATACACTCCTGGAAATGGAAAAAAGAACTCATTGACACCGGTGTGTCAGACCCACCATACTTGCTCCGGACACTGCGAGAGGGCTGTACAAGCAATGATCACACGCACGGCACAGCGGACACACCAGGAACCGCGGTGTTGGCCGTCGAATGGCGCTAGCTGCGCAGCATTTGTGTACCGCCGCGGTCAGTGTCAGCCAGTTTGCCGTGGCATACGGAGCTCCATCGCAGTCTTTAACACTGGTAGCATGCCGCGACAGCGTGGACGTGAACCGTATGTGCAGTTGACGGACTTTGAGCGAGTGCGTATAGTGGGCATGCGGGAGGCCGGTTGGACGTACCACCGAATTGCTCAACACGTGGGGCGTGAGGTCTCCACAGTACATCGATGTTGTCGCCAATGGTCGGCGGAAGGTGCACGTGCGCGTCGACCTGGGACCGGACCGCAGCGACGCACGGATGCACGCCAAGACCGTAGGATCCTACGC
Source organism: Schistocerca serialis cubense (assembly GCF_023864345.2). Taxonomy (NCBI): domain Eukaryota; kingdom Metazoa; phylum Arthropoda; class Insecta; order Orthoptera; family Acrididae; genus Schistocerca; species Schistocerca serialis. The sequence continues at coordinate 216,928,167 of NC_064638.1, forward strand.
AGTGCCGTAGGGGACCGCACCGCCACTTCCCAGCAAATTAGGGACACTGTTGCTCCTGGGGTATCGGCGAGGACCATTCGCAACCGTCTCCATGAAGATGGGCTACGGTCCCGCACACCGTTAGACCGTCTTCCGCTCACGCCCCAACATCGTGCAGCCCGCCTCCAGTGGTGTCGCGACAGGCGTGAATGGAGGGACGAATGGAGACGTGTCGTCTTCAGCGATGAGAGTCGCTTCTGCCTTGGTGCCAATGATGGTCGTATGCGTGTTTGGCGCCGTGCAGGTGAGCGCCACAATCAGGACTGCATACGACCGAGGCACACAGGGCCAACACCCGGCATCATGGTGTGGGGAGCGATCTCCTACACTGGCCGTACACCACTGGTGATCGTCGAGGGGACACTGAATTGTGCACGGTACATCCAAACCGTCATCGAACCCATCGTTCTACCATTCCTAGACCGGCAAGGGAACTTGCTGTTCCAACAGGACAATGCACGTCCGCATGTATCCCGTGCCACCCAACGTGCTCTAGAAGGTGTAAGTCAACTACCCTGGCCAGCAAGATCTCCGGATCTGTCCCCCATTGAGCATGTTTGGGACTGGATGAAGCGTCGTCTCACGCGGTCTGCACGTCCAACACGAACGCTGGTCCAACTGAGGCGCCAGGTGGAAATGGCATGGCAAGCCGTTCCACAGGACTACATCCAGCATCTCTACGATCGTCTCCATGGGAGAATAGCAGCCTGCATTGCTGCGAAAGGTGGATATACACTGTACTAGTGCCGACATTGTGCATGCTCTGTTGCCTGTGTCTATGTGCCTGTGGTTCTGTCAGTGTGATCATGTGATGTATCTGACCCCAGGAATGTGTCAATAAAGTTTCCCCTTCCTGGGACAATGAATTCACGGTGTTCTTATTTCAGTTTCCAGGAGTGTATTTGTGACCATAGAATCCTGTGGGTTCTACAGATTCTGATATTGGCCTCTCCATATACAGAGTGAACTCGAGACAACTAAATATCTCGAATAAGACTCATCGTACGAAGGCATTATCTAGGGGGGAAGTTGAAATTAGTGAAGGGGACAAGCCTGTTCTACAAATGGCCACGTCCTAACCACCCTTCCAGCGTGGGTGGGGTCAACTTCGTATTTTCATATGGGAATGCCACTTTTTTGCTGCATATTTGCGCTCGACTCCAAACAACACGTACTATTTACTCAAACCTGTGTTTTCCATTCGTGTTAAATGGCGACGTAATCGACAAATATCAAGTGCGTATGCTTTTTCAATTAAGGGTCGACGCATTTAATTCTTTGTGTTCTGACAGTTGATATGTTCGTAATTTCCTTCAGCGTTGAAAATTAGATTGTACTGTACAACATGGTTAGCAGCTTTAAAGTCTGCTTAGAAACTACACTATGTGATCAAAAGTATCCGGACACTCGCAAAGACATACATTTTTCATATTAGGTGCAGTGTGCTGCCACCTTACCGGCAGGTACTCCAAATCAGCGACCTCAGTAGTCATTAGACATCGTAAAAGAGCAGAATAGGGGCCCCCGGGGAACTGTCGGACTTCGAACATGGTCAGGTAATTGGGTGTCACTTGTGTCATACGTCTGTACGCGAGATTTCCACACTCCTAAACATCCCTAGGTACATTGGTTCCGACGTGAAAGTGAAGTGGAAACGTGAAGGGACATGTACAACACAAAAGCGTACAGCCCGACCTCCTATGTTGACTGACGAGACCGCCGACAGTTGAAGAGGGTCATAATGTGTAATAGGCATCTATTCAGTAATTCCAAACTGCATCGGTATCCACTGCAAATACTATGACAGTTAGGTGGGAGGTGAGAGAACTTGGACTTCATGGTCGAGCGACTGCTCCTAAGCCACACATCACGCCGGTAAATGTCAAACGACGCCTCGCATGTTGTAAGGAGCGTAAACATTGGACGACTGGACAGTGGAAAAACGTTGAGAGAAACTACGAAGCACGGTACATAATGTGACGATCCGATGGCGGGGTGTGGGTATGGCGAATGTTCGGTGAACGTCATCTGCCAGCATATGTAGTGCCAACAGTAAAATCCGGAGGCGGTGGTGTTATGGTGTGGTCGTGTTTTTCATGGTAGGGGCTTGCACTCCGTTTTACGTGGCTCTATCACAACACAGGTCTACAAATATGTTTAAGCACCTTCTTGATTCCCACTGATAAGCAGCATTCCGGGGATGGCGACTGCATCTTTCAACACGGTCGAGCACCTGTTAATAATGCACGGATTCTGGCTGAGTGGTTACATGACAACAACATCCCTGTAATGGACTGGCCTGCACAGAGTCCTGACCTAAATCCTTCAACACCTTTGGAATGTTTTGGAACGCCGACTTCGTGCCAGGCCTCATCGACCCGCATCAATACCTCTCCTCAGTGCAGCACTCGTCTATCATCTTCGTCAGAGGTAAAACTGACCTCTGACGAAGGTGATGGATGTAGTCATCGAAAGCTCAGGATTTTATCCAAATTTGACGCGGCAAGTAAACCGGGAACTTTTTATGCGTGGAAGTGTCCTTCTTTGCCACATCTCGAGCATTTCTTCGGCTGGCCATCATAAATGATAGTTGCACGGCAGTCACCAATATATAAGTAGGACGGCACATGTTTCCTTCTCCATGTGGGTCTGTCGTACTCCATTGAGAACCGGGTATGTAGTTAATTGAACCTATTTTTTAGCTGTATGACTAATCATCTTTCCATATGGGCAGAATGCAGATACCAGTAGCTCTGAAGGCACCTCGAAAGAGAGTTCAAATGCAAGGATCGTCCACAGTCCAAGTCCCGCATGTTCTGCAGTTATGTTATCGATGGGTCCATCAGAGTGACTGGTCTTAAGACCACTTCGAGCTACGCTTAGAATATTGTCATATATGTTTTCGTTAACAAATTTCACGTATACCGCACTGCTCACTACAGACAGGTGGATGCCAAGAAGATCGTTACAATTAATCTTGACTTCATCTCTGAGAAACTGTTCGATTTCAAGTGCTTTTGGTCTGGCATATTCAGGTGAAAAGGTAATCTTCAGTATAGATTTTCTGTGGGCATAAGCCACTCTCGTTCGAAGGAAATATAACGCGCATAGACGGCAGAATCACGTAAACAACTCTGCGAGAGAGCTGCGCGGCGAGGTCGTAAACAAGACGTCCGTCCCGCTAGCTCGCGGAAAGGCGACTGCCGTCGAGGACACAAAGGATAGTGCGACTGCAGGGACTTATCTCCGGTACGCTGCCCATGAGACCCACATTTCCAACTTCATGCCTACACACTACATTTGTAGTGTCCCTGTCCACTATACACATAACTCGCTGCAGTCAATCTACCGATTCCCGTAACAGTTTGAGCAATGTGAGTGCATCGCCGCTGGCTAACCGGTCAATTATCTTCTTCATTGCTCAAACTCTTACGAGAATCGGTAGATTGACTGCCACGAGTGATGTGGGCAGGGGCACTACAAGTGTGTAGACATTAAGTTGGAAATTTGGATCTCACGGGGAGCGTGCCAGAGGTAAGTCCTTGCAGTCGCACCATCTTCTGTGTCATCGATGGCTCAGTCGGATAGAGTGTCTGCCATTTAAGTGGTAGAGCCCGGGTTCGAGTCCCGGTTGGGGCACACAGTTGAACTGTTCCTGTTGATTTTTATCAACGCTTGTAAACAGCTAATCGTCTGGATTTCATTGTATTTTTTATTCTTCGAGAGCTGTAAGATCACTAATAGTATCTGTTTTTTCAGACATGCCATCTTCATGTCAATATGAAACGTTAGAACATAAAGATTTACATCATAAATTAAATGTAAATTCAATGCAAACATAGACACACATGATATTTGTTGCTTACGAATGGAAAACAATGATTTGTGGCGTAGAATTCGAATATGCAACAAAAATATAGGGTTCCCATTTAAAAACAGAAATCTGACCTCTCCGACGATGGAGGTGTGGTTAGGAGGGGGTCAGCTGTAACACAAACAAATGTACATCTAGAACATATCTTTTTTTACGATTCTTCGTTTTCAAAATCTTAGTTGTCTCCAATTAAAACGAATACCTTGCCTATTTTCTTTATTGTGGTTTATTGTTAACAATATGAACTCATTACCAAGATTTAGCAGTTTTCAGTCGGTTAATATTGGGCAAAAATCTTTTCTGCCTTTGAGTCTCGCGTCCTTAACTCATGTGCAGAAGGGTTTGCTGTAGTCTGCACAATCCATTTCCAGTAAATTACTATAAGTATTCAAAATAGTAGCAACAATCCTCCCACTTGAAAGGCGAAATTGAAGAATTTTCTTATGGACCACTTCTCCTATAGTAGGGGAAAACCTGGAGAAGAATTAAGCGAAATCCTGTGTTATCCTGTTGATTAGCCTAATATTTTCAGCAACGTGTTATTTACATAGGATGTTTGTAAATTTTATTTTAATTGTTATTAAATTTTCTTATGGTAATTTCACGTATTTATTAGTTCGATGGTCATTGAGATTTCCTTTTTAATCTCATCCTACGAGATTAGAAGTGCAAAATGAAAAAAATATGTATAATAAAACGGGCAGCAACTCATAAAAACTGCAGATCCATGTCAGTTGATGCGTATTTGTACAGTTTATTAGCTGGAGGTGGCACCAGTTTTGGCGGTGTTTTGGACAGAGGACAGTCACTTCAGCGTGTTGGTATTTGGGCTGAATTCTAAGCAGCTCAAAGATGTACCAGCTGCGCCCCACGCCAAGTATAATATATCAGTAGCGTCGGTTAGATACTGCATTAATAGTAAAGACCAAAATGCTGACGTAAATTTAAAGCAGAGATGAGAGCCGGAGTTTTCTACACGAAGGCTGATGTAATCCTGCGCCACTTGCCATAGCTGCACACATTCCACCTCTTGTACTAGTTCGAGCGGATGGCTTTTTTTTCTTATTTTGTTTTTTCTGTTGACACGTCAGTCAATTTCTTTACTAAAACCGCTATCACGTTAGACGATTACCATCTACTCACTCTACAGTTGTTTATGGACTAACCCGCTTTTCCAAAGGCTTAAAGCGAACGTAGGTGCAGAGTTACAAAACTTGCAGGCTGCTTTTAGCCGAGGGGTCGCTAATCTTTGGCTGGCTGGCTGAGCCCTATTGATTCCATTTACTGTCTCCATTAGCAACCATTGGCGTCATTCTTCAGGAACAATTGCTACTTTTAAGCTTGCCTCAATGCATCTGGCTAAATGGGATTTCGTTGCACGAAGTTCAATATCAGATTTTTAAAAAACATTCTTCAGTATCTGGTTTCCTTCACAATTTCGCCTTTCCTATGAAGTATACGTCCCTTATGCTAGTGGACATGTTTTCAACATTATTAGGTTGAGTGACAACAAAAGACCTTTTTTAATATTTTTGAGCCTTATTTCGCAACAAACTGTGTTCGTTTCCTCAAAACGATCTTCTACGAAACCGAGTTTCACCCACCCTTCCTTCCCAATGCTCAAATCCTGGTATCGCTCTTACATCTAATCAGAATGCTGATTAACTTAAGCGAGAAATACAATAACCGAACTGTTGAAGTTTGAAAGTAGACGGGAAAATGAATTATATTAAGACTAAAACAGTGCATCAACAATCTTTACGTCTGGACACACGCCCAGGAAACCACTGTGAAGTGCATGGGTGAGGATCTTTCCTATTATACCACATTGGGTGTCTTCGTGTATCATTCGCATGTGAAGGGCGGAAAAGTTGACTGCTTAAATGCTTCTGTTGTCACTACAATTAGTGAAATATTAACTTCTCGCTCCCTACACGTGCAATACCTAGGGTTCTCTGTTATATTTCTTCATTCCTATCTCCGTCTGCCAGCACAGGTTTGTTTACTTTGCATTGATCAAACAAACTTGTGACCCTTCGTGCTGACTTTTCTTTATACGCTTACTATGCACTGCTAGTCCGATTTTGTATGGGTCTCACAGACTTGAATAATATTCCGGGATGGTTCGAACTATCGTTATGTAGGCAATCTCCTTTGTAGGCTGACTGCATTAATCTAGTATTCTTGTAATGCACAGAAGCCTGCCATCTGATTTACCAACTATTCAGCTTATGTTATCACTGCACTTCGTATCCCCAAAAATGGTTATACTCAGGTTTCTACATAAATGGACTGTTTTAGTTCTGAGCTATTGATGCTGTAGTCATAGGACACTACGTTTTTTTAAGTTTCTGAGCGTATAAAGTAAATAGCTTTTGATAGGTTAAGAAATACTTAGTTAACCTGAATGCCGGCTTTCACGATGTCATGTGACGAAAGCATAAGTTGGGTTTCAGATTACCAATGTTTACGGAATCTGAACTGGCTGGCATAAAAGCCATGCTTCTGTTCCAGACACAGTACTACATTTCAGCTCAAATTGTGTTGCACGATTTTAAAGCAGATAGATGGCATTTTTTGTGGATCACTTGTGGTACGCAACCTGTAGACTGGTGCGACCTGTGCTTTTCTTCCACAGTATTTGTTCAACAAACTTATGGTGTATTTAGAGAGACGAGCTTATTCAGCTGCGAATACTGTATGGGACTTGACAAGGACTTTGTCGGTGCCTTATTCAGTTGTAGTTATTTCCCCTGGAGAACGGTAGTTCTAATTGCTGTCGGATAAAAATTACCTGGATGAGGTCACTTAAAAACAAGTACTTCAGTGCTTACCTGGAGCAATGAACCCTATTTTCCATTTCTACCCTCTGATGTATTAAAACATGCTCGAAGAATATTCTTTAATACAGGAAAGGAATACAAGGAGAAGTTACGCATATTCTAGTAGTGTCATGTGTGATATTTCACCATCACCAGAGGAATGTGCTGGGTGAGCCTTAACTTATTTCTGGAGCGGTTAATGAGTCTGCCCTTCCTTGTGCTCGCGCTGCGATTGGTCGCATCACGCCCAGAAAGATTCGAAACGGAGTTGGCGAAGCACCGAGACGAAGTGGAAATTACGCTGGTAACCGAGAGAGGACAGTGACCTTGTCAGTCCTCGTCGTTGCTGTGGTCGGTGGTGGGTCGTGCGACCCGGCAGTTTGTTTTGGCCAAGTGGGAATTGTGGTGTCACCGCCAGACACCACACTTGCTAGGTGGTAGCTTAAATCGGCCGCGGTCCATTTAGTACATGTCGGACCCGCGTGTCGCCACTGTGTGATCGCAGACCTAGCGCCACCACAAGGCAGGTCTCGAGAGACGATATAGCACTCGCCCCAGTTGTACGAGGAGATTGCTAGCGACCATACGGACGAAGCCTTCCTCTCATTTGCCGAGAGCCAGTTAGAATAGCCTTCTGCTAAGTCCATGGCTACGACCTAGCAAGGCGCCATTAGCCTTACCTACTTTGAGAGTTATAGTATAAATGACTCAAGAAGAATGCTGTAGTCATAAAATAATAAAGTTAAGTATAAAGCAGCTACGTACTTTTCTTGCTACCATTCAATAGTTATCCTGTTCCAGAATTGACGCCCGTCGGCGTGAGTGTGTACGCGTGCCTTCCTTTCTTTCGGCTACCCGTCACTGTGGACTGGCTGCCTTGTCAGTCCACTTCATTGGCGACGAGTCTACAAAGGATCTTGTGTTTTGCTTTGCCCTAATTTATTTGTGTCATGGCTTCGCCAGATGTACTGTCCGAATTTTATCGCTTGCAGAATCAGCAGACGCAGGCGTTATTGGATGCCCTTGGACAGCTCGTCCAGGGTCAACGTGCGCTGCACACCGATGCGGCTGCCGCCGCTTCACCGCTACCGCAGCCACAACCTGCCGTTGCACCGCCTTTTAGGCACTACGACCCGAACCAGGAGACGTGGCAGGAATGGTCCCGACAGTTCGCCTTCCACCTCGCTGCCTACAGAATTCAAGGTAATGAGCGGCAGCCGTTTTTGCTTTCTTGTGTCGGTGTGTCCACCTACCGTGTGATAGTGAAATTGTTTCCCCGACGAGACGTAGCAACTCTGTCCTACGAGGAAATTTTGTCTGCATTAGATGTCTATTTCAAAGAAACAGTTAATGTGGTTGCAAAACGGTATACGTTTTTTCGTACAAAACGTACGGCCGGTCAAACCAATAGGGAGTGGGTAGCAACATTGCAAGGACTTACTAGGGACTGTGCCTTTGAATGTGACTGTGGTCTTTCTTATTCAGATACAATGGTGCGTGATGCAATTGCACAAAACGTTTCTGATGTTCGCATACGGGAGCAAATTTTGAAACTAGTTAATCCCTCCCTTCAACAAGTGATAGACATATTGGATAGACAAGACACACTTGACTGTGCTCAGGAATCTTTTGAAACTTCGCCAGCTGTGTGTAACATTAACCGGCCCGCCGGGCGCTCTCGAGCTGCGCGGCCCGGTCAACTGCCCTCGCATACGTCCGCACAGCTGCCGCCGCGCGCTAAGCCAGGTGTGCCGCGCCAGCACACAAATGCAGTGAAATCATGCCCGCGGTGTGCTACTAGACATTCGCGTGAACATTACCCGTCACGCCAAGCTATTTGCTTTTTCTGCAATAAGAAAGGACATGTTCAAAGTGTTTGCCAGAAAAAGCTCCGTTCAGACAATCACAACCATTCCAGGCCCTTTGCTTCACGCCGGAATCGAACCAAGGACACTCAGGCTCGTGGACCTTCGCCCATGGACATTCATGTCGTTAATTCCGCTTCGTCCAGTGACACTTTCTCTAACAGTGACTGTGTTCGTCCCACAAAAAGAGTGCGTCGACGTCGCCGGAAATCACGTCCATTAGCAAGTAATTCTGTACCAGTGTCTGTTCCAATTGCACAAAACAGTCGCTCTTGTCGTCAGCAGAACAATAAACTTTTTGTGGACTTAGACTTTGAAGGCAAAGTGATACCATTCCAACTCGATACCGGAGCTGCAGTTTCATTGCTCAATCACGACACTTACAAACAACTGGGCAAACCTCCGTTGCGTTCCGCAAATGTTAAGCTAACCACATATTCAGGACAGAAAATTTCTGTGTTAGGACAGTGCACTCTTTTTGCAACATATAAAGGACAAACAAAACTGGTGTCATTTTACGTTCTTCGTTCTTCTACGGCAGTGAACTTGTTTGGCTTTGATTTATTTCAGTTGTTTAACATGTCTATTGTAAATCAGGTCCTCTCAGTGAATCAGACTGTGCCTTCAGACAGTGTTTCTCGCTTATGTGACGAATTTGCAGAGAATTTGGCACCAGGCTTAGGTTGCGCTAAAAACTATGAAGCACCTTTGGAACTGAAAGTAAACGCGCAACCGAAATTTTTCAGAGCGCGCAATGTTCCCCACGCATTGCGTGATGCGGTCGCACGACCGTTAAAGGATATAGCATCACAAGGTGTCAGTAAATATGTGCGCAATGCCTCTTCCATTTCAGCTCCGCTTCATTGCTTACGCCATCAAGGTGTTCCGTTCGTCTGGACGACGGAATGCGAACGCGCCTTTCGCCAGTTGAAATCGGCGTTGCTTTCTAATACTTGCCTCACGCCTTTCGATCCCCAGAAACCCCTTTTGTTGATGGTAGATGCATCGGATTTCGGGATCGGTGCTGTGCTTGCGCACAAAGTTGGCTCGCATGATCGCCCTATTGCCTTTGCGTCCCAATTGCTCCCGTCTGCGCAAAGAAATTATTCACAGATAGAGAAAGAAGCTTTGGCTCTCGTGTTTGGTGTTACTAAGTTCCATGATTTCTTGTATGGTCGTCACTTCACCATCATCCCAGACCACAAACCTTTGACATCGCTTTTTCATCCGACCAAGCCTGTACCTCCACGTCCAGCGCAGAAATTCATTCGCTGGTCTATTTTCCTCTCGCAGTACCGCTACGATATCTTGTATCGGTCCACTGCTAAGCACGGAAACGCCGATGCATTGTCCCGTTTGCCTGTTGCTGAGGATAAAGCATTCGATTCTTCCGAACTTGCTTGCATGTTCATTGATTCGGAAACCGATGAAGTGGTCGAATCGTTTCCGATTGATTTTCGTCGTGTAGCTACAGCCACAGCTGCTGACCCTGTCCTTGCTACTGTTTTACGTTTTGTTGCTACGCAATGGCCTTTGTCAAAGTCTCGGATCAAGGATCCGTTGGTTCGCCGATTTTTTGCTCACAAGGAGAGACTTTTTGTTCGACGTGGTGTTTTGTTGTTGCGTTCTGATAATGATCAGTCCAGGGTCGTGGTCCCAGGTTCGTTACAGTCCTCTGTTTTACGGCTTCTTCACCAAGGACATTGAGGTATAGTGCGAACGACACAACTTGCTCGTCAGCACTGTACTTGGTTCGGAATCGATGCTGCGATTCCGAATATGTGTTCTTCTTGCATGGCGTGTGCCGAACAACAATCCGCACCACCGCGGAAAGTCTTTGCATGGCCAAAAGCCACTTCCCCTTGGCAACGCTTGCACATTGATTTTGCTGGTCCATTCTGGAATGCTCGATGGTTGGTTCTGGTCGATGCCTTCAGTAATTTTCCTTTTGTTGTCCGGATGTCTTCCACGACGTCCTCCGCCACCATCCAAGCGTTGTCTGCTATCTTTTGCATTGAAGGTCTTCCGCAGACTATTGTTTCCGACAATGGCCCACAATTCATGTCCGCAGAATTTCAGTCATTCTGCCAGGCCAATGGTATTCAACATCTAACATCCGCGCCGTTTTCGCCTCAGTCCAACGGTGCCGCTGAACGATTGGTCCGGACTTTCAAGTCACAGATGTTGAAATTGAAAGAGTCGCATTCTCGGGAGGACGCATTGTTGCTCTTTTTGTCTTCGTATCGCTCTCAGCCCCGCGATGGTCGCTCCCCGGCTGAGTTGCTCCACGGTCGTCCTCATCGCACCTTGATGTCTTTGCTGCATCCGCCGCATCAGGTTCCTGTGCAGCGGCAGTCTCCTGCCTTTGCTCCAGGCGACGTTGTATTTTATCGCAACTATCGCGGTTCACGGCGTTGGCTCGCAGGGCGCATTCTTCGCTGCCTCGGCCGCGCGATGTATTTGGTTTTGGGGGCCTCTGGTGAGGTGCGTCGGCATCTCAATCAGCTGCGCCTCTGTCGCCGCACGGGTTCTGCCGCTCCCCGTCTGCTTTCAGCGTCGGTGCCGTCCGGTCAGCGCCCTGGGGACCCATCTACTGGCTCGCCTCATCCCCAGGTGTTACCGACGATGCCTTCCCATTTGCCCCATGGCGACGCGCCGCCGCAGCCGCAGCCGCCGCCGCCGCCGCCGCCGCCGCCGCCGCCTGTTCTCCCGCCGGCGCCGCCCGCATTAGACGCTTCGCTGCAGCCGCCAAGCGCCTCCCAGGGTCACGCGCCGCCGATCGCTTCCCGTGACCAGCTGTCCTCCGCCATGGAACTCCCGACCGCTCCGGACCACATGACGTCATCGCGCGTCTGCTACCCCGACGCAATGGAGTTCGACACTTCGGCCCCTCATGTTTCTTTACGGGCGCATACACCGCATGTTGACGTGCACCCTGGAATAGCTTTTCAGGCGTTTCCTAGCTCCCCTCGGACCGCATGGCCGGGTGCGGGTGGCACAGCCTCGCCTGTTGTTAGGCTCCCCACCTCGTCGCATACGTCAACATGGGGTCCTCCCCACGGCGGGCGGAAGCCTTATCTCACGACCGTTCGCCGATTTGCGGGGGAGGAATGTGGTGTCACCGCCAGACACCACACTTGCTAGGTGGTAGCTTAAATCGGCCGCGGTCCATTTAGTACATGTCGGACCCGCGTGTCGCCACTGTGTGATCGCAGACCTAGCGCCACCACAAGGCAGGTCTCGAGAGACGATATAGCACTCGCCCCAGTTGTACGAGGAGATTGCTAGCGACCATACGGACGAAGTCTTCCTCTCATTTGCCGAGAGCCAGTTAGAATAGCCTTCTGCTAAGTCCATGGCTACGACCTAGCAAGGCGCCATTAGCCTTACCTACTTTGAGAGTTATAGTATAAATGTCTCAAGAAGAATGCTGTAGTCATAAAATAATAAAGTTAAGTATAAAGCAGCTACGTACTTTTCTTGCTACCATTCAATAGTTATCCTGTTCCAGAATTGACGCCCGTCGGCGTGAGTGTGTACGCGTGCCTTCCTTTCTTTCGGCTACCCGTCACTGTGGACTGGCTGCCTTGTCAGTCCACTTCATTGGCGACGAGTCTACAAAGGATCTTGTGTTTTGCTTTGCCCTAATTTATTTGTGTCATGGCTTCGCCAGATGTACTGTCCGAATTTTATCGCTTGCAGAATCAGCAGACGCAGGCGTTATGGGATGCCCTTGGACAGCTCGTCCAGGGTCAACGTGCGCTGCACACCGATGCGGCTGCCGCCGCTTCACCGCTACCGCAGCCACAACCTGCCGTTGCACCGCCTTTTAGGCACTACGACCCGAACCAGGAGACGTGGCAGGAATGGTCCCGACAGTTCGCCTTCCACCTCGCTGCCTACAGAATTCAAGGTAATGAGCGGCAGCCGTTTTTGCTTTCTTGTGTCGGTGTGTCCACCTACCGTGTGATAGTGAAATTGTTTCCATCCTATTACCGTTTGCATCCTATTACCGTGCCAGGACTTCTGTCTCCCGTTTCCATCTTCAGCTGTTTTAATTCTGCTGGGTAAACTATTTTCTAATGCAGGATCGTTCTTGTACGATTAACTGTTGGAGGGCTCTTCCCAACTTTCGCGATGAGCTGTGGAACGTCAAATGTGCTGTCGCGATTTGTGTGTGGGAGTTCCTCTCCCTGTAGGTGCAGCTTTGCATCCAAGTACTACCCGCGTCAATTGCATAATTTACTGGGTCTAACTTATGAGAACTGTGCAAATTGTTCAAACTGTATAGAACTTGCGACCGGGAAATTTTGCTGGAGTAATAACCGTTCATTTAGAACTCGGTGCGTGGCAAGCTCTACAAGCGTAACTAAGGTAAAGTCTGTTATGTTGTTTTGAATAGCAGCGTGTGTAGTCTTTATTGTGAGTCAGTCAAATTACTGATAACGGTGTAACGTTCTTTCTTTAATAAAATAATGAGAAAGATTACGATTGTGTTGAATGAAGTGTGAACTGTGGAATGGATACAGAACTCGAATTGTTGTGTGACGTGTTGTAGCTGCAAGTGGTGTGCATACTCTGTGTTGTTGTTAGCAAAACTTTACAGGAATCCATGCAACTCCCAAAACCAATAAAGAAATACAGTCACTGCAAAATACATTCAGCCTCATAGGCACTGAATTATATGGCCCTGTTCAAAACTAATAGCCTTAGTCCCTGTGCACGTAGCAAATAAATTGTCTTACCTCTAAAGCAGGAACGGAGTAACGCGATAGCCGGCCGCAGTGGCCGTGCGGTTCTGGCGCTGCAGTCCGGAACCGCGGGACTGCTACGGTCGCAGGTTCGAATCCTGCCTCGGGCATGGGTGTGTGTGATGCCCTTAGGTTAGTTAGGTTTAAGTAGTTCTCAGTTCAAGGGGACTTATGACCTAAGATGTTGAGTCCCATAGTGCTCAGAGCCAGCCATTTGGAGTAACGCCATATATTCTGGTCTCTCATGAAAAATATGAATATGCTAACTACAGGTTCAGCAGTGTGCAACACTGGCCATAATACTTGAAATACACATGAAATTCATTTCGCTGTTTAACGAGCACATTTAAGAAATTCCAACTTCTTTAAATAATATATGACCTGGACAGGGAGGCGATACTGATTATAGTGGATTACTAACGCTCAATTTTTAGCAAAATTATATTGCAAGTTAAGTCTGTATTTTCAAAAAACATCTGACAACTGAAGTTACATTACTGACAGTTGATTCACAAACAACGAGATTTAAACAACAAGTGTTATCTAACTATATTGTCCGCCTGCTTAGCTGGGTGGTAACGTGCTCGCCTCACATGTAGGACGGCCAAAGTTCGATTGCCCGCCGGGTTGGAGATTTTCTCTGCTCGGAGACTGGGTGTTGCGTTGTCCTCATCATCACTTCATTCTCATCACCGGCGCGCAAGTCGCCCAGTGTGGCGTCGAATGAAATAAGACTTGCACTTGTCGGCCGAACTTCCCCGAATAGTGGCCTCCCGGCCACCGATGCCATTCGTTGATTTCCATTTCTTTATTTCTAACATCATTAATCCACATACACTCCTGGAAATTGAAATAAGAACACCGTGAATTCATTGTCCCAGGAAGGGGAAACTTTATTGACACATTCCTGGGGTCAGATACATCACATGATCACACTGACAGAACCACAGGCACATAGACACAGGCAACAGAGCATGCACAATGTCGGCACTAGTACAGTGTATATCCACTTTTCGCAGCAATGCAGGCTGCTATTCTCCCATGGAGACGATCGTAGAGATGCTGGATGTAGTCCTGTGGAACGGCTTGCCATGCCAATTCCACCTGGCGCCTCAGTTGGACCAGCGTTCGTGCTGGACGTGCCGACCGCGTGAGACAACGCTTCATCCAGTCCCAAACATGCTCAATGGGGGACAGATCCGGAGATCTTGCTGGCCAGGGTAGTTGACTTACACCTTCTAGAGCACGTTGGGTGGCACGAGATACATGCGGACGTGCATTGTCCTGTTGGAACAGCAAGTTCCCTTGCCGGTCTAGGAATGGTAGAACGATGGGTTCGATGACGGTTTGGATGTACCGTGCACTATTTCGTGTCCCCTCGACGATCACCAGTGGTGTACGGCCAGTGTTGGAGATCGCTCCCCACACCATGATGCCGGGTGTTGGCCCTGTGTGCCTCGGTCGTATGCAGTCCTGATTGTGGCGCTCACCTGCACGGCGCCAAACACGCATACGACCATCATTGGCACCAAGGCAGAAGCGACTCTCATCGCTGAAGACGACACGTCTCCATTCGTCCCTCCATTCACGCCTGTCGCGACACCACTGCACCACTGCACCACTGCACCACTGCACCACTGCACGATGTTGGGGCGTGAGCGGAAGACGGCCTAACGGTGTGCGGGACCGTAGCCCAGCTTCATGGAGACGGTTGCGAATGGTCCTCGCCGATACCCCAGGAGCAACAGTGTCCCTAATTTGCTGGGAAGTGGCGGTGCGGTCCCCTACGGCACTGCGTAGGATCCTACGGTCTTGGCGTGCATCCGTGCGTCGCTGCGGTCCGGTCCCAGGTCGACGGGCACGTGCACCTTCCGCCGACCACTGGCGACAACATCGATGTACTGTGGAGACCTCACGCCCCACGTGTTGAGCAATTCGGCGGTACGTCCACCCGGCCTCCCGCATGCCCACTATACGCCCTCGCTCAAAGTCCGTCAACTGCACATACGGTTCACGTCCACGCTGTCGCGGCATGCTACCAGTGTTAAAGACTGCGATGGAGCTCCGTATGCCACGGCAAACTGGCTGACACTGACGGCGGCGGTGCACAAATGCTGCGCAGCTAGCGCCATTCGACGGCCAACACCGCGGTTCCTGGTGTGTCCGCTGTGCCGTGCGTGTGATCATTGCTTGTACAGCCCTCTCGCAGTGTCCGGAGCAAGTATGGTGGGTCTGACACACCGGTGTCAATGTGTTCTTTTTTCCATTTCCAGGAGTGTAAATGCAAATTATCAAATTTCACATAGCTATGTTAACAGATCTTAAGAGCATTACAAAAATGAAATATTTAACTAGACTTTTTATCAAAACCGTTTACGTACATGTGAGGTGACTCAACAA
This sequence comes from Schistocerca serialis cubense, assembly GCF_023864345.2. Classification (NCBI taxonomy): domain Eukaryota; kingdom Metazoa; phylum Arthropoda; class Insecta; order Orthoptera; family Acrididae; genus Schistocerca; species Schistocerca serialis. Next base: position 216,943,918 of record NC_064638.1, read on the forward strand.
TTACAAGTTATCCGCCAACTCATCTATACTAAACCACTGGCGAAAACAGAAATTATAATTATTTAAATCTGTACCTCGGTTGCATGAAGACTTCTACTTCCAAGTTCAACATTAATGACATACCTAAATTAATCCAACCTTTGGTGGCTTCACACAGCACACCACAGAAACTGCCTACTCCGTCGTCTTTCCCTCACAGCCCGCTATCTACAACTGTGCGCCAAGCGCTCTCTAACACTTGTGGTACAGAGATGTTCATCGCTTATAGTATCCTAGGTTCATTTTAATTTATTAATATTCTTATCTTATTCTGGTGCCATGTACAACTGTCCCCACATAAAAGTGTGCCCCACTGTACTCCTCTTGTAGTACCTGATTACGTACTGGTTACCCCTGCGCAACTGTTCGCGCAAGCAGCTCACATTATGTAATGCGGTTCTAGATGTAATTTGAAAGGGGTAATTTTATCTTAACCCTACAATGTGCTGTGTTTTTACTGCTTAGCGCACTGCTAGAGTATTTTAATAACCTTTCTATTTAAGTCATTTGATGATTATTGTCGCAATAAAAAGTCTTAGGTGCATTAAAGTATTACAATTCGCTTTAAGAGCTCGGTCTTATTGACTGTTTGGAAGACTGTACGTTGGCCTTGTTCAAATGGTTTGTTTGGTGTGTTACAGAAGGAACTTCTTCTCGAGCCGACTGGGCTCCGCCTCACACAGTGCCGCGTACCTAGTATAACTAAGCGCGTCTATGAACAGGGAAGGCTGCTAAGTTTGAGCAGTACCTAATTGATGCATGTAGTCTACCTTTGCTGCGCGGGGTAGCCGCGCGGTCAGGGGCGTCTTATCACGGTCCGCGCGTCGGAGGTTCGGTCCTCCCTCGGGCATGGGTGTGTGAGCTGTCCTTAGCGTAAGTTAGTCTAAGTTAGATTAAGTAGTGCCTAAGCTTAGGGACCGATGACCTCAGCAGTTTGCACCCGTAAGACTTTACCACAAATTTCTACCTTAAAGAAAGTTTTTGTCCTTTAAAACTATAGATTGTAAATAACGTTTTTGGTGTTCTAAACTACTCAATCCGTCAGGCTTTTAGTCCTCTGTCAAATAATTTTGTCTAAAGTATTTTCACTGAACAAGTAGAATATTTGTTAAGTCTTTCCTTCAATTTGATTTTTCCTTTTTTTGAAAGAAGCTACATTTGACAACTAAGTTTTGCATCAAGCAAAAGCATAAGTCAGGAGTTTAAAGCAAATTCCTTTATTGAAGAAAGGCACTGCTATTTGTCCTAAATTGAAATATGTGCACTTAAACGTTACGCATGCTGCTTTGCAAGAGTTTCCTGAATTTTTTACTTATTTGAACAAATATTAAGTTACAATGTTGTCTCTGTGTTGTTCGTTGATTCGATACCTGCTAAATAAAGTTGGGCATCCCTTGTGGACTGCTGGCCATAGTGGCCGAGCGGTTCTAGGCACTACAGTCTGGAACCGCGCGGCCGCTACGGTCGCAGGGTCGAATCCTGCCTCGGGCTTGGATGTGTATTATGTCCTTAGGTTAGTTAGGTTTAAGTAGTTCTAAGTTCTAGGGGACTGATGACCTCAGAAGTTAAGTCCCATAGTGCTCAGAGCCATTTGAACCATTTTGAACCTTGTGGACTTTGTCCTTTCACTCCCTGCGGTCTTGAGACCTGCTAGCAACATATCACAGGGTGACTTTGGAATAGTCAAAACGCACATACTGTAACGATTTAAAACAATACTGGGAGGAAATATTAGGGGAGAGTTTTGTTTGTCGATGTTAGTGTATCTCCGAACCGATGATATTTGCTGGTCGTTGTTTCAATCTGCTGCGCGACTTTCGAATCACTGCGCACTTATAAGCAATTTTCGTCATTTTGTACTGGTTTTGTTGTAGTGAGACATATGGTTGTGTTTAGTGCACCTTTATAATCATGAGCTCTACATATATCTTTAAAACCTGTACAATACATTAAATCCATTTCGAGTGACTAAAATTCTGTTTATTTTTAGAAGTAGTAAAATAAATTGTGGAGTATAAGTTAGACTTAAAAAGTTGTGCACTATTTTGTGCCTTGAAAAGGAATGCAAAACTTGTTACTTGCAAATGAACTCAGTTTCTTTAACATATTTATTACATTTTCACTGTCTTAAAAATTCAAGTATGCGTTAGGTGCCAATAGCTACTATTTCAAAATGGTTTCAGCTTGTAATTGTTATTGGATAATATTTCCTCTTAATTCGATTTCATTTATTGGCTATTGGTGTGTAGAAGAGTAATAAATGTAACAAAACCAACGCATTTTCAATGATATGTAATATCAAGGGAGTGGGGTGCTTTACGCCTCCACAAAAATGGTTCCTTAGCTACTTTCGATAAATGGTTTCGAATACAAGGTGTTCCAACTGATTTCCGAAGACCATGACTGAGGTAAACACATTGGGTGAATTTTACCTTGTAAGTCAAAATTAAAAGTTTATCTTAGCGATACTTAGAGGATCTGTTGCATGTTCATGTGGTTGCAAGTAGAGGTCTTCCTGCTGCAGCCACTTCTCCTTTCATCTAGATAGAACGGTAAACCACAGCACTGACACTCGGAGCAGCCTCAACGATGGATCACCATATGAATCTCACAATGCACAATCGGCCTCAAACGTCACCTGCCATCATCTGCGCCTGTGTGTGTGTGTGTGTGTGTGTGTGTGTGTGTGTGTGTGTGTGTGTGTATGTGTGTGTGTGTGTGTGGTTGTGTGTGTGAGTAATTTTGTTGCAGGATCCATCTGCAGGCTCCGCTTCCAAACACTTCAGGTGAGTTGTGGTGTCACACAGTGACAGCAGTGAATGCTTGTATAAGCGAGAAAAGGGCTTGACTGTCGCCTGCATGTTTTTCATACATTTGGTGGAGTGAACACCGAGCATTTGTGAAAGGTAAATAAAACTGTTGATCCTAAACGTAATTGTAAAATGTACCCCAGGACAGTATGTACGTGTCAGTAAATGACATACTGTTTTAAAATTGCATGGTTGTTTCTGAATTGAAAATTTTGTCGGCTTATACCCACGTTACGATGATAGACTAGTCTTTTGAAATCGACTGAAACTTTCTCAAACACGCTGTAAATTACCACAGAATTATAGAACCTGAAATAGACAGCACTCTGCTTCGTGAATTTGCCACTACGTGGTTTGCATGTAATTTGGCTATTTATGCATTTCATTTTGTATGAGGATTTACAGAATTTATGTACGTCCTAACAAAATGTTGATCACCTTTCTCAGGAGTCGTCAATGCACTAGTAGATGTATACCGAACCTTAACGACACACTCAGTTACGTGGTTTTCTTTTGAATAATAATAAAGGATCGTATTTGTGTCAGTTGCCTACAACAGAATCCAGCTGTCCTTTGACTCAAACGCTATAGCCGTTTTCCACGTGGATCGACGAATGCGCCAGGAAATAGAAATTTGCTCACGGATGGAAGACGATCCGATTTCTGTTCCTTTTTGTGCACCGGAAAGGTGAGTCGTTTTCGGGTATCCGATTCAATGTGTCTCCTCTCCTTTCGAATTTGTTGGTCATTCATTTGTCTCCTAGTGAAATTCGGCATGAGTTTCATTGGTTGCAGGTGCTTTGAACATCATTCGATTATAACCTCATATGAGTGAGTATGGAAGTATGATTATTCCGTGACAAACGTGTAATAGAAAATACCGGAACTGTGTAAAATTCCTGATCGTAGAAGTTGTGAACGACATAATTGCCGAATGAAATGTTATAATTATCGGCCAATCATTCCCAGTCAGCCAGTTTTCTCACTGTTTTCCTTTCTTCTTACTACACTATTCTCCGTTTTTTTCTTTTTCTCTCTCTATCTCTCTCCTTTCTCTCTCACTCTCTCTGACCGAGCGAGGTGGCGCAGTGGTTAGCACACTGGACTCGCATTCGGGAGGACGACGGTTCAATCCCGTCTCCGGCCATCCTGATTTAGGTTTTCCGTGATTTCCCTAAATCGTTTCAGTCAAATGCCGGGATGGTTCCTTTGAAAGGGCAAGGCCGATTTCCTTCCCAATCCTTCCCTACCCCGAGCTTGCGCTCCGTCTCTAATGACCTCGTTGTCGACGGGGCGTTAAACACTAACCACCACCACCATTTCTCTCTCTCTCTCTCTCTCCCTCTCTCTAATCCTGAACAAACACACACACACACACACACACACACACACACACACACACACAACCACACATACACACACACACACACACACACTTACATGACGTTTAATACAGCTGTCGTTGAAGAAAGTAACGCATGTTTTGTATCTTGTAAGTTTCTATTGCAGAGAACAAATACATAAAATACTCTCTTCTCGTTTTGTAGACAAACCTGTCATACCAATTATGCAATATTTATGAAAGCTATAAAGACATCAGGCAGTTTAGATCTCCAATCCCGGACTGTCTCACGGCAGCTTACACGAAACTGTGAATACGTTTGTTCCATACAGGCGAAAACTCTGTGAGGCTACATGTGTTTCTCACTGACACACGTAAATTTCCTATAGCCACAGTTTCAAGAAAGTTTCAGGAGAAATAATGATTTAGACTCAGCTATTCATAATGATTAACTTCGCGATTAGAATTTTGCGACGTTAAATTCTTGGTGGCTTCGGCATCACAGGATCAATAGTGCCACAGATTAATACTAACAACAGTGTTAAATCAGGCCCGAAGAAGTTAACGTCCGGCAATAGACTCATTGTTTAGAAATTTCATCTTCATTAAAGTTGCACAGTCATGAAATACTGTCGAAAATATTAAGACTACATGATTTCATCCTGTACAGGGTGGTCCATTGATAGTGACCAGGCCTTATATATCACGAAATAAGCGTCGAACGAAAAAACTACATAGAACGAAACTTGTCTAGCTTGAAGGGGAAAACCAGATGGCGCTATGGTTGGCCCGCTAGATGGTGCTGCCATAGGTCAAACGGATATCATCTGCGTTTTTTTAAAATGGGAACCCCCATTTTTTATTACATGTTCGTGTAGTACGTAAAGAAACATGGATGTTTTAGTTGGACCCCTTTTTTGGCTTTGTGATGGATGGCGCTGTAATAGTCACAAATGTAAAAGTACGTGGTATCACGTAACATTCCTCCAGTGCGGACTGTATGTGCTTCGTGATACATTACCCGTGTTAAAATGGACCGTTTACCAATTGCGGAAAAGGTCGATATCGTGTTGATGTACAACTATTGTGATCAAAATGCCCAACGGGCGTGTGCTATGTATGCTGCTTGGTATACTGGAGGACATCATCCAAGTGTCCGGACCGTTCGCCGAATAGTTAAGTTATTTAAGGAAACAGGAAGTGTTCAGCCACACGTCAAACGTCAATCACGACCTGCAACAAATGACGATGCGCAAGAATCGGGAATCTGAAAAACGTCGGTGTTGAGAATGCTACATCAACATCGATTGCACCTGTATCATATCTCCATGCACCAGGAATTGCATGGCGACGACTTTGAACGGCGTGTATAGTTCTGCCACTGGGCAAAAGAGAAATTACGGGACGATGACAGATTTTTTGCACGCGTTCTATTTAGCGACGAAGCGTCATTCACCAACAGCGGTAACGTAACCGGCATAATATGTACTATTTGTCAACGGAAAATCCACGATGACTGCGACAAAAGGAACATCAGCGACCTTGGAGGGTTAAAGTATGGTGCGGCATTATGGGAGGAAGGATAATTGGCCCCCATTTTATCGATGGCAATCTAAATGGTGCAATGTATGCTGATTTCCTTCGTAATGTTCTACCGATGTTACTACAGGATGTTTCACTGCATGACAGAATGGCGATGTACTTCCAACATGATGGACGTCCGGCACATAGCTCGCGTGCGGTTGAGGTGGTATTGAATAGCATAATTCATGACAGGTGGATTGGTCGTCGAAGCACCATACCATGGCCCGCAAGTTCACCGGATCTGACGTCCCCAGATTTCTTTCTGTGGGGAAAGTTGAAGGATATTTGCTATCGTGATCCACCGATAACGCCTGACAACATGCGTCAGCGTATTGTCAATGCATGTGCGAACATTACGGAATTCAAACTACTCGCGGTTGAGAGGAATGTCGTTACACGTATTGCCAAATGCACTGAGGATGACGGACATCATTTTGAGCATTTATTGCATTAATGTGGTATTTACAGGTAGTCACTCTGTAACAGGATGCGTTCTCAGAAATGATAAGTTCACAAAGGTACATGTATCACATTGGAACAACCGAAATAAAATGTTCAAACGTACGTACGTACTGTAATTTAATTTAAAAGAACCTACCTGTTACCAACTGTTCGTCTAAAATTGTGAGCCATACGTTTGTGACTATCACAAAGCGAAAACAGTGGCCCAACTAAAACATTCATATTTCTTTACGTACTAGACGAATAAGTAATAAAAAAATGGGGGTTCCTATTCTTAAAAACGCAGTTTATATCCGTTTAACCTATGGCAGCGCCATCTAGCGGGCCAACCATAGCGCCCTCTGGTTTCCCCCTTCAAGCTAGACAAGTTTAGTTCTTTGTAGTTTTTTTCGTTTGAGCTTATTTCGTGAGATATTTGGCCCGGTCACTATCAATCGACCACCCTGTATATTACCTCATGATATTTAATGTATATCTCACAATAATTAAAAACTCTGCATTCGATTGGAAAGAGTTGCAATAGAAGCGATAGATACGCTGTATTTAAGTCTTCGTTTAAACCATTAAGACGTAAGGTTAAAGTAACCTATGCATGATAGTTGAGGTCATTAAATGGGATGTTTTGGTAAAGAGGTAAGTATCTCAATGGCTACCTTCGTATTGCATTGTAGCCTACGGGATGTGCTATGTGAAACAAGAGGTCATTAAACTAAGAGAATCAAGTGGGAAATGGAATGTAGAGAGCGAGAATAACAGAGGTTTCAGTTTTCCTTCACTAGAGGGTAACGGTTATCAAGTTTCGAAACCATTTGAAGTGGCAGTGTCAAATAGCATGTTTCGTGCGTTTGCGTGTCATAACTTGCATCCCAGATCCGAGTTCCTATCAGCATGCCTGATTAAATAGCATGTATATCCTATCTGATATGACCACATTTCCAGAAGATTGAAGGGGAAAGGGTGAAAGGTCCAACAAACAACTGGCATACGACTTCTAGTTCTAGAGTTCTCAAACACCATGCTGCATATTTTAATCAATATGTACGAGTATGTGTGCCCCATCAACTAAAATGTGTGAAAGTGAGCATTTACCTATAGTCGAGGCTTCAAATTAACGAATTTGGAAGACTTTCTTCTCTCTTTCAGTCTTGCATGAATTCCTTTCCTGTACAGATCTCTTTATCTCAAGGTAGCACTTGCACCTTACGTCCTATCTCATTTGTCCTACGTGTTCCAATTTCTGTCTTCTTCCACCAGCTTTTACCTCTTACCGCCGGCCTAGGTGGCCGAGCGATTCTAAGCGCTACAGTCTGGAACCGCACGACCGCTACGGTCGCAGGTTCGAATCCTGCCTCGGGCATGGATCTGTGTGTAGTTCTAAGTTCTAGGGGACTGATGACCTCAGAAGTTAAGTCCCATAGTGCACACAGCCATTTGAACCATTTTTACCTCCTACCGCTTCTCCTAGTATCATGAACTTTATTCCCTAATGTCTTAACACTCGTGCTATTTTCCTGTCCCTTCTTCCTGTCAGTGTTTTCAATATATTCCTATCTTCACCGATCCTTCGGAAGGACTCCCCAATCCTTACCTTACCATTCTACCTAGTTTTCAGCAGTATTGTCTAGCACTATATATCAAATTGTGAGGTAACGGGCGAATTGTGGCGCCCTGAAAGTATTCTAAGCTGGCGTCGCCGCACGGGCCGCTCGGCCAGCGGGGGCTCCCAGCAGCAAACACGCGATGGCGAAGTTAGCCGGACAAGAGGGGTAGCCCCAGCGCATGGTCCAGCCGCGTTGCTGGGAATTCCATTGTGACGCTGTGTTTATGGAGACACGCTGGGAGTGACAGAGATGGCAAACTCTGTGAAACCTTAATGGCAGACATTTCACAATTCATATAGAAAATAACAGTAGCCAGATGAATCATGATACCTCAAAAAGAAACATATATGTATATGTTTCTTATTCTCATGGTGTAATCAGACTTTCAATATCTTTATTAGTTTAAAGTTTAGTATCTGACTGTAAATTACACAGGTAACACGCAGCAACGAATTTCCAAAATATAAAAGCTTCATCCGATTTTGTCGGTCACCGTGTCTTTAGAAAGCTATTAGTGTAAACCTAAATTGGTATGAATTACAGGCATGTAACTTGAATAGTATATGAGTTATTGGAGGTCAAAGTGGCCAGTTACTATCGATAGCGTCAGGCCATAAGTACTCCACATTACACGAAAAAACGGTAGCAGCATGCTTACAAATATATTTATTCATCTATGTCTTTGTTTATATCCGATATAGTATTCACGAAGATATTGGTTAAATAATTACTGTGTTTCAGAAAGTACAGAGACATTGGGCTACCGGCCTACTTTTTGTTCTAATCCCTTGATATATGTTTATTTAATCTGTTTATGTCTCTAATAATGTGTGTTAGAGCGTTCCAGCCGTAGGAACATTTATTACATTTCAAGTTATTTAAATGTAACTCCAGTACTTCGTATGTATTTAAATATGTTTGTGAGTGTACGTGGGACTAAACACATGGCGCGAGCACTCTAGCCAATCAAAGCGCCCTTGAATGGGAAGACTGGATGGAAGCGAGTTCTGGACGGGACGGGACGGGACAGGACACGGGAGTGCTGGGCGCGACGGCACGGAGGACGCAAGGTCGCGAGAGAGACTTGGAGTGTGGAGCGGTTTTCGCGTGGTCGCTAGAGAAAGAAATACTTCGGAGTGCAGACTTGTGAGATTTCCGAGGTTTCTACAGTAAGGACGTAGTATGCGTTCAGAAGCGAATATCTCCCGAGCTATGTTGTTGTTCATAACTAATTACGCGAAGTAGGAATTAATTGTTTCCCTGTTAATTAACTTATATTTTATTTAATTGCTGGACCATCGGCACCAATAAGTGTTTTGCAGAAATATACCACAATCTCAAAAGTACTTCTACTATCGTACTCATCATTCAAAGTAGTTAAGATAGTACCCGCAGTTTTATTTAATTGCAATCTTTGATTTATAAATTTATACGCTACATTCATAATTCGCTGAGTGATAGAAACCTTCGACCATTCGATACATATGTGTATTCTTATCGTATACTGTAAGCTCAGCAGTATTTGGTCTGTCATGCGGCAACTACGTATCCCAAATCTTATACAACGAAACCAGCCAAAAATTTTAATGTTTCACTACTGGCCATTAAAATGTCTACACGACGAAGATGACGTGCTACAGACGCGAAATTTAACAAACAGGAGGAACATGCTGTGATATGCAAATGATTAGCTTTTCAGAGCATTCACATAAGGTTGGCGCCGGTGGCAACACCTACAACGTGCTGACATGAGGAAAGTTTCCAACCGATTTCCCATTGACAAACAGCAGTTGACCGGCGTTGCTGGTGAAACTTTGTTCTGATGCCTCGTGTAAGGAGGAGAAATGCGTACCATCACGTTTCCGACTTTGATAAAGGTCGGATTAAAGCATATCGCGATTGCGGTTTATCGTATCGCGACATTGCTGCTCGCGTTGGTCAAGATCCAATGACTGTTAGCAGAACATGAAATCGGTGGGTTCATGAGGGTAATACGGAACGCCGTGCTGGATCCCAACGGCCTCGTATCACTAGCAGTCGAGATGACAGGCATCTTATCCGCATGGCTGTAACGGATTGTGCAGCCACATCTTGATCCCTGAGTCAACAGATGGGGACGTTTGCAAGACAACAACCATTTGCACGAACAGTTCGACGACGTTTGTAGCAGTATGGACTATCAGCTCGGAGACCATGGCTGCAGTTACCCGTGACGCTGCATCACAGACAGGAGCGCCTGCGATGGTATAGTCAACGACGAACATGCGTGCACGATTGGCAAAACGTCACTTTTTCGGATGAATCCACGATCTGTTTACAGCATCATGATGGTCGCATCCGTGTTTGGCGACATCGTGGTGAACGCACATTGGAAGCGTGTATTCGTCATCGCCATACTGGCGTATCACCCGCCGTGATGGTATGGGGTGCCATTCGTTACACGTCTCGGTCACCTCTTGTTCGCATTGATGGCACTTTGAACAGTGGACGTTACATTTCAGATGTGTTAACATCCGTGGCTGTACCCTTCATTTGATCCCTGCGAAACCCTACATTTCAGCAGGATAACGCATGACCGCATGTTGCAGGTCCTGTACGGGCCTTGCTGGATACAGAAAAATGTTCGACTGCTGCCCTGGCCAGCTCATTCTCAAGATCTCTCACCAAATGAAAACGTCTGGTAAATGGTGGCCGTGCAACTGGCTCGTCACAATACGCCAGTCACTACTCATTATGAACAGTGGTATCGTGTTGAAGCTGCATGGGCAGCTGTACCTGTACACGCCATCCAAGCTCTGTTTGACTCAATGCCCAGGCGTATCAAGGCCGTTATTACGGCCAGAGGTGGTTGTTCTGGGTTCTGATTTCTCAGGATCTATGCACCCAAATTGCATGAAAATGTAATCACATGTCAGTTCAAGTATAATATGTTTGTCCAACGAATACCCGTTTATCATCTGCGTTTCTTTTTGGTGTATCAATTTTAATGGTCAGTAGTATATATTATAAAGCCCACAAAATGCATCGATATTTCTCCTGATACGAGTTTTCTAACCGTCCGATTCACTACTACACAATGCCATGTTCCAAATGTGCAGCCGGCCGCGGCGGCCGAGTGGTTCTAAGCGATTCAGTCGGGAACCGCGCTGCTGCTACGATCGGAGGTTCGAATCCTGCCTCGGGCATGGATCTGTGTGATGTCCTTCGGTTAGTTATGTTTAAGTAGTTCCAAGTTCTAGGGGACTGATGACCTCAGATGTTAAGTCCCGTAGTGCTCAGAGCCATTTGAACCAAATGTGCAACCTCAGAAATGTCTTCCTCAAATTAAGGCCTTCTTTTGACACTCGGCCAAAAATTTCCTTTTCGCCTGTTCTAGTCCGCTACTTACATCCTCACTGTTTCAGCCATCGTGAGTTATTTTGTATCCAAGGTAATAATCTCTTTAATTTCATCCATTTCCTGGTCAACGACTTTGATGTTAAATGTCTGCTATTGTCATTTCTGCTACTTCATTACTTTCATCTTTCTTCAGTTTCATCTTAATTTGTTCCCTGTACACATTATACAGTTCATTTCATTCAGCAGATCCTGTAATTCTCCTTCGTCTTCATTGAAGATAGCAGTGTCATCAGCGAATCACATTACTGATATCCTTCCACCCACAATTTTAATCCGACTACAGAAAATCTCGTTTGCGTCGTTAACCGCAGGGGGCAAAAAAATGCATCTCTGTCTTACACCCTTTTTAAACTGAGCACTTTGTTCTTGGTCTTCCAGTATTATTTTCCCTCTTGGTCTTTGTGCAACCCTTCTTTCCCTTTAGCTTACTATCATTTTTTCTCACAGTTTCGAACATCTTGAAGCATTTTAGACAGTCGAACTCTTTTCCAGGCAGCCAGATCTTATAAACGTGACTTGATTTTTCTTCAGCCTTGCTTCCATTATCGATTATCATTTCTTGCCCATTCTTCTCGCACTCTTATAAGCTCTTGCTATTTTCGGTCTTCCCGAAAGTTTGACATGTCGCCAGTCTTATATTGATTTTAGATATTGCGTTCGAATGTTTTCCATCCCGTCTCCCTTATTTGATTTCAAGTCTGCCAACGCTCTAACACTGGATCATCTGTCTCTTCCACATCTTCTGTAGCGTCATCAGACAATTCTTCCCTGTAGTAGAGGACTTCGATATAACCTTTCCACGGTCCGCTTTTAACAGTGGATTCCCATTGCACTCCCGACGTTGCGGTCCTTGATTTTAATTTCACCGTTTTATCGACTTTCCTATAGCTTTCCGTTTCTTCATATTTGTTCTCTAGCCATGTCGCCGCCTTGCTTGCCCGGCGTTTTCTGTTAATTTTAATTCCTAAATGATTAATATTGCTGGATTCCTATACGTGTCTGAACATTTTTTGTACTTTCTTTCATCGATTAATTTGAAGTATTTCTTCTGTTGCCCAAGGATTCTTAGCTGTTAACTTTCTAACACCTATGGTTGTCTGTTGAACATCTGTGATCACTCTTTTTAGAGATAACCACTCCTCTTCAACTAAACAGCCATTTGTATTATACCTTAGAAGGAAAGTGTGTCTTTAGTTAACATCAGTCGTGTCTGATTGCTCCTTAGTACTTCAGACCCCACTTCCTGTCACACTGATTGTCTTAAATTTCAATCTACTCTTCATCGCTACTAAATTGCACTCTGATTCTGTGTCTTCTAGGTACACCTTAGAATCCAGTATGTGATTTCGGGATCTTTCTGACCACGATGTAATCCAGCTGGAATTTTCAACTCTGACATCTCGAGGTGTACCTCATCTTCTTGTTATTCTCGAGCAGATTACTGGCTAATACTAGCTGTAATTTATTGCTGAACTCTATAAGCTCGTCTCCTCTCTCATTAGCCCATACTCTCCCGTAGCCTTTTGATTTTCTCCTTCCCCTAAAGTGGCGCTCCAATTTCCCACAGTTATTAGAGTTTCATACCCCTTTCAGTATTGAATCGCTCGTTAATTATTCTCATTCATTTTCTATATCCTTACATATCCGCTTCCGACGCCAGCATGTGTACCTGAACTATTGTTGTTCGCAATGGTGTGCTGTGGAGTCGTCGAGCACAACCGAATCACTGAGCCGTTCACAGTAAGTCACTTTCTGCTCCACCTTCCTGTTCTTAAAGATTCCTATTCTGCTGCTGTCGATACTATCCCCCAGTCGTCTGAAGAAAAATCCTCATCTTCTTTGTATTTTACTTTGTTGATAGCAGCTGTATCAAGATTTAGCCTTAGCATTCCGATTTTCAGATTTAAAGCTTCCCGACCACTTTCACACCTCTGACATTCCACGACCTGACTTGTAAAACAGTGCTCCTCCCTTCCTTCTACAATCATTTCCTTTAGAAGTCCCTCCCCGGAAATGCGAATTGGGGAACCAATCTTGAACTTTTTGCCAACGGAGAGACCATCATATACAATTTTTTTCTGTTGCAGACCACATGTTTTGTAGATATCTTGTGTCTACAATGCTGTGGTTTCCACTGACTTTTACATCCTCAAAATGTTGATCATTGCTCATTCATCTATTATTTTATGGACAGTTTCCCACGAAAGGGGAACAGAGTGCCCTGAACCCTTGTCCACTCCTCAGCCGTATTTGACAATGTTATATTCCGAACGTATATCCTTTCTTACGGTAGATGTATTCGTCGACCAATGCTGATCGGTTTTAAAAAAGAAGAATTAAGCGTAGACTAGGTTCTTGTACTTTTAACTATAAATGAAAGACGCTACTCCCTATTCTACGGATCATAAGGAGAAAACGTTACTACATAATAAAGGAAATGCAAAAGTTCGTTTCACTGGTTTTGATAATGTTAACGCGGCAGTACGGGCACATTAAAAATTGGGTAGCATGTCCATTCCGTCGGACTTGTCAAAGGTGCCTATTGCTCCATTCTGCTTTGTTTTAATCACTTCACTTAAACGCGACATTTGCACTTCACCTCTGTTCTGTGCATAGCACACATGAGTGATTGGTGTTTGAGGCATAATATGTAGATTATCAATTTCCTTTGGGGTTCATGGCAATTTAGTATTCCCCATTTGTGATCATTAATATTCAGGTTGCGATACAGAAATAATATGGTAATATTCATTATGGGTGCGCCTTATGATGTTCCCATAATAATTTGTAAGATTTCTCCATGTTTTTAAAAATTGTGCTGTATGGTCTTTAAAAGTAGCCGCCCGATTTTCGATTCCTATTTTGCGTATTGTTTTTAAGTTAATTTTCCCGCGCGGAAGTGACACGCGGTTAGAGGCGCCATGACGCTGATTGCGCGGCCCCTCCCACCGGAGGTTCGAGTCCTGCTTCGGGCATGGGTGTGTCCAAAAATGGCTCTGAGCACTATGGGACTTAACTTCTGAGGTCATCAGTCCACTAGAACTTAGAACTACTTAAACCTAACTAACTTAGGGACATCACTCACATCCGTGCCCGAGGCAGGATTCGAACCTGCGGCCGCAGCGGTCGCGCGGTTCCAGACTGTAGCGCCTAGAACCGTTCGGCCAGTTCGGCCGGCCATGGGTGTGTATCTTGTTCTTAGTATAAGTTACTTCAAGTAGCGGACCGATGAACTCAGCAGTTTCGCCTCTTAGGAATTCGCAGACATTTGAACATTTGTAATTTAGTTTTGACCTACTTAAACTACTAATTTGTACTATTTCATGCTTGAGACAACGTTTTCACACATTATTTGTGCATTATAGCTCGTATTTCTGTTAATTGAACTGCATTGATGACTGTCTAGCACAGATTTTGATCTTGTATGGTTAATTCCATTTCAGGATATAAGTTCTATCAGGTTTACTGGGTCGAAAGAGGAGTGATTAACTTATTTAAAATAAATTTAGTTAAAATTTGAAGAAATATTGGAAGCCAGAAGTCCTACGTGTGTTAAATTCGGTTGAGCAGTTCAGCGCTGCGGTACCGTGGTGGAATTGGGTCGGTGGAGCGCCGTTTCCAGCAACACTAAGGAGAACGTTGTGTCAACGGGCAGCTCGCCGCACAGCAGAAGGCGTGACAAGAAGCAGCTCACCTCACGCCAGGGTGTCGAAATCGAGGGCGGTTGTGGGGTCAGTTACGGTAGCCGAGCAACACCAGAATTTTCCACCGACCTACGGGGAAGAAGAACAGCAGACATCAGTGGCAGAGAGCTGTATTCAAGGACCGGCAGCCAGCTCGTCAACATCATCCGCCGTGAGGTGTCGGAGTGAAGCAGAACCTGTGTCACTTAGCACTGCCACCAGCTCGGAGTCGTCACTGCTACCGTAATCGTAGTGGTCACCGTCGTGATGCAGGTCGTCGCCTAGGAAGCGCCAGAGCGACGCCGCCGCCGAAACTATCGACATCAACAGGCAGCCGCCTGTCATGGGAGTCATCACTTGGGGTGTGTTGTGGTAACGCACTAACGCACTGTCGCCATCGTCCTGGGACGCTGCCGCCACGAACGCCGCCCTGGCCCGCCGACGCTAGACAGCCGCCGCCGGGCATGTCCGCTGAGACAGGGCAATGGCCCGTCCCGCTGCCACGCCCCCCACCCCACTGCCACCATCACAACAGAGGCCTGTAGCGCGTAGTTTCAATTGCCGCAGTACGCCGGTGCAATGCCGGAGCGCTGCTGTCGAGGCAGCAGATTCAAGTTATGGCCCTGCTTCGCCACCAAGAACATTAAGAGCGGAAGCAAATCCAGCACAGATGGCCGTCAACCAACGTATTGCAGTTGATCGATCAATAAAGGTCGAGGAGCCATTTCTGGACACAACCTTCACATCCTCCTCCTTCTCACGCCCAGCAGCGAACCCACGTTCGAATATGGCGAGGGTAGTGGAGTCCTGTGCCAGTTAATACGCCATATTTACGCTGGTATATGATGTGGCCGTTTGCGTAGGGTGTTTGAAGAGATTGTCTATCAGCCTCTATTTTCTTAATGTGTTTGTTAGTATCCAAGATGTGGTTTAATGTTGAACTCATATGCGACTATCACCGATCTTTTGTAAAGATTTCGTTCCCTAGTTTTACTTTACGGTTCCTTGCACAAATGTGGTGTATTAGTTAACGCTTAAACACATTAAATTTGATACTGTCAGTGTGTCAAGATACTATACATTTGATTTTTCCGTGTCTTCCAGCATATTTGTTAATCGAATGATCCACGGGGATACTGCTGGTTCATAGTGTGCAACGGGCACTTTATTTCGGCGAACAGGTATGTCGTCATTGTCAGGTGAACTGATTTCTCTCTGTCATATTCAACCAAAAAAGTAGTATTACTGAAGGGAGTTGCGTGTTCTATCAAGTGCACCTCGATGATTCCCACGAGAATATGCTAGCAGTCAAAAGGACCCTTTATCCTGAAACTGCTAGGAACTAAATTAAAAATCTATGTACACTCATGTTCATATATTAAGGTTAATGCTGATACATGGTGAAACAACGCTCTGGTGGGCGGTTTGCGGGTTTAAATCACCTCGGGATATGACCATACAGTGCATTTTACCTGCGGTCGTCGCACGGTGGCGCTGGCAGCAGTCTAGATGCGCAGAGGTGTGTTGGTGCATGTCAGAGTACGGTGCAGCGTCTGTGTGCAGACGTTTTTACACGTGCTAGTGGTGACTGTGTGTTGAAAATGGCTCAAAGAACACATATTGATGTTATGAGGGGTAGAATTCTAGGACGACTGGAGGCTGGTCAAACACTGCAGGTCATAGCACGGGCCCTCCGTGTGCCATAAACTGTGATCTCCAGATTGTGACAACGATTCCAGCAGACAGGAAACGTGTCCAGGCGCTACAGTACGGAACGTCCACAGTATACAACACCACAAAATACCGATATCTCACCATCAGTGTCTGCAGATAGCTACGGAGTACTGCAGTTAGCCTTGCTCTGGACCTTACCGCAGCCACTGGAACATTTGTCTCCAGACACACAGTCTACAGACAACTGAACAGACATTGTTTCTCCTCCCGGAGACCTGCAAGGTGCATTCCACTGACCCCTGGTCGCAGTAAAGCATGATGTCAAGAACACAGTACTTGTATATTGGAACAGTGGTCCCAGGTTATGTTCACGGACGAGTCCAGGTATAGTCTGAACAGTGATTCTCGGCGGGTTTTCATCTGGCGTGAACTAGGAACGTTACCAACCCCTTAATGTCCTTGACAGAGGAACTGTAACAGGTCAGGTATATCGGGACGTCATTTTGCACCAGTATGTCCGCCTTTTCAGGGGTGCAGTGGGTCACACCTTCGTCCTGATTGCTGATAACGCATGGCCCCACCAAGCTGCCATCTTGGAGGAGTACCTTGAAGATAGCAGGCGAATGGATTGGCCTGCCTGTTCTCCAGACCTAAACCCCACCGAGCACGTCTGGGATGCTCTCGGTCGACGCAACGCTGCACGTCTTCACACCTCTAGCTAGGCACTGGTGCACGAATGGGAGGCTATGTCCCAGCAGCTGCTCGACCACCTGATTCTGAGTATGCCAACCCGTCGTGTGGCCTGTGTACGTGTGCATGGTGATCATACCATATATTGATGTCGGGGTACATACGCAGGAAACAGTGGCGTTTTGTAGCATATGTGTTTCGGGACGTTTTTCTCAACTTATCACCAATACCGTGGACTTACGGATCTGTGTCGTGAGTGTTCCTTATGTGCCTATGTTATTAGAGCCAGTTACGTGTAGTGACACGTTGTGTGGCACCACATTCTGCAATTATCCCTAATTTATGAGCATGAGTGTAGATATTCCATCCGTTGCGCACTTTGGTTAATACCATAATATTTTTATGGATTTTCTGTCTTAGGTGAAAAGCAATTGGAACATCTCGTTCATAACCTGCTTTTCTCTTTTCTTGGCAAAGCATCAGCAGCGGATATATTGTAATCATAACCAGCAGATTACACTTCCTTTCAGTATTTATAAACTGAACTACAGTTTTGCTTAACCTTAACTTATATGTACTGCCAGCTTCTTACCTTCCTTGTTGCACTTTCTAGTAACAACTGCTTCTCCTTTCGGGTTAGTATCATACAGTGTTGTCACAACGTGCATATGGTCGGACTTAGAACTCTGAGGGGTGGCCGGTTTTATTGGCCACCTTAAGTGAATGATTTGGACTTAGTCCGTCCAGCGGGGGACCGATGACCAACTTCTTTGTCAAAAAACGACAGATATATCCGTAATTAACTTTGGCAATTGCAAATATAACAACGCTGATAATTCTTTCGTAGTTGTAAAACAGCGATTCGATTACCGATGGGTTCAATATTAACACTTGTTTGTAGTCCAAAGTATCGATGCAGTTCTTCAACTGCCCTAATGCTTCCCAATGTTTTCCTGTTTCTTACAGATCATTTTCTGTTGCAGGCGTCAGAAACACAGATAACAGAAAAACCATCTGTATGCAGCAAAATACGTGCTACAGAATTCAAAAGAAAAGAGGTAAGAGTATTCGAGAGAGCTCATCATTATTTTCAACCGAAGAAAACCCAGGTGAAACATATGGGCAGACTGCTCGCCTATAGTGTGAGAAATGAGTGACGTTTAATGAGACTTTACTGAAAAATTCGCATTTGACCTAATTTTTAAGGTAAAATTTGGAGAGTTGATGGTACAGTCATTGATAGCGAATACAAATCATACCACTACCGTATCCTCACCGTCACCTTCATCGTCACCATCAGGCAATCACAGATTTAATTCTTCCAGCAACTAATTGTTTCAGCACAATGTGAAGCACAAGTATCAGAACCCGAATACAGTGCTTACTGAGGCCATTGTATTTGTAAATACTGGTACACAAGAAAAGTCTCCTCGCCTGCAAAAATTCTAATTACATTAACATAACGTGATTTGCATGACTTTATCTGGTTTCTCATAACTACACCTACTGATTCGCACGTTATACGGATTCTTCTGGAAGTTGCTGTGAAGAGATTGCAGTATTGTATTTAAGATCCGCGTAGTTTCCTCCAGTAGCCAAAAATAAAAGTGGCAACTAGTCTTTCTTCTGAAGGAACTACTTCTCTCATGTCTCTGACTCAATTCGAAATCAACGGATTCACCAAAGGCAGCAGGGTAGGAAACCGTTAGTAATCAGTTCTCCGATAACTGCGAAAATATTCACTACCCAGTTCTCTCAACAGCATCATATGACTAAACTGTTTTCATTTCTGTAAGAATTTCATTTCTAATACGTGGTGTATCTAACAATGTTACCAGACAAATGCTAACTTTATTTGGCTTGAGGTGCACCTGCATATGTTCTCGACAGAAGCTCAGGGCACTACATCAGAACGTTTGGATGCCGCAAATTACTTACGTTACCTTACCTTATATTCCATAGATCCATAGATCACGAATACATTCCGTGATTATGTGGAATGTGGACGTAAGTTTTCCTTACCCGATGTAATTAATTTTTTTGCAATTAATAATTCTTATCTAAAAATTCGTCTATTGATTAAGAGAAGTTGTCACTCAGACATTAATTTGTTTCTAAACGCTGGTTTGCTGTTTATCAGACTTTTAATCCTATTTGGTAAATGACCAAGGACTATTGTAGCAGCATAATTCACCCATTGCTCTGCCAAAGTCAGATTTAACCCAGGATAGTTAAGATCATACTCTCTTCTAGTGCTGTAGCTATGGACTTTGCTGTTATTTTTGAATTGGCGTGGGTTTAATAACAAACTTCGTAAGTGAATATATGTACTGTGAATATCCGTAGCTCCTTAAATAAATGTCTGTAAGGTGAGCTTGGGTGGGCTCCAGTTTTTAATGTAACTACACGCTCTTGTGCAACGAATACTTTTTCTCCCAATAATGAATTACCTCAAAATATGATGCCATATGCAAGCAGTGGAAGACACCAGGCATAGCAGGCTAACAAACCGATATTTGTATCACCAAAATCTACAGTAATCCCAATATCATAAGTAGCTGAAGTCAAATGTTTCAGCAGATCATCAATGTTTTATGTTTCCAATTCAATTTTTCATCACTGCACACAGCCAGAAATTTTGAATATTCAGCCTTAACTACAGACTTCAAGTTTATACTTATCAATGGTTTTAAGCTATTTACTGTGCATAATTATATATACTGTGTTTTCTCATAATTTGGAGTGGTTCCTTTTGCAGAAAACCACTTAATAACTTTCTGAAAGACATTAACAATTCACTCAGTTAATTCTTGTTTGTAAGGTGTGATTACTATAACTGTATCATAATAAAAAGGAAATAACTTTGCATCTTAATGCATATCGAGTAACGAGTCATTTATACATATCAATAACTACAAAAATGGACCCTAGACGGAATCCTGTGGGGCACCGTTATTGATACCTCCCTAGTTAGACGTACTGCCGATCTATGTAGACTATCTGTCCTAATAGCTTCAACCTTCAGTATTCTTCCTGTTCAATATGAATTAAACCATTATTTCACCGTCCCACTCATACTAAAATACTTAAGATTATCTAGAAAAATTTTATGAATCATACAGTGAAAAAGCTTTGAGAGATCCAAAAAATCCCAACGAGTAACGTTCGTTTATTCTGATCAGTGAAAGAATATGTAGCATTTTCTGTTGAAAAGCCTTTCGGAAACCAAACTGTCATTTTGTTAGTATTTCTTTTTTACAAGTAAGAGAAGATACTCTTCAAGATACTACTTTTTTTAAGAATTTTGTATGAAGCTCTCAGAAGTGTATGTATACAATGAGACAGTAGCGTATTTCAGTCTATATGGAAAAAGCTATATTTCAGTGAGCTTCTAAATATGTGGCTGAGATTGCTGCATATCTCTTGGAAACAAGCCTTTAGTACTGTACTGGAAGTGCCATCAATTCAATGCGAACTTTTACTTTTGAATGAATTATTATTTTGCAAATTTCAGTAGGACAGGTGGGTTGACTTTTCAGTTTTATAAACTGTGTAGGTATTGCCTTTTCCTTATACAACCTTGCATTCCTAATTAATAGCTGGGTCTCTTAAAAAGGATTATGAAAAATATTTTCTACTTTGACCTTTTGTTAACAAACTTTTCATTGAATTTAACAGAAATACTGTCTTCCTGTGCTCTCAGTTGTTCTATTTTCCTTTTAACAATATTCCAAATTGTTTATCTGTATTTCATCAGCGGTGCTTATCTCAGACCAAGCACGTACTTCTGGTCTTTTTAATAATTTTTCTTAAGAGAGTGTAGAAGTTTTTATGTTTGATTATTTCAGGACCATTACTTGCCGGCCGGAGTGGTCGAGCGGTTCTACGCGCTACAATCTGGATCCGCACGATAGCTACAGTCGCAGGTTCGGATCCTGCCTCGGGCATGGATGTGTGTGATGTCCTTATGTTAGTTAGGTTTAAGTAGTTCTAAGTTCTACGGGACTGATGACCTCAGAAGTTAAGTCCCATTGCGTTCAGAGCCATTTGAACCATTTTTTTGATCATTACTTCTTCCAACTATAAGAGACATTTACCTTTCCTGTTTACTTGATATTTTTATCTCTTTAGTAAGCCATGGCCTTTTAGTGGTTCCTTACAGTTATGTTTCACTACTTTCTTAGGAAAACTGTTTTCAAATATACTCAAAAATGTATCATTAAATAGCTGAAACTGTACATTTCCATCAGGTTCCCTGTACCACCTCATTCCAGTCTAAGAGTTGCAAGCTTTCCCTAAAATTTACGATCGCTAATAGAACAACTTTGTTTGGATCAAGACTTCAGTAACATACTTTACTACAGCTTATCACTGCCATGCCAATGAACGCTGAGTGCTACAGGTTTTGAATTATTTATCTTCACCTTCTGCTATTAAATGAACCCTGGTTGACTTTTCCTTATTCTTTAAATGTTTTTCCCTTTCCGTACTTCCTTAGTCCGCAAGCCAAAACAGAAAGTACTGCTGCAGAAGATACTGATCTCTATCAGAATGTTCTTGGTACCATTTTACTATGTCATAATGACTCATGGAGGCACACAAAGTTCAGCTTTCTATTTTACGCTACTTTTTCAGTAGAGTAACTTAATAATGCATCCTATTTCATAAAAGTAATCGTTGATAAGTCCCTTGAATAACACTAACTCTTAAAACGAATCTTCAATGTTAATCACAGTGAAAATGGTTTATTTCATATGGAAAACGTTATTTACAGTTACCAATGCTTGAATGTGCTGTTAACATGCGAACCTTCCGTCACATTAAAATCTTTATCCATTGCCACATACCGTTTTAGCTTAACTTTAACTAAACATTTAACAGTTCATATTCATTGAAAGGTACTTGTACGCCAGAAACTGTATTACCAACACTGGTACACACTGATCAGGCAATACATTATGACGACAGCCCGCAGCGATGTTGGATGCCGGCTGGTGGCTTAGCGGACACCTGATACAAAACAAAAAAAACAAAAAAAATTGTAAGCAGAGTGACACGGACGTGGATCAGCCTTGCGAAGGTCAGGGCTGCAAATGGGGAATCCACTGAGATAGGTGACTTCAACAAAGGGCACATTATTACTAAACAAAGCTTGTGAACGAGTATCTGCAAAACGGCGAAGTTGGTCGAATATTCACTTGCTACTGTCGTGAGCATCTACGGAAAGAGGAAGAACGACAGTGAAAGTATCACAAGGCATGAAATGGTTGGACACAGACGACTATTCACAGTACGTGAGGTTCATAGGTTTGTATGACGTGGGCTTCGTTGGTTTGTCTGCTCTGTAAAGTAGGACAGATGCTGGTCTGTGGCAGCTGTGCCGAAAGAGCACAACACTGGTTCACGCACAAGTGTTTCGAAGCATATCGTTCATCGTGCATTGTTGAACGTGGAGCTCCGCAGCAGACCACTTTCTATGTGTTTACATGTTGCCCCAAAGACATCGTCAACCTCGATGTCAGTGGGAACGGGAACGGGATCCGGATCATCGATATGTAAACGTGTCATCTCTTCAGGTGGATCACTTTTCTGCTACACCAGGTCGACGGTCGTCTTCACATAGAGGTAAACGGCGGCTCGAAACATGCAGAGCGCCACGGACACAGGATGGTAGAAGTAGTATTATGTTGTTGGAGATGTTCTCCATCGCTTGCATGGGACATGTGGAAGTACAAGAGACGTTCAAAAGGAAACGAGCTGGAGGCATAGTTATAGAAATCAGTACCTGTATGTGACAAGTAATGACCCTGGCTGTTGAGACACTTGTCCCACTGTAACACAAGGCGGTGAATGGCTATCTCATAATATTCCCGGGGCTGCGATGTGAACCAGCTCCGCACGTACAGTTGGGCGTCGTCGTCCGAGGTGAATCGTTTGCTCTTCAGAGTCTTTTGAAGGGGACCAAAAATGGCATAATCAGAGGGAGAGAGGTCCTGACTGTATGGAGGGCGGCCGAGAACCTACCATTTGAATTTATCTAGGAGTGCTGTGACTGTGTTGGCCGTATGAGGCTTTGGATCGTCGTCGAGCAGCATGACTCCATGGGTGAGATGGCCTGGTCGTTTTGATTTGATCGCTTGGCGAAGGATGGTCAAAGTTTGCGAGTAACGCTGGGTACTCGCGTGCATCAGGAAGTGACTCAGAATGGGGCCATCTTGGTCAAAGAAGAACGTCAGCATAAAGGATATGAGACGCAAACGATTCAACTCGGACGACGACGTCCAGTTGTACGTGCGGAACTGGTCAACATACCAGCCCCTGGAATTTTATGATACAGCCATTCACCGTCTTGTGTCACAGTGGGAAAAGTGTCTCAACAGCCAGAGTCAATACTTGTAACACACAGGAACTGGTTTCTGTAATTATGCCTCTGGCTCGTTTCTCTTTGAATGCCCCTTATAGTGGAAGACACATTGACAGTTACGACCACTGCATCCCTTCATGCATTCCTCTTGAGTTCCGGTTTTCAGTTCCAAAGAATATTGTGTTCCAAATGCACATCCTCAGAAATTTCTTCCTCAAAATTATCTCTATGTTGAATACTTGTTGACTTCTCTTGGCCAGGAATTCCCTTTCTGTAACTGGCAGTTTGCTTTTTATGTCCTCCTCTCTCTGTCAGTCATGGATTATTTTGCTGCCTAGGCGGCAGAATTCGTTGAATTCGAGTACTTTGTGGTCTCCAGTTCTGACGTGAAGTTTCTCGCTGAGTTGGCCACGGTAGCCGAGCGGTTCTAGGCGCTTGAGTCCGGAACAGCGCGACTGCTACGGTCGCAGGTTCGAATCCTGCCTCGGGCAGGGATGTGTGTGATGTCCTTAGGTTAGTTACATTTAAGTAGTTCTAAGTTCTAGACCTCAGATGTTAAGTTCCATAGTGCTCAGAACCATTTGAACTATTTTTTTCCCTCGATGTTCTCATTTCTGCTACTTCCTGGTTACTTCGCTTTAGTTTGATTTGTCCTCAATCCTTATTCCGTGCTCATTAGACTGTTCATACAGTACTACAGATCACCTAATTCTTCTTTACATTCACTGAGGACAGCAAAGTCATCAGCGAATCTTATCGTTGATACAGTATCCTTGGGTTTTAAACCTGTACTTCAATATGTTTTTTTATTTGTGTCAGTGCTTCTTCCATGTATAGATCGTTTTTTGTCTCCAGTTCTAATTTTATCTTTCGGTTCTTTTACATATTATGTATTTCCCGTTGTTCCCTGTAGCGTAATCCTATTTTTCTCAGAGTTCACATATCTTGCACCATTTTACACTGTCGAATGCTCTTTCCAGCTCGACATATCCTATGAACGTGTGTTGATTTTTATTCAGTCTTGCTTTCATTATCAATAGGAACGTCAGAATATTTTGTCTGGTGCCTTTCAGTTTGTCTGTATATTATTTCTGTCGGTAACTAGGATGCAAAAACTGTTAAACCGGTTGTGCGCTAAATTTCGCACTTCTCTGCTCCTGTTATTTTAGTAATTTTGTGAATCATGTTTTTCCGAAACTCTGATAGTGTGTTGCCAGTCCCAGACATTCTACGCACCAACTTGAATAGGCGTTTATTTTTTATTATTTATTTATTTATTGTCGCTTCTTCCAATATGTTTGTGGAAATTTCGAGGAAATATTATCAATCCGTTTTGGTTTACTTAGAACTTAGGTCGTCCGTTTTACGTTATGATTCTGATACTGGATCCCGTATCTCTTAGCTGTCGATTTCTATTTGTTCTTTCTTGATCAGACGAGTCCTCCCACTCACAGAGGCTATCAGTGTCCTCTTTCCACCTATCAGCTCTCTCGTCTCCATTCAACAGTGGAATTCCCACTGCAGTCTTAATGTTACCGTCTTGCTTTCAATTTCACCGAAGCTTGCTTTGACTGTCTCCTTAGTCAGTCTGTCCGACACTCATTTCTTCTTCGATTTATCCACATTAGTCACGCACCCATTTCTCATACGTTCTAAACCCACTTCTGCTAATTACATGACACTGTGAGCAACCCGTCCGTCTTCTATGTGGAGTGCTTGCTGATGGCTTGTCTACCGGCCAAGAAAAATCCTTCCCACTGCGTGGTAGAATCCACATCTTTCGTTGACAACTTTTAAACTAATTCACAATCATTGCGTTGGTTAAGTTCTTTGTTAACATAGATATTGTGATAGGTAATTCACTACTACATATTTAGCAGTTTTCTTTATGATACACCTTTACCTTCGTCACAATTACTTTTTATTATTTTCATTTCCCGCCGAATATTCTACTCACTAAGAAGCTACTTCGGTCCGTTGACTTTAAACTAACCCCTCTCGCCCGTGTCTCACTCGACACCTAACATAGCCCAGTCAATAAATACCAAAAATGTCAGACAGATGAAAGAACTTGTGGAGTCGCAACTTTTGTATAGCAGTTTGGGGTGGGGGGGGGGGGGGGGAGGATGTCATGAGTAATATTCTAAGAACCCACACCAGTGGGGTGTGAGGATGGGGGAGGCGGGGAGGTGGACGTTTGAAGATTATGTTTTATGTTTTTCTTGAATAAAACGGAAACCGCTGCGTCTACCGAAAGTATTTCCTCGTACAGAATTAAAGTACATTACATTTCCTACATTTCTAGGACTTAAAGTTCCCGCGTTGCAGGGGATAGAAAAATGGCACGTTATTGTAAATAGTGTTACAGTGGTATAAAATTAGTGTTTACTGTTAAATGAAATGGGATAAAATCAAAATTAAATGTTTGTACCACGTGTAAGTCCAGTAGCCTTATTAAGGGTTACATTTTCTTCGGGTGTGGAAATTGCTTCTTGTGACGTAGTTACGTAGAGTAGGTAATCCCATATTCCCTCTTCAGTTTGCAGATCTATGGAGGAGGGAAGTGATAACCAGAACCTGGTGACCCACCTTCCCTTGGACTTCTACCTTAAACCTCCGACAACTTCCTCCCCCCCCCCCCCCCCCCCCGCCACACACACACACAAATTTAATATTATTTAACAGTCAACACAAATTTTATATCTTATAACACTATTTTTAATAATGTGCGAATCTTCCTTTCTTCCTTTACTTCACACAGAGATAAACAAATGAATAGGACCTTTTTTGTAGGAATTTAATTTAGTTCAATACTGCAAACATTTTTTCTAGAAGCCGCAGTTTTCTAATTATTCAAAAAAATACTTAAAATCGATATTTAAAACATTTTATACTACACGATCTTTCTCATAATTTATCTTCCTTGATTGGACTAACAAAGCAATAGCCGTGGAATAGTGGAATTTTCCGCTGCTTGAGTGCGCGACACAGAATGAGCTGTAGAGTCATCTGGTTATGGTTCGCGTTCAGCCACCAAAAGCTTCAAAGCCGTTACATCTGGTTATTCGGTCTTAGTAATACGAACTGGGGTACTTCCTTTGTTAGCTATCAATGCTTCAGTCATGTCTAAAACAGAGTAAATGGAAGGAAAAGCTCTTTTTGTTTACACGGTACTGACCACATCTCCACATATAGTGTTATACAAACAATTTTTCGGATGAGACGCAAATGCTTACTTTGAGTAAGTGACATCTTTTTGAGGATAACCTACTATTTCATCTGACAAATATTTGCGAATGGTAATATAGTGTGCTTCCATCCATAAACAAATATGCATAAATCCTGAAATTTTTGGAAGCAAGTATTATCTTTCTCTCTTCATCTTTTGACAATGCATTTACTTAAATATTTCACAGCTATTGAGGCAGTCCTCTGAAATCTGGAAAGCCACATAGCTACATATATAGGCATAAAACAGAACGAAGTTGCTATCCTACACTATCAAAGAGCCTACTGTCTATGATAAAAGAATTCTGGTTTCGTTTAACGGACATTAAATTCAGATTCAATTCGCTGTGCTTTGCGACTGTATATATCTATAGTACAGAAAAACTTTTGCAGTACGATTTTTTCGTGCGAATGAGATCCGCGGTTTAATATATCATCTCCTTATTTAGGTTTAGTTTAACGGACGTCAAATTCAGATTCAATTCGCTGTGCTTTGCGACTATATAAATCTATAGCACAGAAAAAGTTTCGCAGTACGATTTTTTCCTGCGAATGAGATCCGCGGCTTAACCAAGTGGATTCATGCACGCTCTCCAATGAAAGACCGCTGGGAATTGACGTCGACGAAGGGGCAAACAAATATCACTGACAATTTCTTCTTATAATCTTTCTCAGCCTCAGCTCCTCTACATCAGTGGTGCCGTTTCTCATTTCGCTAATTAGGCGAGATTACGTAAACTTTCTTTTGATAATCTTCTCTTCTGCGTTGCGCTGAAAGCCGCGGCAAGTTTCCCGCAGTGCGACGAATTTCTCGTCAGAAAAGTATCAAGCAAACCACCATATCAGTTTAACAAAACCGAAGGGATCTTTTGTTTCCGAGCGGCGCATTACTACGACTCTCACAATCTGGCAACTAATTTTGAAGAAAGGACATTTTAATCCACGCCTTCTCTGACGAACCGCCTCGTCTTGTTCAGCTCTTTGAGTGGTCCTGTTCTGTAGTAGATATTACTCTTTCTTTTATATTCCAGAAAAAAATTGTTATACTATACAAGTAAACCACCTCTACATTATTTAATGAAATCCACTGTACTTCTTAACTTCGTATGAATCTCTTGAAACAGACACTAGTAGTGCAGCTCAAGAGGAAATAAATTACAAACAGAATTCTGCCAGCACTTCACTTACTGCATTGCATTGTATCATATTGTATAAAACATCTCATAACAAGGAAAGATAAAAAGTGCAAATTTACGAAGTTTTCCAGCACGACAAATATGAATAATTTTTTCGGGTTGGTTTTCTAATTTAATTTGCTTGACAAATCTTCAGAAATTCTCTCTCTTTCAAAATTAATTAATGCACAGGAATTCATTGTCTAGTCAGGTCCTCTCTAGACTAACAGAAAATCTGCACAGCTCCTCATGGAGTAGGCAGAACATGTAGGCAACTCGATTGGCGTGCTTGGATAAGCTCTAAGGAGATGAATTCTATAAAATCCAGTTAGAATCTTTCACTTATAGACACTGCTTTTCCTCAAAGGTTGTCAAACATTTTGCACCTGTGTTCTGCTTTTACCTGATGTGAAAACCAAACAGCACCTCCTTCATTGATATTACATGTTTTCAGTTGTATCCAAGCAGCTCAAAATTTTCAACCAATGTTTAGGCACTTCTTGCAATCCAATTCAATTTAAATTTTGTTTGCATATGTTAAACGGAACACAGTGTAGTTTTACACTTCCGTATGACCTTGATGCAAGACAGAAGGTCGCATGGTGCACAAATTCTAATAGACAGGAAGTCTGATGTTAGTTAAGATCCGAATCTGTGTATCATTCATTTCTGCACGATTTACTATGTGTGCCTGTTCATCTTCTTCTGCGCATAGTTCACTCAAGACGACGCGAAATCAACGCTGTCTTGTTGGTCTTCTTTTAAATCCGGCATTCTTTCATACGCACGGACTGAGTGCGTTTCCGTTGCTCCGTCCTTAACTGTTGTTCGGTCCTTCTTTCCTTCTTGGAAACATCGTGATTATTTGATTTTTCTGACCGCATATCATTCTTGTAACTTTCGCTATCTTAATTCCTTAAGGCCTTTCTTTTGTCAATTGAACCAGCTGCTTGTCCGTTACTGTTGAGGAATTCCAGTTTAAAAAAAAAACATTTTAGAGCACTAATTGTATATCAACAAGAGACAAGTAAAAACAATGGTATAATATTTTAGCAGCATTTGTCAAACATGAAAACTGCGGGTCGAAGGAAATAAAGTTTATTCACTCGTCGCAGCCGATCAGTTTCGCCTTTCCAGGCAACTGTCAGATGATAGCAAGAAACAACCGTCTCTATCGGCAGGACGAATCCTAGAAAACTGAAACTCGCGTGTCAAGGCGAACCGTTTGCGTGCCGTGGGGGGAACTGACGTGGTCACGAAACTCGGTACATTCACGATCCTACCCGAATTACCGTGCTGTGTTACCTCCAAGCACGAACGAAAAAAGCTATCACCAACAGCCGCAATAGCTTGTTGTAAATGTAATTAATTACACTGACAATGAAAGCGAGAATGGTGTGATAGTGCAGACAGATAAAACTACGAAATGTGCAAATTGATATCGAGAGGTGAAACGTCAGTATAGTCAATGGCGGGAAGGAGGGAATGATACAGATTGGTGCATGACTTCGGTATCTGCCCCAATGCCGAATAAGTAAAATACGGAAATAAAATTTGACAGTGATGATACAGATCAATGCGTTGCTAGATAGAAATTTCTGTGATTTGTGAACGATCAAAAGAAATAACATATAGCCTTTGTGGTACAGAACTGAACTTCCAAGCTAGCAATAAAATCCAGAGAAAAACTGTTCCTTCTATGGTATCTGATTTTAAAAGGTGTCAGAATGACCGACACGAGAGAATATACTTGCAGAAGGAAGATACTACTTTAAAAATTTTAAGAGACCAATAAAGCATCAGAATTACAGTGGCCAGTACTTTATTTAGACGGACCGGGGATTCATGCACATTACTAAAATCAGTGTCGGAAAAATTTCACTGTGTGCTGAGGATTGTCAAACAACAGTGCTAGGCGACGTTTCATTATTGCGTATGCTGAGTTTCGTTCCGTATTCACTTCTCCTCGGTATCTATAATAGGAAAATTTCGACTACCACGCCGAAACGGACAGAAAGATAAACGTTCTTAGAGACGTCTACACTTGTGTCTGTACTCCGCAAGGGACTACACGACGCGTGATGCCGGTACATACTTTGGTACCACTATCCGATACCCATTTCCCTTTCCCATTCGTGAACGTCGCGTGGAACGACCGATTGTCGATAAATGTCAGTGTTAATCCAAATTTCTTGGTTTTCCTCACTGTGGACATTTCACAAGTTGTATGTGAGCGGAAGTAATATGTTTCTCGACGGTTCCCGGAATTTACCCTTTCGTAATTTCAGTAGTAAATGTGATCGTGATACACAATACCTGTCTTGTAGCGTCTGCCAGTAGAGTTCATTGAGAATATCCGTAACGCCCTTGCGCCTTGTAAACTCTCCCGTGACGAAATGCGCCGCTCTTCGTTGGTTATTTTCTATTTCTTCTTGTAGTTAAAGCTGGCTGATTAGAAATAATCAAGAATGGGCCGAAGAAGTGTTTTGTAAGGCACTGATTTCGTGGAAGAATTACATTTCTTTATTATTATTCGTATGAATTTGTTGACGTCTGCCGGTCGTTGTGGCCGAGTGGTTCTAGGCGCTTCAGTCCGGAAACGCGCTGCTGCTACGGTCGCAGGTTCGAATCCTGCCTCGGTCTTTTTATGTGTGTGATGTCCTTAGGTTAGTTAGGTTTACGTAGTTCTAAGTTCTAGGGGACTGATGACCTCAGATGTTGAGTGCCATAGTGCTCAGAGCCATTTGAACCATTTTTTGTGTTGACGTCTGGTATTCCTACTACTTGTTTTAAGTGGTTACTCTACTTTAAGTCGGTCCTGGTAGTTAGTCATAGCTATTTTGCGACAGTCACTTCTTCCAGCGATGTATCAACAATAATAAAAAAACAAAAACACCATTCGAACTGTCCAGGAAGGCCCAACGGTACGGATGGGCCTCCGTGTCATCCTCAGCCATTAGACGTCACTCGATGCGGGAGGGGCATGTGGTCAGCACACTACACACCCTGCCGTTGCTAGTTTTCGTGACCGTTGTCTCAACTTCTCAATCAAGCATCTCCTCAACTGATCTCGAAAGCTCCGAGTGCACCCCGCTTGCCAACAGCACTCGACACCCCCGGACGGTCACTCATCCAGGTGCTAGCCTAGTCCGACAGCATTGACTTCGGTGATCCGACGGGAAACAGTGTTGCCACTGCGGCAAAGCCGTTGATTCAAATGGCTCTGAGCACTATGAACTTCTGAGGTCATCAGTTCCCTAGAACTTAGAACTACTTAATCCTAACTCACACACATCCATCCCCGAGGCAGGATTCGAACCCGCTACCGAAGCGGTCGCGCGGCTCCAGACTGTACCGCCTAGAACCGCTCTACCACTCCGGCCGGCGGCAAAGCCGTTGGCTTCTCACCAATAATGTAAACGTATATCGGTTGATTCGTTCGTCTATTTGTGAGCAATATGTTAAATTAACTGGACATTCATGGTAAAACCTCCAGTCCCTGCACCATTCATCATTCCTCTGCAGGTCCCCCTACAGTAAAATCTTCTGGCGTTGAAACCTTATTAAAGACAGTTCTAACTCCTGCAGAGAGTCTCAGGGATATTAGCGAACCAAAACTCTTGGCATAATTTTTCACGGAGCACCAACCTTCTCCTCTTTATCCCACTGACACAGTTTTGCAAAGAAGAAAAAGAAAAAAGGTTCCTTCCTGCCACCACATTAGCATCTAGATCTGCATTCCAAAGGACCGGTTTGAAATCTCGCAATGAAAAAGACTCTTAGTAGTAGTAGTAGTAGTAGTAGTAGTAGTAGTAGTACAGATCAAGCATCTCTTTCTCTAAGTGTCGTGAGCAGTAAATGTGAAATAAGCAGTACTCTCTGCTTCTGTTCCTGTTATTAACATGCACATGTCTTTGTCATGCATACAGACGAGTAGCGTGTGACAGCGCTCCACCTGTAGGGGCACTAAAGCTTACACTATTACTGGTTCCCCTCCCTGCTTCTCCGGCGTAAACACGACGGTGCAGTCGCCCTGGCCAGGCAACCAGTACGCTTTGCCGCATAATAACCCTAATATTGTACATGGACGCCTGTCTTCGT
Organism: Schistocerca serialis cubense; assembly: GCF_023864345.2. NCBI lineage: Eukaryota > Metazoa > Arthropoda > Insecta > Orthoptera > Acrididae > Schistocerca > Schistocerca serialis. The sequence continues at coordinate 216,976,070 of NC_064638.1, forward strand.
TCCCTTTCCTTCTCTGTAACCCTTCCTCCGCTAGCTTCTCTCTTACCAGTCCCGTTTGAGAAGCGGGGATTTGGTGTGCGCACTTTTTCTGTATCACACGAGGATGTCGTGGATTATTTATAGTATGCCTTTATATGGATACGGGGTTAGTACAAATAATATAAGTACAGGTCTCCTATGAATCATTCCTTCGATTCAAATTCCCTATGTTATCTAAGGCATTATATGTCCAAATACACCATAGAACTGTAAACTCACCAAGTCTGCATTATGCATTCCACAAATGTTCTAAGAGCTTCTCTGATCACACGTTACCCGCAGAAACGGTAGTCAGGTTCGTTCGATATCTTACGTAGCAAAAATCTGTCAAAGGTCATCACAGCATCATTGATGCATTCGCTGAGCTGCTCCGGTGTTCTTGCTACTGGGGCTATGTAAACACGGTCCTTTGATGTACTCCCAAAGGAAAGCCGTCACACTGCGTCGGATTAGGGGAACCTGCTGGGCCAAGGAAGGTGAGCCACGTCATCGTCCCCACTATGGCCAATCCAACAATGCCCAAGTTCGTCATTTAGGCAGCGGCGAGCAACGATGCTCAAATGAGGGGGTCTTTCGGCTTGTTGGAAGATGAAAGTCTCGCACGCACACCTGCAACATATCAAAGTAAGAGGTACCCATCGCATTCTTCTAGAAGAAGAAGAAAGCCATTAAGGTTCGTCTGTGACATTACACAGAAGAAATCTTCGGCGAATCTCGGTCAAGCGTTATAATTCCATGAGCATTGTCCCACTCTCTCACACTGTGACGATTAACCTTTCCAGATAAATGGAATATTGCTTCGTCGTTGAATATAAGATAGGAGGCGAAATGTTCGCCCCCAAGTCCTTATGTCGTGAAGAAACTTAAGGGAGTTGGCCATAACCTTCCGGTTGTAATTGTTGCACGAGCTGCAGACGGTACTGTTTGAAATGTAATCTTGCGCGCCACTTGCTGCGGTATTCCTTGGCAACACCGGTACTTTACTATTTACAGAGACAATGTGTGTTCCTAAATTGTCGATACCAAAGCAAAATGCTCTATTTACATGGTGGTCCTTTCTTCTGCAATTTCTTCTGAAGGCATGCTGCACTATTTTAATAGATAAACATCTGGCATAATCCAAGACATAATCTCATTTCTTGCTTTATCGCCATTCTGCTCACCCGAGATGCCCTCGTACGACATCTTGCGGGCACAGTGAGCTGACAGGTCTGTTCATGCAACAATCACAAATGTGCATATGATACTACGGAAAATATAAAACCTTGCATCAAATTAGTCATTTATAGCAGCCTTGTATGTACAGTGTGTTACGGGTGTGAGTGCAGTAATTTTTGTTGGTAAATGAGGACAGTGTACCGTAGAATTTTACATCAGTATTTGCTTCATTTTACCGACTAATAATTACAGATATTAGGAGTAGTACGATTCTAGGTTGTTAGTGCATCCAAGTATATATGGCAACAGTAAGACATTAAAGTTTATTTTCTCCAGGTCAGCTGTTGGAGACTGGACACGATGACAAAAAAGTTTAGTCTATACTGGCAGGCATAGTCTACTTACTGGTGCAGTAACGATAGTGCAGAAAACATCAGATAGTAAATTATGTGATGCGCTTGCGGGAAGTCTGTTAGGTATACAGAGACAACAGTTCAAACACTGAAGTGGTTACCCATCATCAAAATATCAACATTTATTTCCCTAGCACCCCGTACATAGCGAGATACCTGTCACCTCCAAATATATGGAATGGCTAGATACTAGAAGACTGCAAACAAGAACATCTTAAACCCATCTCTGGCTTCTGTTTTGTAGTTCTGTTTTCTTTAAACGAATTATTGTCTTTCCTGTACGGTATGTTGGGGAACATCTGTGTGTCTAGGGCTTTAGACTAAACTTAACATATTTGAAGATACGATAATGTACTTACAGTTTTGATCAATTAATTTTTGTCCTCTTTTCGTCGGGAAACTTGGAATGTCAGGAAGGAAATAAGAACAAGTAAAAGCTTTAAGTCGGTCCACGAATAGCTTAACTAAAAGTGCTCTGTTCACGAAAAGGCACGGGTTCCGGGTTAGAGACCTGCGATAACACACAAATGAGACTTCTCGCAAAAATGCTCGTACCGTGTACTCCGTTTAAATCATAAAATCGGTTGTTTCTACTAGCGGCGTGAGCACGTGACTTTTCACGATGTAGATAGACTATATTTTTCTAAGTTTACAGCTGAGTCACTGATGCCATTTTTCGCTCAGTATTTCTAATGACTAATGTAGCTGAATTCTTCGGATGCTGCGAACAGTACTGTGGTATTTGTACGAGTAGTTTAAGTCCAGACAACGACCACACATAAGACCGTCGTTCTCACATGCTTAAAATTGATGACAACTGTTGCCTATTTAGAGTGTAATGCCAAAATGTATCGTGAACTAATTTAAATTAACTCTGAAGCACAGGAAGTGTATTAGGAACGGTAGGTCCATTGTAACATGATAAACAAATAATAATGCTGAGTAAAACAGAACTACAGATAACAACATGGAAATATTTCATAGCGGAACACAACATTACAAGCGTTTTTCAGGGGAACCATACGAAAGACAGAATGTATCTATACGAACTACTTTCGTCACTTTCCTGAACAGAGACCAATCATTCTGGGACAGCCCGTGCAATTACTTATGGGATTTCGTGTAAGATAATGAACTCAAGTCTCTCACTGCTCTCCACAGCATAAGCAAAGTAATGTAACGATTATTTCTGTCACTCTGTGATATCTTCAAGTATTTTCCTATTTCTACCACATGTTACTGTCTCGAATTTTTAAAGTAACGCACCATATGAGAATGTAGGGGCACAACAGGACATGTTGTGCCTATTGACAGTATCTTTCTAGTTCTCAATCAAGATTATTATTCGGTTTTTTTTGACAACATTCTGATTACTGAGTTTCGTCTGCACTCCAGATGCTTTCTGTCTACTTCTGTCTTTTTCCACCTAATAAACGGATATCGAATTTTCTTAGTCCTGGTAATCTGACTGAACAGAAAATAGCACTAGCAGAGCCAGTCGAACGATAGGAAAAGTGTGGTTGGGATGTTTCACTCCCCCACCAGTCCATACAACCCTTCGTTGGAAACCCTCGTCGCCAGTTTTGTAAAGGTCTCGTCGCTACTGCTGTGGAGGCCGAGTCCGTGAGTTTCTGAAACGGCTTCTGGCGCATTACACCGCTAAGACAATTTCTCCCTGCCACTATTACGCAGCTATTCCCCAGCGTCAGGTAACAGGATAGGAGAACGAAGGTTCTACAATAGTCCAACAGATCAGTAACAAAGTCACACAAATGAGTTAAAAGAATTACTTATCTTTGTGAATAGTTGAATTTTGAACTCTGAAACACTTTCTGTAATATAACACAGGAAAACGCCCTCAATAGTTAAATGCAAATAATCGTAGGAAAAAATTCACCGCTCGTAGCAAATGCATTTACAATAACTGTCTGTTGAATTATAGGTGTTCACTAAACGATGCTCCCTGTCTATGTCAGCCCTGGACGGTGATCCATAACCAAGTGGAAAGAGCTGCTCATCTCTTCCGAGTAAGCTTCTGTCCGATGTCGTGCGGTCATTGGCGGATTGTACTCGACCAGCAAAAGGCCGAAGCGAAGACGATATGTTCAACCTCAGCGCCACCCGTGATGCTGGTGGAATTCGCGCACGTGGCGTGTCTCTTTGGCATTGGAGCCAGCTCGCATCTTTGCATCTACGTCTTGTTAAGACGACACAGCACCTTCTGTGTGGTAGAAGGTAGAGAGGTCCTCAACGAACGAAGTATATTGCATTGAACTGGATCAAAGAAACTAACAACAGATTTAACAATATTCTAAAAAAATCAGACAACTGTTTCCGTCATTCATCCAAAAGGACAAGAGTGCCATGGGAAAAAAAGAATGGTACATGAACTGTGTTCTTGGCCAGAAATCACCGAACGGGGTGGCACATGGGTTTAAACAATGGAATCGCTTTCGCTGGAGAAGGAGGTGGAGGGAGGGGGGACTTAGCAGGGAGGTGTGGGGGAGGTCTTCGATTCCCGGTTCCCCGTCTCGTCATCCATGCAATTTCCGTTTTATGCCGGTTTACTAAATCAGTTTATGCAAATGGCGGGATTGTTTCTTACAAAAAGACACCGCCGACTTTCTTATCCTTCCTCCCTTATGTCTTGTGCTCCCTCGCTAATGATACCGTCGACGACAGGATGTTTGACGCTAATTTTCCTTAATTTCTTTGTAACAAATCGCAGTAGAGGATATCTGGCTCTAGGATAGGTGGCAGTTTACACTAAACATAAAGAAGTGTAACGTATTGGGTCATTTCTGATTTATTGGTCGTTACTGTATTATAACACAGTTCCAGAGCGTTCACTGGAAGCTATTACTTCCTTAAAACAAGAGTGCGTACAATAAAGTAATGACTCCGAATTTATTGTGTGATAATTCCTAAAGATTACTGAATAAAACAAAAATTATTAACATACATCTTCATTCTTCATGGCGACGTATTTGCAGCCCTCTGCTGCTAAAGGGCGTCGAATAGTAGCTTGTAACATGGTGACCAAGATATACACTGTGTGATCAAAAGTATCCGGACACCCCTAAAAATATACGTTTATCATATTAGGTGCATTGTGCTGCCACATACTGCCAGGTACTCCATATCTGCGACCTCAGTAGTCATTAGACATCCAGAGAGAGCAGAATGGGGTGTCAGCGGAACTCACGGACTTCGAACGTGTTCAGGTAATTGGGTGTCACTTGTGTCATACGTCTGTATTCGAAATTTCCACACTCCTAAACATCCCAAGGTTCACTGTTTACGATGTGATTTTTTTTTTTTTTTTTGGTCATCAGTCTACTGACTGGTTTGATGCGGCCCGCAACGAATTCCTTTCCTGTGCTAACCTCTTCATCTCAGAGTAGCACTTGCAACCTACGTCCTCAATTATTTGCTTGACGTATTCCAATCTCTGTCTTCCTCTACAGTTTTTGCCCTCTACAGCTCCCTCTAGTACCATGGAAGTCATTCCCTCATGTCTTAGCAGATGTCCTATCATCCTTTCCCTTCACCTTATCAATGTTTTCCACATATTCCTTTCCTCTCCGATTCTGCGTAGAACCTCCTCATTCCTTACCTTATCAGTCCACCTAATTTTCAACATCCGTCTATAGCACCACATCTCAAATGCTTCGATTCTCTTCTGTTCCGGTTTTCCCACAGTCCATGTTCCACTACCATACAATTCTGTACTCCAGACGTACATCCTCAGAAATTTCTTCCTCAAATTAAGGCCGGTATTTGATATTAGCAGACTTCTCTTGGCCAAAAATGCCTTTTTTGCCATAGCGAGTCTGCTTTTGATGTCCTCCTTGCTCCGCCCGTCATTGGTTATTTTACTGTCTAGGTAGCAGAATTCCTTAACTTCATTGACTTCGTGACCATCAATCCTGATGTTACGTTTCTCGCTGTTCTCGTTTCTACTACTTCTCATTACCTTCGTCTTTCTCCGATTTACTCTCAAACCATACTGTGTACTCATTAGACAGTTCATTCCGTTCAGCAGATCATTTAATTCTTCTTCACTTTCACTCAGGATAGCAATGTCATCAGCGAATCGTATCATTGATATCCTTTCACCTTGTATTTTAATTCCACTCCTGAACATTTCCATCAATGCTTCCTCGATGTACAGATTGAAGATTAGGGGTGAAAGGCTACAGCCTTGTCTTACACCCTTCTTAATACGAGCACTTCGTTCTTGATCGTCCACTATTATTATTCCCTCTTGGTTGTTGTACATATTGTATATGACCCGTCTCTCCCTATAGCTTACCCCTACTTTCTTGAGAATCTCGAACAGCTTGCACCATTTTGTATTGTCGAACGCTTTCTCCAGGTAGACAAATCCTATGAAAGTGTCTTGATTTTTCTTTAGCCCTGCTTCTATTATTAGCCATAACGTCAGAATTGCCTCTCTCGTCCCCTTACTTTTCCTAAAGCCAAACTGATCGTCACCTAGCGCATTCTCAATTTTCTTTTCCATTCTTCTGTATATTATTCTTGTAAGCAGCTTCGATGCATGAGCTGTTAAGCTGATTGTGCGATAATTCTCGCACTTATCAGCTCTTGCCGTCTTCGGAATTGTGTGGATGATGCTTTTCCGAAAGTCAGATGGTATATCAAAAGACTCATATATTCTACACACCAACGTGAATAGTCGTTTTGTTGCCACTTCCCCAATGACTTTAGAAATTCTGATGGAATGTTATCTATCCCTTCTGCCTTATTTGACCGTAAGTCCTTCAAAGCTCTTTTAAATTCCGATTCTAATACTGGATCCCCTATCTCTTCTAAATCGACTCCTGTTTTTTTTTTCTACCACATCAGACAAATCTTCACCCTCATAGAGGCTTTCAATGTATTCTTTCCACCTATCTGCTCTCTCCTCTGCATTTAACAGTGGAATTTCCGTTGCACTCTTAATGTTACCACCGTTGCTTTTAATGTCACCAAAGGTTGTTTTGACTTTCCTGTATGCTGAGTCTGTCCTTCCGACAATGATATCTTTTTCGACGTCTTCACATTTTTCCTGCAGCCATTTCGTCTTAGCTTCCCTGCACTTCCTATTTATTTCATTCCTCAGCGATTTGTATTTCTGTATTCCTGATTTTCCCGAAACATGTTTGTTCTTCCTCCTTTCATCAATCAACTGAAGTATTTTTTCTGTTACCCATGGTTTCTTCGCAGCTACCTTCTTTGTACCTATGTTTTCCTTCCCATCTTTTGTGATGGCCCTTTTTAGAGATGTCCATTCCTCTTCAACTGTATTGCCAACTGCGCTATTCCTTATTGCTGTATCTATAGCGTTAGAGAACTTCAAACGTATCTCGTCATTCCTTAGTACTTCCGTATCTCACTTCTTTGCGTATTGATTCTTCCTGACTAATGTCTTGAGCTTCAGCCTGCTCTTCATCACTACTATATTGTGATCTGAGTCTATATCTGCGCCTGGGTACGCCTTACAATCCTGTATCTGATTTCGGAATCTCTGTCTGACCATGATGAAATCTAATTGAAATCTTCCCGCGTCTCCCGGCCTTTTCCAAGTATACCTCCTCCTCTTGTGATTCTTGAACAGGGTATTCGCTATTACTAGCTGAAACTTGTTACAGAACTCAACTAGTCTTTCTCCTCTTTCATTCCTTGTCCCAAGCCCATATTCTCCTGTAACCTTTTCTTCTACTCCTTCCCCTACAACTGCATTCCAGTCGCCCATGACTATTAGATTATCGCCCCCTTTACATACTGCATTACCCTTTCAATATCCTCATACACTTTCTCTATCTGTTCATCTTCAGCTTGCGACGTCGGCATGTATACCTGAACTATCGTTGTCGGTGTTGGTCTGCTGTCGATTCTGATTAGAACAACCCGGCCACTGAACTGTTCACATTAACACACCCTCTGCCCTACCTTCCTATTCATAACGAATCCTACACCTGTCATACCATTTTCTGCTGCTGTTGATATTACCCGATACTCATCTGACCAGAAATCCTTGTCTTCCTTCCACTTCACTTCACTGACCCCTACTATATCTAGATTGAGCCTTTGCATTTCCCTTTTCAGATTTTCAGTTTGCCTACCACGTTCAAGCTACTGACATTCCACGCCCCGACTAATAGAACGTTATCCTTTCGTTGATTATTCAGTCTTTTTCTCATGGTAACCTCCCCCTTGGCAGTCCCCTCCCGGAGATCCGAATGGGGGACTATTCCGGAATCTTTTGCCAATGGAGAGATCATCATGACACTTCTTCAATTACAGGCCACATGTCCTGTGGATACACGTTACGTGTCTTTAATGCAGTGGTTTCCATTGCCTTCTGCATCCTCATGTCGTTGATCATTGCTGATTCTTCCGCCTTTAGGGGCAATTTCCCACCCCTAGGACAAGAGAGTGCCCTGAACCTCTATCCGCTCCTCCGCCCTCTTTGACAAGGCCGTTGGCAGAATGAGGCTGACTTCTTATGCCGGAAGTCTTCGGCCGCCAATGCTGATTATTTATCAAAATTTAGGCAGTGGCGGAGATCGAACCCGGGGCGAAGACATTTTGATTATGAATCAAAGACGCTAGCCTTAGACCATGGGTAATGATGTGATAGTGAAGCGGAAACGTGAAGGGCCGCATACAATACAAGAGCGTACACGCCGACCTCGTGTGTTGACGGACAGAGACTGCCGACATCTATCTAGACCATCACAGAGGAATTCCAAACTGCATCAGGATCCACTGCAAGTACTATGATAGTTAGGCGGGAGGTGATAAAATTTGGATTTCATGGTTGAGCGGCTTCTCATAAGCCACACATCAAGCCGGTAAATGTCAAATGACGCCTCGCTTGGTGTAAGGAGCATAAACATAGGACGATTGAACAGTGGAAAAACCTTGTGTGGAGTGACGAATCACGGTACACAATGTGGCCATCCGATGGCAGAGTGTGGTTATCGCTAATGCCCGGTTAACGTCATCTGCTAGCGTGTGTAGTGCCAACAGTAAAATTTGGAGATGGTGGTGTTTTTCATGGAGGAGGCTAGCACCCGATGTTGTTTTGCGTGGCACTATCACAGCACAGGCCTACATTGATGTTTTAAGAACATTCTTGATTTCCATTGTTGAAGAGCATGTAAGTAGGCTGTTTAGGTTTTTTTATTGGTAACGCCACCTCTGTATGAAAATCACTGGCTGTGCTGTGTGCAGTCTGTGGCTCTATGTAAGTAGGCTGTTTAGGTTTTTTTATTAGTAATGCCACCTCTGTATGAAAATCACTGGCTGTGCTGTGTGCAGTCTGTGGCTGCTTTGCATTGTTGTAATACTCGCCATTGTAGTGTTGGGCAGCGGCAACTGGATGTGAACAGCGCGTAGCGTTGCGCAGTTGGAGGTGAGCCGCCAGCAGTGGTGGATGTGGGGAGAGAGATGGCGGAGTTTTGAAATTTGTCATGAAATGCTATATTTGTATATGATGATATCAAGGTAAATACATTGTTTGTTCTCTATTAATATCTTTCATTTGCTAACTATCCCTATCAGTAGTTAGTGCCTTCAGTAGTTTGAATCTTTTATTTAGCTAGCAGTAGTGGCGCTCGCTGTATTGCAGTAGCTTGAGTAGCGAAGATTTTTGTGAGGTAAGTGATTTGGGAAAGGTATAGTTTAATGTTACTCAGGGCCATTCTTTTGCAGGGATTTTTGAAAGTCAGATTGCGTTGCGCTAAAAATATTGTATGTCAGTTTAAGGACAGTCATGTATAATTGTTCAAAGGGGACCTTTCATATGGCGACCCTGCCAGGATACCTCACTGGAATCTTCTGATTTTTTCTTGTAGTTTGTGTAATTAGAGTAGCTATTGTTTATTGATAGCACGTAATCATAGAGAGGATTTCCTTTGTAGATGTAGTTTTTCATTGTTGTACAGTAAAACAGTTGTGGCATGCATGTAGATTTGCACTAAGTATTTCGCAGCTGCGCTGGCAATTAAGTAGACATTATTTCCATTGCTATGTTATTTTATTTTGCTTTTCAAATTGCGCTTTTCTGTGTTATCGTGTGAAATATTGTGACAATTATGGCGTGTGAAAAACGTAATACTAGGCTCCAAAGTAAACTGAGAAATGACAGTGAAGACGGAAGCAGTGTGTTAGCGCCGCAGAGTAATGAATTAACTAATGTTCAAAGTAGTAATTTGGTAATTGTGCATAGGGAAATGGAGCGGGCGGCAAACAATGGTGTAGACAGTGAAACAGGTAGTGAACAGGGAAGCGTTATCGATCGATTGGTCGGCAACAGGTCCCCTCAGGAATCGGGAATGACAGAACACAATATTGCAAATACTGCAGACTCAGGTTTTGGGTTCTCACCGTTTTCTCAAATGAGTCAAGACACATTTTCCGCTTGTCAAAATGTGAATGTTGCCGGTGCAACTTCACTGCCGAAAAGCACTGAGGAACATGTTTCAGACACCAGTGCATTGTTATTACAATTAATGCAACAAATGGGACAAAAGCTTGAAAAGTTAGACACAATGGAACAAAATCAGAGACAAACACAGCAACAGTTACACACACTGGAACAAAATCAGAGACAAACACAACAACAGCTTCAAAAGTTAGACTCACTTGAACAAACTCTTGAACAAACACGTGAAGATTTAACTACTGAGTTACATAACATTGAATCGAAATGTCAAAAAGTCTGTAATGACGTAAAAACTCAAATTTGTGAGCATTTTCAACCTATTTTTTCGCGGCATGAAAATGCATTACAGAATCACGAAGCAGCCATAAAAGAACTGCAAATTATTGTTCATGAAAATCATGAGACCTTGCAAGCTAAATTTGACTCAGTTGCATCTACTGATTCAGTTACGCAACTTGCAAAAACTCAGGAAAACTTTAAGGACACAGTAGATACTCTGAAACTTGGTTCAGAAAAACACACTGAGGAAATAAGTACACTATCGGAGAAAGTAGCCGAACTTTTGGATCAGTTCACTAATTTATCTGCGAAGGTAGATGATAATCTGATTGACGCAAGACCGGTAGTCTTTAATAACACAGAAGAGTTCAAACAAAATCAGAATCAAATTACACAACACCAAAGAGAAATCCGGGAAGTACAAGATCAGCTGACACAGGTAATACAAGAATTACGTATTTCAGAGGACACTCGCGCTCCAACACGGAAGAGGGACTTAGAAATACGGAAAAGCCGCAAAATAATAACACAGGGCATTTCGGAAGTTATGAAAGAAATTGGCAATGTGCACCGAATTTTGAGATGGAACGGCCGACACGACCTAACAATGACCGATATGCGACTCGCCGACATGATGATTTTGACTATAAGCTGTTCATTACTACACGTAAATTCAAAACATTTAAGAATTCTGCCAACGACATTCATCCACAAATGAGTAGTGTTTAGGGACTCTGATTTGTGGAAAAGGTTGTTGGAAACCAAAAATCGTACTTTAAGAGTTATAAAATGTGTGTATATGCGTGAATGTATCACAATGCTGGCGAAAATTTTTTGGACGCTTTTATATTTATAGGATTTTGTTTCTACACATTTTTAACGCAAATTTTCGACCTGTGAAATTTTTATGTGAGACTGTCACTGTAGCGGAAACTGCTGTCGTAAATATTTCCGTAAGAAAGTTAAGTGACCACCTGCACGTAATGCGTCGCTGGCACCCACCTGGGCGACAGCCGCCCGAAAAAAAGCCATTAGCCTTTCAGTGGCACAGGTAGAATAAAAGAAAGGGGAGGCCATTGTCCTCGCTATTGACATTTCCTTGTTGAAAGAATACTGTGGAGCTCGTAATTTATGATATTTACTGAAATGCTTATGAATTGATGGGAAATATTCTTACATCTGCAAACCTGATAATGACAAGTGTCTTTCTACGAGAGTTGGGAGCTACTGACTTACGAAATGCCACATAGCTATTGAATGATGTTTTTATGCTTTGGTTTGCGTAATTGCTTATTTCATTTGACATCTGTTTTCCAGCTGTGTTGCAGCATTGGTTTCATAAAATAAAATTAAATGCATTTGCTAATGTGAACACTTTCTGTCAACAGATCTATTAAATAATAATTTTGTGATCCACATTCTTCAAAAAAGGAGCAATTGGAAAGGAAAGAACAATAAGAAGGAACTAGTAACAGTAACTGCATACATAATATTCTTTTCAAGTACATGGTAATATTTCTTTTACAATAAGTTGTTGTGGTGCACCACTTTAATTACTTAGACATTAAGATGTGATTATACATTTCCCTTATCTGTGTTGTTATCTTTAGTGTACTATTTTTTCTGCTTGAGCTATGTCATGTTTAGATATAAGCTGCTGTTTGCCAGGCATAGTGCTACTGAACTTTAATTTGTGTTACTCTGCTAAGCCAGATTTATTTTTTTGTTTGCTGCGCATTGCCTCATATTAGTTGTAATGTTGAATTGCTTGGTAATTTAGATTTACTGTAGCTTGCTTTGCGATTTTCCATTATTTTTATTGCTGTTATATTAATTGTTTTATGTGCTGCGCATTGCCTCGTCCCTTAGTTTAGCATTTGAGCTCAGTAGATTTAAGTTAGCTTAAGAGGGGGTAGACTATATAAGAAACTGACTATGGAGAATAGGTAAAGAATGCGTTGCGAAGTTATATGAAAAAGATTTGGGCCAAAATGAGTATTGTACACTGAGAAATAATTATATTGAAAGAAATATGAATAGAATACAGAAAGCAGGTATAGATAGGACTTTTTGGGAATAATGATGAATGAAGGGAGATCTCCAAGAAGTAAAGAAAGTTTTGTTTGCAAAATACTGCAGTACAACAAACCCTGTCCTTTCCTTTTGTATTAGCCACTATATGTTTGTGTACCCTTGTGTATTTGTTTTCTTCCTGTCTCTGGGTAGTTTCATAGGATTTTTTCTTCTTCTAATACTAAGCTACATTCACTATGATGAGGAATACTGTTATCCTCAAATATAATTGGCATTAATAATATGTTATTTACCTTGTAAATATGCTTAGACATTATTTATTCTGTTTTGTTTTAATGCTCATGTGTAAAGTTGATGTTCCAAAAGTTATTCTGATCTTATATGTATCTACTTATCTCATAATTCCTGTAACATTGATGTATATGTTCATTTCTATTCTTTTGTAAAGCCTGTTTTACTACAAATGTTATCTGTATTGTTATGTTCTTTAATGATGTATTTTGTACCTTTGTAATTGTATTCTCATGTTATAAAATTGTAATTGACACCAGTTCATCTTATTATTAACTTGTAAGTTACATTTCACTGCACTCGTTTCTGTTGGTCATAGTATATGGACAATATGTGAGAAGTAGGGACTGTTAGTGTTTGCACGTGTGTTAATAATTCAGCAAGGGACTGGATAACAGCATGGCTGGTTCTAAGGACAATTCCAAAAACTTTGTGAGTGCACAAGTGGTGGTTATGGACTTGCTATGTTCTCCACAAGAATCTTCGATGGTGATTGTGCACCTGCACAGTCGCAACGGATGGCTGCTAGCCATCTCTACAAGGACTACAGTGGGTCTGCATCTTTGATGATCCATCAATACCATTATTTCTACAAGGACTGCAGTGGGTCTGCATCTCTGGTGGCCCACCAATACCGTAATCTCTACCAGGACTACAGTGGGTCTGCTCTGTGATGACCTACCTACCAATCTTCTTCAAACCGTCAGGTGACTCTGCTGTGGGTTTGCTCTGTTGTGGCCCATTACCTGTCAGCATGTCAAGAGTCAGCACTGTCTTTCCGTTGGAAGGACAACACTACTTCTTCAAGACTGCTTGGAAATCCACTACTTCCGTGTGCAATTTCTTCTACTGCTCAGACTTTGAGAAAAACACTACTATTTTACCGTAATGATGAATGATCAGGACTGTCTTTATGGACTGTGACAAAATTTTAGCTTTTGACCAACATTGTATCAATAAGTGTGTGCATTTGATTTCTTTGTTATTGTAATTATGAAAAATTTTTTTCAAATCTGTATTGGCCACTGTCCAATCCAATTTGTAAAATTTTTTGTGGGGAGCATGGGGGCTATGTAAGTAGGCTGTTTAGGTTTTTTTATTGGTAACGCCACCTCTGTATGAAAATCACTGGCTGTGCTGTGTGCAGTCTGTGGCTGCTTTGCATTGTTGTAATACTCGCTATTGTAGTGTTGGGCAGCGGCAACTGGATATGAACAGTGCGTAGCGTTGCGCAGTTGGAGGTGAGCCGCCAGCAGTGGTGGATATGGGGAGAGAGATGGCGGGCCGGCCGAAGTGGCCGTGCTGTTAAAGGCGCTGCAGTCTGGAACCGCAGGACCGCTACGGTCGCAGGTTCGAATCCTGCCTTGGGCATGGATGTTTGTGATGTCCTTAGGTTAGTTAGGTTTAACTAGTTCTAAGTTCTAGGGGAGTAATGACCTCAGCAGTTGAGTCCCATAGTGCTCAGAGCCATTTGAACCATTTTTAGAGAGATGGCGGAGTTTTGAAATTTGTCATGAACTGCTATATTTATATATGATGATATCAAGGTAAATACATTGTTTGTTCTCTATTAATATCTTTCATTTGCTAACTATCCCTATCAGTAGTTAGTGCCTTCAGTAGTTTGAATCTTTTATTTAGCTGGCAGTAGTGGCGCTCGCTGTATTGCAGTAGCTTGAGTAGCGAAGATTTTTGTGAGGTAAGTGATTTGTAAAAGGTATAGTTTAATGTTACTCAGGGCCATTCTTTTGCAGGGATTTTTGAAAAGTCAGATTGCGTTGCGCTAAAAATATTGCATGTCAGTTTAAGGACAGTCATGTATAATTGTTCAAAGGGGACCTTTCAAGCAATTCGGGCATGGCGCTTGCATATTTCAACACTATCGAGCTGCTGTTCATAATGCACGGCCTGTGGCTGAGTGGTTACACGACAATATCATCCCTGTAATGGACTGGCCTGCACACAGTCCTGACCTGAATCCTGTAGAACACCTTTGGGATGTTTTGGAACGCCAGGCCTCAGCGAACGACATCGATACCTCTTTTCACTCCGTTAATAATAGTCTGCCATTCCCCTAAGAAACCTTCCAGAACCTGATTTAACGTATACCTGTGAGAGTGGAAGCTGTTATCAAGGCTAAGGGTGGACCAACATCATTCTGAATTCCAGCATTACCGATGGAGGTGTTCGAATACATTTGATAACATAGTGTACCTAGAGGAGTCTATTAGTATCAAATATTTGTCCTAATTTGAGGAAGAAATTTCTGAGAACTCACGTTCGGAGGACAGAATTGTATGGTAGTGGAACGTAGACCGTGGGACAACCGAAACGGAAGGGAATCGGAGTATTTGATAATAAATGGAACTAAAATGACAGCTGGAGGTGTTCGAATACATTTGATAACATAGTGTACCTAGAGGAGTCTATTAATATCAAATATTTGTCCTAATTTGAGGAAGAAATTTCTGAGAACTCACGTTCGGAGGACAGAATTGTATGGTAGTGGAACGTAGACCGTGGGACAACCGAAACGGAAGGGAATCGGAGTATTTGATAATAAATGGAACTAAAATGACAGCTGCACTCGGTGATTTCTTTACTGTTACAGACGGTTTCGCTGCGTTGAAAGAGTATTCTGAGGTGAACTACATAAGAAGGAAAACATTCCATGTAACATATACGATAAAAATACTGTAAGACTCTTTCAAACATTTTTTAATTTTAATTTTATTCGACAATCTTATGACAAAAATTTTGTCACATTTCTATAGAACAGGCAGAAAAAACCAAAATTAAAACGTACTGGAAAAACGTGTCGCTTTAGCGCACCAAGACGTCCCCAAAGTTCGTAAGGGGAAGGCGTCAAAACAAATGAAACAGAATATGGTGACGAACAGTGCGGTAACATACTACGACAAGGAAAACATATATAAGTACTGTGAGTGAAAACGAAAGATATAAATACGGAAAGATCAACACTGGGCCCCACAGTCAGCTAAATAACCAACACCTTCCCCGTCCCCCTCCGCCCCCAATGCTTTCTCATACCCTTCCCCTTTTCCACTATCCTCATGCCAAGACTTTAAGGCTGATTGAGCAAATAGTCGATAAGCGAATCTGTGTGGAATCTATGAAGTGGAGGCGCTAAATTAAAACGGCAACTTACGAGGGCTGTCCAGAAAGTAAGTTACGATCGGTCGCGAAATGGAAACGACTATGAAAATCCGATAAAACTTTGCAAAGATGTGTTGGGCAGTGTCTCTAGTATGACTCTAGGAAGAATTATGTCGCTCTTTTCATTCCTGAGCTCTTAGTTAGCGCGTAAAGATGTTATAGAAAATGGTGTCTCCCGCCAAGCACGAGGGCCTGGTGAGAAT
Organism: Schistocerca serialis cubense; assembly: GCF_023864345.2. Taxonomy (NCBI): domain Eukaryota; kingdom Metazoa; phylum Arthropoda; class Insecta; order Orthoptera; family Acrididae; genus Schistocerca; species Schistocerca serialis. The sequence goes on from NC_064638.1 coordinate 216,992,119, forward strand.
TTTCCCCTGAAGCTATGCAACCAACATTACATAACAGTCGTGCGGTTTCTTCTTCACGACAATTCTCAGCCTCAATCTGCTGGGGCAATGAAGATGTTTCTGCTTCGTTTCAATTGGAAATGTTTGGTTACCCACAATACAGCCCGTAGTTTTCTTCCACTGAGTTTCATCTCTGCTCAAACGAACCGCTGGCTATGAAGACAACATTTTGGCACAGACAACGAGCTTTAGGCCAGCGTAGAGAATTGGCGGAAAGCACTGGCGGCTGCCTTCCGTGATGATGGTATTGGAAAGTTGGTACAACGCTACGACGAATGTCTGAGTCAGAACGGCGACTACGTAGAGAAGTAGTTGAAAGGTGTAGCTAACGGTTACTAATGAAACATTTCTGATTTTCACTGTGATTTTCATTTCGCGATCAATCGTAACTTACTTTCTGGACAGCCCTAGTACTACTAGTTATTGAAAAGTTAAAAATCTTTTGTCAGGCAAACAATATCAAGCGAATGAACACCTAACCATGATATGAAGATAATAGGATAGCGAAGGACTAAGATAACTTGAAGTTATATAAAACGTAAGCCAAGGTACAGCATGGAAGACGGCCGGGTATGTAGACTATGTACTAACAAGGAAAGCTGACATGCAAAGGGAGGCGCTAGTGAGGACGGTAAAACCGCGACGTAAGATAAACGCCACAAGATTTTTGAGTACGGAATGTTGGGGAGCGTCCTAACAACCAGACAATGTATCCAAAGTGCACCACGGGACTTGCAGCTGATAACCTACACTCCTATTTATCTATTTTACAGTGTCAAGAAAAGGTTTATTTCTCAACTTCGTTGAGGAGGTGGAAATCGTACGCTGTAAGAAAACTCTCCAAATACACATTCCGAATAATCAGATGGAACTAAAGCGCTATGATGTTTTGAATAACTTTGCCTGAAACTGGGTTTTAATTTCATCTATTTTAATTTCATGTACTTCGTTATTTTACTTATTTTTACATGAATTACTTTTTCATCATTACAGTTAGCTTTCCTTCAATGAGCAATTCATATACCTAAAAAGTGGATTTCAATTTCATCTACTTCGTGTTTCTACTTATTTTTACGTGTATTACTTTTTTCATCGTTATACTTACCTTTCCTTGAAAGAGCCATCATTATTTTTAACATTTTTGATATCCTTATCAACATTACTTCACTGTCAGGACACTCCTCAAATTGTGGTATTCAAAAAACCCAGCATCCGCAGCTCATGGTCTAGTGGCTACCGTTGCTGCCTCTGGATCGCAGAGACCCGGGTTCGATTTCCGGCCGGGTTGGGGTTTTCTCTGCCCAGGGACTAGGTGTTTGTGTTGTATTCATCATTTCATCATCATCGTCATCATTCGTGACAGTCATTCCATTGGATTGTGTAAAAATTGGAGTGTGTACTGGGACTCTGTACGGGCGCTGATGACAGCGCAGTTGAGCGCCCCATAAACCAAACATCACATCATCATCATCATCATCATCAAGAATCCCACTGCGTTTACTTCATGTCTCCGACTTATCGTCGCTCACTAGCGCCTCCCCTCGATGTCAACTTTCCATGCTAGTATACTGACGACCACTTCCGTGCTATAGCCTTGCGACCACCATAGGGTATGTAGAGACTCACATTTTATATTACTTTCAGTTATCTTACTCCTTTGCCATTTTATTACATTAAATTTCTGTTATGGTTAGACGTCCTTTCACTTGATATATAGTCTCCCTCACAAAAGCATTTAACTTGTCAATAACTATGGCATGGTTTTAATTGAGTTTCTTCCATTTCATGGCTTCACCAGGGATACACTTATCGACTTGCTGCTCAATCAGCCTTACGGTCTTCACATTTATTCATAATGGTGTGAGGATGAGTGAAGTGAGGAGGGTGATTGGGAAGGGGGGTGGGGGAAAGGGGTTTATTTAGTTCGCTGAAGGCCACCATCCCTTTCTTGCTTATGTTCTCAGTCATTGTAGTTACATAACTTTTCTTCTCATAGTACTCCACTGCACTATGCCCTGTTTTGTTTAAACGACTTGTTAAAGATTTCGTTTTTGATTACGAACGTGCGCAAATGTGACTTTGTTATAAGTACTTTCTGATTTTGATTTTTGTGTACTTGTTTAAATATTCTAAACAGGATCTATTAAAATATTAAAAAATTCTCTTTTTTAATTTTTAATACTCTTATAGCATTTTGACCATATGTATTATATGAGATATTTTTCGTCTCATGTTCATCTGGGAATGTTGTTTTAATGCAGCGAAACCGGTTGTGACAATAAATAAAACACCAATTACAGCTGTATTGCGGTTTGTTCTTCTTCCATTCATTACGAAGTTTAACGGCTGTGGCTGCCCACATTAAGAAGTTGTATGCAAAGCATGTGAGATGTGGTTTTACAGATGAATGACGGAAACTGGATGGACTGGTGCGGTTTTACAGAAGATTGATAAAAATTCGGTGGTAGCTGTAGAGTGTAAAAACTGTATTGGAAGACAGAGATTGGAAGGCAAAAGATGTAAAACATTCAGATAAATAACTGAGGACCTAGGCTGAAACTGTTATTCTGAGATGAAAAGATTGGTAGAGAAGAGGAATTAGTGCCTGGACGCATCGAACGAGCTAGACGGAAGAGAACATGGAGTGCCCTCTCCTTCAGCAAGACAATGTAAGGTCACACAGGAGCGCTGCGACATCAGCAACAACCCGACTCGATGGGTTCACAATCATCGTTCATGGTCCATACAGTACTGACTTGGTCCCATTCGGTTTTGATCTGTTGCCAAAACTTAAAGATCACTTTCGAGGACTTCATTTTGACAGTGACGTAGCAGTGCAAGCAACGAAGTGAAACACTCTACAGTGACGGCATCAACAAACAGATCTCTCTTCGACAGAACTACACTACTGACCATTAATATTGCTACACCAAGAAGAAATGCAGATGATAAACGGGTATTCATTGGACAAATATATTATACTAGAACTGATATGTGATTACATTTTCACGCAATTTTTGTGGATAGATGCTGAAAAATCAGTAACCAGAACAACCACCTCTGGCCGTAATAACGGTCTTGATACGCCTGGGCATTGAGACAAACAGAGTTTGGATGGCGTGTACAGGTACAGCTGCCCATGCAGCTTCAACACGATACCACAGTTCATCAAGAGTAGTGACTGGCGTATTGTGACGAGCCAGTTGCTCGGCCACCATTGACCAGACGTATTCAATTGGTGAGAGATCTGGAGAATGTGCTGACCAGGGAAACAGTCAAACATTTTCTGTATCCAGAAAGGCCCGTACAGCACCTGCAACAAGCGGTCGTGCATTATCCTGCTGAAATATAGGGTTTCGAAGGGATCGAATGAAGGGTAGAGCCACGGGTCGTAACATATCATAAATGTAACGTCCACTGTTCAAAGCGCCGTCAATGCCAACAAGAGGTGACCGAGACGTGTAACCAATGGCACACCATACCATCACGCCGGGTGATACGCCAGTATGGCGATGGCGAATACACGCTTCCAATGTGCGTTCACCGCGATGTCGCCAAACATAATGCGACCATCATGATGCTGTAAACAGAACCTGGATTCATCAGAAAAAAATGACGTTTTGCCATTCGTACAGCCAGGTTCGTCGTTGATTACACCATCGCAGGCGGTCCTGTCTGTGATGCAGCGTCAAGGGCAACCGCAGCCATGTTCTCCGAGGTGATAGTCCATGCTGCTGCAAACGTCATCTAACTGTTCGTGCAGATGGTTGTTGTCTTGCAAACGTCCCCATCTGTTGACTCAGGGATCGATATGTGCCTGCACGATCCGTTGCAGCCATGCGGATAAGATGCCTGTCATCTCGACTGCTAGTGATACGAGGCCGTTGGGATCCAGCACGGTGTTCCGTATTACCCTCCTGAACCCACCGATTCCATATTCTGCTAACAGTCGTTGGATTTCGACCAACGCGAGCAGCAATGTCGCTATACGATAAACCGCAATCGCTTTAGGCTACAAGCTGACCTTTATCAAAGTCGGAAACGTGATGGTACGCATTTCTCCTCCTTACACACATTCCTCATGTCAGCACGTTGTAGGTGTCGCAACCGGCGCCAACCTTGTGTGAATGCTTTGAAAAGCTAATCATTTGCATATGACAGCATGTTCTTCCTGTCGGTTAAATTTCACGTCTGTAGCGTCATCTTCGTGGTGTAGCAATTTTAATGGCCAGTAGTGTATGTTGGTCTCCAAAGTGACTATGTTGAGAAATAAACAAGTGGACCTGATGAATAAAGATGTAGAACGTTTTTTCAAGAAGCCTTAAGAGTTTTTACATAAAGAATTAAGAAGCATTACTTTTAATTTCACCGAACGTCGTTTTGACTTTCCTTTATACTGAGTCTGTGCTTCAGACAAACATGTCTTTTTCGGATCTTCACATGTTTCATGCATCCTATTCGTCTTAGCTTCTTTTCACATCACATTTATTTCATTCTTCATCGACTTGTATTTCCGAATATTTTGTATATCCTTCTTTCGCCGATCACCTGAAGTAATTCTTCTGTTTCCCATGGTTACTTCACAGTTACTTTCTTTGCACCTATGTTTTTCTTTCCAGTGTCTATGATTGCTCTTTTTAGAGATGTCCATTCCTCTTCAACTAAACTGACTACTGAACTATCCCTTATTGCAGCATCTAAAGTCTTTCAAACGTGTCCCTTCATTCCTCAGTACTTTCGTACTCCTTGGTATGCCTTACAATCCGGTATCCAATTTCGGAATCTCTGCCTGAACATGATGTAATCGGAAATCTTCCCGTATCTCCCGGCCTCTTGCGATTCTTGAACAGAATGTTCGCTATTACTAGCAGAACTTTATTGCAGAACTCAATTAAGCTTTCCCCTCTCTCATTGGTAGTACCAATCTCATGTTCGCCCATAACCCTTACTTCTACTCCTTCCACTACAACCGCATTGCAGTCTCCAATAACTATTCGATTTTCATCTACCTTTACATGTTGAAATACCCTTTTAGTATCACCACATACTCTCTCTCTATCTCTCTATCTTCAGTGTGCGTGTATGCCAGGACTATTGTTGTATGTGTTGGTTTGGTATTTATTCTGATGAGAACAGCCCTATGACAGAAATGTTCACAGCAGTTAACTCTCGACCCTACCTTCCTGTTCATAACGAATCATACTCCCGTGGTACAAGTCTGTACTGCTGTTGATAATTACCCTATAGTCATCTGACCGGAAATCCTTGTCCTCTTCCATTTCACCTCACTGACCTTCACTATACCTGGAGTGAGCCTTTGCATTCCACTTTTCAGATTTTCTAGCTTCCGTATAATGTTCGAGTTTCTGACATCCCCCCTCCCCCCCCCCCCTGCCGCCACCAGACTCGTAGAACCTCCCTTGGTCGTCCTCCCGAAGATCCCAATGGGGTACTACTCGGTAATTCTCAATATAGACGTCATCGTGACACTTCTTTTATTTTGAATTGTAGAACACATTCTGAGTCTTTAATGCAGTGGTTCCCAGTGCCTTCTGCTTCTTCATGCCACTGATTATTGCTGATTCTCCCGCCTTTCAGTGGCAGTTTGCCACCCAAGAGAGTGTCCTGAAACTCTGCCCTCTCCATCGCAATTCTTACCAAGGCCGTTGACAGAATGAGGATGACATTTTATGCCGGATGTCTTCGACCGCCAATGCTGATAATTTTTATTCAAAATCTAAGCAACTCGAACACTTATTAGTGTGACTACAACGCGTCGCCACCTGATGCCGCTATCAGACAAGTGCGGGGTGTTGCATGGAAATGACACAGACCACCGTTGTTTCTATAATCTAATGTTAATCCAAGCATGGTTCCCTGCAGTTGCGAGCGTACTAAATCAAAGGTGTCCCTTGTAAGTACTGCGTGAGCATAAATATTTGTTATCTAATTGTTTTCTGGTTTCAGTCAAGATGCTCAGTAAAATTTGAAATTTAGATCACTCTAATAAAAAGAGTTTATAGCCTATGTAGGTTTAGTATTTATGACAACTTTATTTAAGCTTACTATGAGTACATGAAATAAATATTTTTTAACTATATTAATTATTGTTACGTTATTGTTATTTATCCCCATCAGTAAAAGACATTCACCTACAAAAATAATAATACTAATTCGACCTAATGTTCTTGAGTTACACGGCTTTGTCTCGTTAGGAAAATAATGCAAACTTTACCGAATTTTAACTCTGTAACTAGTAAACATTTGCGATGTTACTTTATAAAAGTTGGTTTCTTTTACAGTAATTAAGGCACGTAGAACCTCAATGGTTTTAAAAAGTACAAGGTAAAATTTGTAGCTTTTTTGTCCGATTTGAAACCAAATAGCCCTTGTATCCAGTGGTAGGACCTCTAACTTCAGTGTTCTAAACCGATAAAACGAAACGTGAGTGAAAATGGGAATTTTTGTTCGATCACGCAGCGCTCTCATGTAGTCAAACGCGTAAAGTATTTCTTCACGACACGATACACTCATATTCTCATTTTTCAAATCATATTCAAATCTACTGCAGTTTTGGTAATTTTTTTTCGTATTCCATGTAAGATATGCAACGGAAATCACATTGGCATTGGCTTTAGCACGACTTCACAGTGACGATCGATTCCTTGAGCGTTCGTACTACATAGTGGGGGAAGCTCCCGTTCTGAATTCTATATGTCAAGAATATCTTTTCGGAGCTTGGTGTCTCCGATTACTGAATTTCCAAAAATTATCTGGTAAAGCGGACCATGAGAGAAACTAAGACCAATGGTAGCTCATAGGGTATCGTATGAACGTTTAATGCAATGATGGCCCATTACTATACAAAACCCAGTGTATACAATAAGGGATACATATTGATTCCACATGGTTCCTCTCATACACACATGAAGAACTGTTAATGTAAGTCAGCAGTAAAATCGTGAGCTTAGGCACATCAGAAGAGGATTAAGATATAACTTTCGAGGATTGTTGAGGAATCGATAATTGTACACAAGGCCTCGTGTAATCACTCACCCGACAGGAAGCTACGGGAATTACTTTACATTATACCAAGACAAGAAAGCCCTTTGAACACAGGGCGATTATAAATTGGTGAAACCTGAACTCAGCAATTCTGACAAATCTTTGAATGGGGAAAATACTACTATACTAATTGGTGTTCACTTTGTTCAGAAAAACTAGCACTTGGGACCAGAGAGGAATACCAAGGTTAAATATCGGTAACGGAACCACCCTGTAAAAATGTTTCAATTTAGATGAAACGCAGCCCATGTAAACTTTACCATAATTATGGGTGCCGGTCTTATATAATTAATTTCATCTACTCTAACCAGAATCATCCTAACCGGAAATTATCTATTCGGTTACACATGGTCGTTCGAATCACACAAAGAATAAGACAACTTAGAAGGCATAAGGAAATGCAAACACGATAAACCTATGAGGATCGTATGCAAATGTTGCGAGTATATCGCTGACTGTGGTTAATTAGAAGAATGATTAGGACAAATTTCACTGCTGGAAATCGCACACAGATCCTAACACTCATGATACACAAATACTTTTGTATCCGAGAAATTTAATTGATACTCGTATTACATGAATAAAACCACAAAGGCACACTCAACAAAAACACTCTCTCCAAGGTAAGTAACCTCAAAAAACTCGTGATCGCTAAGGGAAAAATCCACATAACAATATACGAATTGTGATTTACCGACGAAAATAATTTTGTTTCAGAAAACTTCAGAATCTGCAAAGGGAAACCTGTAGTCCATCTTAACAAGGGATCTAAAATATTTGGCACAGCTTTTTTCTATGCAGAGATCCATCATAGATTCAGTAATAAACCCAACATCGGAAATAATCTCACAATTTCAGAAAAATCTGAAATTGAAGCATACACACTATGAAATGCACATGGCCACAACAGAAATGATCTGCAGGCAACTGAAGGGAACTAACGGAGACCGCCATAAATCAAATACCTAGCTTCATCTGAAGCTTCTATTGAGAAGTTTCAGTGGACAGCTCGCGACTGATGTCCCACCAGTCAATCAGTCGACAGTTTGGCCAAGAGAAAAAATACCTGGAAAACAGTAAGATTTCACACGCCACACAAGAAAGAAAAATAGAAACGGTAGGAGACAAATAAATTCCTGCGAAAAAAAATTGAGCTTAAAATTTTGTCCACGCAGTTTCTTAAACCTGCAGAAAAACTTAAAACATGGAAATCTGAAACTACTCATTAGAAGAGTTTCAGATAGATCACGTTGCTGTATCCAATAACAGTACTAAATAAATACTCAACGTACGAACAACAAAGGGATGTTTTGGAGTCATGTTACCATCTTCCGCAAGTAAAGAGTATATTCCAACCTACCAGGAAAAAGAAGAAACGCAAATAAACAAAACACTCAGCATTGATTTAGAATACCTGAAACTCGACAAGACGGAAATTGTTCAGGAAATTAGGCAATGAAATACCGTGAACTGGAAGGAAATTAGAGACATAATGAAAACCACACCCCATCGAAGAGAAACCAGATGTGTTCGAATATCTCCTGTGTTCAAGAAATAATTATACTGTTTCCTATTCCAACAGCTCTTCATAGTATAGACCTTCACATTGCCTATCCATGACCTTAATTCTGTGGTAAGCATATAGTTAACTCCGATAGCAGTTCTTCACGATTTCGACCACACTCATCATGATAGCTCATCGTAACTATAAAGTTATTCTTATTCTCTTCTTGCACTTATCACCATACTTTTTTCTTCTCTCTTATTAATTCTCATTCCGAGCTCCGTCCGGCCACACTAGACAGTCGAATATCATTCAGATTAATGTTCCCAACAGAATGACAGAGATCCATCTTCAATGTACGTTCCACCCCGGTATCTCAGTGGTCACCGTGACGGAATGTCAATCCTAAGGGCCCGGGTTCGACTCCTGGCTGGTTCGGAGATTTTCTCCGCTCAGGAACTGGGTGTTGTGTTGTCCTTATCACCATCATTTCATCCCCATCGACACACAAGTCGCCAAAGTGGCGTCATATCGAAAGACTTGCACCCGACTAACGGTCTACCCGACAAGAGGCCCTAGTCACACGACATTTATTTATCTATAACGCGTCTGGTCACCGCAGAAAGAGACGCTTCATAATATTAAGGTAGAGGCGTTCTGAATGTTGGGTTTGTCAGCACTTATTTTCCTATCGCCAGCTACATTCTGATGGTCATCATTCTCCTACCAAGAGACACCTCCAGATCTAGAACAACCGCAGTACCGTACTGTTGTGTCTACTACTATTACTACTACTGCTACCAACATACTTTTCACCAAATTTGCGAATGCACTTACAGTAAAAGCCTACGTTGTACTCATAAACTAATGTCACTGGTGATGTTGCAGTAGTGTAAGCGTGTTCCGACGGACAAGGTCGTATATCATCTCGCTGCAGCGTCAGCATCCGAATGTCAGATAACTGCTGCGCAGATAGGGATTACGGCCCGCGAGTGGAAGCGTCCGTCACGGCGACCGCCTCTTCAGCCGAACAGAATGCGTCGCCTGGTGAATCTCCCCTCCCTCTCTTCCCACTCCGGGCCTTTGACGTTAAACAGCCGTTAAGCAGCGCTTGGATGCCACGACAGAGCCTCTCAAAGAGCCGCTTTATTCGCCAGCAAATCTGTTTGCCAGCAGGAGATGGCCCACTCTTCGACTATACCACCGAGCGAGGGCGCACAGTGATTAGCACACTACACTCGCATTCGAGAGGACTTCGATTGGAATATGCATACGTCCATCCTGATTTATTGATTGGCGACTCCATGGCGTGTTATGTGCACCACGACCAAATAGTGGATAGAATTGGAAGTAAAATCAGCATTGGCCGTATTTTGTTGTTTTATTGCCTGCAAAATCGATTTTCGATCACTTAGTGACCATCCTCAGTGCTGTAATATACAATTAAAATTGGTAGGCACTGGTATCAAGCTATGACCACAAGCTTAGAGCGATCACATAAACTGATTTATGTGATCGCTCTAAGCTGGTGGTTATATCTTGAGACCAGTACCTACCAATTTTAATTGTATATTACAGCACTGAGGATGGTCACTAAGTGACCGAAAATCGATTTTGCTGACAATAAAACAAAAATACGGCCAATGCTGATTTTCCTTCCAATTCCATCCTGCTTTATATTTGACGTCTTTTTCCAAAGACGCTCCAGCCAAATCTCAGGATGGTTCCTTTTAAAAGACACAGCCGGTTTCTCCCTCATCACTGGAACAGTTGGAGCTTGTGTATCGCCTGTGATGACTTGCGACGGGGTGGTAAACGCTGTTAGTCCTTCCTTTCTTCCGAAGATACCAGCTCCATCTTCATAAACTGTTAGGAAAATATTCATTTGATGGTAAAACACTGTGTTGTGATATCCACCGCGTAAGGTGAGTAGGTACCGATTTTATGACGCCTCCTTCTTTCAAGAATCAACGCAGAGGACGATCGAGCGCCAACCTCGTCATCAGTGTTAGCAGCTGTAAAAACTGAACAAGAATTTGCGGATTTTAGTACAAAATTATCAATAAAATGAGATTTGGTGTTTTTATAGCGATGCGAGGAAGCTTCACTATACCACATCAGAACATTACACCAACTGAAACTATTAGCAGGGGCCTTCAATAAGTAACGCAACACCTTTTTTCTGAAAGCGGGACTTTTTCCAATACACCATATATTACCACATTCTTTCGGCTACGATACCCTAATTTATCTTTTCACGGTGCGCGCGGTTCCCCCCGTCGGAGGTTCGAGTCCTCCCTCGGCCATGTGTGTGTGTGTTGTCCTTAGCGGTAGCGTAAGTTAGTTTAAGTTAGATTAAGTAGTGTATAAGCTAAGGGACCGATGACCTCAGCAGTTTGGTCCCATAAGACTTTACCACAAATTTCCAATTTTTCCCTGTTTTACAACCTAATCTCCGTTAAGAGCGAAGGCCTTATACCACATTTTTGGCTGGGCCTATATGGTCACATGGCACTGCTCTACTGGTTGACGTCGGAGCCAACGTCTTGCTGTACCGATAATCTCTACGTCTTCCGCATAATACTTCCCGTGGAGTGCATCGTTCTGGCCAAACAAGTGGAAGTTGGCAGTTGTGAGATCTGAACTCTACGGCAAATCAGGAAGAAAGCCCAATACAGTTTCGTGAGCTCCCGGGTGCGCAGACTTGTTTGTTGGTTGATTGAGCCGCGAGGGATTAGCCGAGCGGTCTTACGCGCTGCAGTCATGGACTGTGCGGCTGGTCCCGGCGGAGGTTCGAGTCCTCCCTCGGGCATGGGTGTGTGTGTGTGTGTTTGTCCCTAGGATAATTTAGGTTAAGTAGGGTGTAAGCTTAGGAACTGATGACCTTAGCGGTTAAGTCCCATAAGATTTTAAAAAAAATAAAAATAAAAAATAAAAAACTAAAATGGTTGATTGATTTGGTGGAAGGGACCAAACAGCGAGGTCATCGGTCTCATCGGATTAGGGAAGGGTGGGACAGGAAGTGGGCCATCCCTTCGAAGGAACTATCGCAGCATTTGCCTGAAGCGATTTAGGAAAATCACGGAAAATCTAAATAATGATGGCCTGACGCGGGTCTGAACCGTCTTCCTCCTGAATGCGATTCCAGTGTGCTAACCACTGCGCAGATTTATTTGATGCCTTACGTTGTCATGGAGAATGAGAAGTTCGTTAGCATTTTTGTGCCGACGATCAGGCTGAAGCCGTGTTTTCAACTTCCAGACAGGCACCCAGCTTCGAGTGTCTGCACTGCCAGTAGAGAGATCCAGTCGTGCAACGAGGTGTTTGATTGCGATACGTGGATCACCTCGACTGACGGCAGCCACAGGCTCCAACAATGCTGTGTGAGACCGACCGATACGCGGGAGATCAGACGCGTTAGCCCGATCTTGTTACCATGATGACAGACGTCTCCCCAACGACTCACGGTGCTTTTGTTCACTGCCAGGTCAACGTAGACAGTCTACAAACGCCTATGAATATCTGCTATGCACTGATTTTCCACCAAAAGTAACTCAGTGACAGCACTCTGCTTGGAACGCACTTTCTTACAGACGCCATTTTGGAGGCTATGTCTAGTGTTGCCATGTGTTGGAACTACTTGAAGCTATAGGGGCTGAAGCGGGACTATTTCACAATGTCCCACTACAATTTCAGATTCTTTCCAACTGAGATCCACTGAAAAAAAATGTGCGTTGCATTATTTTTGGAAGCCCCACCTATTTTATATTACTAGTTCACAGTTAAAAACGCATCATATAGTATGGTAATCTAGCTCTCTAGAGATCTTAAATTGCTCGAAAAACATTATTTTTCAAGAGACTGTTTCAGTTTTACATGTGTAGGTGAAACCCTAGTCTAAGCACGATTTACGATCCAACTTCCTGCAAAACTGGTTATTTTGTGATATTTGCAATTAATATTATTTCCTATCAGAATAGCACAAAACAAAATTTGCTAGAGTTTCCCTCACATTTGCACCTTCTTCAACCTGAAAAGCAGCAAACGGGCAGTTGAGTTAACGATAACGCCTTTAATTTCACGCTAGGATCGTTAGAGAAGGATTCCTATACAGTTAAGGAAGAAAGGAAACCAAACCAGTCATTATCTGTTAAAAAATCTCAGCAGTTTACTCCTGTGGTTTAAGAAGACACTCTGAAACCGTAATCACTACAGCTGGATAGGGTAACTGCAAACGATCAAATGCGAAGTAGACACTATAATTACCCCTAGAAAAATCAACGCAATTTCCATAACGTCAACTACAGCGGAGGCACAGTCCTAACATTAACAAAATATTTTACCATTACGCGCACACAGAGAGGAAGTGTGCTTTATATAAATGAACTTCGAACAGGTCTCTGAAGCCCCAACGGTACTGACCGACCGCTGTGTAATCCTCAATGGACAGGTGTCACTGGGTGCTGATATGGAGGGGTATGTGGTCAGCACATCGCTCTCCCGTCGTTGTCCGTTCTCGTGACCGGAATTGCTGCACCTGAATCAAGTAGCTTCCCAACTGGTCTCACAAGGGCTGAGTGCAACCCGTTTGTCAACAGCGCGCATCAGACCCAGACGTTCACCTATACAAGCCCGACAGCGCGTAACTTCGATGATCTGAAGGAAACCGGTGTTAGTACTGCAGCAAGGCTGTTGGCTCATGTAATTTATGATCTCAAATTTTTTTTTTTAAAATGCAGGTTTCGTTAATAGTCGGTCGCTTGTATTCATAACATACTTTTTAAAAGATATGTTGATGTTTAATAAGCGTCGTTTACGTGACATTATTACAAATGGTCACATTCACTCCTACGACTTAAATTTTTGGGTTACGTTCTACTGAAAAATTAAACACAGTTACGGAATTTAGTATGATAAATCATTAAAAATGATGAATAGTTTTTTTCAAAGTGCAACATCGATATTTGAAGTAAGCACATAATGGATAGTAACCGAAGCAAATGTCTACCTATGAGTGAACAACAAACACTGTTGACAGCTTATGCCAGGGCTTTGGCTAACATGCGAGATACAGATCCTAATTGTCAATAGAAGAAAATATAAAAATGCAAGAAATGAGCCATGCAAAACAGAACACTGACGTCTCCAAATTAGATTCATAGGGAGTGCAAGATGTCAAAGAAGGAGTGGTTTCGCGTGAAATGCAAGGCTGTAGAAGCGTGCTTGACTAAGGGAAGGATGGATGTTGAAGTATGTAGGAAAGTTTAAGAGGCCTCTGGAGAAAAGTATCGGTATGATTATCAAGGATTTAGATGCCATGTCCGTACTAAGAAAAGAGGGGAAGGCCAAATAATACACATAGAGGGGTCTATAGTAAAGGAAACAAACTTGAAGACATTATTATCAAAAGAGAAGAGTAAATAAATCGTGATGAGATGGGAGGTATGAGACTGCAAGAGGAATTTCACATGGTACTGAAAGATCTAAGCGAAAACAAGGCTTATGGAGTAGACAACATTCTGATAGATCCTTACGTATGCCACCTATGATATTTCTACCTGGTATGCAAGATTGATGAGACTTCCTATGGGACGTAATTGTTTCTACTCCAAAGAAGGCAGTTTCTGTCAGATGCAATTATTGCCAAATCGTCATTTTAATAAGCTATCGTAGCAAATTACTCACACGAATAATTTACAGAAGTTTGGAAAAACAGGCAGAGAAAATCCTCGTGGACGATAAGTTCGATTTCCAGGGGTATGTAGGAACATGCGAGGCTATGCTGTCCGAGCGAATTACTTTTGAAGTTACTCTGAAGAAAGTCAGACCTGCGTTGATAACCTCTGTAAATTTAAAGACCTTTTGACATTGTTGATTCTACTACGCACTTTGAATTTCTGAAGTTAATAGGCATAAAACACTAGGAGCGAAAAGTTACCTACAACTTGCACAGAAAATCTGACTGCGGCTGTAAGAATCGAGGGACATTGAAAGGAGACGTTGGGTGGGAAGGGAGCAACACGGAGTAGCAGCATATTCTCAACATTATTAAATCTGTACATCGAGCTAACACGAAAGCAAACCAAGGTGAAATTACGAAAGGGAGGTACAATTCACGAACTATAAATAAAACTTCCTAGCTTTTACCATCGACACTGCAAGAACAAGAAAAACGCCTCTGAGAAATAGAAACAGTAGATAAAGGGAAACGATATTGCCTTGCAGAGAGGTAATAAGATGAATATCAACAAAGGTAAAACTGGGGCAATGGAATGCAGTCGAAAAAGTTATGCTAGGCTGAGGCAATCAGATTATTAAAAGAGATATTTTAAGTGGTCGATGAGGTCTGCTATTTGGACAGCTAAATAACTGACGATAGCTGGAGCAGATGTGAGGTAAAATGAAAAAAAAAACATAAATAATAGCAAAGCAAAGCGTTTCTGAAGAACAGAGCTTTTTATATAAAACACCAGTTTAAGTGTTGGAAAGTGTTTCCTGAAGGTGTTTGTGGAGTGTAGCCTCGTACCGCTGTTTAAACGTGGACGATGAACAGCTAACACGAGGAAAACTAGAACTTTTTGAAACTTGTGCTACGGAGTGATGCCGTACAAGGGCAGACTGAATATCTAATGAGAAAGTGTTGAATCGGGTTGTCGAGAAATGAAGGCAATGGCGGACGAAGGTTTCCACCACATCAAGTCACCCTCGTTCTACCAAAGGCCTTGTCGAAATGGGTGGAGAAACGGAAAGAAGTTCAGGGCTCTCTCTTGGCCTTGCGGGGAAACTACGTCTAAAAGTTGAAAGAATCAGCACTGATCACCGCTATGAGGACGCAGACGGAAATGGAAACAGCTGCAGTAAAAACACACAATGTGTATCCAGAGGATATATGGCCTGTAACTGAAAGTGTCACGATGATCTCTCCATTGGTGAAAGATTCGGAATTAGTCCTCCAATAAGGCCTTCGGGAGGTGGCTGCCACGGGGAAGTGACACAGGGGAACGACAGAATAACCAACGAAATAGTAACGTTCTACGAGTCGAAGAGTGTAGTGTCAGAAGTTTAAATGTTGTAGAGAAGCAAGAAAATCTGAAAACGGAAATGCTAAGGCTCCATCTAGATATAGTGTCGTCAGTGACGGCAAATAGAAAGATGACAACTATATGTGGTCAGATGAGTATAGGGTAAAAACAACAGCAGCAGAAAATAGTATAACGGGAGAACGATTTGTTATGAATTGGAGGACAGGGCGTAGAGTGAGATACCATATACAGTTCGGTGATAGGGCTGTTCTCATCAGAAACCACAGCAAATCAACGCCATCCACAGTTGTTCAAGTATGCTTCAAGTAGAATATGAAGTGACTGAAAGAGTATATAAGGTTATTGCATGGGTACTTCAGTGTCTAAAGGGAGATAAAACTCTAAAAATTATGGCGGATTAGAATTCCGTTGTAGGGGACGGAGTAGAAGAAGGCGTTACGGGAAATTATCGACTTGATAGCAGGATGGACCCAGTTGGAAGAATAATTGGGTTTTTGGTAATTTCCAATAAGCCTTCGTTATTGAAATCGCTGCCTCACTGTGAGCAATATAAATCGGACGTCCGACTGTCGAGGTTGTGAATTTTGATATGTTTTGTTTGTTTACAGGGGAATGTGGTACAATGTCGCTCATACACATTAGTGAATCTGTTCTAATATTGAGTTCAAGTACTTCAGCGGCGCATGTTAATAGCTCGACTATGCAGTATAGAGAGGTGCTTGAAGTTGTGTTGGGTACATAGCTTGTTGCCATGTTAGGATTAGAGAAATTGCGTAAACTATCGCGGTGAAACGTGTGTGAAACAGTACAAGAAGACCGCTGATGTAGACTTCTCCTTCGAGTTCTACTGTGCAACATGCAAGAAAATGATTTCGTTGAGAACAAAAACGTTTGGTTTGATAAAGCGACGTTGAATAATCAAAAGGCTGAAATTATTATTTCGTGCTGGCTAAAAGACAATACATTATAAGCGACTGTGTCAGAAACTGAAGCTCCAATGAATGCCGTGTGCGACTGTTCTTGGTTGTGTCGTAAGATCTGCTATTCTAATGGGACAAATGGTGGTATCCATATCCGTGGTGAAAACAAGATTGTAGAATTTGACGAGTAGCGCATCAGCATCGCTATGTATGGCAGAGAACGTCTCTTTACCAACGAAATAGAACATATTTGAGGTTATGATGACATCGAAATGGAAACGAAGAACTGCTTCAGATTTCGACTGCACTCTAGAGGTAAGACAACTTCAGCACCCCTAATAAAGCATTTCATTCTATCATCTACCAAAGAAATACAGACGACTAAAATTCGTATCTAAAACTGAAAAATTCGTTGACCACTGAAACCATCCTGTTAAACTGTTAGAAACATAGTCAGCAGGTGTCGTAATTTTGAAATGAGAGGTAGTGTGACTGTCGCGCAATAAATATTTCGCGTGAAGCGCCGTTGCGCCACAGGCCAATATCAATTGTGGAAACTAAGCCAATGAATATAAAAAGTAACGTTATTAAGGAATCAAACCGACTGACTATACAAAATAAGCGGGCACGTACATTCGCGAGTGAGTGGCTCAAAATAAGATTAATACTGTAAAGGAAATTGGTCATAAGTTTAGTTACGTCGATACACACTTAGTTGTGTGCTAACTTACGATCGGGATAGAGCCACGTACCTTCTACGTACTACCATTCTCCGTGGACTGGAAAAAAAGAATTGTGGTTAAAATGCATTTTTTCACCTGAGAAAGAAAATAATCGGACTTCGTAATTAAATTAAAAGAAAGATATCAGGTTCTGAATGTTGCGGCAAATACGACCTAAGTACTGAAACTGGCATTGGCGGCCACGAAGGTAAAGAGATGAACACATTCACGTACCTCTATTGTTGAGCACCACCGTCGTGAAGATCGTCGCCTCCATCTAAATTCTCCATACAAATTTAAAATAATAATGATCTTCCAGAGTTACAGGAGTTGGGATCCATGGTATCGTAAATGAGAGAATCGTTTTACTTCACAAGTTGCTTCCATTGTATAACACAGTTTCACTTTAAATTACGGGGCAATTGGTATACATCTTATCACCAGGACACGAGAACAATGAAAGTTAACTATCACTAAAACTAATAAACGAACCGTCAATGTTAAATACTTTAATTAAATGAAACAACAAGTTCACTGTTACCAGTCACCGTTTTATTTATTTCCACGACGCGTTTCGAAGGTTTAAACGTCCATCATCGGGTGGATTTACATTAGTAAGTATTACATTTGAGTGTGTGTTGTGTTACGATTTTTGGAGGAACGTGTGGCACGGAATAGAGGAGAAACGAGACACTATTTCAGAATATCATTTAGGATTACTTTTGACGAAAAATTAAACTGATATCTAATGGTAAACATTAAATAAGTAAACTACAGTACCTTCAGTGATCACAGGTTCCGTTTGCTGTCGTAACATATCACATGTATACTGCCACATTTGTAAACAAATATGGCGTCTGAACTCAGCTGGGTGCAAGGTTCGTATAGCAGAAGTGAAGACATAATCGCAAAGTGCAAACAACATACGTCATAACAATATTATTACAGAATAATTGCTTTAAGCATTTGGTGGTGTTTGTTTTGAGGTGTCAAATATATGTGTGTGTACTTCAGGTGGTATATAAATCCAATTCTGACAAGTTAAAACAGCAAACATTCGTACTCGTTTATACAATCAGGTGAAATGTTAAAATGGCTTAAACTTCATACTTATTGATAACAATTAGGTGAAATGCTACAGACTATAATTACAATGATCATATTGGCTACAACAGTAAAATCACACATACATTACACTCTTTGATTGGGGTTAATAAACAGATGTGAAGTGAGGGGTTGGAGGCAGAAGGAGAGGTACAGAGAGAGAAAAAGTGTGTGTGTGTGTGAGTGAAAGGGAGAGGGAGAGGGGGAGAGAGAGAGAGAGAGAGAGAGAGAGAGGGAGAGAGGAAAGAGTGATTATATGAGAGGAAACATTTACATGGCAAGGAGTCTTAAGATTGCATGTTGCATATATTAGCTGCCTGAAGGTTGGGGTAATACATTGGTTAATGCTATAAAATAGGCAGATAGATATACATTTGTGCCAGTAGTTGATGTGCATACAGTTTTAAGCTGACAAGGGCTACAAATGTAATACTTACTAATGTAAATCCACCCGATGATGGAGGTTTAAACCTTCGAAACGCGTCGTGGAAATAAATAAAACGGTGACTGGTAACAGTGAACTTGTTGTTTCATTTAATGTCAGTAACAGTCACGGTAAAGCCTAACCTAAAAATGTTCGCATTTAAAGTTAAATACTTTTCCAATTAATCTTTGGTATGAGAGTCGAATAATTATCTATACATTTATCAATAAGAAAAAATTATTAAGTTCGTTTATATCGCTCCCTTGTGCGAATTGTCCTAAGAAATTTCGGGCAATGAGCCTAACAACTTTCCAAACTGGTAGTTCTTTCACTCCTTTACCCACGTACTTGAATTCCACTGTTCGTGTCTTTTAAGGGATTTCTCATCACCACTTGCTTACATAGTTCTGGTGCTGGCCCTGGCACTTACCAATGAAAACAAAACATATACACTAGGATACACAGCCGGCCGGAGTGGCCGAGCGGTTCTAGGCGCTACAGTCTGGAACCGCGCGAACGCTACGGTCGCAGGTTCGAATCCTGCCTCGGGCATGGATGTGTGTGATGTCCTTAGGTTAGTTAGGTTTAAGTAGTTCTAAGTTGTAGGGGACTGATGACCTCAGAAGTTAAGTCCCATAGTGCTCAGAGCCATTTTTTGAACTAGGATACACAAAATATACATTAACTTACATACTACACACAAAAATTACTGCATCGTCCTTTAGATCAATTACATGAATATTACTCTACATGTTATACAAGTCCATATTTCAGTTATTCATTATTGTTTTCTAGCATCATTGTTCCTGCGTACAAATAACATTTTCAGTAGCATGTTGACAGCAAAATTACTTCTCACAAGTATTTTATATGATTCTACAATTACACTTTTCCTACAAATAAAAAAAGTTTCATAAGAACTTCGTATATTTTGGTGTGTTGATGCAAGCTGTAGGGTTAAAATGGGTATCTGGAGTGGTAATTGTGATCAATTCTTCCTTATGGTTGCTTATACTCCCCACTACCTCCCTCTTTTTATACCAAGATCTATTTGATAATGTCCCATTACATCTATTTTCTGGGTCTTATATTTGTCTCACCAGGAGCAAGATAACAAATAAAATTCACAAAGATTAGTACTTGGTCAAACTTAACTCTAACATACACATAAACACTGATGATTTTCTGCCCCGCTGAGGTTGCCGCTGACGAGTAAAGTAGGTGTAACTGCTACTTTTTTCATACAATTTTGTAAGCGAAACAAGTAATCTCAATTACACTAAGCTTAAAGTACATTCATTTTTTGTCGTCTATGTTGTCAACGCTTCAACAGTTGGTCGTTCTATATACATCGCTCCCAGTGACTGTGCGACTTCGATACCCAATGCCTCTAGGGAATTACCGAGTTTACCAATAAAGTTCAGCTAATATTAGCGAAGAATCATAAGAGGAAGAGGTATACTCGGAGAAGTCTACGAGACGTGGGAGTATTCCATCTGGATTACTTAACCGTCAGACGGATATTTCTAAATCAGACATCAAACTGTAAGGCGTGCACAGGAGCAAATGTAGACTCACACCACAGTTTAGTAGTGCTAAAGGGTAGATTGAAGTTTGCGGGAGTCCTGATGGTGTAGTGCTTCTGGAGAGCCCCTTGCGTAACCTTCTTGTTACACTGATTCCTTAAGACCATCCGCCGGCCGGGGTGGACGAGCGGTTCTAGGCGCTACAATCTGGAACCGCGCGACCGCTACGGTCGCAGGTTCGAATCCTGCCTCGGGCATGGATGTGTGTGACGTCCTTAGGCTAGTTAGGTTTAAGTAATTCTAAATTCTAGGGGACTGATGACCTCAGAAGTTAAGTCCCATAGTGCTCAGAGCCATTTGAAACATAAAACCATCCCGTCGATTACGAAGTCATTACAGGGAGAATAGACTCACTGATTTTTGGAAGGATTGGGAAGAAAGTGGGTCGTGTTCGTTTCAATGGAATCATTTCGGCATTTGCAGCAATAAAATTAGACAAATCAGAGAAATCCTAAATCAGAAGCGACTGGACCGAAATTTGAATCATAGTCTACCAGAATACATTTCACTGCGTCGCTCGGTGGCACCGAAAGATCTGTTGTAATGCTACCTTGGCGATTCATAGAATGGTAAATTTCATTTTTGTTTATATCAGGGATATTCACAACACAACGCTGAGTCGAGGCTATTTTTTGCTAGTGATTCTAGCTTTCTTTCTCTATCTTCGGATTAGATAAAGTCTCAGGCTAGACAGCTGCCACTTTCATGTGTCTGGCTGTAAGCCATAGGTGACTCTCTCTCCATCAAATATTACTCACGCAGAAGGTCAAAATTTCAACAGAGTGCAACTGTACGCCGCTATATTTGAGAGATGTACATTTTCTATTCACCTGAGATTGTAAGGAAAAAGAAGATTAGATTTTATCGAGCTGTCGATGACGACGAGATCATCAGACGTGGAGCACAACCACCGATTGAGAAAGGAATGAGAAAAGACATTAGCCCTGTTGTTCCAAAGGGATCACCCCAGCATTCGCTTTAAACGATTTAGGAAAATTACGGGTAACCGAAATTTGGATGGCGTGATGGTGATTTGAAAAGCTTATTCATGAGTACAAGTCGATTGTCTTACCACTTCCGGTGGTCTGCCAATCGGGAAGTGAATACTGAAATCTTCTTATACTGTCTGTCTACCCCTTCGCACACTTCCGTTCCAGGACGCGCAAGAAATATTCACTCCGGTCCAGGTGAGATCGCCTGAAATAGAAGCAGAAAATAAATCCACAGTGAATGTACAGTGATTTCAATTGTCTAAAAGTTTCTAAAAATTTCAGTGAATAAAAGTTTAGTAGTTCTGAATAACTTCTCCGCATTGAATTCAATAAATCTGACCAATTCCAAACTCCAAATCAAAAATCACCGTGAATTACTGTCATTTCAATAAATCTCTAATTACGTATGACAGGAGGACAGATGCTGTAACGTTTTAGTGTTTAAGTTCTGAATATCACAAATTACAGGTAATGCTCCGTTGAATCATTCACAATCCTCTGAAAATGTAAATAATTCAAATTAATTTCAATGTAAAAAAAGAGCAAAATCATGGCCTAGCGCAACATAAAAAGATCATGTCAGTCTAATAAGAATACATTTTAAATACCAACTATATACATCGTTTTGAGTTACCTCTTCATGTTAAGCAGCAGTAGCGTCCCGACGTTCGTTGGATGCCCGTGTATAGTCGTTACGCTGTCGTTACTGACGCAGCTACCCGTCTGCCAGGTTCTTTCGCCATACCTAGCACATCCGGACACAGTGTGTTTCGTTACAATAAATAGCTTCTGCAACATATTTTTACAGGCGTTAACATAGAAAAATCCCCCCATGTAGTTTAGTCAGGTCGCTCGATAAAATCTTCTATCTTTGTAATGCGCACGATGATTAAAATTACATATCACGGTCGTCATGGGCTAACCGCCACATACAAAATCTCCTCGCTTAGTATCTTGCGATACTGTGCAGTGTTCTACGATAGTGGTATCGCATTCAAGAGCGTAGTACCTGGAATCCTCATCCAGACTTTTCGACCTAGCTGTTCCAAGGTTTCAATAATCACTGGTGATAATCGATGCGATGTTACCAAAAAGCTGGTCATGGATGAATTACTTCCCCATTTTTATCCAGTCATAGCTAACGTATATTGAATACGGTGTTGATCTCCGACTACAATATAGCTCTCTTTCTCTTTTCGAATTATCTGGAATAGTATATTGGGTGAGTCAGGAGGAAAGGTATATGCATTGACGAGTGATAGTATTGCTGATTTTCGATAAAAAAAAACTTCGAATAAAGGTATGATTTTTTCCTTAACCCTATCCTGCATACAGCTGTTTGACATTCAAGGGCGTCAGTCACCTGTACTTCTTCACCAGCACTCACAAGCGAATAGAAACAAAGCCCTGAGCACTGTGGGACTTAACATCTATGGTCATCAGTCCCCTAGAACTTAGAACTACTTAAACCTAACTAAACTAAGGACATCACACAACACCCAGTCATCACGAGGCAGAGAAAATCCCTAACCCCGCCGGGAATCGAACCCGGGAATACGGGCGTAGGAAGCGAGAACGCTACCGCACGACCACGAGCTGCGGACGCGTAATGTTGTCTTAACTGAACATTTAAATGCACTCTTCACTTATGCATGGCGGGGTGACGAATCCTGAAAGTGTACACTTTGTTCACCTCATGTCTCAGCACATCAGTGATTGCACCAGTGTACTATAGTGTTGTAACGTGTACAGACAAAAAGTACAGGTCAGTGTCGTGAAAATGCCACAGGTCTCCATGCATGCGGATTTTGATGACAAGGCGCATCAAATGAATTCGCAATTGCGAATAACGGCAACCATCAGCTGTAGAACGGAATGACTACAATGAAAATTTCTGCCGGATCGGGACTTGAACCCGGATTTACCGCATATCGCTAGCGGTCGCCCTACTATCTTTTTTTTATTGTTCTCATTTTGTTCGTTGCATTTGTTCGGTGCGGATGTCCCATAACACCCGGTCAAGTTCAGTTTTGAGCCGTTGACTAAGTTTTTTATTACGAAGGGCAGCTAACCCTCTGACCGAACACGCTGAGCTACCGTGCCGGATCTATTTGGCTATCTGAAATGACGCACGGCCAGACCCAAACTTTCATACGTCGTCAATCATACGTCTGCGACCTGGACTTGTACGTTCATTGTGTGTATTCCCGTACAGTTAGACATTGTACTTTAAAGTTGCTTGCATGGTATCGGCAGATAATTACTGAAGGTGAAAGACGAAAGTGAAAAGGCCGGCCTTATGCTCAATGTGAAGAAAACGAAAATTATGGCAACTACACCTACCATTTCGTGGAATGTAGCAGGAGAAACCATGGAGGTAGTGACCACATATAGTTATCTCGGTTCCCAGATCTCTGCTGACGGCGACTGCAGCCATGAAATCCGGAGACGCCTGTTGCTCGGTAGACAGGCGATGTCAAACCTTGACAAGATTATAAGGTCCAGAGATATAACACTAGCAACAAAGATCCGTATTGTGAGGGCTATGGTCTTTCCAGTAGTGATGTATGGATGTGAGACCTGGACCATTAGAAAGGCTGAACGGCGAAGAATTGACTCCTCGAATTGTGGTGTTGGAGGAAACTTCTTAGAGTTCCATGGACTGCAAAGAGAACCAACAGATCAATATTGGAGCAAATTAAACCAGATTTCTCCCTGGAAGGTCTAATGTTAAAACAAAAGCTGATCTACTTTGGACACACAATGCGAAGACATGCCTCGCTGGAAAAAACATTAATGCTGGGGAAGATTGAAGGAACTAGAAGAAGAGGACGTCAGAGGATGAGATGGATCGATGGCATCACAGAAGCAATGTGTTCCAACCTGGAAGGTCTACGGGAGAAAGTGCAAGACAGGAAAAAGTGGCGTGATTTGGTTCATGGGGTCACGAAGAGTCGGAAACGACTAAACGAATAGAGAGAGAGGCCACCGTTGTCACCCAAAGTTACTCCATTAGATTACTGCTTAGTGGGGATGCCTGGAGAGCGAAAACTAAAAGCGCAGTGTAGTATTGACGGTCAACCTCTTGAACATCTTTTGAGAGGAAACGTACACAAGAAAATAAAATATTACAGCAAACTCTTTCATTTACTACCAACTGCATTTGGCCGATTCCCCGCGGTTTTCATTAGTTTCTTTGGAAACTGTTAAGAACAGGGTCCATCCTGTATAATGAGATTACATAGGTCACTTGTATGGCAACCGGACCAATAGCGCGAAATAACTGGTAACGCTGGTGTAGGCAGTAGATTGACGAAGCAATGTCAGATACATCGTGTTTCAAAACGATCTACATGAATGAAGATGGAATCTTAGGACGAATTATAATTTACACATAACACTAGAAAGTTCTTATTTTCAGAGGATCTGATACTATATGGGGATGTTTAATACATGCAGATACATACAACCTTGGGGTATTTTCTCCAGTTACGTTTAGGATCACAGTTGTCACACGTATTTTACAGATGTTCAGTGCATCCTCAATCAGCAGGACGAATAGCATCCACACGACAGTCGGACTCTCCATATTCATTTGTGAGCATGTCTGAAGTTACTGCATTAATTGCGGTTGGTATAATTCGTCTCACTTTACCCGAAGCTATTCGAAAGGGAGCCACATAGGCAAAGTCGCTCAAACTTGCCTAGAAAAGAAAAAAAAAACCATATACCGAGAGATCAGGCATTCTTGGAAGGCAGTGAAGGAAATCGAGATACGCTAACTTAGTTTTGTGGTACTCCTCTGATAATCATAAATTAACTGTGCCCTCTTCTCTAACAGAGATTTCTTCTGCCAGCAACAAAGTTTTTGATCAGCAGGGTATTTCCGTGTCATTCGTAAAATCTTTCCCGGCATTCAAATAGGACACCTCTGTCCTGGGGATAAACAAACGGTTGCTCTGTCCGCTTCCTAACATTTTAAATTTTTACCGTATCTGCATCCTTTCTACTTTCCTTCAAAATACCTGTTATCTAGCTTTACGCATTACTTTTACTTCTGAATACATAATGAGACTGTGCAATGAAAAAATGATTTAAATATCAACGAAGGAAAGTCTCCAGCTGTGGCCTGCTCCTGCCACACGGAGCTCCTGGTGGTTTGTCCACTCGCTCCAGAAGCAAACATCTTCTAACGAAGGACAAACTGCTTGAAATTCATGCCCTCAACCGTAGCATCGTCAGAAATTTGTTCTTCTGTTTTTACACTTCCTCGTTCACATAATTGCCAGCGTAAACAAAGCATTGTGGAACGCGTCTTCTCTTGATTATAACACTGTCGGCGGAAAGTTGAACTCTAATTTTTCTTAATTCTTTTTTTGAAAAGAGCAATTCGACATGTAAAATGAAATTAACGTGCACACTTTAATTCCTCTTACTTTCATATGTGCCACCTCTTTAACGTATTTATGTTCTTGTTACTGGAAAGGACGATAGATCGTAACTAGTGTGTGTTCTTCAGTAGTATGCTATTAGAGATCATTCTTGTGGAGCAAACATAAGTTAATTCCTGGGCCGATTCAGAGCGATCCAGAAGAGCTTGTGTTTGCGTTTCGTCCGCTTGCGCAGAGCCGTCCTCAGAGACCCTCGGAGGCTGTCATTGCTACCAGAGGTATACTGTAATACAAAGTCGCCGACGACTGATTCACATGATTATTTAAGAGAAGAACTAAGTATGAAACAAGTACTGAATTAAATCTCAACGAATAAATCATATTTGTTGGTTAGTTAGTTCTGTGTTCCACAGAACCTATTCTCGAAAAATTTTATGATGTGAAATGTGTCTAGAGAAAAAATACGGGACATATAATTTTAAAAAAGAATTATATTTCTATTATTACAATCCGGTCATTAACAATCTTGAATGAATAACTAACTATTTCAGTTCAAGAATTTATGTACTGTGTAAAGCAGTTAGTATGGAGAAACATCTTTGTTTTAGATTTGAAAACACCTCTGTCATCTGTCAGATATTTCATTTCACTTGCCCAGATTCTAATGGAATTTTGTAGACGCAGCATATTTATTTCTTTTGGTACCAACGTTAGATTACTTAAAGGAGAATGCCGATGATTTATTCGTTTTGGTGTTTTAACTGCGAATATATTTGTTACCCTCAAACTCAGATGCGCTGCTGATCACAATTCTGATCAGCGAATAAATATACTGAAAATGTGTGGTTAATATTTCCTTCTGATCAGAAAGATCAATACACCGCTTATATGAGCCAACGCCAAACTTAATTTGTGATGTAGTCAGTTATACGACCAAACCGTCGCCTGAGAGATCGATCGATCCGCCGGATGCTACTCTCTCGATAAACGGAACATAAGAACGGCTGTGTTAGCCAAATAGTACACAGCCAGTCGCAGTACTTATGCTCGCCGAGAGGCCACTTCACGTGTAGCAGGAGTGTAGTGCAGTTGTGCCAGTGTGCAGTTCATAGCCGCGGTCAGTGGTCAACAGCGCCGATGTTAGCCAGTCATCGTCTGCAGCTCAGTCATTGCTGCGATCATGTCTCTGTAGCCCAGTTCCAAGTTCGTCATCAAATTTACCAGATTCGACATACAAAATTAGAAGGGATTAATTCGTCACTGCAAGATTTGTGACTTGTAAATTCTACAGACACTTAGTCTAGTCACGTCTTCTATAATTGTCAACCAACAGATCACTGACTACAATAAAGTTAAGTAATAAATTCATTCTTATTTTGTACTCCCTCTAATTAATTGTGTTTTCCTGTTGTAGCTGCGAAGCAGTCTTGGCATAGTAGAACCCATGTTTCCATCTCCTTGGCTACCTCACATTTGCCACCTCATGTTGATGGACTCGGTTATAGTGGAAGATTGACAGCCATCATAATTGAAATTACTTTCTTTTGTGCCATGAATACTTTTCGTCTGATTCAAGGGTTAAACCCATACATTCCAAACTTTGGCAATTATTCTTATGAGAAAGGTGTCAGCTCTATTTTATTTCGTTCTCCAATTTAATTTTTTGTCAATAAGCACAGCTAATAACTAAGAACTTTCTACCTTTTTTTATATTTCTTATTAGTATACTAGGATAACACGGCGTGAGGTAATTTTGACAGAATAGTACTGGATTAACTGTATTCTTCCCAAGTTTAAATGTAGCCCATTTGTGCAAAATCAGTCTATAACTTTCACGAAAACACCATTTATTACCCCCTCTGTTGCTGTTTCTTTTCTTGGCTTCACAACAATACTTGATCACCACCAAACAACACTAGTTCTCCATTCCTATTAAATTAAAATGGGACAGCATTATCACGTATGAAGGATGCAGGAAGGAACATAGGTTAGAGCAGAATCCTATCAACACAATGGTTAAATAGGTATAGGCAACCTTGCAAACCATGCATTAACTCAAGCAACCAGAACACTATAGGAAGCTTGACGGATTATTATTATTATTATTATTTCCTTCACTTTCTCAGACGTTAAGTCCGGTTAAAAACGGAGTGACGCGGACCTTGATCAAGCGTCACTTCCTTTTAACTGTACGGTATGTGTTATATTGCATTTAGGAACTTTCGGGTAATTGAACATGTATCAATAATTACGGATTTCTGTAGTTGTATATATATGTTTGGATGTAGCTGTATTGCATTGATGTACTGGTGGATATTGTGTGGTACGACTCCTGTAGTTGATAGTATAATTGGTATGATGTCAACTTTATCCTGATACCACATGTCTTTGACTTCCTCAGCCAGTTGGATGTATTTTTCAATTTTTCTCCTATTTTCTTTTGTATATTTGTTGTATTGGGTATGGATATTTCGATTAGTTGTGTTAATTTCTTCTTTTTATTGGTGAGTATGATGTCAGGTTTGTTATGTGGCGTTGTTTTATCTGTTATAATGGTTCTGTTCCAGTATAATTTGTATTCATCATTCTCCAGTACATTTTGTGGTGTATACTTGTATGTAGGAACGTGTTGTTTTAAAAGTTTATGTTGTAAGGCAAGCTGTTGATGTATTATTTTTGCGACATTGTCATGTCTTCTGGGGTATTCTGTATTTGCTGGTATTGTACATCCGCTTGTGATGTGATCTACTGTTTCTATTTGTTGTTTACAAAGTCTGCATTTATCCGTTGTGGTATTGGGATCTTTAATAATATGCTTGCTGTAATACCTGGTGTTTATTGTTTGATCCTGTATTGCAATCATGAATCCTTCTGTCTCACTGTATATATTGCCTTTTCTTAGCCATGTGTTGGATGCGTCTTGATCGATGTGTGGCTGTGTTAGATGATACGGGTGCCCGCCATGAAGTGTTTTCTTTTTCCAATTTACTTTCTTCTTCTTCTTCTTCTTCTTATTATTATTATTGTTAAAAAAATGGTTCAAATGGCTCTGAGCACTGTGGGACTTAACTTCTGGGGTCATCAGTCCCCTAGAACTAAGAACTACTTAAACCTAACTAACCTAAGGACAGCACACACATCCATGCCCGAGGCCGGATTCGAAACTGCGGCCGTAGAGGTCGCGCGGTTCTAGACTGTAGCGCCTAGAACCGCTCGGCCACTCGGGTCGGCTATTATTGTTATTTTACTACTATTATGACAATGACAATACCGTAATCAAGCCGACTAGATTTAGTCGTATATGAACTGAGCCGTGGTAAAAATTGCTGTTTGAAGAGCGCGCCTCAGCGCGTAGTGTGAAGCACACCCTCCGTTTCTGGCGGGGGCGCCGTTGTGGCAATAGCAGCTTTGGTGTCTCCCTCTGGCGGGAAAGGTTGCCTGCTCAGGTGCATATAAGGGGCGCTATGGTCAGACCACGGTCAGTGAGGAGTGAGTCTGGGGGTGAGCCTGGAGTCAGTCTGGGTCAGTCTCTCGGCCGCATTTGTGAGGCAGTGTCTGTCTGTCGTCCGGAGTGCTAGTATGTTTTTCGTTCGGATCAACCCTTAAAGCCGTCAAAATGAGAGTCTTTCCACTCCGCCAGTAAGAGAATTCAGCGAGTGGTCGCCCGATTTGGGCTTAATTCCTGCATCTAAGTCTGCGCGTTAGGCCGCCAGTCTGCTCGAGTTTGCGCAGGCAATGGTCATTGGCAGTTGGATCGATCGGTTGGTCAGTCGTGCACTGTGTCACAAAATGACTTGTCCGTCTTGAGCGTCGGCGCATGTGAGGTCGCCACGTGAGTTCAGTGGGCCGCCGCGTATAGCGATGGGTAGTGACTTCGCGGTCGACACGAGAGCAACAGGAGTCAACCCACGACAGCAGTCTGGCCGGTCGAGCTGTGACGCCGTGGTGTAACTGGTTCTACGAGCGGTTCTGGGCCCTTTCAGTTACCATTTTGTGCAGCTTGGCTCGGTCCTTTCCTGGTGCAGGGATGTCGTTTTGCCAGTGGTCGTGTTTCCTCTGCATGGTTGGTCCGAGCCAGACGCACCTGCAGTGCAGTCGCGGACGGAGCAGCGGGCAGTCGGTCGGTTGGTGCGGACCAGGAAAGACGGGAGATCGGTGCCCCTTCCTGCGTCCGTTGAAGCGGCTGGCAGCGGACGGTCCGGGAGAGCATTGTGGGTGCTGGGCCAGGTCTTCTCGAGAAATCGCAGCTTATTAGAAGTTACGTGATTGGTGGTATGTTCTGTGATTTACTATTGCTAAATTCTACTTGTTTTCTTGGTCAGCCTCTCGCCCTCAGCTTCCTCGTCTGTCTCTCGTCCGCATTTTTTAGGCAGTTAGTGTCTGTCTGTCGTTCGGAGCTGCCTCTGTCATGTTTGTCGGATCTGGTGTGTTAACGGATTTATTGCTTGGAGTGTAACGGCCTATAACCTGAAATATGTTTTGATCTTGCCTGTCTACTGTAGAGTATCTTAATTTATTTGGCCAACTTTGTAGAATTTTATATTAGACTGCATTTCATGGGTTTTTATTTAAATTATCATTTTAGTATATAAAGTTGCCACCCTTTCACTGTACGACTTTTCTTAGAAGTTAAAATAAAGTTGCACCTTCGGTGGCAAGGTCAGTATTTTAATTCTTAGTGTTTCTACCATTTCCATCCCTCCTATGGGGTGCATAGTTAGTGTGCTTGTGTGAATTGTCAAAACTTTTAGTTTAAAGTAATCTAGTGTGATGCAGATTTACAAAAGTGTATTCTTTCAGAGGTTGTTGTGAGCGGTCGTAACTACGGCCGTGTCAAAAGGGAGCGGCAAGGTTCTCAGCCCGAAAGCTCATACAGTCAAAAATTTGTTTCTTTCTGCCTCTGAATAAATTGTAACTTGATATTTAGTGGCTGCTTACTGGATATAATTTTAAATCTGTTACTTTTAAAAAATGCTTTAGGCACTAGTAAGGTGAATAAAATTCCCATTTGTTATAAGCAATTTGAGTATAATTTTATCAGTTACTCCCTGGCAACTACTACCACGCTTACATAGTATGATTAAATGCGTTAATGTTCTTGATGAATCGCTAGTAAATAAATTAAATTCTCAAGAAAATTCTTTGAAAATAAAGTCACGGTTCATGAACAATAGTCCCTAATAATCCAAATAATTTGTTCAACTATTTTCTCATAGCAAGAGTACCTTGATTTTAACGTTCTTGCAGAGAATAGGTGTTTTAGGAAACTCTGAAGCTAAGTTGAAAACTCGTAGTTAGTAGCAAAAGCTCATCCAGTCAAAAATTTGTTTCTTTCTGCCTCTGCCACATGATATACTAGGAGGGCAACTGGCAGGTTCCACATTCCTAGTGTTTGACATGTTGGTCCAGTGCAGACTGTTGACGAAGGTCCGAGCATACGAATTAGATTCCTAGATATGTGAGTGGCTCGAATACCTTTTTAGTGATAGAACACTTACCTTTCAAGCGAGTGTTTATCAAAGAAAACAGTATCGTCCGGAGTGGCTCAGGGAAGTGTGATAAAACGGCTCTTTTTTTCTTTATACATAAATGATCTGAGGGGCGGGGTGGTCAATAATTTAGGGCTGCTTGCTAATGACTCTGTTGTGTTCAGGACAGCTTCGTTCTTGAGCCAGTGTAGCTGGCGTGATGAATGGCAGCTCGCTCTGTATGTAGAAAAATGAAAGTTAATGCGAATGAGAGGAGAAACTATCCTTTAACGCTCGAAAACAGCGTTGTGCCCCTTGACACCATCATATCGATTACATGTCTAAGCATAACGCTGCGATGCGATATGAATTGGAATGAACACATCGGGTTGATAGATGGGAAGATGAGTATTCGACTTCGTTATGTTTGGGGAATTTTGAGAAAGTGTAGATCATTTTTAAGAGCGGCACCGTATAGATAGCAAGTAAGAGCACTGCTAGAGAGTTTGGGATTCCAGTTATGTCTGCTTTAACGAATATATCGAAGCAGTTCAGACGCGGGCTGCTATATCAGTTACTCGTAGGTTATTTCAACACAAGCATTACAGAAATGCTTCATGATCACGAAAGACAATCCCTGGATGGAAGACGAGACTCTTTCCACGAGGCACTGTTGAAGAAATTTAGAGAACCGCCATTTGAAGACAACTGCACATCGATTTTACTGCCGCCAACACACGTTTCACGTAAGGACCACAAAAATACAAAAATAACACTAGAAAAGTATGCGCTCTTTTTTTTTTTTTTTTTTTTTTTGGTCATCAGTCTACTGACTGGTTTGATGCGGCCCACCACGAATTCCTTTCTTGTGCTAAACTCTTCAGCTCAGAGCTCAGAGTAGCACTTGCGACCTACGTCCTCAATTATTTGCTTGACGTATTCCAATCTCTGTCTTCCTCTACAGTTTTTGCCGTCTACAGCTCCCTCTAGTACCATGGAAGTCATTCCCTCATACCTTAGCAGATGTCCTATCATCCTGTCCCTTCTCCTTATCAGTGACCGAGCGAGGTGGCGCAGGGGTTACCACACTGGACTCGCATTCGGGAGGACGACGGTTCAATCCTGATTTAGGTTTTCCGTGATTTCCCTAAATCACTTCAGGCAAATGCCGGGATGGTTCCTTTGAAAGGGCACGGCCGATTTCCTTTCCCATCCTTCCCTTACCCGACCTTGCGCTCCGTCTCTAATGACCTCGTTGTCGACGGGACGTTAAACACTAATCTCCTCCTCCTCCTCCTTATCAGTGATTTCCACATATTCCTTTCCTCTCCGATTCTTCGTAGAACCTCCTCATTCCCTACCTCATCAGTCCACCTAATTTTCAACATTCGTCTATAGCACCACATCTCAACTGCTTCGATTCTCTTCTGTTCCGGTTTTCCCACAGTCCATGTTTCATTATCATACAATGCTGTACTCCAGACGTACATCCTCAGAAATTTCTTCCTCAAATTAAGGCCGGTATTTGATGTTAGTGGACTTCTCTTGGCCAGAAATGCCTTATTTGCCATAGCGATTCTGCTTTTGATGTCCTCCTTGCTCCGTCCGTCATTGGTTATTTTACTGCTTAGGTAGCAGAATTCCTTAATTTCATTGACTTCGTGACCATCAATGCTGATGTTAAGTTTCTCGCTGTTCTCATTTCTACTACTTCTCATTACCTTCGTCTTTCTCCGATTTACTCTCAAACCATACTGTGTACTCATTAGACTGTTCATTCCGTTCAGCAGATCATTTAATTCTTCTTCACTTTCACTCAGGATAGCAATGTCATCAGCGAATCGTATCATTGATATCTTTTCACCTTGTATTTTAATTCCACTCCTGAACCTTTCTTTTATTTCCATCGTTGCTTCCTCGATGTACAGATTGAAAAGTAGGGGCGAAAGGTTACAGCCTTGTCTTACACCCTTCTTAATACGAGCACTTCTTTCTTAATCGTCCACTCTTATTATTCCCTCTTGGTTGTTGTACATATTGTATATTACCCGTCTCTCCCTATAGCTTACCCCTACTTTTTTTCAGAATCTCGAACAGCTTGCACCATTTTATATTGTCGAACGCTTTTTCCAGGTCGACAAATCCTATGAAAGTGTTCTGATTTTTCTTTAGTCTTGCTTCCATTATTAGCCGTAACGTCAGAATTGCCTCTCTCGTTCCTTTACTTTTCCTAAAGCCAAACTGATCGTCACCTAGCGCATTCTCAATTTTCTTTTCCATTCTTCTGTATATTATTCTTGTAAGCAGCTTCGATGCATGAGCTGTTAAGCTGATTGTGCGATAATTCTCGCACTTGTCAGCTCTTGCCGTCTTCGGAATTGTGTGGATGATGCTTTTCCGAAAGTCAGATGGTATGTCGCCAGACTCATATATTCTACACACCAACGTGAATAGTCGTTTTGTTGCCACTTCCCCCAATGATTTTAGAAATTCTGATGGAATGTTATCTATCCCTTCTGCCTTATTTGACCGTAAGTCCTGCAAAGATCCCCTATCTCTTCTAAATCGACTCCTGTTTCTTCTTCTATCACATCAAACAAATCTTCACCCTCATAGAGGCTTTCAATGTATTCTTTCCACCTATCTGCTCCCTCCTCTGCATTTAACAGTGGAATTCCCGTTGCACTCTTAATGTTACCACCGTTGCTTTTAATGTCACCATGGTTTCTTCGCAGCTACCTTCTTTGTACCTATGTTTTCCTTCCCAACTTCTGTGATGGCCCTTTTTAGAGATGTCCATTCCTCTTCAACTGTACTGCCTACTGCGCTATTCCTTATTGCCGTATCTATAGCGTTAGAGAACTTCAAACGTATCTCGTCATTCCTTAGTACTTCCGTATCCCACTTCTTTGCGTATTGATTCTTCCTGACTAATGTCTTGAACTTCAGCCTACTCTTCATCACTACTATATTGTGATCTGAGTCTATCTGATCCTGGGTACGCCTTACAATCAAGTATCTGATTTCAGAATCTCTGTCTGACCATGATGTAATCTAATTGATATCTTCCCGTATCTCCCGGCCTTTTCCAAGTATACCTCCTCCTCTTGTGATTCTTGAACAGGGTATTCGCTATTACTAGCTGAAACTTGTTACAGAACTCAGTTACTCTTTCTCCTCTTTCATTCCTTGTCCCAAGCCCATATTCTCCTGTAACCTTTTCTTCTACTCCTTCCCCTACAACTGCATTCCAGTCGCCCATGACTATTAGATTTTCGTCCCCCTTTAAATACTGCATTATCCTTTCAATATCCTCATACACTTTCTCTATCTGTTCATCTTCAGCTTGCGACGTCGGCATGTATACCTGAACTATCGTTGTCGGTGTTGGTCTGCTGTCGATTCAGATTAGATCAACCCGGTCACTGACCTGTTCACAGTAAAACACCCTCTGCCCTACCTTCCTATTCATAATGAATCCTACACCTGTTATACCATTTTCTGCTGATGTTGATATTACCCGATACTCATCTGACCAGAAATCCTTGTCTTCCTTGCACTTCACTTCACTGACCCCTACTATATCTAGATTGAGCCTTTGCATTTCCCTTTTCAGATTTTCTAGTTTCCCTACCACGTTCAAGCTTCTGACATTCCACGCCCCCACTCGTAGAACGTTATTCTTTCGTTGAATATTCAATTTTTTTCTCATGGTAACCCCCCCTTTGCCGTCCCCTCCCGGAGATCCGAATGGGGGACTATTCCGGAATCTTTTGCCAATGGATAGATCATCATGACACTTCTTCAATTACAGGCCACATGTCCTGTGGATACACGTTACGTGTCATTAATGCAGTGGTTTCCATTGCCTTCTGCATCCTCATGTCGTTGATCATTGCTGTTTCTTCCACCTTTAGGGGCAATTTCCCACCCCTAGGACAAGAGAGTGCCCTGAACCTCTATCCGCTCCTCCGTCCTCTTTGACAAGACCGTTGGCAGAATGAGGCTGACTTCTTATGCCGGAAGTCTTCGGCCACCAATGCTGATTATTTATCAAAATTTAGGCAGTGGCGGGGATCGAACCCGGGACCGAAGACGTTTTGATTATGAATCAAAGACGCTACCCCTTTATTTTTATCTTTTTTTTTAATCGTTGTGTTTGGTCGTTGCGGACGTCGTAAGACATCCTGTTCAAGTTCGGTGGTTGGTCCTTCCACTCAGTTTTTTATTACAGAAGCCAATCGGCTCTGACCGAACACGCTGAGCTACCGTGCCGGCTAAAAAATTAAACTTTTCACTCGAGGTACACTTGAACCAAGGACTTCTCGTACCGCAGGTGCTCATGCTAACCACGGGACCACAGCGCTCCTGAGCCCCTAGACCACGGGCACACAATGCGCTCTTACGGAGCCACATAAACAGTCGTTCTTCCCTCACTTTATTTCCGAATGGAACAGGAAAGGAAATGACTAGTAGTGGTACGTGGTACTGTTCGCCATTCACCGTAAACGGTGGGATGCAAACTATGTATCTAAATGTAGATGTAATCGGGTCAACGTTTCAAAACCACAAATCTTAAATGTAGGGAAACATATTGAACTGTCGAGCAAATCCATAGTCACTTAAACAGTACTCGACACAAGATACTGGCAAGAAAGACAAACGCACATTAATAGTATTTGTAGATTTATAAAATACTTTTGACTAAGCTCACTGGAATACATGACCAGAAATTCAGAAGTTATCGGGGATACGATAAACGGTGTGAAATGTTATTTACAGCTTGTACACAAAGTAGATTGCAGTTGCAAGCACCGAAGGATATGCAATGCAGGGACTGGTGGAGAAGGGGAAGATAGGATCGTAGCACGTCCTCTATGACATGGAATCTGTCCCTAGGGCAAGCAACAAAAAATCTGAAGAGAAATTTGGAGGAGGAATTAACTAGCAGGCAGAAGAAGAAGATACAGTAAAGTTTTTCAGCTGCGCTGTAATTGTATTAGACACGGCGGAGAACTTGGAAGACCTGTTGAAATAAATAGATAGTGCCTCTAAAGAGATTGTAAGAAAAGAAACAAAAGCAAAATAATTGTACTGCTGCGTACAAAATTTATTTCAGATGCAGCTGGGAGAGGTAAATTTGCAAATGAGCCACTAGAAGTAGTACACCTGGTTTGCTACCTCGACATGAAAGTGTTACGACACCAGAAGTAAAGGAAATGTGTTATGGACATTGACACTAAGAAAATAGCAAGAAAATATTCCAAGAAATGTAAAAATGGTCAGCATCAAATAGCTGTATATTTAAATACTGTGAGTCTTTTCTGAAAATATTTGTCAGTAGCGTAGCCATTTACGGAAGCGAAAGCCGACGATAAAAATTTCAAACAAACAGTGGTAGAAGCGTTTTGAACTGCGATGCTACAGACGAATGCTGAAGATGAGATGGGTATGTCAGGTAATTTATGAATAAGTGATGAAATGAACAGAAAAGAGATTTGGTGCAAAACTTGACTAAAAAGAGGATAGGTAGATAAAAATCACTCTCGCGCGTTAAGGGTAAATCGGTAATGAAATGAAATGGGAAGGGTGCTGGGTAAAAATTGTAGAGGGAGACCAAGACTTGTGTATAGTAAGTAGGTTCAAATGGATGTTGGCTGCGTTAATTATGCAGAGATGAAGAGTTGTATGCAGGACGAGCTGGGACAGAGAGCTGCAAGGAAAGCCTTCCAACTGAAGATTAGGAAAGCAAACAAACTTCATATCCTTACAATATGCTCTCATACATACACAAAATTTTCTATTTACCTGCATTGAAACCCTTAAAATTATTGTACCATACTAAACAGATTTAACAAAAGTCATGGAATACTCCATAATATAGTGTCGGATTACTAAACAGAGGTAACAAAAGTCATGGACTATTTCCTAATATCGTGTCAGACCTGTTTTTCCCTGGCGTAGTGTAGGAACTCGACGTGGCATGGACTGAACAATTCATTAGAAGTCCCCCGCAGAAATATTGAACCATGATGACTCTATAGCCGCTCACAACTGCGAAAGTTCGGCCAGTGCGGGATTTTGTGCACGACCTGAAATCTCGATGATGCCCCACAAATGTTCGATGGGATTCATGTAGGGCGACGTGGGTGGCGAAATCATTCGCTCGAATTGTCCGCAAAAGTTTTCCGAACAAATTGTGAACAATTGTGGCCTGGTGGCAGGCCGCATTGTCATTCATATAAATTCCATCGTCGTTTAGCAAAATGAAGAGCTGCAAATGATATCCAAGTAACCGAACAACCATTTCCAGTCAATCATCTGTTCAGCTGAACTGGACCCAGTCCAATCCGTGTAAACACAG
Source organism: Schistocerca serialis cubense (assembly GCF_023864345.2). Taxonomy (NCBI): domain Eukaryota; kingdom Metazoa; phylum Arthropoda; class Insecta; order Orthoptera; family Acrididae; genus Schistocerca; species Schistocerca serialis. Next base: position 217,029,741 of record NC_064638.1, read on the forward strand.
TCCATACCATTACGGAGCCAATACCAGCTCCATCACCAGCAAGCGCAGTGCATTGTTGACAACGTGAGTCCATAGCTCCGTGTGGTCTGCACTGCACTCGAACTCTACCTGCAGCTCTTACCAACTGAAATCGTAACTCATCTGAAAAGGCCACAGTTGTCTAATTGACTAGGGTCCAACCGATTTGGTCACGAGCACAGGAGAGATGCAGCAGGCGATGTCGTTCAAAAATGGCCGTGAGCACTATGGGACTTAACTTCTGTGGTCATCAGTCCCCTAGAACTTAGAACAAACCTAACTAACCTAAGGACATCACACACATCCATGCCCGAGGCAGGATTCGAACCTGCCACCGTAGCGGTCGCGCGGTTCCAGACTGTAGCGCCTAGAACCGCTCGGCGACCCCGGCCGGCGGCGATCTCGTGCTATTAGAAAACTCTCTCAAGTCTGTCGCTTGCTGTCAAAGCCCACCAACGCCAAATTTTGCCGCACTGCCCTAACGGGTAGGTTCTTCCTACGTCTCACATTGATTTCTGCAGTTATTTCGCGCAGCGTTGGTTGTCTGTGAGGACTGACAGCTCTGTGCAAACACCGCTGCTCTCGGTCTGTAAGTGAAGGGCAAATGCAAGCTTCACGGTGAAAGGCAATGTCTGACAATTGGTATTCTCGGCTCTCATCTGTCACTGTGAATCTCGAAATATTGAATTCCTTAACAGTTTCCGAAACGGAATGGCCCCTGGTGTCTCGCTCAACTATCATTCTGTCATCAGAATCTGTTAAATTCCGTCTTGCGGCCATAATCACGTCGGAAACTTTATCTCATGAAACACCTGAGTACAAACGACAACTCCTCCAATTCACTGTCCATTCGTATCTTGCATACGCGATACTATCGCCATCTGTGTAGGTGCATATCGCTATCCGATAACTTTTGTCGCCTCTGAGCATACCTGAAAAGTAAGGTTAAAACCATAAAAGCTAATCATCTTCCCTCCGTTCCAAAAGTCTCGCCGCTTCGGTTTTGCTAATCGTTCATGGAATGACGGCTTTCGCGACGGGATGTCATAGTTGCTGGTAAATCTTTCGGAATGTGAAGTCGTGGTCCAAGAAACTCTTCTGTTCCTGACTTTCGTCCAGGACTGCGCTGGACATCCTCAAAGGCACTCTTCCGCTGAGTAGGCAGGACTCAGGGGAGGAGTGCCTCTGAGGATGTATGTCCACCGGAGTCCTGGACGAAACGTCAGTAACAGAAGAGTTTCTTGGACCACAATCTCACATCCAGATAGGTTTACCAGCAGCTTTACGAAGCGTGCCGTCGTTGTGGGAGATTTGAATGTCAACGACCGCCCTCCCCCCCCTCCCCCCCTCCCCCCCCCCCTCCCCCCTCACGCGACATAGTTGTATGTATGCACGGATTACTTTTCTTACTCAGTTCCCGGCATGAATGTGTACAAATTATCATTGCATTGCCTGTAAACAAACCACGCATTCTTTCTACTATGATTAAAGATAAGTGACTAAATTATCAGGAAATGAAATATAGGTGACTCGTCTGATTGATATCTATCTCTCAGTTAAAGCAAAAGAATTAGGTGGTTTGACTGCTGAAATATATTGAGAGCAGGGGTAGAGCAGAGATGGACGAAGACATTGTATATACGTTTATTTAAATAATAAATACTCTTTAAAAATGTAAATAAATAAAATAGTTTGGTCATTTCGATTATGTTTACTGCATTTTCATTCCTTATTTTGTTTCATACTACCATGCATTCCAAGCAACAACATTACTTACATGTATTCCACTGTCGCTTATATCTTTCGGCACGGTCGTTTTAGTGCAGGCATCCTTGGATCAAATTGATACATTTAACCTTCTCCATCATCCTATAAAGTGTGTAACATCATCACGGAACCGAGCGATATATGCACACATTTACAGGCGCCGGTGCCTGTAACTTTGACGCTCTCTAGCGTCGTTGGATGAAGTTTTCGGACATGGGTTTCTATGGAGAGTACTATGTACTCACTTCGTCTACGAGTACTAGAAGTTTGTAACGGTAATTCCCAAATACCCTATATACAAATATTTCTGTTTAAATACGTTTATTTAAAGAATAATCATGCTTTCAAAATAAAAATAAACAGAACAGCTGAGTCAGTACCACTAGTTTGAATGCCTAATGAGTCGTGTTGTACTATTAACGTATTATGTTCTTGAACATCAGCTACAATTATCGATGCACCTTGACCGAAAAGGATTTGCAGCGTAATCATTCATCAATACGCTCATCACCAGAAGTTCATGGCACGATCCTATTACGTAAGACCTGTTAGAAAACAACGCTGCAATTTGAAATGTGTGCAAAATACACCATTACGCAACAACGTACGCGCAACAAATCCCGTCATGTCCCGCCGATTCCAAAAGGCAATAGAACGCATTAGTAACAACGTTTCCAATCAGCACTTCAGTGCGGCCGCGTTTAGTGCACTGCAGTAATGAAATATCACATGAAAGGTAGCTTTTCAGTCAAAACGTCATAATATAAAAATTTTCGATTCGTTATCTGCTCAGCGGACAGCAAAAGTACGTTTCGTGACGAACAGGATGTACGTCAACGTCCTCTGTAAATCTGGATACGTAATTTTATTTGTATAAATGTTAAGAGGCTTTTCAGTGTGGCTTGTCATGTAGATGAAAACTTATTGTGACTTGTACTGTTAAATTGTTGAAAAGTTGAATTAAGGAAACCGGGTGATAATTCAACGCTAATTGTTATACGGAATTCAGCATTTTAAATCTTCTTCCGCAGTAGCTTGTATATATGGAGTAGTTGATGGTGGCTCCTCAGACGGAGCAGAATTTATTAAGGCACCTAATCTTCATGTTATCGAGTTATTGTGTATTTATGAGCGGGACATTGATTTTACCCTTGTTCTTTGATTAAAAATTGTGTGACGTCGACAAAACACTAAACTGTAAATTTACTTCCTTTATTTCCTTAAATTTAGTACGTGTATACAACACAGATGAACCTATACTCATCAAAAAAGTAACATATAGAAAAGTATGACCTTGCTATTGATTTAACAACAACCGAAGAGGTGTCTCTTTCATTGTGGCACCAATTATCTGGGTACTGAAATCAGCTTTTCTATTACTACACAGCGCTTTCGTAGCTTCCTACTACAGTGTTTTAATTACACTACTGGCCATTAAAATTGTTACACCACGAAGATGACGTGCTACATACGTTTAATTTAACCGACAGGAAGAAGATGCTGTCATATGCAAATAATTAGCTTTTCAGAGTATCCACACAAGGTTGGCGCCGGTGGCGACACCTGCAACGTGCTGACCTGAGGAAAGTTTCCAACTGATTTCTCATACACAAACAGCAGTTAACCGACGTTGCCTGGTGAAACGTTGTCATTATGCCTAGTGTAAGGAGGAGAAATGCGTACCATCACGTTTCCGACTTTGATAAATGTTGAATTGTAGCCTATCGCGATTGCGGTTTATCGTATCGCGACATTGCTGCTCGCGTTGATCGAGATTCAATGACTGTTAGCAGAATATGGAATCGGTGGGTTCAGGAGGGTAATACGGAACGCCGTGCTGGATCCCAACGGCCTCGTATCACTAGCAGTCGAGATGACAGACATCTTATACGCAAGGCTGTAGCGGATCGTGCAGCTACGTCTCGATACCTGAGTCAACGGATTGGGACGTTTGTAAGACAACAACCATCTGCACGAACAATTCGACGATGTTTGCAGCAGCATAGACTAACAGCTCGGAGACCATGGCTGCGGTTACCCTTGACGCTGCATCACAGACAGGAGCGCCTGCGATGGTGTACTCAACGACGAACCTGGCTGTACGAATGGCAAAACGTCGTTTTTTTTTTCGGATGAATCCAGGTTCTGTTTACTGCATCATGATGGTCGCATCCGTAGTGAACGCACATTAGAAGCGTGTATTCGTCATCGCCATACTGGCCTATCACCCGGCGTGATGTTATAGGGTGCCATTGGTTACACGTCTCGGTCACCTCTTGTTCGCATTGACGGCACTTTGAACAGTGGACGTTACATTTCAGATGTGTTACGACCCGTGGCTCTACCCTTCATTCGATCCCTCCGAAACCCTACATTTCACCAGGATAACGCACTACCGAATTGCAGGTCCTGTACAGGCCTTTCTGGATACAGAAAATGTTCGACTGCTGCCCTGGCCAGCACATTCCCCAGATCTCTCACCAATTGAAAACGTCTGGTCAATGGTGCCCGAACAACTGGCTCGTCACAATACGCCAGTCGCTATTCTTGACGAACTGTGGTATCGTGTTGAAGCTTCATGGGCAACTGTACCTGTACACGCCATCCAAGCTCTGTTTGACTCAATGCCCAGGGGTATCAAGGCCGTTATTACGGCCAGAGGTGGTTGTTCTGGGTACTGATTTCCCAGGATCTATGCACCCAAATTGCGTGAAAATGTAATCACATGTCAGTTCTAGTATAATATATTTCTCCAATGAATACCCGTTTATCATCTGCATTTCTTCTTGTCGTAGCAATTTTAATGGCCAGTAGTGTATACACATCTGGCTTGGTAAACCTTTCACTTGAAATCCTTATTTATATGAATATTTTCCGCTAGTATGTAGCATTGTTCAATCACTTCATCAAACAGCGTCCCTCTTGGAAACTCTCCTTATGCATTGGTTTCGTCTGTAGACTGTTATTTGTTTAACCGTTCCATACATCTGTAAGGTGCAGTGAAATGAAAACGAGACAAACGAAGGATGTAAACAACAGAAATCCAAGGAGAAGAGATCGAGACTGTGTGGAGGATATATAAAGGCTTCCCAGGGATGCTTTGGCAACATGTCGGCCCGCCTTTATGTTGCCAAGCTTGTTTCGATTGCGCTATGGAAGTGTCGCTGGGAGGCCCTTGCAAAATCTTCACACAGTCTCGATCTCTCCCCATGCGGTTTACCTGTTTTTTGAGCCTTGAAGGAAGACATTCGTGGCCCTCGATTTACTTAGGACGAAGAGATAAATGCCTGTTCCCTAAAACGCACTGACCGTCTTGTATCACAGTGCGATAGGTAGAGTAACAGTTTCGGCGATTACTTTTGAAATAATAAACAGTTGACAGTTCACTTACTTTTCCCATCGGGTTGTTGTTACCCCTGAGGCAGCTCATAACGCCGCCTGAGCCACGTATTTGAGTTCATGACTGAACAGATCTCACTACTAAACAGTGAGTGGTTTTTAACTGAGTGAGCATGGAAATGGATCAGTGTAAGAAGATGACGACGATGTAGAGCTTACAACATGCCTTCCTATGGGATACATTTGGAACGGAATGAGAATTCAGGCAAGAAGATTCAATACCATCGGTACCGTTCTCAGCAAGCCTAAAGCGACTTTTAGAAAACTTAAAAGTGTTGAAACAGATTTGTGTTAATCGAATGTATCTGGGTAACCTCTACTTTTAGGACCATACTGCTCTGTTTCCATCTAAATAGAGCCAGATTCAAGGGAAGTTCAATTACAATACTTGCAAGCCAGTTCGTAACCTACACATTATTATAGCAGGAATGGACAGTAAACTCAAAAAACAAATTGACTATTTTTTTGTTAAAAAACATTTTTAGAATGTTCACGTTCCAAAGAAATTTTGAACCTGAAACGTTAAAACCTATAACTAATGTCTCTTAACAACTGGTTCGAAAATTATACGAAGACGTCAACTGTAGCTGACATGTGGCGCTGGTTTGGGGACATTGCCTTCAAATTTTACTTTTATTTTGTTTCTTCCTATTTTTCTTCTTCTTCTTCTTCTTCTTCTTTTTCTTTTTCTTTTCACCACTTCACACTTGTAAGAAGGAGAAAGAAAAGGACAATAATGAAATAAAAGTAAAATTTGAAAGCAATGCTCCTCATGCAAGAACTTGCACCCTTGTACGTTTTCCGAACCAGTTTTCAATAGCTATTTACGCGTAGGTTTTAATAGTGACCCTTACTCTTGTTCCCAAATTCAAAGTTTATTTTGGCAAATGAATTTTTTGAAAATAATTTTTAACTTTTTGTAACTTGATGGTGTGTATAGAACGCCTGCCACTGTTTGTGGTCCTTTGAACTTAACATCAAATATTTCACTGCCGTACCCGATGTGCGTGGTAAATAAAGAAATTTCCATAGCGATCAAGACTCTTTTATTTACATAGCATGCATAACGGTCGCGTACCCATTTACAAAATTTATTTCTACTATTAACAAAAGAATGAGATGCCGTCCGGAATAGTAGACTGATGACATGGGACGAAATGATAGAGCAATCTGAATGTGTTCGACTGAGGATTGTAATGGATAGATAAATGCGATGGAGAACTTTAATGATGACGGTGGAGGGTTATATTAACTGCACTTTTTCTGAGCGATATGATAATGCTGTTCCCTATGCATTTCGGTAGGGAGAGAAAACATTACTTGTACCTTGAATAAACGACTGAAAGCAGTCTGTCTGATATTCGATAACTATCTTAGCAGTCGCATTTTAATCGTCCAAATTTCAATACGCCCATTTGGAAACTACACGTAATAAATTAGATTTATATAAAGCATTAGATTACGTATAATACCAAGGTGTCTACGTAATTTACTTTATCAAGCACATTCCTTAAATTTTTAAATACGATCCTTAAATTTGACGTAATACTTAGCAGTAATTTTAAATTTTGTTAACTTATTGTGTCTGATGTTTCGGATCTACAGGTGCTATACCACGAATGAACTGCTCAATATGTTTGCGTATCACACTATATTCCTCTTTAATTATAAGGGAGACTGTGTTGTACCGGCTTAGTTAAGTCCCTTTTTTTGTTTCGCTTTTCGAGAAAGAACGCAGAAATCCCGTAAAATGAGACTTGTCACTCCCTGGAAGGCGACGAGAAGCGACCGTATTGATTTCGCTCTCCCGCCTCCGCCTGTAATCGGACATTGCCCTTTTGCTTCTGCTTGGCAGTTCACACTTTTGTTCCCTCCAGATTCTGCCAGTTGTTTTGCGGCTCCTACCATTTTCATCTATCACGTCCGTGTTTACTGTAGATGTGATTTTCAGTGATTTAGAAATCAAGAATTACTGCACAAAATTTTTTGATCAATTTAAAGTAGCAGAGCCTGAATGCAAACATCATGTTCCATCCTGGTCCAGTCTCGCCTGAAAATATTCTTAAATAGAAGTTTATGCATTCAATTATTAAATTTGAGCTGCATAAGTTGATGTAGCAGAGGAGAGCTCTTAATTATAGAGCACTGAGTAATTTAACCAAATTTGTTCCCAGTGTTCATTCCAATCATTCACACTATGCAGCTGTTAGTACTCAAACATTAAGTATTTTGAAGAAATTCCTATCATTTCCACAAGCTGCTTGTAGCGAATAGTGCTTTACTGACGACTGCTTTCAATAGGACGTAGATTTCGCAAGTCGACTTGAAAATATATTTTTATGTAATACAACGTATTGCTTAAGATCTAAAACATCACCTCAGATTAAAAGGCGTCTAGGTAACAAAAGTTTAGGTCAAAATCGTTGGTACCACTCTCATACTTTCTTGAAAACAGTTATGAAACAAAGTTTCGCTGTAAATTTTGTTGACAAAGACAGCTAATAACATAATATGACGTTTTACCTATTAGGATGTCCCAGCAACATATTTTCCTTCTTCTTCTTCTTCTTCTTCTTCTTCTTCTTCTTCTTCTTCTTCTTACGTTTCATCCTATCTTGAGGTAGATTAAATCAATCAATTTTTAATTTTCTATGCCGCTCTGCTAGCCCAGTATTGTTTCATTTTTTCTGATCTTCCTTTCCTTTTCTCTTCATAGATTTGGTTTGTGTGTTTGGATTTAGTTTTGACTTGGTACCTCGCTTTGTCGTCTTTCTTTTCTTGCAATTTTATCCATGAGCATTTTTTTTGTGATTTGGACTTAAGTCTTTCTCTGTTTCCTTAAACCAATGAACGTTTTTTTTTTTTTTTTGCTGATGTAGTGAATAATGTTTCTGTTGATCTACTTGTGTCGATTCTGACACTGTGTCCATAAAAATCTTTTCTTCTTGCTCTCATTGTTTTGTAAGAGGTTATATTTTGTATGTGTGTTAGTTTGTTGTGGAAACTGGAGTTATTGATTTTTCTTAATATTTTGACTAGATATTACTAATTATTATAATTCTACAAAATTTGACTTGCCTTACTTTATTTTCATTTTCCCAACTTATTAAAAGAGTAATCAATTGCTTGATTCTTCTTTATTCAGTGATGCTAAATTACAAAATAATCTATGTTAGAAATGTAGAAATTTCCACAAAAATTATGGAATATTGATCCACCAAATAACTTCTTAAAAGCTTATGATTCTTTTAGTGGTTTTAAAAGAATAAGTCAGTGAAACAGTGATATAATGTAAGTTCATTTAATTTTATTCAAAATTATCCAATCTATGTAACTAATATGAATACAAGAATGAATGTTTTAACTACTCAAAGAACAACATCGTAATTTTGTGAATTCTTTAACAAGAATACACAGAATGATACTATTGCTTAAGTTACTGTGTATGGTAAAAATAATTTAACTTATGATTCACAATGTAGAATGCCTATAGATATTTTAATTAATTAAATGAATAAGAAACAGATATTTTAAAGACCATTTAATTTATCGTTTCATTAGCTTCTGAAATATTTTTGGGAAATAAGAGGCGATAAAAACTGAAAACTATAGTTTCAAAAAAATTAAAATGTTCTCCAACCATTTTTAAACATTTAGAGATCATTTTAATTCTTTATTCTTTACATTTTTTCTATATAAATAAAAATGGCCATGAATGCTAGCACTGAAAGTCTATTAATGGAACTTAACAATTATAGTTGGGATTGTTCAGAAGTGTTCACAAAATTATTGGAACCAAATTAATTATATCTTATGTCATTTCAAAAGTTAACACTTACCTTCTAAATTTGGGGATATAATTTTATTACTTTTAGATGAAAAATGTAAAATGAGTATTGCGAATTGCTATACTGAAATCCTTAAAAATGATGATAGAAAATTAGATACACTTGTAAATTTAAATTATGTTTATTGATGTAAGGAAGTAAATAAAGATCGACCTATTCATGTTACTGCATTTGAATAATTTTTTAACCTTTTGTATTTTTCTTTGAATTAAATTAATATTTCCTTGACTATAAATTCAGAAGCTTTCGAAATAGCTCAATTTTGTTCTCCATTTTTGTTTCTGTTGTATTTATGTAAAATTTAGTTTTTGATATAGGGAAATGAGATTTCTTTTGTTGTGGGAACTGCAAAATTGGATTCTTGGTTGACATCTTGGAAATTTGGCTCGGAAATGCTCTTTGTCCAGAACTCTCTTAAACATACTACTAGAGGAGCTAGGATATCAATCTTGGAGGCCTATGGAGATAAGTTATCCGACAAAATTAATGAAGCAATGACATTAGAGAGCGAAAGACAAGTAAGGTAGCGGGAACACTAACAGAATTCCAAAACCTGGGGTCAGAGCGAGAGTAGATGGAGCGGTATCGTCTAGCCACAACCGCAGCCGTCGTCTTCAACCACACAATGTCACAGCCAGGTGTTGGTTCTGCCCTCCATGCCGCCTCCAAGCAATCAGTTGCCGCCGTCACTGAGGATCTTCAATTCAATGCTGCGGTGCCTTAGCCTAACCGGAGTTGGTGCTAGCAACCACTGGGTCAACGCTGCCTCCACGTGGATGCGACGTGCCCTTGGTCCTGTCTGCCCACATGAGCCATTGGTGACATTGCACTTTGGTCTTTGCGTCATGGCACGTTCATCAATGCAGAAAAATTAAAATAAATGGAAAGTTAATTATTTCGTTCTTCTGGGTAGGCTACTTGAATGCACATAACGCACGCGGCACTGCCACAAGCAGAAAGAGCCACGGAGGCGGATGGTAGTGACACATATATAGATCTGTAAGGCTAAGAATCAGGAATTAGAGAAATAGTACAAGCAAGGCAAAAGTTGCCATCTGCTCACAAAGCTGACTTAAGTATGCAGTGCGGCTGCTGTTCATACATTAAATCCCCGTTTTTGTGTCACAAACTGTCTTGCAGAGCACTTTACTTGCAGTAAATTTCACTCCCTCTGAAAATGTGAACGCGTTTTAAAACATATTTGTCATGTTGGCAAAATTTGTTTATGGCCAGATGACTTTCAGTTAAATTTGACTTTCTTGAAATTGTTGGGAGATGCCTGTAAATATGCGGAATCAGTGAAAAGTTCAGTAAGTATAATTATGTTTGAGATGTCAGTTAAGAAATGCGAAGAGAAAGACTGGAACAAAAGAATTGTGTCTTATTACGGGGACAAGTTGTCCACCTTCAGACAGAGACCGGAGTGGAGGCTTTTATAGTTAGTATGTGCTCGTTCTCGAAACGTACACATGCTTCCGGATTGGACAAAATGAGAAGTATTATGAGTAGAGACAGAGACGAGAGCAATCGTTGTATTTTCTAGAGGATCAACCAGCAAATTGGGGGCGACACGGAAATGACGTTGCCTTCATCTCTTCTTGAGTCAGTCCGTGTAGCGTTGTTAAGTGAGGAGAGGGGTTATTTTGGTGCATTATCCCATCGTAATAGAGATTCCTACCCGTGCGATCCAAGATAAACTGCGAGTGATGCAAGTTGTCGGGACATCTGTTGCAAAGAAATTGGACTCTGGGGTGTTGATTATCGATGTTCACGAGGCATATTAACCAGAAGCATGGGAGGATTTTACGTTTTTAGTGTTTCTTTAAGACTGTGTTGCATACAAGTTGTAGGTTAGTGACTGAAAAGAGTCCTGGTTGTCGTGGTACTTCAGTTTCGTTTTCATGCCTCCATATGCGTTTTTTATTATTATTTTATTTTTCTATCGACACTCGGATGGTTTCCGTGTGACCATTTCATCATACCCCGAAACAACCGAAGTGCAAAGTTAAACTGTAGTCCAATTCTGGTACCATTTTGTGTCATCTGCAATGAGAGTAGGTGTTCGTCGTAAAAGCATCTTGGTGAAAAAATGCGAGAACCGTAAGGACATAAATCTTCGAAGGACCATAGCATCGTTCTCCTTAACAACGCAAGCACTTCGATACGGGGCAGCGACTCTGAATGAAGATGTCCTCCTCTGTACAGGAACTACCCAACGTGTGTACGAGCACAGGTTGTGACGGTGGAACGAAGACATGTGGAAGTTTGGGTCTGACCGTGAGTCGCGAACGGATAGCCAAATCAATTAAAGCGGCCGCTGTCGTAAAGTTGGAAATCCGGTTCGAGTTCCGATCCGGCACAAACGTTTTTTGACGTCATTCCCTGGTACAGCTGCTGGTTGTTCGTATTCGTAATTGCGAATATGTTTCATGTAGCACACTACTTAGGAAAGAGATTTTTTGTTACTGATTATACCATGTTGATTCTTTTATGCATATCTATTCTATCAATGATTCCGAGGTCACTTGCAATGAGTGTTTATTTTCAATGCACCAACCAGGTAGTCATTATCTAAATTCCATAGTTTCATTACTAAGTCTCTCAGGAAACTGATATGTAATGCTCATCTACACAGACAAAAACTGTTTTCTTTTTGAACTGTCTCACTAAGAAATAAGCCTAATTTGCAAGTTAAGTATTTCTTTACGGTTTACATATCTGAGAAATATAATGTTATGTAAGTCCACTTCTGAAGACACTAAAGATAATTGTAACATGTTTCTCCCTAATTCTAAAGTCCTTATCCCCATAGCTGGGCAATATTTCTCTTTCTCGTAAACGTTTTTCTTGCTATTGCCAGCTTGCATTTCATATCTTGCCTACTCCGAACACCGTCAGTTATTGTGCTGGACAAATAGTACAAGCATCTGCTCCTTTTATTTGTGTTATTGTTGTGTTCTTCAGTAGGAAGACTGTTTTGAAGCTGCTCTCCACGCTAGTTTATCCTGTGCAAGCCTTTCCATCTCTGCATAACTGCAGCAGCCTATACAGATTTCAACCGCGTCGCTACATTCATGCATTGGTCTCCTTGTACACTTCTTCCCTACACGCTATCCTCCACTACCAAACTGACGATTGCTTGATGCCACACGATGTGCCCTCTTAACGGATCCGATCTTTGAGTCAAGATTTGCCATAAATTTCTTCACCCACCAATTCGATTCAGTACCTCTGGATCATTTATTCGTTCTACTCATCTAGTTTTCAGCATTCTTCCGTAGCACCACATATCGAATGTGTCTAGTACCTTACTGTCAGAGCTGTTTATCATCCAACTTGCACTTCCATACAAAGCTAGCTGCCAGACGAATACCTTCAGTAAAGACTTCCCAACATACAAATTTGTAGGAAATTTTAGTAAATTCCTCTCTTTTAGGATTTTTTCCCTTGATGTCTTCAGTTCGCATTTTATACAGTGCCATTGTCAAACCTCAGATCTTACATATTTCATTGCCCTGATCTTAAATTAGTTTTCCAAATTTTCCTTGATTTCCTTCACTACGTGCTCAGTGGACAGGTTAAATAACATGGGAAATATGCTACTATCTTACTCCCTTTTCAACTACAGCTTTCCTTTCGACTCCCACAATTGTAGTCTAGTTACTGTACAGGTTATAAATAGTATTTTTATGCTGGTATTTTCAAAATTTTCAGTGAGTGTAGTCGAGTCAGCATTGTCAAAAGCCTTATGTAATTCCTGAAGGTTTTCCGTTCTGTCTTTGGAACTACAAGAAAACACGTGTTTTTTTTTTCACCAGAAGCGTTTCGCTCTATTGAGGTAAAGCATCATCAGTGGTGCTTAACGAAATATATTTATAATTTGATTCATTTTTGAGATTGAAAAACAGTTTGTCAACAATATGCTGCTTTTTGCTTACGGTGATTTCCGCTTTGTATCTCGCTTAATGCTTGTACCTAATTCTTTGTTGCTATGCAGAGCTACACGTTTCTCACGTTTTACACAGCATACTTTCTCGCACGCCATTGTTTTCTGTTTATTTTTATACTCATACAATGAAGGCTTTCACACCGGATGTTCAAGCTGCTGTGAATTCTTCCGGGTTGTATGGCCGCGGTCCATATCCCTGACGTTTCGTCCAAGGCTACGTTGGACATCTTTGGAGGTGCCCCGGTTGTGCTGAGACTTTTATACTTCTAAGTCTGTACTGTGGTTTGTGTTTTGTAGTATTGCCAACTCATAACATTGCCACTAGTTTGTCTTTGACCTATAATCATTTTGTTTTTATTTTAGTCAATTCTATGAGTGAAATTCCATTTAATTATGTCGCAGTGCATTTATACACCGTCCAAGAGTAGTGAAGGAGCAGTGAGTTATTTTCTTTTTTGGGGGGGGGGGGGGGGAGGGAGGAATGGGAAAAGTCGTGTTGAATGGATGTAAGTTTATACTAGTTTGATGGAGTGTGAGATGGAGAATATGAGGAGTAAGAAGTGAAATGAAATTAGGTGGATTGGGGGGGGGGGGGGGGGAGGTGAGTGGTTGGGAGAGGGTGAATGATGAAAAGGTATTTTTCTCTTTTCTTTTTCATGCAGTTTCTTCAATTGTTTTATATAGTGTATGGCTTCCAATATTTATTTGATTACTGAGCAACTGTTTGTTTTGTGTTAATGCTTTGTGTATGTGAAAGTTTTCTTGGAAAGGGAGGAGTTGTCTGTCTTTACTGTTTCTTATGATGTTCCTATCTTTTTCAGTATTACTTGGTCTATGGTATTCTTTATTTAGAAGATCTGCAAGTGGTGAATGGTATGTACCGTATTTAAATGTTCTGACGTGTTTTTTGTATCTTGTGCTGAATATAATTATAAAACTGCTACAGCTGTAAGTTTGCCTTTCTTGAATCTATCTTCTAAAATAACAAATAGGAACAGTATTCTACTGTGTGTGCCTACATTCAGCTGATCTTCCCTGAGGTCAGCTTCTACCAGTTGGTCCGTTCTCCGGAAAATAATTCTTGTCAATATTTGCAACCATTACCTAAAACACTGATGGTTCAGTAGTATTCAAATTTGTCGTCATCTGCCTTCTGTGTAATTAGAACTGTTACTTTCTTCTTCAAGGCAGAACGTATTCCTCCCTTCCCATATATCTTGCATACCAGATCATATAATTTTGTCATGTCTGGCTCTCCCCCGGACCTCAATAATTTTGAGGGAAGGTCGCCTACTCCAACCGGCTTGTTTCTGCGCTGTGTGAAATTCTTCTCACAGTATCATCCCTCTTCAACTAACTTTTTCATCGTTCCATATAATTGTCCTCAGATGTATTTCCCCTATACATACCCCAATATTTTCTTCCCAGAACAAAGTCTCTGACGAAACAGCATTTGTTAACACGGAATATAAATTTGAGTGTTAGGCAGTCTTTCCTGTAGTAATTTTTGTGGCATTGTACGGAAGTGAAATGTGGGTGATAAGCGGTGCAGATATAAAGAAAATAGAAGCGTTTGAAATTTGGTACTACGCAAGAACACTGAAGTTTGGATACGTGAATTCCTTAAATAACAAAGATACAATGTACTGAATTAGAGAGTGGAATCTGGTTTCGCAGGACAGAACGGATCAGGTTGTGGAAAGGAGCAAATATCAGTTGCTGTTAGTTGCACAAACATACAAACTTTATTTCCATAAAAACACTTAATCACACATTCCCTTAAAAGGATTCAAAACAATACGGCTGAAAGCCAGAACACAAGTTACTAAACTTGCTTTCAGGAATACATACGGCTGAAGGCCTTACTTAAAAAAAATTTACGTCAATACTCGGCTGAATGACACACACTAGACATAGAAGAACTGAGGCTTAAGATCTGGATAGCAACCATTAATAATAGAGAAGAAAATTTAAAAAGGTTTCAGAGAACTGAATTTTTTAAATTTAATTTAAGACGACTGAAGGCCTCATTTTAAAAATAATGGACATAAAAGCTCGGCTGAAGGCCACATACCGAACGTAGAAAAACTCAAAGTTTAAGGCCTGGATAACAAGGATTTGCAATAGTGCAAAATTCCCCTTTTTTCCAAAATGAGTTTTAAGGAAGTCCATTTTGAAACCTTAATCTAAGTTGACTGAAGGCCTTATTTTAAAATCAAAACTAACTAGATTAAAAAGTGCAGAACAGTGGTGCTGGGAAGTGTTCCAAGGATCGGTCTGAGGAGGTAACTCAAACGTAAGGTTAGGTGACGTGGGCAGCCAAGAATATTAAGCAGTCAGATGGCAACCCGAATCAGGGACGGCTGAAGGACCGACCAACAACCTAATCAATTCCGCTGCGCGAACCAACGGACCGACAACGGAAAACATCGGCCGAGAACGAAGATACCAGCAGCTCTAAGTCTTCAAAATTGGCGTCTAAAAGCAGCCAAGGCTCAATAAGCACTCAAAAATATGAACAACACCAAAGGCTGTCAAACTACACGCTGTGCGGACAGCATCAACACGACGAGGAAAAACACACTGCGGAACACTACGCTAAAGGCCTCGCCGCGGACACTTCCTCGCTGCACTGTCCCAACTGACCGACTGCCTATTCCAGTACGCAAACAGCATTAACATAACTGCTCAGTCAAAATTACACAAGCTATACACAGTTCCACGAAAACACTTCCACAAGAACTCGAACAATCGTAAAAGCAATCACTGTGGAACAACCAGGACGAATGACAAGTCGACACACACAGAGAACCCGAAGCGGTCGGCGACCGAATATACGTCGTCCGATGAGACGACCGACCGTACGACCAACAAAGGTCGTCCCCACTCAAGTCATGTGTGTCAGCAACAGTCGGGCGAGTCTTGGCTGTGCAGACCTCACTGCAGCTCCATCCCGACTCGGCTCCATGTCTGTTCCGAACTTGGAGACACGGCGAACCGGGCTCACTGGCTCGGACCCAACCATGCAGAGGTAACACTTGACCATTGGCCACCTGACATCTCTGCACAAGGAGGAAGCCGACCCACGTCCGGCACGATGACCAACTGACGAGGCCCAGAAATGATCAAAAGACCAAATGCAAGTCGGCCGATGAGGCGACCGACCGAACGACCTACCAACGGTCGTTCCCGCTCCAGTCTCCTCCCGTCGGACAGTACATGTGTGTCGCCAGCGGTCAGCGAGTACTGGCTGTCCGCACCTCATTGGCGCTGCGTCCCGACCGAACTGCCGACAAATGACGACCCGGAAGTACTAGTGGTCGCTTCAAAGATAATATAACAGTTCAAATGGTTCAAATGGCTCTGAGCGCTATGGGACTTAACAGCTGTGGTCATCAGTCCCCTAGAACTTAGAACTTCTTAAACCTAACTAACCTAAGGACATCACACACATCCATGCCCGGGGCAGGATTCGAACCTGCGACCGTAGCAGTCGCGCGGTTCCGGACTGCGCGCCTAGAACCGCGAGACCACCGCGGCCGGCAATATAACAGTGCTCTTACCGATACGCGCTGCTGATGCCACTGAGCGGTCGATATTCACACGACTCTGCCCTTATTTCCACAGTTCTCTTCTAAACACATCACAAATGTTTTGCATCACCTCGGTTCCGAGAGTTCCGGAACCTGTGCAGAAAATTGGAATAGACATCAACGTAAACGTCATTTTCGCCCTTTTTATTGCTCATGTAAAGTACACTGCATGTTGTATCACCATATAGCGAGACCCCTCCTAGGTGATGGTCGAGATTGCAGTACACATCGGTACCTCTGATGCCCAGTAGCAAGTATTCATCGTGGCATACTATCCGCGAGTTCATCAAGGCACTGTTCGTCCAGATGGTCCCACTACTCAACAGCGATTCAGCGTAGATCCCTCAGAGTGGTTGGTGGGTCACGTCGTCCATAAACAACCCTTTTCAATCTATCGCAGGCTTGTTCTATAGGGTTCATGTCTGGAGAACATGCTGATAACTCTAGTCGAGCGCCGTAGCTATCCCGAAGGAAGTCATTCTCAAGACATGCACGATGGAGGCGCGAATTGTCATCCATGAAGACGAATGCCTCGCCAATATTCTGCCAATATGGTTGTACTATCTGTCGGAGGATGGCATTCACGTCTCCATGACCACCAGCAGCGTACGTCGGCCTCACATAAGGCCACCCCGAAGCAGCAGCGAACGTCCACTTTTCTGGAAATTTGTGGTGAGATGTTATGGGTCCAAACTGCTCAGGTTCAAAATGGCTCTGAGCACTATGGGACTCAACATCTAAGGTCATAAGTCCCCTAGAACTTAGAACTACTTAAACCTAACTAACCTAAGGACATCACACACATCCATGCCCGAGGCAGGATTCGAACCTGCGACCGTAGCAGTCAAGCGGTTCCGGACTGCAGCGCCAGAACCGCTAGACCACCGCGGCCGGCAATCTGCTCAGGTCATCGGTCATTAAGCTTACCTACTACTTAAGCTAACGTACACTAAGGACATCATAAACACACATGCCCGGCCGGCCGGTGTGGCCGTGCGGTTCTAGGCGCTTCAGTTTGGAACCGCGAGACCGCTAGTCTCAGGTTCGAATCCTGCCTCGGGCATGGATGTGTGTGATGTCCGTAGGTTAGTTAGGTTTAAGTAGGTGTAAGTTCTAGGGGACTGATGACCTCAGATGTTAAGTCCCATAGTGCTCACAGCCATTTGAACCATTTTGAACACATGCCCGATTGAGGACTCTAACTTTCGAAGGGGGAAAGGGGGGGGGGGGGGGGGGGAGTCACGCGGACCGTGGGAAGCCGCCTGACCGGGTAGCCTCCAAACAAGTCTCTGACGATTGTCTGGTTGAAGGCATATGCGATACTCAGCGGTGAAGAGAACGTGATGCCAAGCCTGAGCGGTCCATTCGGCACGTCGCTGGACCCATTTGTACCGCGCTGCATGGTGTAGTGACATGAAAGATAGACCTCGCCATGGACGTCGGGAGTGAATTTGCACATCATGCAGCTTATTGCGCACCATTTGTGTAGTAACACGACGTCCTGTGGCTGCAAGAAATGCAGTATTCAACATGGTGGCGTTGCTGTCAGTGTTCCTCCGAGCCATAATCCGTAGGTAGCGGTCATCCACTGCAGTAGTAGACTTTGGGCGGCCTGAGCGAGGCATATCATCGACAGTTCCTTTGTCTCTGTACCTCCTCCATGTACGAACAACATCGCTTTGGTTCACTCCTAGACATCTGGACACTCACATTCTTGAGAGGCCTACCTGGCAGAAAGTAACAATGCGGACGCGATCGAACCGCAGTATTGACCGTCTAGGCATGGCTGAACTACAGACGAGCCGTGTACCTCCTTCCTGGTGGAATGACTGGAACTGATCGGCTGTCGGACACCTAATAAGGCTGCTCATGCATGGTTGTTTACATTTTTTTTGGGGGGGGGGACATTAGCAACATCTTTGAACAGTCAAAGGGACTGTGTCTGTAATACAATATCTACAGTCAACGTCTATCTTTAGGAGTTCTGGTAACCGGGTGATGCAAAACTTTTTTTTATGCGTGTATTATCGTGTAGGTGGCATCTCTCTTTTCTCCAGTCACCAATGTATCTGCTGCGTTTCATATGTACTGCAAAAATTCTTGTTGTGACATCTTGCATTTTCTGACAAACTCAGTTCACAGACGTATGTATTGCCTTTCATCTCCTTCCTTTGCTGATTTGTTAAACTTTCTCATTTCGTCAATTAAATTTAATATCTCCTTCTTATCCAAGGAATTACACTTGGCCTTGTTTTCTTTTTTTACCTATATGAAACTGTGCTGCCTTCAACTTTTCATTTCTCAAAGGTACCCATTTGCCTTGTGTTGTATTCCCTTCCTCTTTTTCCATCTTCTACGTTAGCTGTTTCCTGTGACAGTCTCAAAAACGTTTCGTTATTTCACTTTATCCAGATCCCACTCCTTAAATTGCGGCCTTGTCATTATTCATTCAGTTTCAACATCAGTTTACAACTAGTAAATTGTGTTCAGAGTCCACATCTTCTCCTGGAAAAGTCTTACTGTTCAAAATCTGGCTTCAAAATGTCTGTCTTACTCTTATATAATCAGTCTCAAACCTTCCAGTGCCCATAGGTCTCTTCACGTACATAATCTTTTCTCATGTTTCTTAAACCAATTGTTAGCAAAGACTGGATTATGCTATATGCAAAATTCTACCTGGTGGCTTCCTCTTTCATTCCTTTTACCCGGCCCATGTTCTCCTGCTATTTACCTTCTCTTCCTTTTCTTACTACGAATCCCCGTCCGTCTCCAGTTAATAATTTTCTTTCTCTCATCACAAATTTTTACAAGGTCTTAATTATCGGTGGAGTTAGCTGGCATATACTCGTAAACTTGTGCTGCTTTAGTCGGAGCTGGCTTCGCGTCTGACCTATACTCTCTATGCTGTTCATAGAAGCTTACCCATAGGTCGAGTACTAGTCGAAAGTATTTTTGTGTTTTAATTGTGCATTTGATAGTTCTGTCACAGAACGCTTGGGTGGTTTCCCTTATAATTGCTGACTGATGTTTTACAGAATTGATGGAAAGTTTTGTAGGATGACTAAGTTGTAGCCCTGCAGAGTCAGAAGACAGGCTAGTGGAGTTCAAACAAGAATATCATAAGATTAAACGTCATATTGCACGGCTATCAGGTAAGCGACCAAACGATAAATGTCCAACGGAATTAAAATTGTGGCATATTCACTAATACGAATGACAGAAGTCATTTCTTGCTGTATTATGTAAATACATTCCGCCATAGTAAAGCAAACGCAACATAGAAGTCGCGAGAATAATACGAAGAAAAAATATAAAATTCACTACACTTTTCCACACTTTTAAAGAAGTTGTGGAACATATGACGGGTTTCAGCTCTAATTTGACATATCTGTATATGTTGAGTTTATAAGTTTCAGCCAAGCTAACGGCAATCGGATGAGTGCCTAAAGCTATCCTGTGTCCTGCGTCCGCTAATTTTAGGGTATTACATTTAAAGACAGAGATTTAGGAACCAGGTTTTAAATTGTAAGACATTTCCAGGGGCAGATGTGGACTCAGACCACAATCTGTTGGTTATGAACTGTAGATTAAAACTGAAGAAACTACAAAAAGGTGGTAACTTAAGGAGATGGGACCTGGATAAACTGACTAAACCAGAGGTTTTAGAGTTTCAGGGAGAGCATAAGGGAACAATTGATAAGAATGGGGGAAAGAAACACAGTAGAAGAAGAATGGGTAGCTTTGAGGGATGAAGTAGTGAAGGCAGCAGATGATCAAGTAGGTAAAAAGACGAGGGCTAGTAGAAATCGTTGGGTAACAGAAGAAATATTGAATTTAATTGATGAAAGGAGAAAACATAAAAATGCAGTAAATGAAGCAGGCAAAAAGGAATACAAACGTCTCAAAAATGAGATTGACAGGAAGTGCAAAATGGCTAAGCAGGGACGGCTAGAGGACAAATGTAAGGATGTTGAGGCGTATCTCACTAGGGGTAAGATAGATACTGCCTACAGGAAAATTAAAGAGATCTTTGGAGAAAAGAGAACCACTTGTATGAATATCAAGAGCTCAGATGGAAACCCAGTTCTAAGCAAAGAAGGGAAAGCAGAAAGGTGGAAGTAGAATATAGAGGGTCTATACAAGGGCGATGTACTTGAGGACAATATTATGGAAATGGAGGAGGATGTAGATGAAGATGAAAGGAGAGATATGATACTGCGTGAAGAGTTTGACAGAGCACTGAAAGACCTGAGTCGAAACAAGGCCCCGGGAGTAGACAACATTCCATTAGAACTACTGACAGCCTTGGGAGAGCCAGTCCTGACAAAACTCTACCAACTGGTCAGCAAGATGTATGAGACAGGCGAAATACCCTCAGATTTCAAGAAGAATATAATAATTCCAATCCCAAAGAAAGCAGGTGTTGACAGATGTGAAAATTACCGAACTATCAGTTTAATAAGTCACGGCTGCAAAATACTAACGCGAATTCTTTACAGACGAATGGAAAAACTAGTGGAAGCCGACCTCGGGGAAGATCAGTTTGGATTCCATAGAAATATCGGAACACGTAAGGCAATACTGACCCTACCACTTATCTTGGAAGCTAGATTAAGGAAAGGCAAACTTACGTTTCTCGCATTTGTAGACTTAGATAAAGCTTTTGAAAATGTTGACTGGAATACTCTCTTTCAAATTCTGAAGGTGGCAGGGGTAAAATACAGGGAGCGAAAAGCTATTTACAATTTTTACAGAAACCAGATGGCAGTTATAAGAGTCGAGGGACATCAAAGGGAAGCAGTGGTTGGAAAGGGAGTGAGACAGTGTTGTAGCCTCTACCCGATGTTATTCAATCTGTATATTTTGCAAGCAGTGAAGGAATCAAAAGAAAAATTCTTAGTAGGTATTAAAATCCATGGAGAAGAAATAAAAACTCTGAGGTTCGCCGATGACATTGTAATTCTGTCAGAGACAGCAAAGGACTCGGAAGAGCAGCTGAACGGAATGGACAGTGTCTTGAAAGGAGGCTATAAGATGAACATAAACAAAAGCAAGACGATGATAATGGAATGTAGTCGAATTAAGTTGGATGATGCTGAGGGAATTAGATTAGGAAATGAGACACAAAGTAGTTAAGGAGTTTTGCTATTTGGGGAGCAAAATAACTGATGATGGTCGAAGTAGAGAGGATAAAAAATGTAGACTGGCAATGGCAAGGAAAGCGTTTCTGAAGAAGAGAAATTTGTTAACATCGAGTATAGATTTAAGTGTCAGGAAGTCGTTTCTGAAAGTATTTGTATGGAGTGTAGCCATGTATGGAAGTGAAACGTGGACGATAAATAGTTTGGACAAGAAGAGAATATAAGCTTTTGAAATGTGGTGCTACAGAAGAATGCTGAAGATTAGTTGGGTAAATCACATAACTAATGAGGAAGTACTGAATAGGATTGGGGAGAAGAGAAGTTTGTGTCACAGCTTGACTAGAAGAATGGATCGGTTGGTGGGACATGTTCTGAGGCATCAAGGGATCCACCATTCTTCACCACCATTTTCATAAAACTACTGCCCACGAATTATTTATTATCTTCTTATCTCGAAATGCTTCAGTGTCTTCTCGGGTCTTACTTCTTTTACACTGTTCCTTTCTCAAAAGTATCTTCTTGTCCACGCACATAGTCTGCAGCCAGACCATCACACTTAACTTCGTTAGGGGGCGAACACAGTGTACTAAGCAATCCTCGAGCGCTAACGCGAAGCTTTACACTTCACGGTCTTCTTGAATTTAGCGATATATCAACTGCGGAATGAGCTGCTAATATCGACTGTTGTTAACACTTTTCGATAACAATACCTTTACGCAGAGCTAAACCGCTTGCAAACTAAAGGTGAAGATCTACAGGGTGTTTCCGTAAGAGCGCGCAAAAATTTAACTGGACATTGAGAATGCTCCACTGAACAACTTCAGTTGGGGAAGCCAGCTTAAGGAATCATTAGGAATAAAATTACATTACTGTGTACTATTAATTACATTAGTTACAGTTAAGAGCAAATACCATCACTGACATAATAAACGTACCATTTGTATTGTATCTTACAAAAATGTGCTGTAACTGACGGCCATCAACCTCAATGGAAGCATGACATTGTTGAACAACATTCTGACGGACCCTGACAAATATCCCTGGCGTGTCTTGAATCACATCATTAGCAGCTACAATTCTGGAAGCTAATTCTATCGCCTTATGCACTGGAGTCTCATATACAAGTGACTTTAGATATCTCTATAGGAAATAATCAAGTGGATTCAGGTCAAATGAGCTCGCAGGCCGTGGAATGGGCACTCTCCTTCAAGCCAACAACCAGGAAATACTGTATTGGTACTGCTGCATCGTATTATACCGTACGTCTCTGAACAGCAATGAGTATTGAACGGGTCTGTCGATGACTCATAACACATTCTGCATGGGACAAATTAAAAACGATAATACAGACCCATCTTGTGGACAAGTAAAGTAAACAAAACCTACATCATGACTTTCTTTCCGGAAATAAAGAATGTACGTGTAAATAAACAGCACAGTACTTTTAAACGTGTACGCACGTTAGTTGTAAATGATCTGGAAAACAGTAATGCGGCACAAAGCGGTAGACAAGTTTACTTCTATATCTCCTTACGCTGGCTTCTCTGATCCTAGGTTCCATACCTCAAATTGTTGAGCGGGGCATTTTCTATGTCCTGTTACATTTTTCTCACTCTTACGGAAACACACTGTAGATCGATTTGCGTATTCCGCAAGCTGCCCTGTGTTGAGCAGCGAAGGCTGCCTTGTGTAGGACCGTCACTTCCCCATTTCCTGATCCAACCGCACATGGTCCGTAGCAGAATCCATAGTCGAAAATCTTCCATGTGTCCTCTAATCTGTCCAATTTCACCTCCACGGTGGTTTCGTGTGGTATACGTCAGTGGAATCAATGTATTAGTTCACTCTTCAAGGAACGTACACTTTTCATATTTTAACCGTACACCACAGCGCTATTCACAAGGCTTCTCTTTTAGCGTCTGTCACTCGAGATGGCTGAGCATTTCCGTGATGCTTCCGCCCTTGCTAAATGACCTGTAACGAAACGCGCTTCTTTTCCTTGGGTCATCTCAATGCGCTCTATGAGTCCTACCAGGTACTGTCGCAGACTGTATCCTCTTTCCGTTGTCGGTGAACCACACTTGCTGAGGATTCTTGTAATGAATCTTAGGTACCACTGTTACCTGTTATTAGTTTCGTGTTGTCATTCCCCTTTAAACCGCTCCGTTAGCATACTTCTAGAATTTTGTAGATGTGTGTGTTTCCAGTAATTGTCCTGAAATAGCAGAATCATGCGACACAGGGTTTTCCTGCCTGTTTGCGTGAAATTCATTTCGTTAGACTGGAAGTAAGTGTTAATCCCTGCGCCAAGAGACGGTTGTCTGCAACTCTTGCTGCATTTCACTACAAATTTCTAATGTTGCCACTTCTCTGTTTACAACATCTTAAATGCTGGAGATAATAACCTACATGAAAACTACAAACTACTTACATATGTTAGGTATGCTTAAGAGAACGCTCATGAATAAAACTAGGAAAGTTAAATTATATTACTAGCTCAGCTCCGCAGTGTTACACGCTAGTTAAAAGAGTTATTCATAAAAAAATGGTCGGGTATGTATTTACTCAAATCTTTCATTAGTCGAACTCCTCCTTTTCCCTCTCCAATTCTTCCTTCCCCCATTCTCCCCATCACCCCTCTCTCTCCCCCCCTCTCTCTCTCTCTTTCTCTGTGTCCATCTCATTATCCCTCTTTGTCCATCCACCCACCACTGTCTGTTAATCTCCTTCTTCCCCTCTCCCCCTCCTCCTCCCATTCCCGCTGTCCAACTTCTTCTTCCCGATTTTCTATCTCCTCCCCGTCTACATCTCCTCCTCTTCCCTCTCGCTATCCATCTCGTCCTCCCTCCTGTCTTTGCCCATCTTCTCCCCTTTTCTTTCTCTGTCCATCTCTTCCTCACCCATTTCTCTGTCCACCACCCCGTCTTCTCTTTCTCTGTCCATTTCCGCCTGGCCCCTGTCTCTGTTCTTCTGCCCCCTTTCTCTGCCCTTCTCGTCCTCTCTCTGTTTGTCCCTATATCCCTGTTCCCCCTTTTTGCCTGTCCAACGCTTCCTCCTCCCTTCTCTCTCCACTTTATCACACGTACCACAAAAGGAAGCTGACGCTTCTTACCCTCACAGCATTTCTTTCCAGTTCTTAAGAAATATGAGTACCAAACTGAGATATTTAGTTGAGATTTTTCCTGGGCTTTAGGATGAACTTTTCACCCATACATTTGCCTGCGTGCGACTGTTACAAATATATTTCACTTGTATTTAACGTATTTCACGTGTGTTTTTGCACATATTTCACCTGTATCTCTAGCGAATTTCGCCCTGCAGTTTCATTTTCAATTGACTCATTTTATGATGTTGTATCTCCAGAACTATGTTTCGTATAATGATATAATTTTACAGGTACATCCAGTGGTATATTTGCCTACTGTCCACGAAATTTGTTGTGAATGCGGTAACTGATAAAGAAGTAATAAATTAAAACGTCAGGCATCATGCGCAGTTTGACTTCATGAGCAGCGAAAAATGTAATAACTCATAAACTTTTGCCTTCCTTCATTTTGTAGGCTTTGTCGATTAGAAACAATCATGTCTGAAATTATGAGTAAAGTCTTTTGCAAGTCACAAGGTGCTCTCATTCAAAAATAATGGATGAATTAACTATACGCTCGTCGTGGACTACACTACTTATTTACTCCCACCGCTTTAAAAGGTTGGTGTATATAAGGTAGCCCATGTCTTAATCCATAGCCTGTGTCTTAATCCAGTATGTAAGCTATCTCCATTCCAAATTTCGCACAAATCTGTCCAGCCTTTTCAGCGGTGTTTCTCTCGCTCTCTCTGTCCCTCTCTGTCTCTCTCTCTCTCATACAGGAACACACGCACAAACATGAACTTCCGCATTATCTGTATATATATATATATATATACATATATATATATATATATATATATATATATATATATAAGATGACCGTATCTTTGCTGCTCTAAGGATCCGAAGTGTGGACTTCAAGGAAAAAAAATTTCAGATAATAGGAGAGGCAGAAATGAGCTTTCTGAGACATTTGGCATGTTGCAGATTAAACTATCACAAGAAAAACAATGGGATAAGAGAGGAGCTCCACGTTTTAGGAACAGCAGAATTGGAATACGACACCAAGAAGTAAAATGTTCAGAACAGCCATAGCAGTCAAGTTGAATACTCAAATTCAAAGTTTCATCGAGAAAGGGAGTATGATAGTAGGAAGAATAGTTCGTGATGCATAGAATGTTGGAGTTGCAAGTGGACGGCAGGTAATTACGAATTATGAGGAGTAAGTATAATCATTATAAGAGATGAGGCAAAAACTGGTACGACATTAACCTCAGTAATCAAAGAACAGTGTGTGTGTGGTTTGAGGTTTTCGGGCGCTAAACAGCGTGGTCATCAACGCCCAAACGCATAGAAACAGGAACACATGCGGTGAAGGGACGAAGACGGACAGCGAACAAGGAGAACGGCTAAAAGACACAGGCCTGACGCAGTTCCAAATCCTCACATACAGAGCAAAACAAGAGGAAAAGAAACGCACTAAAAAAGGAAAGGAAACACAAGGAAAAGAGAACAGAAATCGAAGTGAAACAAGTAGGTAATCGTGACTGGCGGACCTCTTACCTAAAACCTGGGTGAGCCAGTCACCCAGCAGCACATTAAAATCCTCTCCCTGAAACCCGAGGCAACAAATTGGACAGGGGCTGGTAATAGAGCCAGGTTCAAAAAATGGTTCAAATGTCTCTGAGCACTATGGGACTAAACTTCTGAGGTCATCAGTCACCTAGAACTTAGAACTACTTAAACCTAACTAACCTAAGGACATCACACACATCCATGACCGATGCAGACTGACGAGGCAAACTGAAGCGCCTAGAACCGCTCGGCCACTCCGGTCGGCAATAGAGGCAGGAACTGGAGTGATAAGAATTCTGTTCCGTAGAGTGTGGAATTCAGATCACTTAATCCTATGAGTAATGTATGGATGGAGATTAAGCCACAGTGTCAATGACAATTACAATCTGCATCTCCACTGGGTGCCGCCAACTAAATGAACTGTGTATATGAACAGGTAAAAGGGTTGAGTTATGAGGATATGAGGGAGAGACATAGCAAAGTGAATACATTAGTGAGTCTAGTACCTGAACTAGGCGTCAGTGATACTGTTTTAAACTGTGCACAGTCCCCCAATAGCCAGGTATCTATGTTGACTGAAGCTGCATTTCAAAAGTGTATCATGGTAGGCGGTTGGTTGACACTTCCTTTGCAGTGGACTGAGATTAAAGGGGCACTTCCACACTTTCAGGAAAGAGTGTTGATATAACAAGACAGGTTAGTTTCGAATTTTTGTATCAGGGCAAAAGATTTTTCGTAAACTAATTGTGCCAAACCTAGTACTTGATTCTATATTAGGTGTGGACTTGTTTTAGGCAGCCGGCGGTAACAGACTTCGATCGTGGTGAATTGCTATTGGGGTATAATGCGTTGGTGTTGGAGTTGTGCTTTAATCAATATGCTAATAGAGAAAAGAATGTGGTTGGAGTATAATGCTTTGGTGTTGAAATGGAGCTTTGATTAAAATGCTGTTAGAGAAAAGAGTGTTAATAATTACAATAAATTTTTAATGTCATCAAAATCGACTTTCAACTGGAGGTCTGTTGTTGAAAGAATACGTCTACTCCCAGTCTATTACTAGACTGCAACAAGAATAGGGTTAAACTTATAGAAGACGTTGGTGAAGTGGTGAAAAGAAGTTTATATGAGGTTTTATGCCTCACACATGTGCTTTCTTTGAACATCCTGGAACTATTCGGGAATTTTCATACCAATTTAAAGCAGAGAAAATAAAATATTCTTCGTTAAACAATATGCAATACCAATAATTTACAAAAAGAATGTTGGAGCTGTAACTGAGAAACTGTTACAGCCAAAAGTGATTGAACCAGATGTTAGTTCTAAGAAAAAATTACTGTTAGTTGTGCAAAACATAGGAAATAACGTTAGACTACTGCTAGATTCCAGACAATTTAATACGATAATTTTGCCAGAAACCAACAGGCTGTTGACACTAGAAGAGTTATCGCAGAAATTTCAACGTGTTACGTTACTATCGACTATTATCTAAGAGCCAGCTACTGTCCCATGGAGTGGCATCCCTGATACAGGAAGCATACAGAGCTCCTGTGCTATGGCTGCTGCTATCAGTTCTGTAAGTTGCCTTTAAGCTTGAATGTTGATTCTGTTACATTTATTAGAGGCCTTAGTAATATTTGTCCATTATAAGTAAAGAAGAGTTTGACAACATGTGTTGATGACGTGTTAACTGCAGAAGAGAGTTTGAAAATCTTATGAGGTGCTGAATAAGCTGCAAGGTGTTTTTGAGCAATATGAGTTGACTATTACCTTAGTAAAGTCAGAATGTGGACAGAAGCTAGCTCCTCTTCATCAGGGCTGTGTGGAAGGCAAATCGTTGTGGTTCGTAACGGCCAAGGATTTTACCCAAGTTGAAGCCATTAGAGCTTAACCAGTACCTGGGGCAAGGAAACAGGTTTACTTTCTTGAGATTATCAGCTTCTGTAAAATATCCATAACTGTGATTATTTTAGGCTCAATACATTTGAGTGAGGTTATAAAACCACTTGACGCTGGGAGACTGAAGCAAAAACGGAATCTGAGACTTATCTGAACTTGCAACGGAGGTGCAAGGAATAGTTTGGGGGATGCTTTCTATTTACTTATCGGACATTAAAGAAAAATTTCGTGGATATACTAACAAACTTACTGAACGATAGATCAGATGTGCTCCTTCAAAAACCGGAAAAGAAAGGAAAGCTACACATTGGCTTACTGAAAAATTAAAACAGCTCATGAAGCCCAGAGTCGGTGAAAATTGGGCATACAAACTGCGCACCACACTTGAAAATCACATTGTTTATAAGCATAAGCGGAACACACTCTGTTAAGCTATGGGTAGCGAAAAACTCTGGAATGCCCATGCATTAACAGAAAACAAAAATAGACCAGCCATTCTAAGGAAAAAACTGTGCTGTCTTATAAAGGGGCAAACTAATAACTGCAGCTGATCCTATTGTCTCAGCTGAGGAACTGAACCATACTGACTACAACCACGATTTAACCGCAAACGAAACAGACACGCAGCAGGGGCGTCTCACTTTCCCACTATCGATAGGTTCTTGCGGATGTACCTCCAGGTGTCGTGTATTACTACCTTGGGCGATTATGGCTGTCCCGGCTAGGCTTCAACGTCGCCGGGAGGCCATCGGACAGCGCCGTGTACGGAGTTCACATGTATCTTCAAGCAGTGTGGAGCTGGGGCCAGCGGCAATGTTTACAAGGGAACCTCCCCATCGCACCCCCCTCAGAATTAGTTATAAGTTGGCACAGTGGATAGGCCTTGAAAAACTGAACACGGA
This sequence comes from Schistocerca serialis cubense, assembly GCF_023864345.2. Classification (NCBI taxonomy): domain Eukaryota; kingdom Metazoa; phylum Arthropoda; class Insecta; order Orthoptera; family Acrididae; genus Schistocerca; species Schistocerca serialis. Next base: position 217,058,917 of record NC_064638.1, read on the forward strand.
TCAATTGAGAAAACAGGAAGAAGTTGTGTGGAACTGTGAAAAGATAAACAAAATACACAAACTGAGTAGTTCAAAGGAAGATAAGCAACAATAAGGACGACAGAAACGCAGGAGCGCCGTGGTCTCGTGGTAACGTGAGCAGCTGCGGAACGAAAGGTCCTAGGTTAAAATCTTCCATTATGTGAAAATTTTAATTTTTTATTTTCAGTTTATGTGACAAACTCTTATGTTTTCATCACTTTTTTGGGAGTGATTATCACATCCACAAGAAAACCTAAATCGGGCAAGGTAGAAGAATCTTTTTACCCATTCGCCAAGTGTACAAGTTAGGTGGGTCGACAACATATTCCTGTCATGTGACGCACATGCCGTCACCAGTGTCGTATAGAATACATCAGATGTGTTTTCCTGTGGAGGAATCGGTTGACCTATGACTTTACGATCAAATGTTTTCTGTTCCCATTGGAGAGGCACGTCCTTTCGTCTACTAATCGCACGGTTTTGCAGTGCGGTCGCAAAACACAGACACTAAACTTATTACAGTGAACAGAGATGTCAATGAACGAACGGACAGATAATAACTATGCAAAAATAAAGAAAGTAAAATTTACAGTCGAGGGAAGACTTGAACCAAGGATCTTTCGTTCACCAGCTGCTCACGCTACCACGGGATCACGGCGCTTCTAAACACACTTCGTCCATGATGTTGCTTATGTGGCCCAGGGACTACTCAGTTTGTATATTTTGCTTATTTTTTCACAGTTCCACACAACTTCTTCCTGTTTTCTCAATTGATCTGTGTTCAGTTTATCAAGGCCTATCCACTGTGACAACTTATAACTAAATCTGAGATGGGTGCGATGGGGAGGCTCCCTTGTTACAGCAACGGGCACTCGGTGTGGCTCAGCACGACGTCTTTTCCGGGTCGTCGTTCCCTCCTCTTCATCAGGGCTGTGTGGAAGGCAAATCGTTGTGGTTCGTTTACGCCGTACGTATTTGCTTCTTCAGCTCTGGGCACCGATTTCGTGCTCACTGAGCTATTTGAGTAGATGTCCGTGTTTATATTCGTTGAGTCGTCATTCACACCTTTGCTAGTCGACTCTCTCTCCCATGAGGCACCGCCTTATCGTAGCACTGTCCGTGTGGGCGGGAGAGTTTGTGTGCTCCAAGAAAGCTGAGAGCTATATCGGCGGTAGCGTAGCTACTGGCAGGTCCAACCTAGCCGGGCAGGTCTCAGCAGAGGAGCCAGACAAAGTGTGCCTCACAACGACCCGTCTTATATCCTATATCCTATACATACTATTCCCTACCCTCTCCTCAGTTACCATAACTTCTCTTTCTCTAATTACCTTAACACACCACTGCCTTGTGGTTGGTCTCGGGAGGGATGAAGGCTAAGGGAGAAAACCCTGAAAGAAAATCTGGAGTGGGGCCCCAAAGGCGGTTGGAAGGCGTACTACGTCCCCTATCGGCAGCTCCTGCAACCGAAGTGGTATCAGACGTATTGGCTTGCCTTTCCTCTGGATTGTATCATTTAGGTCGAGAGGGAGACCGTGATGATTGGGCAACTCACGTGTCTTCATATTTATTGCTCAGGCTTGTAGCATCCTGGAGAGGACACTTCAGCGGCGTCCAAGGACTTCGGCACAACACGGGAAGAGGCAGTTACCGGTTATAAGCTCTGTCTGATTGGTGTAAGACTCGAGTGCCAGGGGCCACTTCCGACGGTGGGAGAGATCATTGCATCTCATTGGACAGCTACCGCCCGCCTCAAGCTGGGCAGCCCCCAGCCAATAAGGTGCTGTCCCGCCACTATCCGCCTGCTTCACGGGGTGTGTGAAGCTTAGAAGTAATCTTCGACAAGCGGGTTGATATAGTACACCTACCAACAACATAAATGAAATAATAAAGAAATCACTATTTCGTATTGCCACTTGGAATGTTAGGACCATGTGTCCAAGGTACATTGACGATGCCCAAGAGGTTGATTTCATCCGTAAGACTGCCGTAATTGACAGAGAGCTATATCGTTTGAATGTTGACATCGCGGGACTGCAGGAGACGCGGCTTCCAGATGCGGGCTCTATCAGAGAGGATAATTACACATTCTTCTGGCAGGGGAAGTCTCAAGACGAGCCAAGACTTCATGGCGTAGGATTTGCTGTTAAAAACGCCCTCCTGGGCTGTACTGTGCCACCATCCGGTGGAACAGAGCGAATTATTGATTTGAAAATATGCTCCTCAAGTGGCACTGTCAACATCCTAAATGTGTACGCTCCTACCTTATCATCCAGCATGGAAGAGAAGGATCTGTTTTATAATTTACTCAGTGACAGAATAGCCAAGGTACCTAGCACCGAGACACTGTATATTCTAGGGGACTTTAATGCTAGAGTTGGATCAGATAACGACATATGGCCGAATTGCCTGGGACATCATGGGGTGGGAAAAATGAATGAAAATGGCCAGAGACTGCTTGAAGTTTGCTGCTTTTATGGACTCTGTATCACAAACACATATTTCCAGCTTAAGGATCAGCACAAGGTGTCTTGGAGACACCCGGGCTCTCATCACTGGCATCAACTTGACTTAGTCATAGCTAGGCGTACTGGTCTCAAAAATGTACTACTGACACGAAGTTATCATAGTGCTGATTGCAACACAGACCACGCCCTAGTGGCGTGCACATTGAGGCTCACTCCTAAGAAATGTCACCACGCTAAACCGAGAGGTCATCCCCGTATCAACACAGATCATGTTCACACAAAGAAAGCAGGATTTTGCCAGTAATTTTGAAAGTGCTTTCCCAGGAAACGTGCAAGCAGAAAGGAATGTTGATAAGAAATGGGCAAAACTCTCGGGTGCAATCTACAACTCAGCAGTATTGGCCTATGGAATAAAAGGAAAAAGAAATAAGGACTGGTACGAGCAAAATTTGGAAGAAATGGAACCAGTCACTAAGGCCAAACGGAAAGCCCTGCTTGCTTACAAAAGAAACCCAAATGAAAGAACTCGAGATGACCTACGAAAAGCAAAGAACAGGGCACAGCAAACATCAAGGAGATGCGCAAATAACTACTGGCTGAATTTATGTGTAGGTATACAGAAAGCGGCCGACTCTGGGAATGCTAAGGCAATGTACGATGGTATTAAGAAAGCAATTGGACCAACTGTCAGGAAAACAGCTCCTCTGAAGTCCAAGACGGGTGAAGTCATTACTGATGAAGGCAAACAAATGGAACGCTGGGTTGAACACTACCTCGAGTTGTATGCAGTCAAGAATGAAGTTAGCAAGGATGCATGTGACGCCATCAAACAAATGCCAGTTATGGAAGAACTAGATGCAATGCCTACTATGGAAGAACTTAGTAGAGAAATAGATTCTCTTGCTAACGGAAAGGCCCCAGGTGAAGATGGGATCCCTGCAGAGGTTATTAAGTATAACAAGTCTGTTCTTCTCAAACATTTATATTCACTTATCACAACCAGCTGGGAAGAACGTTATGTCCCGATGAGTATGCGGAATTCGAGGATAGTTACTCTATGTAAACAGAAAGGGAACAGAAGTGACTGTAACAATTACCGAGGCATTTCATTACTAAGTGTAGCCGGGAAAGCTTACGCAAGAGTAATCCTAATGCGATTACAGATCTTAGCTTCCAGAATCTACCCAGAATCTCAGTGTGGCTTCAGGCCCGGCCGATCAACCGTAGATATGATCTTCTCCTTAAGACAGCTACAAGAGAAATGTCGTGAGCAGCAGAGGCCACTTTATATTGCTTTCATTGACCTTGTTAAAGCATTTGATTTAGTGAGCAGAAATGGGCTTTTCAAACTGTTGCAGAAGATTGGATGCCCACCTAAACTACTGCAGATAATTGTCTCTTTCCATGAGAAAACACAAGCAACAATTTGCTTCAACGGTAAAACATCAGAAGCATTCCCTGTTAATAGCGGTGTGAAACAGGGGTGTGTGTTAGCTCCTACATTGTTTGGGATTTTCTTCTCCCTTCTGCTCAGATTTGCCTTTGAAGACTGTGAGGAGGGAGTGTATCTACATACGAGGTCTGATGGAAATCTTTTCAATATTGCTCGCCTCAAGGCCAAGACCAAAGTAAATACAGTCGTTATCCGTGAGTTGTTATATGCGGACGATGCAGCTCTAGTAGCGAACACAGAAGATGAGCTGCAGTATATAATCAACAAATTATCAAATGCCTGTGAAAAGTTTGGTCTACTCGTCAGCCTGCAAAAGACTAAGATCATGGCGCAGAGCACTACCAACCTTCCATCCATTAGCATTGATGGCAATCCTCTCCAGATAGTTGATGACTTTACCTACTTGGGATCCACAATATGTAGCAACTTGTCCATGGACACTGAACTTACTAACAGAATCGCAAAGGCATCATCTGTCATGGCTAAATTGAAAAACAGAGTATGGAACAACGGACTGCTTACCACAAAAACTAAATTAAAAGTCTACAACGCTTGTGTTATAAGCACCCTTCTCTATAGCTGTGAGACATGGACAACTCTTTCTAGGCATGAATCTCGACTCAACAGCTTCCATCTCCGCTGTCTCCGGAAGATCCTTCAGATCTCTTGAAGAGATAGAGTACCCAACACCGAAGTCTTTCATCGTGCAAGCACAACCAGCATCTTTGCACTTCTGAGTCATCGACGTCTAAGATGGTTGGGACATGTCAGGCGCATGGATCCTGAGCTGCTGTACGGCGAACTTCAGGAAGGTGTGAGGCCAGTGGGACGACCGCATCTTCGTTTCAAGAATGTCTGCAAGAGAGACCTGACCAAGGCCAGAATCAATCCAAGTCGCTGGGAAAGCATTGCAGATGACCGTGTCAAGTGGCGAGTAACTGTGCGCAACGGCGTCAAGCTCTCAGAGGACGAACTCACACGGGAACAAATCAGGAAGAGGACAAAGCGAAGAGACAGAGCAGCTTCTGTTCGAAGTCCCTCAAATTTCACATGTCCAAACTGCAGTAGGGACTGCCACTCTCGAGTGGGACTTTTTAGCCACAGCAGACGCTGCAGACTCTGAACCAAGCATGCTACACCTCATCCCTCAAGGATGGCCGGATGCCACCATAGGTGATTCTAGGACAAATTTATTTCCATTCTGCCCTGTGTGGCTTTTTTGGTTTCACTTGTGTCAGTCTGCCGGTCAGCACACACTCTAAAGAATTGCCAGGGTTAATGTTCTTAGAGCTTTGTAATTCGCCCGACTTTCACGTGTCAGGGGCCTATGAATTATCTTGTTATTTTGCCTATGTTTTTAAACTGTTTTACGAGGGACAACAAACTTTTTCTGTATTTTAATATTTGTTTCCACTATGTTTAGGAAGCTGGTGTGCTCTATGGTGTAATTTACTGGTCATTAAAATTGCTACACCAAGAAGAAATGCAGATGATAAACTGGTATTCATTGCACAAATACATTATACTAATACTGACATGTGATTACATTTTCACGCAATTTGCGTGCATAGATCCTGAGAAATCAGTACTCAGAACAACAACATCTGGCGGTAATAACGGCCTTGATACGCCTGGGCATTGAGTCAAACGAGCATGCATGGCGTGTACAGGTACAGCTGCCCATGCAGCTTCAACACAATACCACAGTTCACCGACAGTAGTGACTGGCGTATTGTGACGAGCCAGTTGCTCGGCCACCATTGACCAGACGTTTTCAATTGGTAAGAGATCTGGAGAATGGCCACAGCAGCAGTCGAACATTTTCTGTATCCAGAAAGGCCTGTACAGGACCGGCAACATGCGGTACTGCGTTATTCTACTGAAATGTAGGGTTTCGCAGGGATCGGATGAAGGGTAGAGCCACGGGTCGTAACACATCTGAAATGTAACGTCCACTGTTCAAAGTGCCGTCAGTGCGAACAAGAGGTGACCGAGACGTGTAACCAATGGCACCCCATACCATCACAGCGGGTGATACGTCAGTATGGCGATGACGAATACACGCTTCCAATGTGCGTTCACTGCGATGTCGCCAAACAGGGATGCGACCATCATGGTGCTGTAAACGGAACCTGGATTCATCCGAACAAATGACGTTTTGCCATTCGTGCACCCAGGTTCGTCGTTGAGTACACCATCGCAGGCGCTCCTGTCTGTGATGCAGCGTCAAGGGCAACCGCAGCCATGGTCTCCGAACTGATAGTCCATGCTTCTGCAAACGTCGTCGAACTGTTCGTGCTGATGGTTGTTGTCTTGCAAACGTCCCCATCTGTTGACTCAGGGATCGAGACGTGGCTGCACGATCCGTTACAGCCATGCGGATAAGATGCCTGTCATCTCGACTGCTAGTGATTCGAGGACGTTGGGATGCAGCATGGCGCTCCGTATTACCCTCCTGAACCCACCGATTACATATTCTGCTAACAGTCATTGGATCTCGACTAACGCGAGCAGCAATGTCGCGATACGATAAACCGCTATCGCGATAGCCTACAATCCGACCTTTATCAAACTCGGAAACGTGATGGTAAGCATATCTCCTCCTTACACGAGGCACCACAACAACGTTTCACCAGGCAAGGCCGGTCAACTGCTGTTTGTGTATGAGAAATCGGTTGGATACTTCCCTCATGTCAGCACATTGTAGGTGTCGCCACCGGCGCCAACTTTGTGTGAATGCTCTGAAAAGCTAATCATTGGCATATCACAGCATCTTCTTCCTGTCCGTTAAATTTCGCGTCTGTAGCACGTCATCTTCGTGGTGTAGCAATTTTAATGGGTAGTGGTGCATTATCCAGCTCTTTAAGTTTTGCGTGTTGTGACCTGCACCTAAGGTAGCGAGGTGTTATTTATATTCCTTCCAGGGAGAATTTACATCTCCCTTTGACTAGCTCTATTTTAAACCTTACATTTTTGCGAAGCTTATTTCGTAGGGCTTATGACCTTACTGGGAAGGTTCTATAATTGCAATCGTGGTTAAACAATAACGTCTAGTTGCAGTGTAATTCAGTGAGACATTTATTTTCGGAGTTTGTTAACAGCACGTACTAAGTTTCTGGGAGAGCGTTCCATGTCGGCAGCTTGTTACTGTGTGGTTCTGGCGTGCCTCTGGCCCTGTGTCTCGGTCTCGAACTCGTCCTAGCGCGACTTGCTATTTGTTTGAAGTCGCTCGTCTTCACTGTCTGAAGCAGATTACTGGCAGCATTGTCAAAAGACCACCACACACATCAGATCAGCATCTGATGGGCTCGATGGCGTGACATTCCAAATGTTGGAGCTTATTACTGACTCACTACTGCCCACTACAACAGATATCCTTAACGACATCTTAACCACAAGTATTTTCCCTCAGTCATGGAAATAGTGACTACTTAAGCCACTATTGGTAAGAGACATTGCCACGTCACTCTCTGACTACCGGCCAATCTGCTTTCTTCCTCCTCTGTTCAAGGCTAGGAATATATCATCCATAACCAGCTAACAAACAACCTAACTACAAACAACCAACTAGATGAATAACAATGAGGTTTCCAGAAACACAGCAGCACAGCATCTGCCTTAATAAACATAACAGATGACCTGGAGCTTGTTCAGATGTAGAAGAGGTGACTATTATATGCTTCGTAGTCTTCAGCAAAGCCTTTGACACAGTTCACTTCGAAAATTTACTTGTCAAACTTAACATCCTAAATTTCTCTCGATGTTCACTGTGATATTTTCGCTTGTACCTGACGTCTTGCCATCTATGCGTAATATTCACAGCATAAAGTCACTCCTTTGATCTTTTAGGTACTAAGAATCTTAATACTGATTTGTGTGCACTGTCTTAAAGGGTGAAGGATGTAAGGTTAAAGCTCAGACCATCCAAATCCTGGTAGTATTGGTTGGTTATTCTAGGCTCATTAACCTATGATATCGGGACAAATATAAACTCTCCCTCAGCAAAGAGTTTGGGACTAATAATAGATGAAACTCTAAACTCGGCAGAGCATGTTACTGCAGTTTGCAAGAAGACATCAGCATCTGTCCATGCCCTACAAATATATGAAAAGCTCTTCTGTCTTTATCTAGAAAACAAACTTGTACAAACACACTTACAATTATTGACTATAGCGACGTTATCCTGCAAGACTTTTCAGCAATGCTCGTAGCACCTAGAACAGGTTTTAATGTCTGTGCTATTACATCTGTGATGTTCGACTCTTGGACCCTATTTCTTAATCGTATGCTTGGCTGTGCTGAGACAAGCGCAGGTATTTCCATACACAGTGTCTACTCTACTTTCTTATCGACGCACAATGTTCCTCATACCTCCTCTCGACCTTAACGCTGTTTTCTGAACCACATGGCAGGAACACCAGTTCACATCAGAGAAAAATGCTTTCTGTCCCACATAGTCGTTCAGACACTTTCACGAAGCCCTCTTCAGTAACAGGAACCAAACTCTGGATTAACCTCGCAAATTATATTAGAGAACTGATAACATCGCCAGCTTCAAAAGACAGTTAATGACAGCTACTGAAGCATCAATAATGATTAACATTGGCCCTGTACACACTCTTGCCCTTGTACATCTTATTTCCAACCAGCTCTTCCTCATTCCCCAATATCCTTAGCTGCTGTAGTGTCGTTAAATTTACTTTCCCCAGAACTTGCTGTATCCGAAAACATCTATTTTGTATTCCTATAAAGTCGTTTTATATCCGTCACTATCATTACTGTTATTAGTATCTCTACTATTATTATTATTATTATTATTATTATTATTATTATTATTGTTACTGTTATCATTGCTAGCGGCAGCAACTCAGCACTAATGTACTTCCAGTTTTGACTTTGTTAGTTGATAGTATTATTTACTTACATTGTCGCTATAAAACTCAAATCATTTTAATACTATTTTGTACATCAAAATTGTTATTCCTTGGATAAATGTGATGTAAGAAAGATGCAACATGTATGAAACACTAGTCTGATGTAAGAGAGGACCTGATGACGCTAATCAAATGATGTTAAATAAATAAATCAATAAATAAAACAGATTCTTTTCGAGGTGCACCTTGTATCTATCCTTATTTGTGTGAAGATTTTTGCTTAAACAGACATAGATCCAATGTAGGTATTAGTGCTGAGTTGTGAAGCTTCATACGATGGTATTTAGTAGATGCTCACGAAGTATGAATGCAACTGTGCATAACCGAAATTTAGGTGTTAGTCCTTTTTTATGGGCTTTCGTGAAATTTATATATTACCTGACTGGTCAAGGACTGAGCACTGGAAATTTCAGTGAGTGAGAAATTAACTCACTTTTGCTTCGCCAGTGGGAATTCAGTTCCTAGATAGTTTACATTACCAGTAGGGCAACCGTTGGTGGTGTAGATTTCCAATAAGGTTAAACATTAGACTTAGGAGGACCTCCAGGTGAATAATTTTAGTATTATGTACTCGCTTAATGTTGTCTTTAGTAATTTTGTAAATCTTCTCCATGCTATGGGGCGGAACGAAGACATCTTATGGAAGGAAGTAAGAGAATAATGGAGAGAGTGGAACAATGTTGCCATTCAGCTTCACTACTTGGTTAAAATATTTTATTCAAGGAAATGATATAGAGAGGAGAGTTATGATTGATTGTGATGGTTAGTATCAAATGTTTAAGCAGCAAGACGTGTCTTGTGATTTCAAACGGTTAACGTCCTAGCCCCTTAGCTATTACGGTTCAAAAGGAAGATGATAGCGAAGAGAAAGACGCTGTGAAGAGGGTATGAAGAATGGTTCTGAACAGATGAAGAGAAAATGATGAACGATGAAGTGTGCCCACCTCTGGCGCGGTTGCAGACTGGTCTTGAGATTACTGGTACTATGATATTGTAATTTGGATGGAAATCATGATGTGTGATTTCCTTTTTCTCTCTTACACAGTGGTATGTAATTTTAACGTACGTAAAGTGTGAAACAACATGTCAGTATGGAAGTATTCATGTGATATGGATTGGATTTGATGATGCATATTTTGAAGTCCTTGAGATGATGATTTGATGAGGTTTCGTGTAGGATATGCTGAAGTATGTTGTTTTTTAACGATCCCATACTTCTCGTTTCTGCGATAATGTTGAACGTCATAACAATGAAAATATCGATGACACCAAGTAAAGGCATACTTGCCCGTGTTCGTATCTTAATACTCACTGTCTACTTGAGGATACTTTAGTTAGTTACTTCGTTAAAGAATTATTCACATGTGGATGTTGTTATAATTATCCTCATCATGAGCAAGTTAATTCTGAGAATTCAGTTTCTTCGTCTCTTGTCATTGTTTGTCTACAGGTGAGGATGTAGGCTTATGGAAACATTCAACTACAACTTACACACGCTTGTTGATGTTTCTCCAGAAAATTACTGAACTTTGTTTTGTATGATTGTGGTAATGAACGGTGAATTTAACATTATAAAGAACATAACATGGCAGGGGTAGTTAGTAGAAGGAAATGGTTGTGTGTATTGTAGCTCAGAAATATTCTGGAAATGAAGGGATATATGTCTGGCTAGAGGACAAAAATGATTTCTGTTATAATAAAAATAAGTCGTTCAAAAGGGGTACACTGAATTAAATTCATTGATTTCCACTGTGTGATCGAATTTCAGGATGATGCGCTGAAATTCCGTAAGGAGCTGGTATTAAGTGGAAAGGTACTGAGCCACAGTGAATTGATTAACGTTTCTAGAAACACTAATGCATTTATTTTTAAATTCAGAAATCCAGAATAACATTAACAAATTGCCTCCATAACTGAAAAGACTAAATTTTAATAACATAGCTGCTAGCAAACACCTCAAAACGACAACAGTACAAAATCACTTCCTTTTGGTAAAGAATATTAAATGAAGTAAAAATACATTTACGTTACAACCAGTAAAACATATGATCAAATGAATGTGTCACAAATATCAACCATCGGCTATTGCCAATAATTATCAAAACGCCATTGCCTTCGAAGTAGCCAAAATGTCTGACAAATGTGGTTCAAATTTGTGATGACAGAGGCGGTGGAGAGGCAATGCCAGTAGCAATAATTCCTCCTTGTTTGCTAACATAGGGCGGCGGTTGCCGCTACCACAGTAGTAAAAAGCTTTATTAAAAATTTCAGTCATGGAACACAGGCATCTATAACTACACCCCAGTTAACAAGAGGTACAGTGACTTATCCTGTAACACAGAGACCACTTGTTACTAATTTAGTAAAATTTAAACTTGCTACTAATGTAGACAAGTACGAACTTCAAGCAGGAAACTTAGACTTGACTGCTGAGGCATAAAATTTGTCTTTAGTTTTTTATTCATTAGATGCAAACAATTTAGTAAACAGCTCGAGCTCGTGGCACTAGCCAACAAGGAACTATAGACATGTCTCAAAAATAAGGTAGATAGATTCAACAATTTTCACTGACTATAAAGTACAATTCGTAAATCAGAAGGATTACATCTGCATTCTGTACCATTAGATTCTAATATCATTTTGGAACTGTGACAGCCACAAGCCCACACACATTTACAGAACTGAACGCAAGTAATACCAGGCTAAACCTTCATAAATAACCCATTTATATATATAACAACGGTCAACCAGTATACGGAGTCAAAACAGACAGCACGCGACACCAAGTGATGTGCACACTAATGGGACGCTCACGGCGATTTCTCTTAAAATCCAGCGCCCACTGGCAACGCTTGCTTAGAGAGAGCCGAGTTAAGGATGTAACGAAGATTACTCGTAGTAGGAAAACCACGGGTATCATCCAGCAGACGCCAAAGCGTCCAGTACTTGCAAAGGTCAGACCGGACTCCAACCCGGTACCACAATGTACACAAACTGCTTGCAACTTCGATAGCAGAGGACACTCCGAATACTTTGCGTCCTGCCGAAGTAGCTTTTAAGGAGCAATGTTCACGGCGGCGACCAACACTCGGTCCCGCCAAACCCGCAGTGAGCAAAAAAGCACCACTCTTGCCAACAGGCCACGGCAGACGCTTGACCACAACAACACGGCGCCTCGCTTGGGCTCTTCGACGCCCGTGTCACACTCTCCACTTCTCCAGGTTACCGCAGCCCTTAACTACCTTCTCTCCAACATGCCCTACACCGGCGAGGCGACAGTAACGCTCCTTGCGCTGTTGCAGCCAGAGGGAGATTACACGCGGGAGCACGGTACATGCACCTTTGTGTGTAACTTCAGAGAGGCAATATCTAAGCTTTAAAGCAATTCATTTTCATTGTCTGATTAAATTTAATGACGATGCAACTCTTTATGTAACTTCCCCGTCATTGTGAGGATATTCTTAAGATTTCAATTAAATTATTTTCGCTCTTTGATCAAATTTGAAGATGGTATAACCGACTGTGTAACATCATGGCAACAATGAGACCATATTTAAACTTCTTGGTTAACTGTTTGGTAATATTTCCTGTTTGTGTAAAATCAAAGACATTAGATTTATCCTGCCAAGTGAAATCTACGGTCACTATGACATTTTATGTTTCATTCGAAATTTCTTTCTTATGTCATGCTTTGTATATATTTTCCTCATTTTCCAGATATTCATACAAATACAGCTAATTTTACTATGTGCAAGTAATTGAAGCAATTTGAATTTTGGAGTACATTTAATGAAGTTCTAAATAATATCATTTGGTTACTGAAGACGTATTCTGAAGTGTAATTCTTATGATCAGCTTGGAATGTGTACTGTTATCATCTCAACAGAAAACATTCTAAGTCTGATCTCTGTTTCCAGGGGAGTCTACTGAAAGGTGTCTGATGATTCAACCACCCTTCATTTGGATCACATATTTTTCGTATCGATTACGGGAGATTTCGTGGCGTTTATTTTCGACTCGTGTATTGATCGATTTCGATATTTGTCTCTGCTACATGGGAAATGTTACAAGTGATCTTTAGAGTGGATATTTCGACCAATGAATGTCTAAGGCATGTTCGTGTCACATGAGCAAGTAGAGCTTGAAAGGAAGATGGTTGGGAACTTGTGTGGAATTAGTCAGTCTGCTGTGGCCAGACACAGGCAATCCTAAGTGTTCTCTCCATGTAATGCAGTGCGTATTATTGTTAGTCAGCGCTGAGCTATTTTCCTTTTGAAGTGACTGTTACAGCAGGTTTGTGCGGTCAGGCAGCACTGATCCAGTAGAGGCTGTTTATGCACTATGTGATCAAAAGAATCCGGACACCGTCCGAAACATACGTTTTTCATATTAGGTGCACTGTGCTGCCACCTGCTGCCAGGTACTCCTTATCAGCGACCTCAGTAGTAATTTGACATTGTGAGAGAGCAAGATGTGGGGCTCCGCGAAACTCACCGACTTCGAAGGTCGTCCGGTGATTGGGTGTCACTTGTTTCATTTGTCTGAATGCGAGATTTCCACACTCCTAAACATACCTATGTCCACTGTTTCCGATGTGATAGTGAAGTGGAAACGTGAAGGGACACGTACAGCACAAAAGCGTACAGGCCGAACTCATCTGTTGACCGACAGAGACCGCCGACAGTTGAAAAGGATAGTAATGTGTAATAGGCAGACATCTATCCAAACCATCAGACAGGAATTTCAAACTGCGTCGGGGTCCACTGCAAGTACTATGACAGTTAGGCGGGAGTAAGCAAACTTAGATTTCATGAGCCACACATCACGCCGGTAAATGCGTAACGTCGCCTCGCTTGGTGTAATGAGCGTAAACATTGGACGATTGAACAGTGGCAAAACGTTGGGTGGAGTGACGAATCACAGTAAGCAATGTGGCGATCCCATGGTGCCGGCCGATGTGGCCGAACGGTTCTCGGCGTTTCAGTCTGGAACCGTGTGACCGCTCCGGTCGCAAGTTCGAATCCTGCCTCGGGCGTGGATGTGTTAGCTATGTTTAAGTAGTTCTAAGATCTAGGGGACTAATGACCTCTGATGTTCAGTCCCATAGTACTCAGAGCCATTTGAACCATTTTTTTTGATCCCATGGCAGGGTGCGAGTATGGCGAATGCTCGGTGAACGTCATCTGTCAGCCTGTGTAGTGCCAACAGTAAAATTCAGAGGCGCTTGTGTTACGGTGTGGTAGTGTTTTTCTTGGAGGGGATTTGCAGCCCTTGTTGTTTTGCGTGGCACTGTCACATCACGGGCCTACAATGATACTTTAAGCACCTTCTTGCTTCCCACTTATGAAGGGCAATTCGGTGATGGTAACTGCATCTTTCGACACGATCGAGCACCTATTCATAATGCACTACCTGTGGCGGGGTGGTTACACGACAATAACATCCCTGTAATGGACTGCCTGCACAGAGTCCTGAACTGCATCCTATAGAACACCTTTGGGATGTTTCGGAACGACGATTTCGTGCCGGACCTCGCATACCGACGTCGATACCTCTCCTCAGTGCAGTACTCCGTAAAGAATGGGCTGCCATTCCCCAATAAACGTTCCAGCACCAGATTGAAACTATGCTTGCGTGAGTGGATGCTGTCTTCAAGGCTAAGAGTGGGCCAACACTATATTGAATTCCAGAATTACCGATGGAGGGTGCCACGAACTTGTAAGTAATTTTTAGCCAGGTGTCCGGATACTTTTGATCACATAGTGTATCAGGCAAGGTGTGGTCTGATAATTCTGCTGCCACTCAATTGAATAGAAGTAGTGCATATTATCGGAAATGGTACTGAGTGTGGTTCACAATTAAATCCTGAGAGAGCGAGATCTATTTCTGAATTGTTTTCGACAAGCACATGTTGCTACTCTCTTTTTATTCTGGTATGCTGACATTTTGGTATTTTTTGTAGGATCTATATGACTTATCAGGTTTTCCTACGAACGGTATGTCAGAGTGTGGATTAGACTGAGGTCAGATTCAGCATTTTGATGAGTTTTGCACCTTAAGTTCAATTAATACTGGTTATGGAATCCAGCAAAATGTGACAGTATTTAGTTTATCTGATGGTACGTATTGTGTTAATTTATGTGAAAGTCTCTAATACTAGTTATTCTAATACACTACTGGCCATTAAAATTGCTACACCAGGAAGAAATGCAGATGATAAACGGGTATTCATTGGACAAATGTATTATACTAGAACTGGCATGTGATTACATTTTCACGCAATTTGGATGCATAGATCCTGAGAAATCAGTATCTAGAACAACCACCTCTGGCCGTAATAACAGCCTTAATACGCATGGGCATTGAGTCAAACAGAGCATGCATGGCGTGTAAAGGTACATCTGCCCATGCAGCTTCAACACAATACCACAATTCATCAAGAAGAGTGACTGGCGTATTGTGACGAG
Source organism: Schistocerca serialis cubense (assembly GCF_023864345.2). Classification (NCBI taxonomy): domain Eukaryota; kingdom Metazoa; phylum Arthropoda; class Insecta; order Orthoptera; family Acrididae; genus Schistocerca; species Schistocerca serialis. The sequence goes on from NC_064638.1 coordinate 217,074,257, forward strand.
CCAGTTGCTCGGCCACCAGTGACCAGACGTTTTCAGTTGGTCAGAGATCTAGAGAATGTGCTGGCCAGGGCAGCAGTCGAACATTTTCTGTATCCAGAAAGGCCCGTACAGGACCTGCAACATGCGGTCGTGAATTATCCTGCTGAAATGTAGGGTTTCGCAGGGATCGAATTAAGGGTAGAGCCACGGGTCGTAACTCATCTGTAATATAACGTCCACTGTTCAAAGTGCCGTCAGTGCGAACAAGAGATGACTGACACGCGTAACCAATTGCACCCCATACCATCGCACCGGGTGATACGCCAGTATGGCGATGACGAATACACGCTTCCAATCTGAGTTCAACGCCATGTCGCCAAACACGAATGCGACCATAATGATGCTGTAAACAGAACCTGGATTCATCCGAAAAAATGCCATTTTGCCATTCGTGCACCCAGGTTCGTCGTTGAGTACACCATCGCAGGCGCTTCTGTCTGTGATGCAGCGTCAAGGGTAACCACAACCATGGTCTCCGAGCTGATAGTCCATGCTGCTGCAAACGTTGTCGAACCGTTCGTGCAGATGGTTGTTGTCTTACAAACGTCCCCATCTGTTGACTCAGGGATCGAGACGTGGCTACACGAACCGTTGCAGCCATGCGGATAAGATGCCTGTCATCTCGACTGCTAGTGATACGAGGCCGTTGGGATCCAGCACGGCGTTCCGTGTTGCCCTCCTGAACCCACCGATTCCATATTCTGCTAACAGTCATTGGATGTCGATCAACGCGAGCAGCAATGTCGCGACACGATAAACCGCTATCGCGATAGACTACAATCCGACCTTTATCAAAGTCGGAAACGTGATGTTACGCATTTCTCCTCCTTAGACGAGGAAACACAACAACGTTTCACCAGGCAACGTCGGTCAACTGCTGTTTGTGTATGAGAAATCGGTTGGAAACTTTTCTCATGTCAGCACGTTGTAGGTGTCGCCACCGGCGCCAACCTTGTGTGCATGCTCTGAAAAGCTAATCATTTGCGTATTACAGCATCTTCTTCCTCTCGGTTAAATTTCGCGTCTCTAGCACGGCATCTTCGTGGTATAGCAATTTTAATGGCCAGTAGTGTATATCGTAAGTTTACCTGAATTTTCTGTTTCCATTATCTTATAAGTGAGCGATACCAGCACATCTTAAAAGTGATGACAGACTGTAACGTTGCACAATATATGTACCGGTGTCTTTTTAAACATAGTCAGATGAATATCGATTAGCCGAGTACACGTGACTGATAACAGACGCCATGCAAGGTGTAAATTATGTCAATAGTCTTTTGAATATTGCAGGAAAGTTATGCCGTTACCAGACCGCGTCAGAATTGAGGATATTAGGCTCCTATTAAATATTCACAATATTGATGACAATATTGACGCTAATACATATTATGGAAACGATACTTAAGGGGAATTGAGTATAGAGAGAATCTCAGATGAGGCCATACTTTTCCAGGCAAGAGGAAGAAGGGACATTGTGATGCACAGAGTGAGGTGGCACTGAAAAGTGGAGACGAAACAGATACAAGTGGATTAACTCTGAAGTACAGAAAACGAAGAATGTAATGCAAATAGCGATTAAAAGAAATATATAACTCCAGCTTGACAAATATGTATTCGTTTTAATAACATTACGATCAGTCTGGTTTCGGAAAGGTAAAGGCAGGAGAGAGGCAATTATGGCGTTGCGGTTAGTAATGGAAGCAAGACTAAAGAAGAATCAAGGCGGCTGGTCCCGGCGGAGGTTCGAGTCCTCCCTCGGGCATGGGTGTGTTAGGATTGGTCAACATGGAAAAAGCGTTCGACAATGTAAAATTGTGCAAGATGTTCGAAATTCCGGAAAAAGTAGGGGTAAACTATCGGGAGAGACTGGTTATATACAATATGTACAACAGCCAAAAGAGAATAAAGAGTGGAGACCAAGAACGAAGTGCTCGTATTACAATGGGTGTAAGACGAGGACGTAGCCTTTCGCCCCCACTGTTCAAGGTGTGGATCGAGGAAGCAATTACGGAAATAAACAAAGGTTCAGGAGTGGAATTAAAATTCAGGGTGAAAGGATATCAATGATACGATTCGCTGATGACATTGCTGTCCTGAGTGAAAGTGGAGAAGAATTACATGAGTATTGATTGAGAGTTAATCGAAGACACACGGAGGTAATGAGAAGTAGTAGCAATGAGAACAGCGAGAAACTTAACATCAGGATTGATGGTCACGAAGTAGTTGAAGTTAAGGAATTCTACTACCTAGGCAGTAAAATAACCAATAACGGGCGGATCAAGGAGGACATCAAAAGCAGACTAGCAAATGGCAAAAAGGGCATTCATGGCCCAGAGAAGTCTACCAATATCAAATGTCGGCCTTAATTTGAGGAAGAAATTTCTGAGAATGTATTTCTGGAGTACAGCATTCTATGGTAGTGAAACATGGACGGTGGTAAAACCGGAACAGAAGAGAATCGAAGCATTTGAGATGTGGTGCTACAGGCGAATGTTGAAAATTAGGTGGACTGATAAGGTAAGGAATGCTATCCTTCAAGGAATTTTCCACAGGTTCTATAGATGGTTGCTGTATTTCCAGTTTACGTTACGGCAAGCTGGTGGCCTCAAATTGTCTGAAGCCACAGATGAAGTTTCGTTGTTTCTATTGTAATTAAGACGTCCTGACAAATGTTTTAGTTCCGAACAGTTTACTCTCTCATTTTTCCAAATTCCGAAAAATCTACCCCTCCGCCGGAGGTTCGAGTCCTCCCTCGAGCATGGGTGTGTGTTTTGATCTTAGCGTAAGTTAGTTTAAGTCGTTTAAGTAGTGTGTAAGTCCAGGGACCGATGGCCTAAGCAGTTTGGTCCCTTAGGACTTCACACAAATTTGAAAATTTGAAAAACCTGTGGCGATGACGATGGGGGAGCAGATAGTGCTCCATAGAGACGGGCTGTTCATCCATGGTGCCTAGTGTGGGGAATAGAAAGACGCGTTCTACGCCAAACGAACCTGTTCCTCGCGTCAGCCTGCGGCCAGCGATAAAAGCCTCAGCTTCGAGGTGCTGTTTCTTAGCGCCGAGTATTAAATTCCTGCGATAGCTAATAAGGCACCTCAGTTGCCGTTGCAGGAACCGCACTTAAATTTATGGAGTCTCCCACGTGTTTATTAGTGCAAAGTTCGTCGGCGTCTGTATTCACAGCCGAGTTGGCTGCCTCGAGGAATTTCATCATCAGTGTTTCCATGCTGCGTGGGGCGGCCTTTGTGGTGTATCGAGGCGAGACGCCACATCACCAGCAAGGCCTGCCCACCGGATAAATTCATCACAACCCACGTTCTAACTACGAATTCTAATACACGTCATCCACAACAAGATGTAGTCTGCGCAATTAAAAGTTTTTGCGATGTATTATACTTCGCTCTACCGTGTCCCATATGTTCATAACGATCAGCGATTTCGTTCGGTACAGAATATCTTCACATCAAAGGTTGAATCAGAGCAACCAATCGGCTTCAAGTCATGTATGAAGCTATGGAGCCGGCCGCGGTGGTCTAGCGGTTCTAGGCGCTCAGTCCGGAACCGCGCGACTGCTACGGTCGCAGGTTCGAGTCCTGCCTCGGGCATGGATGTGTGTGATGTCCTTAGGTTAGTTAGGTTTAAGTAGTTCTAAGTTCTAGGGGACTGATGACCACAGATGTTAAGTCCCATAGTGCTCAGAGCCATTTGAACCATTTTTTTGAAGCTATGGACACTTTTTACAATACTTGATTCAAACTGATTGCACTGCAGGTGCATTTGATCTTAACATGTTCTACGTTGAGCGAATCTGGTGATCATTATGAAAATAAGGGACACACTAGACTGCAATTAAGAAAACAGTATAGTATCTCAGTTTTTGCCACTTGTCTGCCAGACATGGTTTCATAAAATGTTACTATTCGCCGTACGTTGTTTCTGATGAAGTCATTACGTTCATTTCAATTATATTTGAACATCTACATATGATGAAACTTCCTGGTGGATTAACACTGTGTACTGAAGCGGGAATAGAACACGTGACTTTGTCTTTCATTCTGGAAACAATTTCCAGGCTATGGAGGAATCGAACACGGGATCTTCGTCTTTCATTCTGGAAACAATCCCCAGGCTCTGGATAAGCCATATCCCTGCAATATCCCTTCTTCCAGGAGTGCTCGTACCATAATTTTCTCACGAGAACTCCTGTTAAGTGTGGAAAGTAGGATGTGAGGTACTGGCGGAAGTAAAACTGTGAGGGCTGGTCGTGAATGGTAAAACACTTACCTGTGGAAGGAAAAGGTTCCGATTTGGAATCCCGGCCGGGCACAGAGTTTTAATCTGCCAGGAGGGTTCATATTAGTGCAGACTCCATTGCAAAGTGAAAAATTCCACCTGTTTATCATACTGAAACTTACTCCATTAAAGAATTTCTTAATAACTAAAGTAAGAATAGGGAAAATAACATTTATATTCCAACAAGTTAAAAAAACTGAAGAACTTTATATGTTTTATGTATCATATCAACGACATGAATGAAGTTGCAACCACACAATAGCTTGTCGAATTTAGTCGACAGCAGGGAAATTCGGAGTGCGTCGCAGGAAACACACGTCTTTCCGTACTAGACGTACACATAAAGGAAGAATAATCGATATAAAGACGGTAAGAAATAAAGATATCCACACCAAGCACGCCTTTTCTATGGAGCTACAGAAGATTTGGCTGTTGACATATACAGTTCTTGTGAAAAGTTACTTGTCTCCTCTCCTCCATCCTCTACCAATTCAGGTAAGGCTCCACAGTGTCAATAGCAGAATAACGTTTAAAAACACCAAAACGTGCTTGAGACTATGCCCGAACAGTTGTTGTGAAATAAAGGTTTTATGAAATAACGAATCATCATATTCAAAATTCAAACAGTTAGACTCTTGAAAAGAAAAATGGATCGTTATGGATCACATTTAAAGTTATGCGACAGTTAAATATGACAGGTGTGTTGTTTTTGAAATTTGTTCCATAAGCTAAAACTTAACTAAAATTCGGAATTATAATAATAGCCCAACTTAATTTGATTCCTCTACTAGCGCTACGACTTTCTGTCAGCTAAATACCCACAGAATGATTGGTTCCTAGTGGCATCATTACTTGTTGGCTGTTTGCTTATCTTTCCATTTCAAAGAAAAGTATCTATGAATTTTAACTAAATTGTGTTTGTTAACCTTTTATACTTTCATTCGTACACTGGATGAAGGGTAACTATAAATGTTCTCGCATCAATAAAGACTGCTACAACTGCACCTACTACTGTTATGACGGGCTCTGCACAGACAGTCTGAAGATACTTTATGGCGTCGTCATTGTGCTCTTGCCGCGCCACAAGCATCATACGTTGCTTACCGTCAACGCCGAGTTAAGCTCCATAATAAATCAACTCCATAGAAAAAAAAGCGCTTTCACTTTTTAACGTAATAGTTGACGTGTTTTCTTTATACTATCCATAATAAGCGCTACATCGAATAAATACCGTTATCAGACTTTAAACTACATTCTACGCACACCCTGAAGTGTATCCTACAGCACCTGCCTTCTTATGTGAATATCACCATAATGTTAAAACAAAAAACTAGTGCTACTCTCATCACCATCTTTCTACCGCCAAACAATTTTTTTTTCAATACTTACGCTGCTGACGCTATAACCTTCACCTTACTGGAGTAAAGCATAATTTAGACAAAGAACAATGTGTGTATTTTCTTGCCTCACTACAGTTTTTGGTTATTTGCTTTAATCTCAGGAAAGCAAATAACCTCTCTTGCTATAGGGTTACAAGTAGTTTCTGCCTACCCAGCCGAACCATTATACTCGAGAGGCCAGCCTTCCTGCACACAGACGCTACTCTGTCACCAGCCGCCGATCGACCAGGCAGCATCCCCAGGCACCGATGGAGGTCGTTGGCCCCACCGACCTATTCTCCTTCGCTGGTCACGCGACTGAAAGTAGTGCCTGCAGAATCCTGGTACCCAGTGCTCGAGACATGATGAGAAGTTCACTCTGAGTGGATTTCCTGGACCAAGTGCCGAATGTAGTGGCTCTCTGGAGCCGCCGCCGCCGCCGCCGCCGCCGCCGCAATGACCACGCCGTGATGCATCACTGATCAGCTAGTGGACATTTAAGATTTCTTATCTTTGTTTCCACCCCGGTTTGACTGCGTTTCATCGTACTGGAACTTTGAAACTGAACTGTCCTTCTGGGACTTTAATTTATATTGTCTTTGGGTAGCTTGGTGAACTGAATATTTACTGGTTAGTAGTATTTTCTAGCGGCGATGCTTTTGTTGAAGGCCCTCAGCCTTCAGACAATGTTGACGTTTATTCGTTCTTCCAAAAGGTGACTGTTTTCGTTTCGGCCTTTGGCCTCGCCAATAAGTTTCTGCTATTTCACTACTTGAGAGGAACCTTTGTTTTCAATACCGTTTATTCATTATTAAAGTATTTATTCATTATTCGAGTAATAATTGCCTTTCCAAGTGATCAATTCTTAAGGTGTACTAAAACACATCTCGGAGAAGATGTAGTTACTTCCTTCGGTAAAATCTACGAGAACATTTCTTTTCTGCCAAAACCAGATGGAGACAAAAATTTCTCCATACGGTCTCTGTTAGACTGGCCATGGTGCCGGACTCAGCAATATCTAGCTGCCTCGAGGTAATATGTCGGTGCACAGAAGATACCAGTTTCTTTTCTCACTGAGTACTGTCTGCACTTCTCTTGCTGTAATGTCCCCATCTCTCCATAATATTTCGTATTTGGACCAACTGACCAGAGGTCTACTGGTTTTACTTCTCCTTGTATGGTTTCGTCTGCTGACGTTCCTCGTGTTTCATGAGATGATTGTTTCGACGTTTGACCCGACAATAAAGAAAAGAGCAGGAGTACTAAAATACACGCCTAATGCCATGAAGTACTACCTGTACGAGAGTCAGATGAAAGCTAATTTTGCAAGAAATTAATGCAAAACGAATCCTGGAAAAGAAAATAAGAGATCTCCGCTTAACTTCCTGTCGTTGACGAGAGAACTGTAATTTAAAGTTAGCCAAAATACGTTCCGCGCTTCGTAAGCTATTTTTTTCTATACGCCGAACGAGCATTTCTGGTAAATATAAATTCAACAAATATTCGGAACAAACTTCTAGGTTTTCGTACCACTCATAACAGGAAACGTATCAGAAGAATGTTACGGTTTCTTTTATAAAAAGGCGTGTTTAGAGTGTAACTACACTTGACACTGTTACTCGTAAGACAATGCATACACAAAAGTCCTTGCAAACAGTGTGATTCCGTAAACGTAGTATCTCTTTGGAATTATTCCCACAACCTAAGAGGCTGTAAACATATGTATATATTCTAAGGAAAAATCGTCGAGCTCTTGAAGTAAAATGTTGTCAGAAACTAAAACAAGGAAGTGCACCTCCTGAAACAAATTCCAGCAGGAGAACAGTGGGAAACCTCGGTGACAAAATGCAGTCGAGTTTGTCAGTGAAACCAATTCCCCTTACATCTACATAAAATTTGACATCTGTAATTTCAATGTAATAAATAGCTGGTGTGGTAGCGAGGTGCCTGACAGTTATGACACTGTTACATTAGGTACATACAAAGTCGGAGACACATTAAGTAAAATCAAGTCCATAAATGAATCATTCACTTTCAGTACCTCTTTTTGAAATTTGATTAAAGCTAACTATCTCTTGGACTGGGCGTAAGTACTCTAAAGCAGCTTCATACGCTGTTAAGCGGTAGGGCTGGACCAGGAGGGAAGAAAGTAGCTCCCAAAGTCGAAAAAATGAATAACCTTCAAAAATTAACTTACGACCTCGGTAAATTAGCTATTAAAAACAAGTGAGAAACTGAACATTTGTCGAATATTAACGAGGAAATCAAATCAGCAGTTGGAGTCAGGAAAAAGCTTTTAAACATTTAAGAAACTAAGTACTTTGTCAAGGGGCTGCTGGCAGAGTGTGGTAACAGACAACAGCCAGCAGGCCAGGCAAGGTAAACATGGCACTCACAGGTCCAGAGCTGCGACGGCGGTATTGCACGCACAATTTGTTTCGAGTGGAGCAACAACGAGGCAGGAAACTGCAGCGTTGCTTTAAGTTATTGCGATGTATGAAGTGGGGCACTAAGCCAGAGCCAGGAGTGGTGGTTTGTAAGCGGCTGACGTGTCGGAATTTATCCCTGCCGTAGTTTCTGTCTCTCTCTGACACTATGTCAGAAGTGTGAGAGAAACCAATATAAATAGACAGGCAATTTTAGCTTGACAGGTGGTGCCAGTTCAGTAGAGAATCGAGACAGACCTGTGCTGGTCTACGCTTATAGGGGCCAGTCTGGCAGCAGTGTTATAAGTATTCGACATAAACTTGTACTTTGTTTGTATGTATTTGTTCGGGCTATATTCCGCATCCGGGGACACAACACCGGGGTGGGACGGAACCACAGCCTGGAACTTGAGGATTGCACGGTCTGCCGGAAAGAGGGCAGTGACATCGGTGTACAGCGTGTCCAGGAGGGGCTCGGTTCCACTCCAGTAACCAGGCCATGTTCGAATCCCACCTGGCATACTGGGGGCCGGGCACGGCGTACACTGTGGGAGGTGCTGCAGCGCTGCGACATCACCAGAGATGGAAGCGGGTATTGCCGTCCAGCAAGCACCACTAGTGGCAAATTGCCGCACAGCGTCCAGATGGGTGCGGGTTCGAGTCCAGTCCTGTACTAGGAGCAGCAGTGGCCTGAGGGCCACAAGTGAAAAGTTCATCCACCTTCGTCCCATGGTCGTACAGAGCAGATCAAATGGAGTGGAGGCGGAAAGGACCAGGGACTGTAGCAGTCTCTGGAATCGCAGGCAGCAGTACGGCCCAAGTCGCAACGCATCAGTGGGCAGCGACTGGGAGGGTGGCGGCCGACTTCCATCAGTGGGCGGTCTTGATGACGACAGCATACCAGGAGTCTGCTGAGCTGGCTGGACTCGCGGGACATCAGCAGGCAGCAAGCGTGTGAGTGGCGGCCTGAGGACCATGGGTAGTGGTACCGAAGAGTTTCAGAGAGGAAGTCATAAAGCAGGCACATGATCGTGTGCGCTTGGGGCATGGTGGTCATCAAGCAATGGGAAGCCGAGTAGCAGAACGATTTTTGTAGTGCACTCGGAGAAGGTATGTGGAAGAATATGCAGCAAATTGTGTACCATGTGCGCAGCGAGCAGATGTGATGCACGCAAGAATTCCATTGTAATGGTTGCCAGAGGCTTCAAAACCATTCCAGTTTATCGGGCTAGATATTTCCGGGCCATACAACAAAACACCGGTAGGGAATCGTTACATTTTAACTATAATTGATCACTTTTCGCCGTTTGTAGCCATGGTCGCAATACCAGACCAACAGGCAAGTACAGTAGCACAAGCTTTAGTCAGTAACTGGTTACTGAAGTTTGGGGTGTCTGATGCCATTATTACAGACCAGGGAACGAACTTCATGCCTGAATTAATGTCACAGTTGTGTCGTTTATTGAGAATTACAAAATTAGGGACCAGTCCATTTCATCCGCTGGCGAATGGGAGAATGGAGAGAGTAGATAGAACAATTTCTAAAACTTTATTATGTGAATGGAAACCATGATAACTGGGACGTTTATATACCATATGTGGTATCGAGTTATAACACTAAAATACATTTGGGGGTCAGAATGTCACCGTTCGAGGTGGTCTATGGAAGAAAGATGCCATCGCCATTTGACGTTCTACGTCCAAAATCGGGAGCTAAAGGGGACGCAGTGAGGGAATTTGCACGAACAATACAGGAAGTCTGGAAGAGGGTACAGAAGGCCAAGCGTTAGAGAGGCAGGAAGAACCAAATAAGTGGTTGGGACCTTTACCACAGTACGGGGTAGGTTAATGGGCATTAATCATGAATCCATATACACTGGGGAGGGAAAGACGAACAAATTCTTGACGAGGTACCACGGATCATACCACGCTGTGGAGATGACTTCGCCTGTAAATGTTAAAGTGCAGCTGCCAACAAAAACATACATTATCCACGTGAGTAGAGTAAGGCCTTTTAAAGGAATGGTGGATGGATTATCTCAATTACAAGGAAGTGATCCGATTGCACAGGCCAGCAAAGCATACGGAAGAAGAAGATCTCGGGAGAAGGACAATAGTGGATGCATAATGTTCCATATGCGGTATGGTCATGGAGGGAGTAAATTATTGTATGTGTAATATTGTATGGCATGTTTATATTTTGTGTTATTGTATCAAGGGATAATTTGCGTTTTGTTTTGAATGTGTGTGTGTGTATGGTTTTTTTCTCTCTCTCTCTCTTTTTCTCGGGTTTTGGTGGGTTCGATAATAGTTGCGTTTTTCTTGTTTCTGTTTCGTCATTGTATGGGGGAGACTTTTTTTTTCAGAGGATTCGATAGGGGCAGAGTAAACTATCGGGAATTTTTTGAGAATGGCGTACGATGTTGTAGTAACTTGTAGTGGAGGGGTGGTACAGGTATGTTTCATTCGTTTTTTTTTTTTTTTTTCTTAGGGATGAGTGATGATTTGCCCCAATCGACCAGTTTTTTCGAATAGTACTAGTTGCAAAGTTGGACTGTTTCTGGGGATTTAGAATGGCTCAGATTGTGAGAAAGAGGTGTTATCGACACAGTCCTGCTTCCAGAAGGTAGGGAGGCATTGTTTTTATTTGGTATTTACGCCAATATGTGTGATGGTCACTTGTTATACCAATCAGAGAACGGATAAAATAAGGAGGTTGCAACTGCAGCAGAGTGGAATAATTATAAATAGTACGGTTTGTGAGACTTTGGGGGATAATTTCCGTCTTCTTGCATCGTGTACTGGTGAAACAGCTTTAACTTTGTCACACGGAACAGTGTTTTATCCGGAAGGGGTTCTAGAGATATTATCAGTCAGAAACTTACATATTTGAACTCCATGTTAAACCCAGAGTTTTTGGACACGTTGCATTCCTTAATTGTCCGCTCCCGGTAGCTTAGTGCTCAGCGTGACAGACTGTCAATCCAAAGGGTCCGGGTTCGATTCCCAGCTGGGCCGGAGATTTTCTCTGCTCGGGGACTGGGTGTTGTGTTGGCCTGATCGTCATCATTTCATCCCCATCGACGCGCAAGTCGCCAAAGTGGCGTCAAATCGAAAGACTTGCACCAGGTGAACGGTCTACCCGACGGGAGGCCCTAGCCACACGACATTTATTTATTTTATTCCTTTGTTAATGCACAGGAAGGATCTATCAGGTTTAATAAAGTATTGGAAAACGTTCGAACGTTACAACAGCATCGGAGCAATAGGATAGTGACAGTGAGCATTGCAGCCACAGGGTGTGCCGTTTATCTATTTTTCTTCAGTATCACATTGTGGAGAATGTGGAAACATACACCAGTGGAGGAGGTGCCAACACATTATTTGCCTATAGCATGGGTAACTAGTGTAAACAGTGTATGGTGTTCAGTTAATGTTTCTATATTCTCGTTACTTTTAGTCTGCAGAATGTAAGTTCTGTGAACAAGGTATGTTTACGCAGTCAAAGGCCACATCTATTTTATCTCGATTCGGGATGAATCTTGCTGAAAAGAGGGAGACGTACTGCCCTAGTGTCAGTCCTAGTCGAGGGAAAGGGAAATTTTATCAAAAAACAATGAAGGCGCGGTTGGGCGATGAAATCTGGGGCCGCTGGCAGAGTGTGGTAACAGACAACAGCCAACAGGCCAGGCAAGGTAAACGTGGCACTGACAGGTGCACAGCTGCGACGGCGGAACTGCACGCACAAGTTTTTTTTTGAGTAGAGCAACAACGAGGCAGGAAACTGCAGCGTTGCTTTAAATTATTGCGATGTATGAGGCAGGGCACTAGGCCAGAGCCAGGAGAAGCGATTTGTAAATGGCTGAAAAAAAAGTGTGTGAAATCTTATGGGACTTAACTGCTAAGGTCATTAGTCCCTAAGCTTACCCACTACTTAACCTAAATTATCCTAAGGACGAACACACACACCCATGCCCGAGGGAGGACTCGAACCTTCGCTAAATGGCTGACGTGTGGGAATTTATCTCTGCCATAGTTTCTGTATCTCTCTGACGCAAACAATTTTAGCTTGACAGAGTGTGCCATCTCAGTGGAACATCGAGACGGACCTTTGCTGGTCTACGCCTATAGGGGCCAGTCTGGCAGCTACGTTATAAGTATTCAGCATAAACTTGTACTTTGTTTCTATGTACTTGTTCAGGCTATATTCCGCCCCTGGGGACACAACAGTGGGGTGGTACGAAATGGCAACCTGGAACTTTGAGATCGCATGGGCTGCCTGAAAGAGGGCAGTGACAGCGGTCTGCAGCGGGTTCAGGAGGGGCTCGGTTCCACCCCAGTCTACGGGCCACGTTCGCTTCCCACCTGGTGTACTGGGGTCCGGGCACGGCGTACACTGTGGGAGGCGCAACAGCACTGCGACAGCACCAGAGACGGCAGCGGGTGTTGCCATCCGGCAAGCACCACAAGCAGCAAGTTGCGGCACTGCAAAAAGAAGTCTGTGGAATCACGGGCAGCAGCACGGAGCAGGCTGCGATGCATTGGCGGGCGGCGACTGGAAGAGCGACGGCCGACTTCCATTGGCGAGTGGCCTTGACATTAACACCAGCTGTGTCGGCGTACCAGGATTCTGCTGAGCCAGTTGGACTCGCAGGACATCGGCTGTCGGCTCGCTGGCACTACACTTCAGCATCGAGTACTGTAAATTAGCTGAATAAAGTAAAGTTACCGAATGCCGCTGTATCAATCTGCACTGCCCCTCGACGCTCTTGAACTTGTTTGGCCTTCAGGCGAAATACTGTACATGGGGCTCCGGCTTCAGCTCTGCCATCTTGAGTCCCGGGTTCGACACACCAACCCTGCAACAGAAGTCATATGTATAAAATTCAGCCCTGTGGCAAGCAAGGTAATCCGACACACCGGGTCGGCGGTATGGACTCGGCACGTGCGGGTGTGTTGGTGGATGTGCAGGTCCCATACAATGTGAACTACCTACAACAGACTAACAACCAACCTTAGAAGACTAGCAACAGTGCACTACTTTACAAAGGCGGCACATATTTCATTATATTACCATTTCAGAGCAAAACATAAATAAATGTTCAAAATGTTCAAATGTCTGTGAAATCTTATGGGACTTAACTGCTAAAGTCATCAGTTCCTAATCTTACACACTACTTAACTTAAATTATCCTAAAGGACAAACACACACACATGCCCGAGGGAGGACTCCAACCTCCGCTGGGACCAGCCGCACAGTCCATGACTACAGCGCCGTAGAACGCTCGGCTACTCCCGCGCGGCATAAATAAAGAAAAAGTACATCAGCCCAATCGGCGAATATGGTGATAAAGAACAAGGTACTTAACACAGAGGTAGCACTCTGATTACAGGAATGAGAAAACCAATAATGCTTACATGCCCCCAGAATTCACTGACAAAAAGTTATTTTTGCTAATTATGCAACAGGAACAGTCATTACACACTATTCTGAAATGGAAGAAAATTCAAATTAGCTGACTTCTAACATGTTTTGCAGTAAAACAGTAGGCATAAATAACGAATTGCTCAGCTCTTACTAACGTAAACTCGACTATTTCAAATAGCCAAGCAGCCGAATCTCAGATGTCAAACTTGGTTTACCAGCTGCCCTTAAAAACTACAGAGTAATGTACATTTTTATTTTAGCAGAGTTTACCACAGAAAATCTCAGGGTGGGTCAACGAACAACTCCACCAAAATATTTTACAAATACTTAAATAAAGTGATTACAGGGAAAAGACACCCTGATTAAATTAGACTAAACCCACCAAAAGTCTTGCAAATGCTGAACTAAAATTATTACTTTAGATTTCGCTGTATTTGAAACCGAGAACAACACACTGTTCAGCCCTCACCATAGTCCACGCTAAGCCCCTGGAAATATGACCATTTTGAAAGATAGTTCTGATTAATGTACTCCCAATATCTCTGTAACACAGACCAAGTAACTTTCACACATTTCACAAACAGTTGCGACAAACGTTTGCAATGAGACAGAGTAGCATTCATTAAGGCAAAAATGCAAATGTTGTTGTGAGTAGGGCCTCCCGTCGGGTAGACCGTTCGCAGGGTGCATGTCTTTCGATTGGACACCACTTCTGCGAATTGCTCGTCGATGGAGATGAAATGATGGTAATTAAGACAATACAACAGTCAGTCCGTGAGCGGAGAAAATCTCCGGCCCAGCTGGGAATCGAAGCGGGGCCCTTTGGACTGTCATTGTGTCGCGCTGACCGTTCAGCTACCGGGGCAGACTTCATTAAGGTAAACTTCGTTTGTTTCTGTATGATCTCTCATAAACAGGAAACACAGCAGACCTTCCGGAAAGGAGAAACTAGTAGCAGCACTACGAGTTTAACAAAACAAGGCACAGAAGCCACAGAAAGAGTCTCGCCAACATATTTGATGAATCGATAACGAAGTGGCACTCAAAATCTCCACACACTAGACACAGGCAAATTTCCAGAGTTCCATTGTCACCACAGCCAAAGAAAAACACATTCTTCGCTGGATGCCTGTGCTCTGTAAAACTCTTTTACTATCAGCTCCAGACAGCGGAGCTAAACCGACCTCGCTCCCCGTAAGTGCTCTTTCCACCTCGGCTCGGCAGTTCTGTCAACCTTGATGCCGGTCAAAGCTCCTCGCGTGGAGAACCATCAAAGATCGTGCCGCGCCACCGCGATCTAGCGATCGATTGATCGATGCGAGCCAGTACAGCTCATTTCTCGTCGAACTAAACCTCGATATTATCGTTTGCATTAAGTATATACGGTTTTTGTAGACGCCTTACGTATCATAAATTCACGAAACACTTAGCCCCCTTAGTTGACTATGAAAATGATGAAATTATTAATGTCACTGCTTCAGAATGACATTGATAAAGTAATACGTCCACCAAAGCGTTAGAGAAATAAAACAGTGAAAACTGCGTGGTATTCTGTAGTACGTGACTGGCTCTGAAGTGTTGTTCAATCGACGGAGACAAGTGTTCTACTCCTTTTTCGCTACACTGAAACATCGGGAATGGACAGAAAGAAGCTGGATTCACGTTTGTGAGTTGTTTTTAATGTGGTTAATTTAGTATTCTATCAGTGTCAGTTGTCTTTGTTTGTTTCCAACATTTCCTGGTGCTAAAGGAACCGAAGTGCTCATTTTCAGTGTGACACATTCGTATGTAAAATATCGTCGTCACTGACACTGCAGCAATTTACAGGGCGATTCAAGAAGGCTGCCAGTATCGTAGGTTTAAATAGACGAATTCAAATGTGTTCCACTCTCAAACATCCGTTAATTAGTTTCAGAGAAATTACGATAGTTAAAAATTTGAACTTAACCCATTTTTAATTTGAAAACTATTGCTGTCTTATGCGGAAGTCCATGTTATATGGAATAGCTGAGTAGCTCTGATGGCGCTATCCAACGAGTCTGCAAATGCCACGTTTGAAGCATGAATTGCAAGCTCGGATGTTTCCATAGTTATTATACTGATTAATCTCGCAATAGGGATCTACTGATTAAGAAATTAAATAGATTTCCCATGTAAGTCCTACTTTGGTTACACGTTCTTATATGTGCACAGACCACAGAAAACGTTACAACGTTTCGTTGCATACACATCAAGAACATTCAACCGACGTGCAGGTGAAGGTCACCAGGCTACCGAATGTTCCAAGTCTAATCACCTTCGTCTAATCACCTTCGCCTCCCTCCGTCTCTGAGTCCATGACGTCAGCACTCCATGCGTGTGAAGCGACGTGATGTTAAGTCTGAAAACGAGCATGAACACTGCGCCAGAAGTCTGAAGTCGCTCTCTAAGTCTGAAGTCTGAAGTGAAGCGAAGGGAAGACAATGTGCTCTCAGAGTCTGTACTGCGCAGGATTTCGAGTTAAGAAGCTTTGTCCACCAATGACAAGATTTTTCTTAGCTTCTGCCAGCGGTGTTTGTGGTTTTACGGTTTTACTCCCACCAAGGCTTGCAAAAATCTCAGCTTCCCATCTGATATCTGTCGGTCGTCACCATATTGAGCACTCTGGACCTTGGCCTCAAAGTTGGCACTACGAGAGAAGACCACAGCGCCCCCTGGCCGATGCTGTGGAGCCCAGTGAGTGCCGTCTTGATTCCATGCCATAGCATCAAGAGCAGATGGGCTGGAAACATCGCTTCTACTACCGAGTGGGCTAGCTTGCTATTGAGACTTTGTATTAGTTACGTTCAGTTAAAGTTGGGATAGCAACGAGTGTTTGTTAGTTTTGATATTATACATAACAGTCATCCTAACTTCGCAGGATTAGACATGGACTACGGCTTCACACCTACGTGCTCATCCTAGCCATGTTACGTATGCATTTGATATTTACTTGTGTTTGTAACTCTATTAAAACTGTTAAAGTTACATGCAATACCGAAGTGCTTCACCTTTCCTGCTCCTACTCGCTTCTTTCAGTCTCGGCCTATATTACAGAAGCAGTTGACAGGAGCAGACCCAAGCACCGCCTATCCAGGCAGGATACAAAAGAAATTTGCTAAAATGGCACTCTACATTTTTTACGAGTTCTGAGGATTCTTCTTTCTGTATGTGGGTGGCGAAATACTTTCCATCCCCCTGTTGTGGCACCAGCCAGTCGCTTCTGCATCTGGTGGTAAAGAACAACACATAGGACATCCTTAAGACGGCTTACATGCTTGCAGACCAGGGGAAAACATAAGCATCTGTAGAAATGGGCCCCCTTACTTCCGCCTTCCGCGACTTCACAGGGAATCAAACAAAGCTCAAAAATAGAGCATGTTTTCGTTGGAGAGCGGAAGAGTAAGGATTGTCACTCCTCTGCTGGGAGTTTCGCTACGGTGCTATCTTAATGAACAGCGAGCCTGCTAATGTTGTCCTTTAGCTGGAGAAAGCTGGCCCTCGCTGCACCGTGACGTCACACCAGCATACATCTGGCGTGCCTCTATGCTGTTCTTCAAATCAGTACTCAGCTTTGTAGCTAGCACGTGGGCACATAGACTGAACGTGGTCACCAACAAAGCATCCGTCAGAAGGGGGCAGAGACGTGTCCTAGTTAGGCTATCTGGAGCCTTCGGTACCACCTCAGCGGATGCACTGTGTGTGGTGCTCGGAATATGCCCCATAGATATCACGATCAAATACAGAGATGCAAGGTACTCTTTAAAGGTGGGGACACTAGATAAGGTACACACAATAACCGGTGTGCCCAGAGAGACGATACGTCACCTTAAAAGTTGGCGTTTGGATACATGGCAAGGTCAGTGGGATGTAAGTGATAAGGGACGTAGACTGCACGACTTCCTCCCTGACATAAGGGAGCGGTTGAGAATGAGACATATCCATCCCAGCCGCGGTATGGTACATTTCTTAACCGGACACGGACCTTATCCCACGCACTTAAACCGCGTGAGTCTGAGGCAGACACCTACATGCACACGCGGGGAAGAAGGTTCCCCAGAACACATTACACAGATACAGACATAGATATATACACAGTAATAAGAGACGAAGAACGATGGGCAGAATTAAACGCACTGACAAACAGTATTTCAAAAACAACAAATGAAGAGTATATGCGGACACGACATCACAGACTTGCCTATGCGCAGCGTAACAAAAATCTCCAGAGGATGGACAGCGATACCCAGAGTGACAACGAAAATAGTGACAATGAGGAGGAACAGGAGGAGGAAGCTGAGATGTGACAGTAAATAAGCAAATTGCTGGCAATCAAGCCAAGAAAACACCAAATGCTGTACATGGATGAGCACCTAAAGTATTTAATACATAAGATTAGTAACAAATAGGATAAGCAACATGATTTCTCTACTAATAACTATTTGTGTGTGTGTGTGTGTGTGTGTGTGTGTGTGTGTGTGTGTGTGTGACTGGCGGTCAACGGCTCGAAGAAACCATTCCGAGGTATTCAGCGTCAAACTAACAAATCTCTCATCTTTCCTATCTTCTTTTTATATTCTTCTAAAAAAAAACAACAAAATTTTATTTATATGTCAACCTTAAAATTATTGTTATTTTGAAAAGTATCATTCTTTGTAAATGTTGTAGATAAAACCAAAGGAAAGAAAACTGTAAAAATATGAAAAACGAAAATTTTAAAATGTACGACCTGTTTTAAACATCAGGTCTATAATTTGGCAATAAATAAATAAATAAATAAATAAATATGCTGTTCCCTAGAGCTGCGCGCCCTCCCCTTAGTTTCCACGCACCAGGGGTTAGCCAAGCTGCTCCTTGTTCTCATCACTCCGCCAAACTGTGTTTAACAAGCAAAATAGAAACCTCTCGCCACTTACCCAGTACATCTACATCTACATCTACATCTATACTCCGCGAGCCACCTTACGGTGTGTGGCGGAGGGTACTTATTGTACCACTATCTGATCCCCCCTTCCCTGTTCCATTCACGAATTGTGCGTGGGAAGAACGACTGCTTGTAAGTCTCCGTATTTGCTCTAATTTCTCGGATCTTTTCGTTGTGATCATTACCCGAGATATATGTGGGCGGTAGTAATATGTTGCCCATCTCTTCCCGGAATGTGCTCTCTCGTAATTTCGATAATAAACCTCTCCGTATTGCGTAACGCCTTTCTTGAAGTGTCCGCCACTGGAGCTTGTTCAGCATCTCCGTAACGCTCTCGCGCTGACTAAATGTCCCCATGACGAATCGCGCTGCTTTTCGCTGGATCATGTCTATCTCTTCTATTAATCCAACCTGGTAAGGGTCCCATACTGATGAGCAATACTCAAGAATCGGACGAACAAGCGTTTTGTAAGCTACTTCTTTCGTCGATGAGTCACATTTTCTTAGAATTCTTCCTATGAATCTCAACCTGGCGCCTGCTTTTCCCACTATTTGTTTTATGTGATCATTCCACTTCAGATTGCTGTCGGTGGTGCAAGGACTTCTGCGCAGAGTGAAGTGATTCCTACGATACCATTGCAAATGCTGTAAAAGGGCGACGCTTTAAACCCTCTTTATCTGACTGAAATTGTGCACATATTTCGTCTTTGAGTTTACCACAGAGAAAAACATGCAATGGCGTTCAGTCAAGCTGTCTGACAGCGACTAGGAAAGAGCTGGGTTAGCGCTAACCTAGCCACAAGTGGGTAGTAAGCAGGTAAACAGTAGTGCTCGTACCACGCGTGCCTACTCAAATAGAGGTAGTACTTTGTCAAGGAGGGCCGGTTCCAAATTCATTAAGAAACTACTACTTTAAGTGTCTCATTTCCTAATCGAATTCCCTCAGCATCACCCGACTTAATTCGACTACATTCCATTATCCTCGTTTTGCTTTTGTTGATGTTCATCTTATATCCTCCTTTTAAGACACTATCCATTCCGTTCAACTGCTCTTCCAAGTCCTTTCCTGTCTCTGACAGAATTACAATGTCATCGGCGAACCTCAAAGTTTTTATTTCTTCTTCATGGATTTTAATACCTACTCCGAATTTTTCTTTTGTTTTCTTCACTGCTTGCTCAATATACAGATTGAGTAACATCGAAGAAAGGCTACAACCCTGTCTCACTCCCTTCCCAACCACTGCTTCCCTTTGATGTCCCTCGACTCTTATAACTGCCATCTGGTTTCTGTACAAATTGTAAATAGCTTTTCGCTCCCTGTATTTTACCCCTGACACCTTCAGAATAGTATTGCCTCACGTGTTCCAATATTTCTACGGAATCCAAACTGATCTTCCCCAAGCTCAGCTTCTACTAGTTTTTCCATTCGTCTGTAAAGAATTCGCGTTAGTATTTTGCAGCCGTGACTTATTAAACTGATAGTTCGGTAATTTTCACATCTGTCAACACCTGCTTTCTTTGGGATTGGAATTATTATATTCTTCTTGAAGCCTGAGGGTATTTCGCCTGTCTCATACATCTTGCTCACCACATGGTAGAGTTTTGTCAGGACTGGCTCTCCCAAGCCTGTCAGTAGTTCTAATGGATTGTTGTCTACTCCGGGGGTCTTGTTTCGACTCAGGTCTTTCAGTGCTCTGTCAAACTCTTCACGCAGTATAATATCTCCCATTTCATCTTCATCTACATCTTCTTCCATTTCCAAAATATTGTCCTCAAGTACATCGCCCTTGTACAGACCCTCTGTATACTCCTTCCACCTTCTTTGCTTAGAAATGGGTTTCCATCTGATCTCTTGATATTCATACAAGTGGTTCTCTTTTCTCCAAAGGTCTCTTTAATTTTCCTGTGTGCAGTATCTATCTGATCCCAAGTGAGATAAGCCTCTACATCCTTACATTAGTCCTCTAGCCATCCCTGCTTAGCCATTTTGCACTTCCTGTCGATCTCATTTTTGAGACGTTTGTATTCCTTTTCGCCAGCTTCATTTACTGCATTTTTATATTTTCTCTTTTCATCAGTTAAATTCAATATTTCTTCTGTTACCCAAGGATTTCTACTAGCCCTCGTCTTTTTTCCTACTTGATCCTCTGCTGCCTTCACTGCTTCATCCCTCAAACCTACCCATTCTTCTTCTTCTACTGTATTTCTTTCCCCCATTCCTGTCAATTGCTGCCTTATGCTCTCCCTGAATCTCTGTACAACCTCTGGTTCTTTCAGTTTACCCATGTCCCATCTCCTTAAATTCCCACCTTTTTGCAGTTTCTTCAGTTTTAATCTACAGTTCATAGCCAATAGATTGTGGTCAGAGTCCACATCTGCCCCTGGAAATGTCTTACAATTAAAAACCTGGTTCCTAAATCTCTGTCTTACCATTATACAATCTATCTGAAACCTGTCAGTATCTCCAGACTTTTTCCATGTATACAGTATGTATGTATGATTCTTGAACCAAGTGTTAGCTATGATTAAATTGTTTTCTGCGCAAAATTCTACCAGACGGCTTCCTCTTTCGTTTCTTACCCCGAATCCATATTCACCTACTAGGTTTCCTCCTCTCCCTTTTCCTACTGACGAATTCCAGTCACCCATGACTATTAAATTTTCGTCTTCCTTCACTATCTGAATAATTTATTTTATATCATCATACATTTCTTCAATTTCTTCGTCATCTGCAGAGCTATTTGGCACATAAACTTGTACTACTGTGGTAGGCGTTGGCTTCGTATCTATCTTGACCACAATAATACGTTCACTATGCTGTTTGTAGTAGCTTACCCGCATTCCTATTTTCCTATTCATTATTAAACCTACTCCTGCATTACCCCTATTTGATTTTGTGTTTATAGCCCTGTAGTCACCTGACCAGAAGTCTTGTTCCTCCTGCCACAGAACTTCACTAATTCCCACTATATCTAACTTTAACCTATCCATTTCCCTTTTTAAATTTTCTAACCGACCTGCCCGGTTAAGGGATCTGACATTCCACGCTCCGATCCGTAGAACGCCAGTTTTCTTTCTCCTGATACTGACATCCTCTTGAGTAGTCCCCGCCCGGAGATCCGAATGGGGGACTATTTTACCTCCGGAATGTTTTACCCAAGAGGACGCCATCATCATTTAACCATACAGTAAAGCTGCATGCCCTCGCGAAAAATTACGGCCGTAGTTTCCCCTTGCTTTCAGCCGTTCGCAGTACCAGCACAGCAAAGCCGTTTTGGTTAGTGTTACAACGCCAGATCAGTCAATCATCCAGACTGTTGCCCCTGCAACTACTGAAAAGGCTGTTGCCCCTCTTCAGGAACAACACGTTTGTCTGGCCTCTCAATAGATACCCCTCCATTGTGGTTGCACCTACGGTACGGCTATCTGTATCACTGAAGCACGCAAGCCTCCCCACCAACGGCAAGGTCCATGGTTCATGGGGGGAGAATTACCTTACCTAAATCAAAACTGATCGTCATCTAACAAATCGTCAATTTTCTTTTCCATTCTTCTGCACATTAACTTTGCTTGCAACTTCAATGCTTGCGCTGTTAAGCTGATTGTGCTACAGTTCCCCCACTTGTGATCTCTTGCAGTCTTCGGAAATATGTAGATGATATTTTTCCGAAAATCAATTCGTATGCCACCAGACTCATACATTCTACATACCAACTTGAAGAGTCGTTTTGCCAGGCCGGAGTGGCCGAGCGGTTCTAGGTGCTTCAGTCTGGAACCGCGCGACCGCCAGGTCTAATGGACCGATGACCTCAGATGTCAAGTCCCATAGTGCTCAGAGCCATTTGAAAGAATAGTCGTTTTGTTGCCACTTCCGCCAGTGATTTCATAAGTTGTATTCCATATCTCTTCTACAGCGACTCCTGTCTTATTCTATCACATCAGACAAACCATTCCCGTCTTAGAGGTCTTCAACGTACTCTTTCCAGCTTTTCGCTCTTTCTTCTGAGTTTAACGATGGAATTCCCGATGCACTCATAATTTTACCATCCTTGCTTTTAATTTCACAAAAAATTAGCTCTTGGTAAAACTTTCGGGATGTGAGGTTGTGGTCCAAGAGTTTCTTGGACCACGACCTCACATTCCGGGAGGTTTACCAGCAGCTATGTCATCCGGTCGTGGAAGTCTTCATTCCATGATCACAAAAGGTTGTTTTGACTTTCCTATATGCTCAGTCAGTCCTTACGACAAACATTCCGTTTTGGATTTATTTCCAGTTTTCATGCAGCCATTTCGTCTTAACGTCCTCGCACGTCCCATTTATTTGATTCATCAGTGACTTGTACTTGTGCAATCCTGAATTTCCCTTAACAATTTGAATTTCCATCATTCATTGATTTCTTACCCTCTTTGTTTCAGTTACCCTCTTTGTTAATATGTTTTTCTTTCCAACTTCTGTGATTGCCCTTTTTAAAAATGTTCATTCCTCTTCAACTGTACTTCCTACTGAGTACCCTTAGCATTGTAAAACTTCTAGCGTATCTCGTCATTCCTTAGTGCTTTTTGATTCTTCCTGACTGTCCTCTTAAACTTCAGCCTACTCTTCATCAGTAGTATATTGTGATCTATGTCTGCTCCTGGGTACGCCTTACAATTCAGTATCTGATTTGAATCTCCCCTGAACTTGATGTAACTAACTGAAGTCTTCCCGCATCACCCGGAATTTTCCAAGTATACCTCCTCCGCTAGTGATTCTTGACATAGTATTCGCTATTATTAGCTGAAATTCATTACAGAATACAATAAGTCGTTTTCCTCTCTCATTCTTTTTCCCAAGCCCATATTCCCGTGCAACGGTTTCTTCCGCTGCAGCTTCATTCGTGTCCCCCATGACTACTAGATTTCCATTTCCATTTACATACTGCATTACTCTTTCAATATCCTCGTATACTTTCTTTATCTCTTCACCTTCAACTTGCGACGTTGGCATGTATACGTGAAGTATCGTCGTCGATGTTGGCTTGCTATCGATTTCGATAAGAACAACTTTTCACTGAACTCTTCACAGTAACACCCTCTTTTCCCTACCTTTCTATCCATAACGGATCATACTCCCGTTATAACATTTTCTGTTGTTGTTGATATTACTCTATACTCATCTGACCAGAACTTGCTTTCTTCCCATTTCACTTCACTGACCCCTACTATATCTGTATTGAGCATTTGAATTTTCCTGTTAAGCTTTTCTAGCTTCCCTACCACACTGAAGCTTCTGACATTCCACGCTCCGAGTCGTAGAACGTTATCCTTTCGTTGATTATTCAGTATTTTTCTCATTGTCACCTCCTCCTCGACAGTCCCCTCCCGAAGATCCGAATGGTGGACTATTACGGAATCTTTTGCCAATGGAAAGATCATTATGACACTTTTTCAATTACAGGCCACATGTCTTGTGGATACACGTTATGCCTTCTACACTCCCATGATGTTGATCATTGCTGATTCTTCCAAAATGTATTATAATAATCACTTAATGATAATAAAATAAACTTATAGGTATTTAAATTTAATTAAATGTAATACGCCTTTAAGGGCAGTTTCCCACCCCAAGGCCAAGAGAGTGCCCTGAAACTCTGTCCACTTTTCCGCAGTCTTTGAAAATGCCATTTTCAGAATGAGGATGACTTATTATGCAGGCTTACTAGCAACATCTTTGGCAAAGTGGAACAAGAGGTGGAATTAGACTGGATAACTTTGTCCTAAGACGGCGGCTGATAACTATAGGACTCGATTGTAGGGAAACTATGTATCACCTTCAAGATTAATGTTTGCTAGCATGTTACAGCTTCAAGATAAATTTATACTACATTTACTGACGGACCTTCCAGCGTTTCGTCATTCTATTTGTTATGGTTCAGTAGATCCGTTGAACATATGTTAGTGTTCATTCGCTCAATATATTCTTCCGTGTCTCGTTTACGGCCCCATATTGTATCATCAGTGTTGAAAGTGTTCAGTTTCTTCTGTGCATCATTTGTTTTCTTCGTTTCATCCAGGAGTGTACTGGGCAGCCCTTAAACATCTAATCGCAGCAGATAATTCCTCTTGTGTGCCTATTTTTCGTTCTATCGTGTTGAACTGGGATACTCCTCAATGTATTGCTAGTAGTACCATACGTTATTCGAAATTCGTTGAAATTTGTTCGCTTCAGATTGTTGACCTCTATGCCCTATGAGACGCTGTACCCGAAGTAATTAAAACCGTACACCTCTTCTACAGTTTATCACTCATAGCTAATGGCTCTGAGCACTATGGGACTTAACTTGTCAGGTCATCAGTCCCCTAGAACTTAGAATTAATTAAACCAAACTAACCTAAGGACATCACACACATCCATTGCCGAGGCAGGATTCGAACCTGCGACCGTAGCGGTCGCGCCGTTCCAGACTGTAGCGCCTAGAACCACTCGGCCATTCCGGCCGGCTTATCACTCATAGCTGCTTAGACTATTTTTGTTTTGGGAGGTCATGCACACAATGTTCGTCACAAGTTAATCTTTGGGCATATTTTCCTACATATTCGCAGGTAGTCTTCTGGACAGTTAAAAATAACTTGGTAATCTCCCATTTGAAATCATTTAGTTCACATTAACGTAATTTATGAGAGCGTTTTGTTTCTAAAAATGGCTCTGAGCACTATGGGACTTAACAGCTGTGGTCATCAGTCCCCTAGAACTTAGAACTACTTAAACCTAACTAACCTAAGGACATCACACACATTCATGCCCGAGGCAGGATTCGAACCTGCGACCGTAGCAGTCGCGCGGTTCCGGACTGCGCGCCTAGAACCGCGAGACCACCGCGGCCGGCGCGTTTTGTTTCTGTTTTATAATTGTGTATACGTAGAAATAGTACCACTGGCGTTGGACATCCCTATTTTTACTCCATTTATTCTTGGTACTGGTTTGTGCAGTGTCAACTTTAAGTGACGTATTTCTACATAGATTTTCAACTATTTTAAATTAATGTATTGAATGTTCTTTAATTTTCACCATTCTCATAGTTTTCTTCTTATACTGTGGCAGTCACTGAAATTATTGTTGAGTACATTGCATCCAGAACTGTAATACGTAATCGCTATAGTCATATAATGAAATTCAGACAATAGCTACTTAGAGGCGTTGATAAATATCAACGGGGACAGTTGAAAATGTGTGCCCTGACCGGGACGAAACCGTTATCTCCTGATTACATGGTTCACGCTCTATCCGACTGAGCCATCGGGGACACAGAGGATAGTGCGACTGCAGGGACTTACTTCTGGCACGCTCCTCGTGAGACCCACATTTCCAACTTACTGTCCACACACTACGTTTGTAGTACCCCTGCCCACTTATTACTCGCGGCAGTCAATCTACCGATTACCGTAAGAGTTTGTGCAATGTGAGTGTATCCGCACTGAAGAAGATCATTGTCCGGTAAGCCTTATCTATATGAAGATGGTATCTGGTTTTTCGGACATGTCCAAAAGAACAGATACCATCTGCATACAATCATGTGAAGTGCATAACGAGTACAAGACGTGAATATAATTTCATTAATGCGATGTCAGTTTTTCAGAGTTTTACATTTTCATTTTTCCTTTCTGCACAGCACCGTTCACAGTAATATGCCGTTGAGACCTCTTCAGGACAGTAGTTGGCAGCGTATTTAGATCAGAAAGAATAAAATGCCTACGGAGGAGGTAACAAAGAATTGTTACAGCTGGAGGGCACCACTGTACACGCTGTAAATACCCGGATCCTGTAGGTCTCTACGTTTAAACATTTTTAGACTGAATTTGCTGCAGGTTTCTTAACGCAGGAAACTCCTCCGCACCAAGAGGAACGTGTTTTTCACCGATGTTCCGAAAGCCAACAACAACAACAAGTTGCTTGTGGAAGCGGAGAGGATAGCCAGCACCACAAACGAGCTTGCCGGCGGTTGAATTAGTTTAAGCTGATTTCAGTCAGCTAGCGCTCCGCTTGCGTCCAAAACACCGCTCCTCGCTGAGAGATTAGGGGGCAGTTTACGTCCCTTCTTTGTACCGCCAGCGGCTGCGCTGTTCTACAACAGTAATAACTCGGCGTGCAAGGAGCGGCGGGCAGGGGGAATCTTGATTAGGACACTTAATGAGTGCCGTCCGTAGCATCGCGTACCGTGCAACTCGTTACTATTCAAATGTATGGAGATGTGATTTACACGGTCTGTGCTCTCACTGCTGCTCCGCGCCGCGCCGCGCCGCGCCGCACGCAAACGCGAAATGATAAAATACGGCGCGCGGACGCAGATGGCGCGTCTATAGCCCGCTGCCAGTCACGGCCATGTCTGACGCGCCGCTCTACAATAGAGGAATGCGTAAAGAGGAGTGTCGTGTAGCAACCCACACTACTGCTAAGCGCTTTACTCTGGTGGACGAATACCCAACTTTGGTCTTCCGAATCTCCTTAACGGAGTGCGGTTTTCAGATGTAAAAGTAACGTCGAGCGTACCCCGTGGGGTTGTAAGAGGACCATTATTTTGCATTATACTAGGGTGAGTAAAATAAACCTTAAATATTTTTTAAATATTATTTATTGTGCAGAGGTGGTACAAAGCTGTATCACTTTTCAACATACCCGCGTAACCACCCATGCACCGCGTGGCGTACCTCTTCAGTAGAACGGAACTTCTTTCCTCCCATTGCGACTTTGAGTGGTCCAAACACATAGAAATCACTTGGGGCAAGGTCTGGTGACTATGGTGGATGAGGAAGATGCTCAAATGCTGGTCTATGATCGTTGCAACTGTTGTACGGGCAGTGTGGGGCCTTGCATTGTCATGTTGCAAAAGGACACCTGCTGACAGCAATCCACGTCGCTTTGATTTGATTGCAGGCCGCAGATGATTTTTTAGGAGATCTGTGCATGATGCACTGGTGACAGTGGTCCCTCTAGGCATGTAATGCTCCAAAATGACGCCTTTTTCGTCCCAAAAGAGAGTCAGCATAACTTTCCCTGCTGATGGTTCTGTTCGAAACTTCTTTGGTTTTGGTGATGAGGAATGGCGCCATTCCTTGTTCGTTCTCTTCGTTTCCGGTTGGTGGGAGTGAACCCAGGTATCGTCCCCAGTAACGATTCTTGCAAGGAAGCCATCACGTTTCGTTCAAAGTGCCGAAGAAGTCATTCACAAGCATCAACACGTCGTTCTCTTATTTCAGGAGTCAGCTGCCGTGGTGCCCATCTTGCAGACACTTTGTGAAACTGGAGCACATCATGCACAATGTGGTGTGCTGACCCATGACTAATCTGTAAACCTGCTGCAATGTCATTCAGTGTCACTCCGCGGTTATCCTTCACTACGGCTTCAACTGCTGCAATGTTCTGTGGTGTCACAACTCGTTGTGCCTGACCTGGAGCATCTTCCACTGAAATCACACCATTTGCGAACTTCCTACTCCATTCGTTGACTTGCTGCTGTGACAGACATGCATCACCGTACTGAACCTTCATTCGTCGATGAATTTCACTAGGTTTCACTCCGTCACTATGCAAAAAACGAATAACAGAACGCTGTTCTTCCCTGGTGCACGTCGCAAGTGGGGCGGCCATCTTTATACTGATACTGCGACGGTATGTGTGCATCTGCACTATGCTGCCACCTACAGGCCATTCTGCACGCTCTTTGTAGCGCGCTTACCAACTTACAGGATAACGGCGCGAAATTTCGATTTGTTATTCCTAATTTAAGGTTTTCATTTGAATCACCCTCGTATATCCATAAGTGATCAGTGAATGAAGTTGGAACCTCAGCGAGGTTATTGGCAGATATACTTTTCTATACAGAGAAGTGTCAACGATAGAGAATTGTAGGAAAATGGAGGAAGTCCTCCAGATGATCAATGCTTGGTACAGTGATTGTCTGTTGATCCTCGACATACAGAAATGTGGCGTATCCATCCACGCAATAAAAATGGATGTATGTATAAACAGGGTGTTTCAAAATTACAGCGAGGGGATGTTGGTGTCTTGTGGAACAAAATAAGAGTATAAACCCATGTCCGGAAACGTCATACAACGATGCTACAAAGTGCCGAAGTTATAGGTGTCTGTGTATGTATCTACACTATGTGATCAAAAGTATCCGGACACCCCTAAAAACATACGGTGACCTCACATCCTACAATACGTTTTTCATATTAGGTGCATTGTGATGCCACCTGTTGACAGGTATTGCATATCAGAGACCTCAGTACTCATTACGCATGGTGAGAGAGAAGAATGGGGCGCTCCGCGCAACTTACGGACTTCGAACGTGGTCAAGTGATTGTATGTCATTTGTGTGATATGTCATACATGAGATTTCCAGACTCCTTAACATCCCTAGATCCACTGTCTCCGATGTGATAGTGAAGTGGAAACGTACAGCACAAAAGCGTACAGACTGACCTCGTCTGTTGGCTGACAGAGACCGCCGACAGTTGAAGGCGGTCGTAATGTGTAATAGGCAGACATCTATCCAGACCATCACACAGGACTTCCAAACTGTATCAGGACCCACTGCCAGTACTATGACAGTTAGGCGGGAGGTGAGAAAACATGGATTTCATGGTCGAGCGGCTGCTCATAAGCCGCACATCACGCCGGTAAATGTCAAACAACGCCTCGCCTGGTGTAAGGAGCGTAAACATTGGACGATTGCACAATGGAAAAACGTTGGGTGGAGTGACGAATCACGGTACACAATGTGGTGATCCGATGTCAGGGTGCGGGTATGTTCAATGCCGGGTAGACGTCATCTGCCAGCGTGTGTAGTGCCAACAGTAAATTTCGGAGGCAGTGGTGTTATGGTGTGGTCGTGTTTTTCCTGGAGGATCCTTGCATCCCTTGTTTTTTTGGGTGATATTATCACAGCAAAGGCTTACATTCATGTTGTAAGCAGCTTATTGTGTCCCACTGTTGAAGAGAAATTCGGGTATGGTGATCACATCTTTCAACACGATCGAGCACCTGTTAATAATGCACGGCCTGTGGCCGAGTGGTTACACGATAATAACATCCCTGCAACGGTCTGGCCTGCACTGAGTCTTGACCTGAATTCTGTAGAATTCCTTTGGGATATTTTGAAACGCTGTCTTCGTACCAGGCCTCACCGACCGACATCGATACCTCTCCTCAGTGCCATTCCCCAACAAACCTTCCAGCACCTAATTGGACGTATGCCTCCGAGAGTGGAAGCTGTCAACAAGGCTAAGGGTGGGCCAACACCGTATTCAATTCCAGAATTACCGATGGAGTCTTTTTCAGCCAGGTGACCGGATACTTTTGATCAGGTAGTGTACATACAGCGTGAATCCATAATAGTGTTACAAGCTTCCAGGGAGGACAGAGAAATGTAAATGTATGAATCTCAGGTAAGAGGCCCTGGTCCGGTAACGAACGGTGGAAGGTTATAAGAGATAATCGTTCTGATACCTCTGACATGGAATACACATATTGATCTGGTGTTCGTAAGACAATAGGTAGCTTTCAGAGGTGGCGAAATGGATCAAAACAAGAAAGGAAAGTCTAGTAAACATGGGTTCTAAAACGCATACAAAGAGGAGTTCCGAGCTGCCTACAGTGAAACACGTGTCCCCTATTTCACAACTGCTAGTAGCTCTTAGTATACGTCGTAGTGCCCGTTTTATTACACACGCTTTAGTGCCCGTGTTTATTACATACGTTTTCTTGTTCTGGTCTGTACTACCATCTCTGAATGTGTCGTATCTTTCAGTATTAGCAACAACAGTACCAGTACATGTATTCCACTGTCAGAGGTATAAGGACAATTTTCTCTTATAGGCAGGGTTCGTTTCAGGATCAGAGTCCCTTAACTCAAAATCATACACTTGTCTGTCACCATCACTCCTTACGATATGTAACATTATCAGGGAATAAACCTGCATGCATACGTAGGGAGGAGCCAATGCCTGTAACTCTGACGCTCTATAGCGTCGTTCGATGACGATTCCAAACTCGGGTTCTTATGCTCATTTTGTTCCTCAAGGCACTTTCTACATCCCTTCGATGTTTGTCGGTGTACTTTTGAAGCACCCTGTATGTACAGGATGACAAATATTGATATATATGAAAAATACGTAAATTAGTTACAAACTACAGCGTGAACATATTTTTATTCAACATTTAAATGTCACTACAGATATTCGGATTAGGTTATGACATGTTCGACATGCCTGCCATCATTGGCGATGATATGGCGCAGACTAAAAGCGAAATTCTGCATGACTGCTGAAGTGTCGGAACATCGATGCTGCCGATGGCCTGCTGAATGCTTGTTTTCGGCTCAGCTATGGTTTTGTAGTTAGTGATGCACACCTTGTCTTTAATACATCCTCACAAAGGGGAGTCGCACGTGTTCAGATCTGGAGAATATGTGGCCAATCGAGGTCCATGCCAGTGGCTCTGGGTACCCCGGAGCCAGAATGCGGTCCCCACAGCGCTCCTTCAGCACATCAAACACTCTGCTTCGATTGGGTCGAGCTCTGTCTTGCATGAACAACATCTTGTCGAAATCAGGATCACTACGGACAATGGTGGTGAAATCATCTTCCAAAACCTTCACGTACCGTTCCGTAGTCACCGTGCCATCAAGGAATATCACACCGATTAATCCGTACTGGACATTTACACACCATGCAGCCATCCGTTAAGAGAGAAGAGACTTCTCGATTGCGAAATACGGTTCCTCAGTCCCCCAAATGGGCCAATTTTGCTTACTGACGAACCTACCCAAACGAAAGTGAGCTTCGTCGCTAAACCAAGTCATGCATGCGCATACTAATTCCTGTCATGCGCAGCGACCAACCGCGCAGTTTCAACGTCTTAACGCAAACAGTTCAGAGGTCATTACCACATTATTTCATATAGTTCAATAATTGTCACCCTGTGTATGTATCTCCCAAATCTCATCCTACACCACTGGAACGATTTGACCACAACTCGGTGCACATATCGCTTACTGTCTGCAAATCATTTCTGCGGGGGGTGATAACTACCTACCTATTGAAGGGGGCGGAGCGGCTAGATGAAGAAAGTAGTGTATACTATAACTCACAAATATCCAGACGTTATTCGTCCAGCGCTGGAGAATGAGAGCACTTAGTGTCTTGCAAAAAAAGTTTACACACAATTTGGAATCTTTACAGAACTTTTTCACGCTGGCTACCCCGACATAATGATGAAGGAAAAAACAGTCTAAAGCTTACATTTTCAGTGTTCATGTAACAAAACTGCCGCATCTGGCATGACGTTTTAATTTATAAGTTATTTACTGCTAATTGTATTCGTGATATGTTTTGTAGACAGTAATCTCATATACCACTCAATGTACAACCAAATTTATATCGGTGTACAACACATAGTTCAGGAGATATAACTCCATAAACATTGCGATGCGTGAAAATCAGCGGCATCGAGGATGATGTTTGAATTCATTGCTTCATTATTACTAACCACAATACTTTTCGCAGACAGTAGCCACATATACCACTGGATGTACCTGCAAAATTATATCGTTGTACGGAACATATTTCATGGGTTACGACGTCATAAACATTAAGTTCTATGAAATTGAAACTGCAGGGCGAAATTCACCAGAGACGTGGGTGAAATATATGTTGAATTACGTGTGAAATGTGTTAAATATATGTGAAATATATTTGATATATGCGTACGTGAGCAAAGCCAAGCGTAAAAACCTCATTCTAAACGCTCTCAATGATATCAACCAAATTTGGCACATAAATTAGTTAAGACCTAGAAAGAAATTATGCGGGTAATAGGAACAGCCAACCTCCTGTTGGGCAGACAACGTAGCGACGAAAGCGGGAATGAGGAGATCGACGGAGAGAGGAGGAAGAGGAGATGGACTTACAAATCTGGAAGCGGAAGAGATAGACAGAGAGAAGGAAGTGGGAAATAGACAGACAGAGAGGAGCCGATTGACAGAGGAAGGGAAGAAGAGTGAGGATGCACAGACGGGCAGAGAAAAGAGGCAGGAGGTGATAGACAAGGGGAAAGAGGAAAGAGGAGATAGAGAGAGAAGGGAAGAAGAGAAAATGAGCACAGAAAGGGAAGAGGAGGAAATGGACAGAGAAAGAGAAGGCGAACAGATGTACTGCGTAAGGGAGGGAGGATATAGACAACAAGAGCTGGAGGAAGAGATGCAATTATAATGGGAGAAGGTAAAGACATAGGCGAAAGGAGGAGACAGATAGAGAGGGCAGAGCAAATTGACAGAGGAAGGAGGAGCAGATGGATAGGCAGAAGGGTAGGAGATGCATAAGTGTGGGGGATGGAGGAAATGTACAGAGAAAAGAAGAAGTAGGAAGTCGACTATTAGACTTCTGAGATAAATACATACCTGGGCAACTCCGGGTACTCAGCTAGTTGCGTCTAAATAAGTGGAAAGAGTTGCTATTCCATGATTCCACAATTTGCAAACAGCCACAGGAAGCAATCACGAGCATTAAATATCTGAACACAGAGATCTGATGTGGAAGAACCACTTAAAACTAACTGCAGGCCAAGCTTGTGCCACACTGAAATTCACTGAAACAAACCTGAGAAAGTTGAGTCCTCCCATGAAGGAGGTACCTTAAAAACACTAGTTCGGCAGTTTACTGAATATTGCTCGTCAGTTTGGGATAATTACCAGAAACGACTAAAAGAGGAAATAGAGGCTACAAGGAAAACGAGCGCGTGTCGTTACTGGTTCGTTTAATCAGAACGATAGCATCATGCAGATTCTCATGTGACTCCACTGGCGCAAGTTACAAGAGAATCATTGTGCATCACGATATAGTTTACTGTTAAAATTCCTTAAGTGCACTTCCTAGAAGAGTCTGCCCGCGTTTACCTACGGCCCACATATACCTTGCGGAAAGACCGGGCGGGTATAGCCACAAAAATTGGAAGTCACACTGATTCTTACCAACGGCCTTTCGCATCATCTGGAAGTGGAACAAGAAAGTGGGAAAATGACTGTGAGATATGTAGATGCAGTTACTACATCGAAGAAAAATACAACACTGTTTCAACTTTCGACTAAGTGGATGAACAAGCGAAAGACATAGAAATGACAGACCATGAGGATGAAAACCATATAACACCTTGCGATTGTGGTTTTTCAATCCCCAAACTTTCATCATAATAGTAATGTCGCATATCAACAACTTCCGACTTGCAGCTGACGGGAAATGCGGCAGCGATTCATGTTATCTGCTGATCATGTCTTTTACCGCCGATCTGTACCATTATCTTGCTTTATTAAAATGATTTTTGGCAAAGGAAACGATTGTCTGTCGGAAGCTGGAGCATCTCTGACTCACACTATGGGGAGTACACCTGGGGTCAATTTACGAGTGAAAATAACAGACTCAGTTTCGGATTCAGTTAGTGAAAAAACTTTTCCGTATTACAGTTAGACAACATGAACGCAATCGGAGGCATCGAAAGGGGCCAACAGCATGCAGCCTGGAGCTTTAATTAGTTATTTTACCATCAGAAGTCAAACATCGTCCAGACTACCATTGCACAATGCTTGGCTTGACGCATCCTTAAAATCCTGCTTCGTTTACTCAATGACCGTGGCTGTCAGTATATCATAAGGCATCATCGCAATATAATTTAAAGTCAAACGCTTAATCATCCTGCTGAGAGTATATCACTAGCGCATTTAATAACAACTACGTAAAGCTCATGAATCACTTGTTTAAAAAAAAGATTAATGTACAGCTTAGTCGTGTTTCATCTCTCTCTTATCTATACCGCAAACTATAAGGTCACATCTTATTTGCGCTCTGTAAGTTACATTTAATAATAAATCATTTAAGGGTGTCTGTTGCTAGTATTTATGGAATATTCCGTCGGTTCTTGGAGGAACATAGACAGATTTAAAACTTGAATACACAGTATTAATGTTCCAAAGTAATATTTACTTAATAAGTGACGGCCGTAATGGCCGAGCGGTTCTAGGCGCTACAGTTTGGAATCGCGCGACCGCTACGGTCGCAGGTTTGAATACTGCCTCGGGCATGGATGTGTGTGATGTCCTTAGGTTAGTTAGGTTTAAATAGTTCTAAGTTGTAGGGGAGTGATGACCTCAGAAATTAAGTCCCATAGTGCTCAGAGCCATTTGAACCACTTAATAAGTAGTTATGAACCGGTTTTCAGCTATCGTCACATAACTTAATATAAAAGGGGTCCGTACAACGTAACACTACAAACATTGTTGTACAAAGACATGTGACATTATATCACTATATCGATATAAAACACAAGCTTAATGTAATACCCAAAGAGACTCTGAACAAATAAATCGTGAACTCCAGTACATTAAAATATTAAAACTATACGAATGTGTAAGCAAAATATGTTGTACAAGTGACTAATGTCACAGGTTACTATGTTGTGAATGTGATCAACAGGCCAAAAAATAAGGGGAGAGGGGTAAAATCTATGGAAAGTGGCTGTGGAACAAGTATAACAGGCTTACTATTTGATGGTGAGGGAGCATCAGTAGCCAGTGATTATTTCTGTCATCATTAGAGTATAAGCTTGTTAAAATTGTTCCACACTCATATTACGTAGGCTTCTTTCTCCCACCTTCTTTTCTTTTGGCCTGTTCACCACATTCACTGGTGTGTCAGGATAACATAGTACCCTGTGCCATTGTTCACCTGTATAACGTATTTGGCATGACAGTCACCTCTTTTTAATATGCAATGTACTGCAATGCAATTTTTTTATGTATTTGTTCCGAGTCTCTATGAGTTTTACAATATGCTCGTGTTTTGTATCAATAGAGTCATAAAATGTCACATACCTGTGTACAACAACCTGTACAGCTATGGGCTCTCGCTGAAGCTGTGTGGGCTATCTGTTTAGTATTAAGTTTTCTGATGAGGGCCTAAGAATCTGAAGGCCGGTTCATAACGAATCATTAAATAAATATTATGGTAGAACATTAATACTGTGTATTCAAGTTCTGAGTTAAGATAACTCTGATAATTATTGATTATTGTTTACTTGCACTGTGATGAATCCTTTCTACCAACGATTTATAAACGTTTTTTGCAGCCACATAAATACGGTGGGACTGGTCGTTTTACTGGCGTGATGATCGCGTGACACCAGCGTGCTGTGATATGTAGTTTTACATTTTCACAAGTCGAGATGGTAGGCTAATGTTCTTTAGGAAGTCCGGTTACCATTGATACGTCTTACAGATCATTTATTGGATTTAAATTGCCGCTTCCCAGTGGCAATTTCTGCGCTTGACTATTTCAGTTTCTAATGTTGTCAAGTACATAAATATTCAACGACACAGCAGTCGTTGCGTTTCAGTTACTAATAAAGGAGTATACAGCTCACTGTTACTGTTATATTAGTGCTGTAGTGTATGTCATGTGGTCCATAAATCGAAAAATTGACACAAAAATCACATACCTACTCTTTTTTACATCTTATTTTATGGGATACATTTGTCAAAGGGCAGCTTATACTCTCAGTGTACGTACTGGTAGAATCAATAACGCTGCATTTGTCTTTATGTTCCCTGTATCATTCATTCATGGAATAATGCGTTGAGCTTTCAGCTCGATCTGCTATACATGCGTAGGTCAGTGCTTAATGCCACGTTCGATTGTCAGATCTTAATTGTTCACCACTAACACTAACGGTTCTGCGACTGTAGATTTTGTCTATGAATTGTGTATTTCCTTTCTACTGAATCTTAGACAGACGGGGCAGTGAAATGGAAACGGAACACATGGAAACACGTGCGTATACTCTTTATTATTTCAAAAGTAGTCGCCGTAACTGTTAATAGATTCATACCACTATGAGGCAAGACTTACAATTTTTTACTAGGAAAATATTTGGGGCTTCCTTCGGTAGATGCACCAGTTGTCTTGGGGTTGCTTCTATTACTAGTAATCAAGGTGTATTGGGTTCCGGTTTCGAACCTTGCCACTGCTTCAATTTTGAATATATACCGTCAGCAATGGCGGCCCAAGACATCTGGCGTAAGAAGTCACCCTTGCGCTGCCAACGGCCTCTTCGGGGAGCACGGAGGAGCGGGAGGAGGTTCAGGGCAGTAATTTGCCCTTGGGACGTGAAAATTCCCATAAAAGCCGGAAGAATCAGCAATGATCCAGGGCATGAGGACGCAGAAGGCAATGAGAACCACTGCGTTAAAGACACACAGAATTTATTTACAGGACATGTGGCCTGTAATTGATGAAGTGTTATCATGATTTTTGCACTGTAAAAAGATTCTTGACTAGTGTCTCATTCAGTTTTCCGGGAGGGAATTTCCATGAGGGAGGGAAAGATGAGAAAAAAGGTGAAAAACCAATGAAAGGGTACCGTTCCATGAGTCGGAAAGTGGAATATCAGAAATTTAAATATAGTAGGGAAGCTAGAAAGTTTGGAAAGGAGAATACTAAGGCTCAACTCCAGTGTTTTAGTGGGTATCGGTGAGGTAAAATGTAAAAAAGACAAAGATTTCTGGTCAGGGAAGTGTAGGGCAATACCAAGAGTAGAAGAATATGGTATAACACGAGAAGCGTTCGTAAGAATAAGAAGGTAGCACAGAGAGTGAGTTACAATGAACGCTTTAGTGATACGGTTGTTCTCATTAGAAACGACAGCAATCAATACCGACAGTAACAGTTCAGATATACATGTCAACGTGGTAAGCAGAAGATGAAGAGATAGAAAAAGTATATAGAGACCTTGAATGAAGGGATAATTCAGTACTTAAAGAGAGATGAAAATCAAATAGTAAAGGGAAAAAGGAATGCAGTTGTAGGGGGAAAGCAGAATAAAAGGAGATTATGGACTTGGTAGTAGAAATGAGGGAGGAGCAAAGCTGCCAGTTAGATTACATCATGATAAGGTAGAGATTCCTAAATCAGATTCTTGATTGTAAGGCGTACTCATGAGCAGATGTAGACTCAGATCACAAGTCAGTAATGATGGAGAGTGGGCTGAATTTTAATAGATTGGTCAGAAAGTATCAGTATTCAAAGAAGTTGGACCTGGAGGGACTAAGGAAGGAAGTGATACGCTTGCAATTCTTTGGCGTTATAAATACTGCAGTAGTGAGTAGGCTGTTCAGTTGAAGATGAATCGACATGTCTAAAAAGGGCAATTGCAAAAGTTGTAAAGGAAAACATGGATACATGGGTACATAGAAGGTACAAGCAAACCATGGTTGAATGAGAAATACTTCAGTCTCTCTATGAAAGAAGGAAATACAAAATAGTTCAGGGGAATTCAGGAATACAGTAATACGAGTCGCTCAGGAATGAAATAAATAGGAAATGCAAAAAAACAGACGCGAAATGGCTACAAGGAAACTGTGAAGACATCGGAAAAGAATGATTGCCGGAAGGACTGAATCACCATACATAAAAACGAAAAGTAAGGGCGATTACATTGAGATTGCCATGTGATTTCTACTGCTAAATGCAGAGGAGAGAGCGGTTAGGTGGAAAGAGTATACTGAAGGCGTCTATTAGGGGGAAGATTTGTCTGCTATGATAGAAGAAGAAACAGGAGTCCATTAAAAAAGAGATAGGGGATCCAGTATTAGAATTTAAAAGAGCTTTGGACGGCTTAAAATCAAATAAAGCAGAAGGGAAAGATCATACTTATCAGAATTTCCAGGATCGTTGGGGGAGGTGTCAACTAAGTAACTATTCATGTTGGAGTGTAGGATGTATGAGACTGACGATATACCATCCTTTGTCATTGGCTGGTGTTGAAATTACGGAACAACTGGCAAAATTGCTAAAACTGATCGCACTATCAAATTTGGTGTGTATTACTGTTTATCACCCATCTCAACAGTGTCTTTCCCATCCTATCTGTCCACTGGTATGCTGTTGATTATCGCATAATGATTGACTGACACCACTTGGTTGAGGAAGAGGGAGCTTTGGCGGAACACTGGATATCCACTACTTTTCACTGTGGAGCATGGGATTAAATGTAGAGGGTATCACCTTCAGACAGTAATTTAGAAGCGTTCTTCAATGCTGTAGACATGTCCTGTTTCCATATACTGTGATGCCGTCCATATGTTTTTATTTGCTTTTTTTTCAAAAATAAGATTACAGAATCTCTTTTTATTTCTACTACCTCACACACTTGTGAGCTGCACCTTCTGGTGATGGCAGCACCAAAACGGTAATCATGTACATGACTGCAGTATGAGGAAGCAATGCTCTTCAAGACAGAACACTGAGACATCTGCTACCCCATCACTGTAGAAGATGAGATTAACTTTAAAGTTAGCTATTGAAAATGCTCTATAATGCAGCCAACTCTTCCAGTTTCCATATGAAGCGATGTCTTCCACATTTTTGTTAGTGAGAAACATCACCACTGTGTTTTATTTCTACCAACCTGTGCATTGTGGGAACTGCATAGTTTACACCATGCGATATTCAGCTTTCTGTGAGCCCCAAAGCATCAGTACGTGTTAATGTCAGTTTAGCAGCTGACACAGACCACGAGGCTATGGTAGAAAAAGAAAGTGTATGGTGGAAAGTGTGTGGTGGAGTACCAAGCTGTAGTCATACACTCCTTGGATGTGTTACAGCTGAAAAAAAAATGTTAAACTGCTTATGAAGGACCAATGTAAACACCTTCTCTTCATGATTGGTAGTGTGTTGGACATGGTCTTCCTCCAATACAGCTGACAACACTTTACAGAGACCTGTGGAAGCAACTTCGAGCACTGGCCACATGCTGCAATGGAGTGATATGTGTATATGTAATACTCTCAGTGTCAACACACATGTGGAATTTGTTTTTTTGACATATCAGAGGACGGAGACATAGCAAAATTTTATTGGAAGTTCTATTACAAGGAGTGATATAACTGGTTGAAGTATGTATGTAGATAATTTGCTCAAAAGTACACTGATTTTGCTCAAAACACTAATGGATATCGGCTGTGATTTTGCTCAAAGCACTAACAGATATCGGCTGTATATTTAACCTGGACTCATGACGGTTTCTATTTTTATTGTCACGACTGCTTGTTTAAAAACCAGGTGTTACCCCAAGTCCAGTGTTCTTTCATTCTTCATAACCTCTAATGACAAAGTAGTCACCACTTGAATTATAGCTCATTGTGGAACCCAGAAATGATAGCACTTTTTCCCAACATGTGAGAAGATTGTGTGAAACAAGTTGCTTACTATTCTAAATTACAAGAATCTCCTGTATCATAGAAATTTTGCAGACATGTTGGTAGAGGTGAGTTATGCACCAAAAATTTCAAATCTAAGCACACGGACAGTAATCGGTTTTAATGTAATGGAAGAAAGATATACGTGACAAAATCTTATAGTAGGTTCTATTACAAGACAGGATCTCATGATTTGTGTCATTAAAGCCAGGGTGATAGAGCACCACATTGGTAAAATGGGACTAAACCATAGTGTACAAAACAGCCACATCCTCTTGAATTATGTTGCTGTCAAATGTAAAATGATTGTTTTTTTTTTTCTGACATGTGAGCTAATGGCATGAAAGATCCTATTTTCTAATGTTATCTCATATGTCTGAAATGTCTGTAAGAAACACAAGCGTGAGAGTTTATTTACAGACGCTGGTCTGAATATGAGAGATGCTCTCAGGTCATGTAAATTTTCCATCAAGCAGTAAGAAATTTCTTAACATAGATGTTGTTCAGAGCTTAAAATCTCGCTTCGAAATAACGAGGACATTCTGTGGTGATTCACAGTTTTCACAGCAAAATTGTGGAAGGTTTTTTTTACAATATTACACAGAGTGGAGATGCATGGGTGTCTGCGGCTCAGTCATTTGTAATCGACAGTTGTGCACTTTATTTGATGTAACAAAATACTGAGACATGACTCCAGTAGAATGTAAAAACGATACTGATTTTGCTCATAAAGTAAAACAAATTGACTGTGCCTATTTTCGTGGAAAGAGAACATGTCTTATCGTCGCGATTGTGTTTTCCTTTTTAAAAGATGTTTGATTATGAGAGAGATGTTGGCGTTAGATACAAATGTTCTCCATTGCATAACAGCAGACGCTTGCTGGTGGGGATATTAGATACATGCTAGGCGAGCTCAGTAGGAGGTCGCAGCTGTCCTTTAAGGGAAACAACCGATGGTCAGGATAGCAGTCATTTATCTCGGTTCTGTCCTGAGGGATGATGGCGTCAGACTGTAATGTATGTGTAGCTCTTGTCGGCACTGATAACGCT
The DNA here is from genome assembly GCF_023864345.2 of Schistocerca serialis cubense. NCBI lineage: Eukaryota > Metazoa > Arthropoda > Insecta > Orthoptera > Acrididae > Schistocerca > Schistocerca serialis. The sequence goes on from NC_064638.1 coordinate 217,115,093, forward strand.
GGTTGCCCAGCCAAGTGTTCATAGGGGATGCATTGTACTGAAGAGTCTGCAGTTAGATGGGTGGGAGGCTGCTCCAATGTCTGCACTCGCTTTAGGTGGAGGGACTCCTGTTTTCCCAGCAGCAGATGTTTGAAAAAGCCTGTATACCCCTGTAGATGGAGGGAGGGAGGGATGTGGGGAGGGCAGGGGAGAGAGTAAGACTGCCTCTGAGTTGGTTAGATCATGAGCATCCACTGAGGAGAATGCACAATCAAATACTGTCCCCTACACATTAATTTTGGACAATGATTTTCCCCAGTATGTGTGTTCCCTTATGACCTGTTCATTATGCCTGCTGGGTTTTCATGACAACTGATGTATAATTACAACAGTTATGCATTTTCCATTAGTTGTGATAGCTTGTATTGGCTTTGATTACCTGAGCTGCAATGTGAGTTTTGAGCAGGCTTCTGTGTGAATTCTGGCGTCAAACAGTGATAGATGCAGCCCTCAGTCATGTGCTTACAGATATACACATATTAAACTCATCTCTGTCTATCACCAGCATCTCTTCAGTTGCATACTTTTTCCACCAAATAAATAAATGTAGATAGTGCCTTAGATCCCAGTCCTTCTCTCGTCAGCTCGTAACTGAAGGGTAGAGTTTGAGTGAATATGCCAGTAGTTTTGAGTGGTGTTGTGAAATTTTTTCCCGTATGGCATCGTCAATATTTCACCTTTATTGTGACTTTAGGCAGTCCTTGTGTAGCACTATGCATATAGTTCTGCAATTAGCACTGAACTGTGCAATAAATTATGTAATTATTACCGATCTTTACTTCAGTTTCCCAACCAAAATAAATAAAGTACACTAAACTAACCTTCCTCTCCTGCATCTGAACTGTTTCCATGTGTTGGGGGATGCACTTGGGCTTTATGTCATGAAGGACAATGGTTTGAGTTCCTGGAAGGAAACTGGCAATTTTTACTTCCAGCCAATTGCAGAATGGGATGGGGGGTGAGATGGAACATCAGCACAGCACTGGGGCAAAGAAGTCCGACCAAAATTTGAAATTCCCGCTATGTTTCGAAATTCCCGCCTATTGGGTACGTGCAGTGGGAGAGCTGGGGTTGTGGGAGCCCATGTGCAAACTGAGGGAAACACACGACGTCATCTAGGTGGGTGTGATCGTGCTTGAGAGGTAATTAATTGGTCAATTTAATTAATTTTCATTTCAACTTGATGTCAAAACTGCATCAGCACTGTCCTTGCCCTACTACGAACAGCACATGCATATTATACAAAAGATTGGAAAAGAAAACTGAAAATCTGTTGGATGATGATCATTTTGTGATGATCATTTTGCCTTCAGGGGAGGCAAAGGCACCAGAGAGACAGCTCTGACATAGCTGATGGACAAAAGACTAAAGAAAAATCAAGATTCGTTCATAGGATTTGTCAGCCTGAAAAAAGCGTTCGACAATGTAAAATGGAGCAACATAACCGAAATTCTGAAAAAAATAAGCGTAAATATGTCAACACTTATGCCGATTACTCTTGAAAATAATATAGATTTTACTTACGTTGTTCCATGTGTTTCGTTTACATTGACTGTCCCTTGTAGATACAGACAGTTCCACAAGAAAGTGTACGCCACGTAACAACTGCAGTGACATCTCCAGTAGTGGTCTCTAATCTGCACTCATTGCCCTTTTGCTCAGTGTATAGGTAAACAGGGTTGAAATTTGAATGTTCTGTTTAGTCGGTTGCACGTTAAAATGAGTGAAAAATATCTGAAGCGTTAAGAGCCACTGTTCCTTGTAAATCATCAAAAGCGACCAAAGGTTTCATTTGGAGCTGCTGCTAAAATTCTAAGGAAGTGAAAGACATTCGTTGCGAAGCAGGTCAAACGATATTTAGAGATTGTAAACGTGGATGATTTACTGTGCGGAGTGCCAACGAGAGCGACAACAAAAACTCAGGACAATCAGATATATTCACTAATGCGTTCTGAGGTTTGTCAAGACGCTATTTGGTCTGAACGAACCAATCCTGGTGCTCCAAGAGTATAATGATGCGAAACATCATAGCCGTATCTGTACAGGGTGGAAACAAGACAGTGGGGTGTCCATGATGGATTGTACAATGTCTCTGGGTGCAAAATCCGATCGGAAATGTTTAGTTGTATACCAAGATGAATCTTAAAGGAAAGCCATTATAGACTTTGAAGCAGCTTTTCTATAAAATCAGGACGATACGGACAGCGTAACCGAGGGAATATGTAGAAAATCTCGTGAAAGGCGTGCCAAAAAAGATGCCAATCTATAACCGTTAATGGTTAAGTATTAGTTAATTGTGCAATTAGCAATAACGTGACATTTTTATGTAAACATATATTTATAATAGTGTCTTTTATTTCACACACTTTCTTGTGGAACTGACTGTACAAATAGAAAGGTCACAGTACAGTTCATTGCCTCTGCACCAGTACCATCGATTGCCATCTTGTTATCCACAAACGTTTCTTTTCATTTTGTAGGCGAGTATCCCAGGTGATAGGTAAGTAACAGCTCGCTTTCATGACTTATAGTGCAATATCATTACAAGTTTATTTTACGAGTACAGACTTTTAAAGAAAGGCTACAGAAAGAAAAGCTATAAGGAAAAGCTATGTTTCATTCAGATCCGGGTAGTAATTTACGTTGGATTTTTAGATCAATGCTCTATGAGGTCATGTTTGCATTTATCTTCAAGTAATAACCAAGAAGCTAATTTTATTGCGACATCTCACAAATTATTGCAATCTGATGCAGTGCTCATTACGTTCAATATCTATTGTGTGGTGGAACCGGTCCCTCTTCAGATATCAAGTCACCGTAAGTCAACGAAACAGCATAGTACCCCACCTCCAACTTCTAGGAAACTGACGTGGAGACATTTAGTCCTAATTCGGGTCGAATTCTTACAAAAATATGCAACTTTTCTGGAGACCGAGTATTTCATTTTTAGGAACAAACATGGTTTCTGCACTACCGATCATGTGAAAACCAATTTCTACATTCCATCAGACGATCTGAGAGGTGCCACTCTCTTACTTTAACAACATTGTCAGCCAGATTAATATTCATCTTTTAGGTCATGATCTCGGTGTTCCCCTACTACCACATTTATCATGCGTGGTTTACATGAGGGAATTTCGGGCAGAATGTTGTTATAACTACATGTGTAACGTGTAGAAAACTTTTAACTGAGTGGCGTCCGCCACCGGTAGCTGAATGCTCAGCGTGAGGGATGTCAATCCTCTGGGCCCGGGATCGATTCCCGGCTGGGTCGGAGAATTTTCTCCGCCCAGGGACTGAGTGTCGCACTGTCCTCATCATCATCCTATAATCCTCATCGACTGCAGGTCGCCGATGTCGCGTCACACTGAAAGACCCGCACCCGGCGAACGGCCTCTCCAGGTGGGGTGGGGGGGGGGGGGGGGGGCGCTAGCCATACGATTAAATAAATAAAATAAACTGTGTGGCCACAGTGAAATGGATGGAGAACAGGGAGAGAGGTGGATTAGCGGCCATAAATTCTGAGTGCCGTGTGATTCTGGAAAGCAGCACACAACGGATCGTACCTGCAAAGGGACTTCTGAAAATAGCATTCTCCTCTTTTCACCTCAATTTGGACAGGAGGGCGCCAGTTTACGAAACGTTTTACCTGGGCCAGACGGCAGTCCATCAGGAAAGTGGTCAGTTGGTGTAAGGTGGGTGCAGGAAGAAATTAGAGAGAGACTCCTGTAAATGAGCCTTTGTGCAAATGGTGGAAAGATCATAAAACTCTGTGCATCCTCGTGATAGAAGCTGGGATGATGTGGACAGAGCGGCTGGTCCACGTATTTAGTGGAGGCAAGACTGTAACACCCATGATGCCACGAAATCGCCAGGCTCTTTTAGCGAGCGGCAAAAACGTTTATTTCATAGGCGAAATTGTCTGGGGAGTTTAACAGACTTCCATAATAGCATCAGATTACATAGAACGAATTTAAAAATCCTAGGGGAATATGTGTTAACTGCAACTGCAGTTTAGAATCCTGCCTCGGGAATGGATGTGTGTGATGTCCTTAGGTTAGTTAGGTTTAAGTAGTTCTAAGTTCTAGGGGACTAATGACCACAGCAGTTAAGTCACATAGTGCTCAGAGCCATTTGAACAATTTGCAATTGCAGTTAATATTGTTTGTTGTCCTTTAATGTTACTTTTCATCAGGAAACTAGAATTCACGTTTCAGTTTCTGGAGGAGACCTCACTGTAGTGATACGTAGTGAAATTAGACTGTTTGCCTCACTGGAAGTCGAACCCAGCTTATGTCTTCAGTTCTCTAACGATCTTTGTGTATTTTCTCATTTTTAATTGTATATAAATTTAATTCCACTTTTTAGGTACAAAATGAGATCTAGAGACCCAACCAATAACGTTTATATATTAATAAGTTACGATTTGTGATAAAATATTAATTCAAGTTATCCACATATATTGTGTATGTTGTTGTCAACAATGGATGGGAACTAACAACAGGTATTTCCTTAAGTTTGAAATCTATTTACGAATAACCCTGAGAACAAAGACTTTATTGCTACTCGTGTTGCGAATTAACACCGATATACAAAAGTCACTTGAGATATTCAGCCAAAATATATTTCTCAATAATTAATAAATCGCTGAAAGCTGTTACTGTAATTGCATTGCGCTGCCAGTTTAATTGTGCCTCCACAACATGGGAGAATTAAGCTGCAACCAAATGGTTTTTTTTTCAATTAAGGACTGCAATTAAAGGCAGACAGCAAGTAGTCGAAGACAAGGCGACTACTGTTCTCTTCCTTCATCGCACGTGGTTGTTGGAATGTAGCTGAACTGAATGGCCTCTGTAGGTCCTTATCTGGGGTAACAGGCAGATTACTATCTGCTGGTGAAGAAATGATTTGAAATGGAAGCTGACATTGCATCCCAGGGCGACGTCATCAGAGAAAAGTTTAAGTAACACAAATATTGTATCAGTACAACGTACCTGAAAACAACGTTCGCAATGAGTGACCAAGACATGACCTGATCGAAGACAGGTCGGACTGTTATTGACTCGTTGTACTATGACTTAAGACTTACAAGTGCTTTTTTTTTTGGCAAGAGGTGGAGACCCTCCACGCCCACACACATGGCCAACACACATGGTCTCCAAACATCTCTGCATCACTAGAGTGAGGTCTCGCAGGATGTGGGTACTGAGATGTTTGCGTACGTCTGCTTCAGCTTAACCACTACTACGCGCTCATGTGGAGGTAGAGTGGGTCGAAAGTTAAGTGATGGGTAGCGGTTTGAAAGGCTGAGGGGAAAAAAGTGCCAAGGCGAGAGTCAAGAGGAAAAAACATCTGTAACAGTTGGGTCGGGTTGTAAGAGCAATATCGATTTTCTTGCTGCCTACGAGACAGGTCATGCAAGCGAAGGCTGTGTTGGTAGTGGGTATCATGCAGGTCGACACCTTTGACGTTGTGCGGTGCTGTTACTCGACAGCTGCCGCTGGATGCCAGTGTACATTTCTCGGTCAACGTCAACATACTTTTACAGGTTCGTCATCGTTTTGTGGCAGGTCATATATCAGATTCACAGTGAACGGTAATGTTGGCGATTTGTCTGTACGTCAGTGTGCGAGATTGTCAGTCTCCCTGCTGAGCCTGTTCGTCTGCTTTAATAGCATCTGGCATATACAGTCAATGTTGCTTATGTGCGGGGCTTGCCAAAGTTTGCCGCTTGCGGGTGTTTGTTAGCTTTCCATAGGTGGTTACGCCCTAGCTAGTAGTGTCTTTGGCCTCTTATGCTTCCACGTATGGTCGTAATCATATTTTCCCAGAGTAAGGATGAAAGGCTTGTTCGAGTGTCTCGAGTTCCTGTATAATCGTGTGGCGTGTTTCTTGAATACTTTCTTGAGGGTTTCAAGGCGCTATTCACTGTGAAGATCCACGGTGCCTGTGTAGCGTTGAGCGCTGCTAATGATGCGTAGCACTTTGTTCTGTATGATCTGCAGGCGGCGCAGGCGTGTAGGACCTGCGTATCCCCAGACGGGAATTGCGTACGTCATCTGAGTTCTAATCAGTGTCATGTAAATAGACCTAGACACCCTCCTATTCATTGTATTTTCCATGTTGAGCATTGGGTAAAGTTGTTTGACCCTCGCGTACGCTTTGTTGCCAACGTATTCGATGTGGTGTCCCCCCCCCCCCCCTCCCAACTCGTGTAAGTTTCCGGTCCAGCCAGACACCGAGATATATGACTTTCTCTCGGAAACGTATTGGGCGTGTATATAGTGATGTAGTGTTACATGTCTACGTGTTGGTGTTTGCGCAATAGTTTCGCTCTGCGTGTGAACAGAGCTGCTTCGCACATGACAACGTCTACTTTAATACGCCATCGTTCCATTCAATGCTCGGCAGTTCTGACTGCCGTCTGGATTCGTGAACGTATGTTTGACGGTTCCCAATCTTGCACAAAGATGACTGTGTCCTCCGTGTAGACGGCTAACGTCGTGTTTTGTGTTGCTGGAAAGTCATTAATGTACGGGATGAACAACATAGGCTCCAGGATGGTTTCATGGGGTGAATGTCTTACAGTAACATGTGCAGCTATCGTCTGTAAGATATGATTAACGTAGTACAGACTAACCCCAATGTTCGTTCCATTCTCTGGCTACATTTATGTGAGGTGAGCTATGTGTGAATACAATTCCCTAATAACTCAATAAGTTTACATAGTGATGGTCTACTAACATTTACGCGCTAATGCACTCTAGCTATGCAAAATTTCACTTAGTACTGCAGTCTTTCAAGTATGTGGTTTATAGACCCTTGGAATGTCGCTCTAATTATACTTTTCTACTAAGATCTGTAAAGTTAATATTTTATTCCACGTGATACACAAAGCTAACAGGAACGCGGATGTGTTCCGAATAGGCTGTTTATTTTGAAAGTTGCTACTCTGGCATTGCCACAAAACACATTTACCTAGATAAATCATTAATTTATTACTAACTAGTGACTGTGAAAGCCGGCTGAGTTGGTTTGAAGTTCAATAATAGGCCTATACTATCGTGAAATAAAATCTCTTCGAACTGCTAGTACTACTTCAGGCTTCAGCTGAGCAATGTTTGTTGAAACAAAGATTCTGTGACGCAATCGACATGAATCAACATCTACACCCCGTAAGCCATCTTCCACTATGTGGTGGAGGGTACTTTGTGCACTGTCATATTCCCCCCACTCAAAAATTTCTGTTCTTGAATCTCTCTCATTTTTGCTCATGTTTCTTTTTTTTCCGCGACATATTACACGTACGAGGAAGTGTACTAGTAGCTCTCGTAGGAAATATCGACAGTAAACCACAGAGTGATGCAGAATACGTCGTTTGCAGAGCCTGCCACTGAAGTTGCCGAGCATCTCCGTGGCGCTTTCGTGCATACTAAATGAATCTGTACCACAACTTACTGACCATCTCTACTTATTTTATTAATCTTATCTGCAATGGATACCAGATTGATGCCCAGTGCTCAAGTACTGATAGAACGAGAATTTAAATAAGCTATCTCCTGTGTGGATTGACTTTATTTCCTGAGAACCCTTCTAATGATTCTGTGTAATATCTCCCTTTCCCGTTATTCATTCTACACTGTCGTTCCACTTTATATCACACCATACGCACACTCCTGCATATACTTATCGTCCTGAAAAAGAGCTGTAACCAAAATGACAAGGCGGATTGCTAACATTGTTGGCAGGCACATAGTTGGCACCAGACATATGAAGTGATTGTACTTTCAACTTGGAAGCAGCAACATGTATCGTGCTACACGGCCAATAAGACACTCATGCTGGTTTGGCTTCGGGCTGATATGACTGTGATTACAGGTGTTGAGAAGTGCAGTGAAGACACCCCTAAAATTGTATTGGTTCTGTTGTTGATAGTAGTGTGGGGTAGACAGCTTTCAGACCTGATAATATGGTCCAAAACAAGAAAAACATCTCGTAAAGTTGATCCCTAAAATGCTTACTTCAAGGTTTATACACTCCTGGAAATTGAAAGAAGAACACCGTGAATTAATTGTCCCAGGAAGGGGAAACTTTATTGACACATTCCTGGGGTCAGATACATCACATGATCACACTGACAGAACCATAGGCACATAGACACAGGCAACAGAGCATGCACAATGTCGGCACTAGTACACTGTGTATCCACCTTTCGCAGCAATGCCGGCTGCTATTCTCCCATGGAGACGATCGTAGAGATGCTGGATGTAGCCCTGTGGAACGGCTTGCCATGCCATTTCCACCTGGCGCCTCAGTTGGACCAGCGTTCGTGCTGGACGTGCAGACCGCGTGAGACGACGCTTCATCCAGTCCCAAACATGCTCAATGGGGGACAGATCCGGAGATCTTGCTGGCCAGGGTAGTTGACTTACACCTTCTAGAGCACGTTGGGTGGCACGGGATACATGCGGACGTGCACTGTCCTGTTGGAACAGCAAGTTCCCTTGCCGGTCTAGGAATGGTAGAACGATGGGTTCGATGACGGTTTGGATGTACCGTGCACTATTCAGTGTCCCCTCGACGATCACCAGTGGTGTACGGCCAGTGTAGGAGATCGCTCCCCACACCATGATGCCGGGTGTTGGCCCTGTGTGCCTCAGTCGTATGCAGTCCTGATTGTGGCGCTCACCTGCACGGCGCCAAACACGCATACGACCATCATTGGCACCAAGGCAGAAGCGACTCTCATCGCTGAAGACGACACGTCTCCATTCGTCCCTCCATTCACGCCTGTCGCGACACCACTGGAGGCGGGCTGCACGATGTTGGGGCGTGAGCGGAAGACGGCCTAACGGTGTGCGGGACCGTAGCCCAGCTTCATGGAGACGGTTGCGAATGGTCCTCGCCGATACCCCAGGAGCAACAGTGTCCCTAATTTTCTGGGAAGTGGCGGTGCGGTCCCCTACGGCACTGCGTAGGATCCTACGGTCTTGGCGTGCATCCGTGCGTCGCTGCGGTCCGGTCCCAGGTCGACGGGCACGTGCACCTTCCGCCGACCATTGGCGACAACATCGATGTACTGTGGAGACCTCACGCCCCACGTGTTGAGCAATTCGGCGGTACGTCCACCCGGCCTCCCGCATGCCCTCTATACGCCCTCGCTCAAAGTCCGTCAACTGCACATACGGTTCACGTCCACGCTGTCGCGGCATGCTACCAGTGTTAAAGACTGCGATGGAGCTCCGTATGCCACGGCAAACTGGCTGACACTGACGGCGGCGGTGCACAAATGCTGCGCAGCTAGCGCCATTCGACGGCCAACACCGCGGTTCCTGGTGTGTCCGCTGTGCCGTGCGTGTGATCATTGCTTGTACAGCCCTCTCGCAGTGTCCGGAGCAAGTATGGTGGGTCTGACACACCGGTGTCAATGTGTTGTTTTTTCCATTTCCAGGAGTGTAGATACTTGCCCAGTAGAAGGTTTTGCTTGTTTGTTTTCTTTGGCCTCCAGAGTTTGTACTCTGTTCAAACATCGAGAACACATGTAAAGATAAAATACAAAAATGCATATTTAAAGAATTCAGACCTCAAGGCGCCATTTTTTCCACAACAAATGTTTAAGAAATATAATTATCCGTAAATTTAGTATATTTAATTTAGCGATTCAAATTGTTTGTTAAGTTTAATAAGTGATACAACCGCTCGCTCACAGAAAGATGCGCACCTAAAGACTGGAAAATTGCTCAAGTCACACCAATACCGAAAAAGGGAAACAGCAGTAATCCGCTGAATTACAGGCCCATATCACTAGTGTCGATGTGCAGTAGGTTCTGGAAAATATACTGTGTTCGAACTTTATGAATTACCTCGAAGAAAACGACTTATTGACAAATAGTCAGCACCAATTCAGAAAATATCGTTCTTGTGAAACAGAACTAGCTCTTTATACTCATGAAGTAGTGAATGCTATCGACAGGGGATGTCAAACTGATTCCAAATTTTTAGATTTCCAGAAGGTTTTCGACACCGTTCCTAACAATCGTCTTCTTACCAAAATGCGTGGCTATGAGGTATCGCCTCTGTTGTGCGAGTGTATTCGTGATTTCCTGTAGAAAAGGTCACAGTTCATAGTAATAGAAGGAAAGTCATCGAGTGAAACAGAAGTAATATCCGGGGCTTCCCAAGGAGGTGTTATAGGCCCTCTATTGTTCCTAATTTATATTAACGACACAGAAGACAATCTGAGTAGCCGTCTTAGATTGTCTGCAGATGATGCTGTCATTTACCGTCCCGTAAAGTCATCAGATGAGCAAAAAGAATTGCAAAATTATTTAGACACGATATCTGTAGGGTGCGAAAAGTGGCAGTTGACCCCGAATAAAGAAAAGTGTGAAGTTCTTCACCATGAGTACTAAAAGAAATCTGCTAAATTTCGATTACGCGATAAGTCATACAAACCTGAAATCTGTAAGCTCAACTAAATACTTAGGGATTACAATTGCAAATAACCGAAATTGGAGCAATCACATAGATAGTCTTGTGGGTAGAGCAGACCAAAGACTGCTATTCATTGGCAGAACACTTAAAAAGGGACCACAGGTCTACTAAAGAGACTGCTTACCCCACGCTTGTCCGCCCTATTCTGCTGTGTGGTCTGGGATCCGCATCATGTGGGACTGACGGATGACTTCGAAAAAGTTCAAAGGAAGGCAGCTCGTTTTGACTTACAATGAAATAAGGGAGATAGCGCCACAGACATGATACGTGAATTGCAATCATTAAAACAAAGGCGTTTTTCGTTACGACGGGATCTTCATATGATATTTCAATCACCAGTTACGTCTTCCTATTGCGAAACCATTCTGTCGGAACTCACCTACATATAGAGAAATTATCATCAGTACCTATAAGAGAAATCAGGGCTCGTAGGAAAAAATTTAATTGCTCGTTTTTCCCGCCCGCCGTTCGAGAGTGGAACGGTAGAGAGCCAGCTTGAAGGTGGTTCATTGAACCCTCTGCCAGGCACTTTATTGTGAACAGCAGAGTAATCACGTAGATGTAGATGTAGGTAGATTAAACTACGAGTCGTGGGATCCAGCGATCATTCGCGTGATCGCTGGCTGCTTCGAACGCCGAGTGAACATAAGCCGGTATATGTCGATGCCCGCACCAACAGCTCACTGGCAGCATACCACCTGGCAATGGTCAAGCAGGCCTTGCCCGAAAGCTCGTTTACTTATAATTTTAATCACTTAACGCGGCTCGAACCACCAGAAATTACTATTAAATGATTCCCGTTCAAAATTCTTTTTTTTTTTTTTTTTAAGAGAAGGTAAAGGCAATAAAAAGTTTGGGGTAGACTTTAATGTTAATTACTATTTTTGTACATCATTGATTCAGTAATTAGGTGTCATAAAGCGATTCCAAAAGCTCAGTTCTTAATCCATAGTCTAAAAATGTCCCTTCCAACATCTGCCAGTAATCTGAATACTTGAAAACTGCCTAGTAGCATTATGGTTCGCAGTCCACCGTAAGTGTGAGTCTACCTTCAAGGTGATTCCGTGATGATGTTACAAATTTTCAGAGATGATGGATAAGGGTAAATGTAGCTTGTTAAGATGAGGCATCTTGAACGATCTACTGTATCGACCATCATTTGACTCCGCTCTAACCACGCCTTGTTTCATGTACATCTGCCAACGATAAACATTTACGATTACCCTGCAAGTGAGTGTGATTACGATTTAGAAACTGATGTAAGCCACATCTTATTTTCGTGTTCCATTTACGACAATGAACGATCGGAACTTCTGAAGACTTTGATGAGTGTTGGATACGTCCTCCCTCAATCAACGTCTTCTCTTTTGATTTCTAAAGACATTGTCTGTATAAAGTGTCTGTATTTTTCTTAAGAATATTGGAAAGAACCAGTAGGACTTATAGTTTCATCTATCTGGATTACTTATTAAATTTAAGAAGCAGCGTGAATTGGTAAATTTCTTGGGTTCAGTTTACTTATCATTTTATTTCTTAAACATTTGTTTTGGGAAAAGTTGACGCTTCGACGTCTCAATTCTGTAAATATGCATTCTTGTATTTTCTCCTTATAATTATGTATTCTATGTAAACACGTGTTCTCCATGGTTAAATGGAATACAAACCCTGGAGGCCAAATAAAACAAACAAAAATATCTTCTACTGGACAAGTATCCATAACTCTTGAGGTAAGCATTTTAGGGCCCAACTTTACGAGACATTTTTCTTGTTTTGGTCCATATTACTACTTCTGAAAGCTGTCTACTCTATAATAACAACAACAGAACCAGTAAACTGTCAAAGGTATCAGAACTATTTTCACAAGACATCTTGATGCTTGTATTCACAATCATGGTAGCCCGAAGCCACACTACAACGACCGCTTTGTGGGCCGTGTAGCACGTATGTTGCTCCTTCCAACTTGAAAGCACTATCATTTGATATGTGTGGTGCCATATAAATGCCTGCCAACAGTGACAGCAATTAGCCTTGTCACTCCGGATACAGCTCTTTTTAATGACGATAAGTGTTGTAGGGCTGTTCGTATGGAGTGATATAAAGTGAAACGGCAATGTAGAATAAATAACGGGAAAGGCAGATGTTACGCAGAATCATTAGAAGGGTCCTCAGGAAAAATGTTCAAACCACACAGAAGGCAGCTTATCCCAGTTCTACCAATACTTGAGTACTGTGGTCCATTCTGGGATCCACAGCAGAAAGGATTAATAGAATAAGTAGAGAAGGTCTGTCGGTTGTGATACAGGTTCATTTATTTTGCACGAAAGTGCCACGGACGTACTCGGCAACTGCAGTGGCAAACTCTGTAAACGACGTATTTTGCATCTCACTGTGGTTAACTGTTGATATTTCCTACGAGATTCATCAATACATTGCTGCCCTTTACGTACAATATGTCGCGGAAAAAACTTGTGGGAAAGTTAGAGAGATTCGAGAACGCTCGAAAGCTTACCAACAATCGATCTCCCCGCGAATTATCCGAAACTGAAACAGGGTTTCTTTGGGTGGGGATATGTGAGAGTCGCACACAAAGTATCCTCTGCCACATACCGGATGATGGCTTGCGGAGTGTAGATGTATTCGTATGTCGATTGCGTCAGAGTATCTTTGCTTCAACAAACATTGCTCAGCTGAAAGGTGAAGTAGTACCAGAAATTTGAAGAAATTTTGTTTAACGAATGTGTATTACCGTACGTTTAGCCAACTCAGCCAGCTTCCGCCATCCTCTCTTAATAATACGCTAATGATTTATCTAGGTAAATCTGTTTTGTGGCCATGCCAGAGTATCAGCTTCCCTGATAAACAGCCTATTCGAAACACAGGCACGTTCCTGTCAGCTTTGTGTATCACGTGGAATAAAACATTGACTTTTCACATTTGAGTAGAACAGAATAATTAGTGCGACTTTCCAACAAGAGTCTATGGACCACATACTTGAACACTGCAGTACTAAGTCAAATTTGGCATAGTTGGAGTACATTACCACATAAATGTTAGTAGATCATAACTACGTGATTTTATTGTGTAATTAGGAAATAGTATACGCACTTACCTCACATAAAGACAGCAAGAGAATGTATCATACATCCGGGTTGGTCACTATTAAAGAACTTCTATCTTACAGACCATAGTTGCACATACTGATGTCCCGCTATGCGTAACATGTTCCTCGTTGGTAACTGTAAGACCTAGTACAACGACGCAGTAACGGTTAGATCTGTCTTGGATTTGGCCATGGTTCAAAAGGTTCAAAGGGCTCTGAGCACTATGAGACTTAACTTCTAAAGTCATCAGTCCCATAGAACTTAGAACTACTTAAACCTAACTAACCTAAGGACAGCACACACATCCATGCCCGAGGTAAGATTCGAAACTGCGACCGTTGCGGTCGCGCGGTTCCAGACTGTAGCGCCTAGAACCGCTCGGCCACCCCGGCCGGCCTATTAGGTCATGTCTTTTTCACTTATTGGGTACGCTATTTTCAGTTTCGTTGCTTAAGCTTTTTTGCTGATGCCCTGGGACGTAATTTCAGCTACCGATACATTTAATTTCTTCACCAACGGATAGTAATCTACCTGTCACGCCTGATAATGACCTACAGAGGCAATTCAGTTTAGCTGCGTTCCGTTAAGCAAGTGCGACTGAGGAAAAGAACAGAAGGCGCCATGTCTTCAACCACTTGTTATCCGCTCTTAATCGTTGTCTTTAATTAGAAAAAACCATTTGATTGCAGCTTAAATCTCCCATGTTGTGGAGGCCGAATTACACTCGGAGCGCAGTGCAATTACTGTAATGGCTTTCTGCGGTTTATTAATTATCGGTAAATATATTTCCACTGAATGTCTCAAATGCTTTTTGTATCCTGGTGTTAATTCGCAGCAGGAGTAGCAATAAAGTCATTGTTCTGAGTGTTATTCGTAAATAGTTCCCTACCTTAAAAACAACCTGCTTTTTTTCTTTCCATTCTTTGCTGACATTGATAATTGCTATGACAACTATTTATGTAATATGTTTGGAGACATTGTATGAATATTTTGTCACAAATCCTAACTTACTGATATAAAAGTTCGTCTGTGGACAAGTCTTTTTGCTTGAAAAATTGAAGTAAATTTGTGTATAAGTAAAAAAAAAATGAAAATAGGCACAGATCGCTAGAGAACTTCAAGTGAGGTAACCAGTCTAATTTAATGACGTATCTGTACGGTGGACTCTCCTCTAGAAACTGAAACACGAATTCCAGTTTCCCGCTGAAATGTAACTGGAAAGACAACCAACAATACTATTTGGACCTATAGTTAACACATATCCTACTAGGATTTTTGAAATTCATTTTGTATTATCTCATGCGATGGAAGTATTGTAGTATAACTGGAAACACCAGTTATAGCAATAGTAATTTTTTATTATAAATTAATTTTACTGAGTTGTTTTAAATTTTATACCAAGTTTGGGTGTTTCTGATCACCACATATTTCGAGTCAGTCGACTAACTACCATTAACACTGCAACGAAGAATGTCTGCAATATACGAACGGTACTATACATGAAAGGGAACGCTACGATGCTGAAAATGGTAAGCATAAGATGAACTGAGTTTAAATTCGGTAGAGCTCATGCATGTACGTAACATTTAGAAATGTCGGCCTATTGTAGCATGCGTTTCTTAGAGTATTCGTTCCTCAATATCACTGTAAAAGTGGTGGCCCCAGAAAAGTTACAAATGCAGACTACAGCATATCAATTCAGTAAAGGTATATTTTCTTCGAATGGCTTGTGGTTTATACGTACCAGAACTCTGGTTACTTAGGACAAATAACATCTTCTTCGTCCTCTTCTTCTTGTTCTCCCTTGCAAAGGATCACAGTTCCATCTTTTAACTCGCCACTCGATGTCCCTATTTCTTTATCATCGTAGATACGTCATTAATTAAGAGTTGGAATTCAAAAATATACAAAGGAGAGCACCACTGATGCAACTCTGTTTCTAACTTGTACCTGAAGTGTGAAAAATTCTATAGATGTCTTTCTTTTAACACCATACGCTGTAACGCAATTTTATAATTCGTATGTCCTTATTTTGATGACGGTTATGTTGACTGAGAACCGTACTTGCAGATATAACTACTTGAAGAACCACAGCAAGCTATCCCGTTTATAACTGTACGTGTGTCGATAACGCATTTCGGGCTGTCAGTCAAGTTACGGTTTCGTCATTAGTACGTAGATTGCAATCTGAATGCTGCAGCTGTTCCGAAAAAATATCAATTTCACTTACTATTTCGCTTTCGTAGCTGCATGTTAATGTTTAAATAACGTTTTGTGATGCGAGTAAGCGAAATGAGTGAGTACGAAAGCTCGCATTGAATATTGGCATAGCCGCTGATTTTTTAATTTTCTAATTGAATTTCTGTATGGTAAACGAGTATTCATACGTGGCCTTGAACAGAATGTTCGCTTGGAGGGAATTTTCAAGGGTAATACAGACGGACGGAAGATTTTTCATTTTAGAATCTTCAACTGCGTGGAATATCAGAGAACTTTTTTATTGTCTAAGAGGATGAAATACATTCTTTATACGAGGGAATGCAATTTCTACTCTGTCCCACTGTTGATCTACAAACGCCTGTATTTGATTTAAGTATTTCACATTCGGGATCAGTCACGCAGCATCACTGGCCAATCTGCTGCGCCGTTTCACGATGCGGAGGCCGCTGCAATAACTCTTATGGAAATGTTCTCCGAGCAGAAATGAGAAAAGAAATAAATTCCAGTACATTAAACATCACCTGAGCCAAACGGATTGAAAAAACGGACGTGGAGCAATGCTGCCCCGCCTGCGGCCATTGCCTTTAAAGCTACGGTCCACGGGGACAGCCTCGCACGGAACAGCGTCATGCTGCAGGCTTTGTCTACTGAGGTCTGTGGGTAGAGTACGAGGCAAGTCTCCAGCACTCGCTTATAATTATAACTGTGGTTTAACTCAGTCAGACTATAAAAGCTCTACCGAGCAGAAATAATTGCGGTACAAATTCACACCCACTCTATAGTGACACTCAAAAGTATGTTGCATAATCCCCACTGCGCTTTTGACTTTATATGCAGTTTATATGGCATGATATTTTAATTAGCTGTATATTGCTTATTGTTGAGAGCACAACAGATAAAATGCGATTCTCACTATTAGTTTCTTCAGTTGAAAATATTTAAACTTGATCTATTACGTGGGGATTACTACAACGCTAAAAGCCTTCCTGCTTTGGTCGTATGATCTTTAATTTGCAAACTATTTTTATGTAACCCTGATCTGGCTTGTTAGAAATGGAACACGGTATCATTAATGTAGCTAATTATGAAATTAAACATGTCCTTAACTACTTTAATCTCTAAATTGCACTGAAAATTACTCTTATGATACGTACAGAAGTTACAGTTTTCTATGTTCGCTAAACGTAAAAGTTTGCAGTGGATTTTTTAATATATGAACACTTTCGATTGCCACGTCTATCACAAGAGCATGAGACTAAAAATGAAATTTATTTTTGCATTATTAGCAACAACAGGTTTCATCACAGCAGTCTTTGATATCGCACAAGTAAAATTTTATTGCACTGATTTACTTAAATTATTTACGTCACTGATATTGTAATAGCAGTTGCCCATGTCCACTTGAAAATTACATAATAAAATCCACTATTCACCTCTGAGGTCGCCGGGAAGCTGAAAGAAATAATTTTAATGCACCTTTACGTCCCACTTAATTGCTGGAAAACTGCTTTCATTCAATTTAATTTGAATTTGCCGCGGCAGCGGCTCCCGCGATCGCTGCACATACCTGCACCATGAAAAATTTCAAACATGGTGAAAACGGTAAAAAAATGTGGAATTAAAATATCGGGCAAGCTAGCAATAAATTATTACAAGTATTTTTAACAATCTCTTTTTAACAATCTCTATATTCAAAAATCAACATAAATTTAAAGTACACATCTTTTGCATGCATCAGCCTCCAATGGCGTCTTTCTCGACAAGGTATAAAAGAAAGCTAACCATGCATTCAATCGAGCGTTACAGGCTCTTACAACTTTGACGGATACAAGAAGACAGACAGAGTGATGTTTTAACCTCCACTATTTATAGTCAATTTAATATGCGTCTTTGTTACCTTTTTTAATTATCATTGTCTGCATCGATTTCTACACTCGCCGACCACAGACGTTATTTGCAAAATATAGATACATAACTATTGCACAAACGCAAAAATGAAAAAAGATGATTTCTTTTCTTTATAGAGTCTACATTATCGACCATCGTTCATACAGAAATGAAAAAAAATAATAATAGAGATAAATGTTTTTTTTCACATATATTACAACGATTTTGTGAATGTCTTGCCAGGAGACGTCACAAGTATCAACTGAAGCACGGACTACTGTCTTTGCGGCCACAATTTGATTCTAATTCATTGCACTTGTAGGCGAACTTGAACCACACAAACTTCGATATGGTAAAAGCACCAGTAACATTAAAGTAAATTTTCTGCAACAAATTACTCAGCATGACAAAAAAGTGAAGTGCGTGGAAGACATTGTTGGATGTATATCTAGTTTCGTACACGTACACGCCATCGGCAGGTGTGTAAACGCCACCAGGGTGTTTTACTGCTGCTCGTGTTTAGTGTCCTTAATAAACTTCGTAGGGAATATTAAGGTGCGTGGGACAGGTGCAGATATTGAGGGATCACTGTGAAACACATGGAGGTGCCACGTACTCGTGTGTGACAGCGTTGGCAGACAATGACAGAGTTTCAAAGGTGAACAAAAAAAAAAAAGAAAAGTCGTTAAGTACTTTCCTCCCATCCGTGCAACGGGCCCGGATTCTATTCGCGGCCGGGTTGGAGGTTTTCTCCGCCCGTCGACTAGATGTTGTGTTGTCGTCATCATCATTTCATCCTCATCACCGGCACGGAGTCGCCCAATGTGGCGTCGACTGAAATAAGCCTCTCACTCGGCGGCCGAACTACCCAGATGGGGCCTCCCTGCCAGTAGCGCCATACGATCTTTTCATTTTTTTTTCCATTTGACCACCTAGTCGAATCGTGAAATACCCAAATTTGTAGGCTAATCGTATGCGACAGCAGCCCACTGTCGAATTCCGTGGGAGTCTGAGGGTAGGAATACTCACTGAGAAGGTTCCAGCTAAACAAGTCTGATGACCACAACCTAGGATCGCCGTACTGTACATGTTTGCGCCTGGCATTCGAGAACAAGTTACAGGTTCCCTGCAAGATTCTGTGTAACACTGCACCAATGGTTGAAGACCAGCACCCATCGGACTAGGGAATTATTGTCTTACGCTATGGCTACCATTAACGGCACAACACAAGCGTTTGTGATAAATTGGTGCCATGATAGGGAACAGTGGACAACTGATGGGTGGCGTAGTATAGTTTTTAGTGGTGGATAGTGGTTTCGTACTATCCCGAATGTCCATAGCCGTCTAGTACGGTGGCGATCTAGAGAGAGGTCCTATTCTTCCAGTTTTGGAGAAGCTCAACAGCTATTATGTCGGAAGCGGAGGAGGAGGACATTAGATTTTAAACTCCCTTCGACAACGAGGCCATTAGAGACGGAGGACAAGCTCTGATTGGGGAAGGATGGAGAAGGAAATCGGCCTTTACCTTTTAATGGAACCATCCCGGAATTTGCCTTAAGTAATTTAGGGAAATCCTAAATTTGGTTGGACGAACACGGTTATGAACGTCGTCCTTCCGAATTGGAGTCCAATTTGATAACCCCTGCGCTATCTCAATCGGCTGGTGTGGGAAGCCGCGGGTATGACTTCATGGCATGGCTGTTATGGTAGTGACTGAGTGAACTCGTATGGCACAACGATACGCCATGGACATCACTCGTCTTCATGTGTTGTCACTCACGCAGAACTATTAAACTGCCATTTTCCAACAGTATAATGCTCGACCATATAGAGCACGTGTCTCTACGAACTGCCCAGTGTGATGTTGAGGCACACCTTTATCAAGAAAGGTCCCAAGATCTGATCCTCTTTTTACACGTGTGGCACCGGCAGGGACGTCAACTCCGTCCCAGTATCCATCGCAGAAGTATTAAACTGCCATTTTCCAACAGTATAATGCTCGACCACATAGGGCACGTGTCTCTGCAAACTGCCCAGTGCGATGTTGAGGCACACCTTTATCAAGAAAGGTCCCAAGGTCTGACCCTCTTTTTACACGTGTGGCACCAGCTGGGACATTAACTCCGTCCCAGTATCCAGGATACCAAGGAGCAGTTACAACAGCTGTTGGCCAGTTTGCCTCAGGAGACGGTATAAGGGTTTTGTGACAGCGTCCCCAACAGAATCACAGCATGCACCCAGGCCAGATGGGGCAACGTATTATTAATAAATGGCTTCGTACTGACAGATTCTTTGTTAGTTGATTTGAATTTCTAATCGCTGAAATAACAACAAACTCTCTCTCAAACTGCCGGCCACAGTGGCCATGCGGTTCTAGGCGCTACAGTCTGGAACCACGCGACCGCTACGGTCGCAGGTTCGAATCCTGCCTCGGGCATGGATGTGTGTGATGTCCTTAGGTTAGTTAGGTTTAAGCAGTTCTAAGTTCTAGGGGACTGATGACCAAAGAAGTTAAGTCCCATAGTGCTCAGAGCCATTTGAGCCATTTCTCTCAAACTATGTACTTTCATTTCCTTACTTCTTCTGTGCAGTTCTTTTTTTGTGTGTCAGTAGTGTTTACTGAAATGACTAGCAACGTATCAAAATGATCTGGACTACATATGTGGTAACTATATATTTACGGTTTCACCAGTACAGCAAATTAATCATGAAAAATAAAAGTAAAATTTCTGTAATTTGCAATGTAATGAAATAAAACGTTCTCCAATATGTTTTCCTAAGCTTGAAGAGACTTTCTGCACTTATCTGTGAGACAGAATGAAAATACTGTCGATAAATTTTCCTAAGTACTTTGCTTAAAAGTATACTAAATTTGGTTACTCTTGTGGTCCTTCTATGAAAAATTAAAGAACTCCATTTATCCAAAATGAATGTTTAATTCTGCAGTGGAATACAAGTTATGATACCTCCTGGAAAATTAAAACTGTGGAAAATCGGGACTCAAACCCGGAACACTGCCTTATGTGACCAGCGTTGTTACCGGCTGAGTTGTCCAGGTATGACTCTCAGCTCCTCACAGCTTCAATCCTACCAGCTCAAACCATCCAATTTCCGAGCCTCAAAGGAACTGCGTCTGTGTAATTGCCGCAGAAGACGTACCCATCTATTTAAATGTTTATTACTTAATATCGATGCCCTTTAAATTCACTGTTTTCGAGTTAAGCTAAAAACTATTTATCAGAAGATCTGGTCATATAACGCTATGCTACTTTATTAATCCGTTTTTGAAATTTTAAATGTTGGTATTTAAATGGTTAGTTGTGCAATAGATTGTTTTGTACAACGTTCATATGAGATTATCTGTTTTTTAATGTTATTGAAAGACTGTTCTGTATGCAGCCTATTAATTCTGATAATTGAAATACCCAAGCTCTTATCTTTGAAGAACTACTCAGCTACACAGCCTTATAACAGGCTCTTCGTTGCTTTTAAGCTGATGTTGAGTGCGTATATCTTTCCTTGAAGTTATTTCCTATATAAGTCATTGAAAGAAATGACAGACCTACCATTACCCCCTTTGATTTATCACTAGTTTTATGCAGCTTGTCGTTTTTGGCACCGACGTTTATTACACACACTTACCATTGACTGCACCACATTATTTCACTATGTTCACCACAACTCAGAAACAAATCTATTCGATTAATTTTCTTACTCAAGCGTCACTCCTATCTTACGCCCTCAGTATGCTGTATAAAACAGTTAAGTCCCTCTATATCTCTACAGCGCTGTTACATCGTTGGCCTCCTTCACTCTCTCGCCAAACCATTTTGAGGTTAGAGGTCGGTCTCCCTTCCCTTGTGTTGCTGCCGACGATGCTGTGGCGCCCCTCCACAGTGGTTTAGCTTCCTTATATCGCAGGATCTGCTTTCTGTGCTGATTGCACCACATGGCTTCTTACGATGTTCCAGTGGGTACAATATACTTCTAAACAATCTCATCAACTATTCTTATCCAGTAGGTATATAAAAAACATGCTCTTATTCGAATGCAACGTTGTTCAAAATATCAAAGGAACCATTGAACAACATATTTAAGCTTTTGAACAAACAACATGAAATTTTTGCTAACAGCATATGTCCTTTACATATTGTACATACAATTATATATGTCGCTTCAGTAGGTATGTAAAAACATGTGAGTATTCAAATACTTCATATAGTGTCAACCTTCCAAAGCATTCGGGAAGAACTTTCAGAGGATTACGCTTTTGTACAAGCGAACATTTACATTTATGTAAATAAAAATATGTAAATCATTTTGTGTCCAAA
The DNA here is from genome assembly GCF_023864345.2 of Schistocerca serialis cubense. Lineage (NCBI taxonomy): Eukaryota > Metazoa > Arthropoda > Insecta > Orthoptera > Acrididae > Schistocerca > Schistocerca serialis. The sequence goes on from NC_064638.1 coordinate 217,137,165, forward strand.
ATCTTAAATATGTGCAAGTCCTTCGCGGATTGATCTGAAATTTGGACACAACGTAGCATTCGAATGTATGTGTCTTTTTATATATCTACCTGTGTGTCGCATGCAGTACATAAATGAATAAAAATGTAAATATTAGTTTCTATACAGTCGTAAATGTCCAAATCACTAGTTACCTTGAAATTCTAACACCACGTTGTATTCGAATGTGTTTGCGTTTTATATGCGTATTTTAATACATACATTTTAATACATACGTAAATATTAATCTGCAATAGAAAACCAAAAACTAAATATAAAACAGAGAACAAATACATCTATTTAAGAATTGCAATCGCGTTGTGCAGACTTAGATAACCTATAAGCATGTATAAACAGATCACCTCTTGAAAGTGCGAATACCTTAATTTGGTATTTCTTAAGAATCCTGTAGTCAGTAACAGTAAGATGTTACTCGCTCCTGTGAACAGGAAAGCGTTATGCAGATCTTGGTGCCTCTCACGTCCGTCTAGAAAAGGTAAAGGTTTTACTATTTTATACATCTAGTTTTTACTGAGTTTAACGAAGGCGATGTTGGCCTCATATATTCGACGATGCCCTTTGGCTACACTGACTACAGGAATCTTAAGAAATACCAAATTAAGGTATTTGCTCCTTCAGTAGGTGATCTGTTTATATTTTCAATACGTGATCTGTTTATACATGCTTATAGATTATCCAAGTCTACACAACTCGATCGCGATTCTTAAATAGATGTATTTGTTCTTTGTTTTCTATTTAGATAACCTGAAGATTCCTAAATAAAGCGAAACGCTTCTTTGAAAAACAAAAAATAAACTAAACTTGCAAGCAAGACTGTTTTTAACCAATAAATTTAGTATGTATATCCAATTCCAATAAATGTTACAAAGTATGCTCTCTCCTTGCTGACTGCCTCCATTTAACCAGACGGAGCCATAGCAACACGTGACCGGGAATGGGTGTAACTAATAAAAATGTGAGGCTAGATACAGGTTTCCAAAGATATGGCCGTATTACAAAACCACCTTCGAAAAGGAAAAATAATTCATTTTCACGTAACAGCTCTGCAGAGGGGATGGCTTAAAACAATTTTGTGTTCCTTGGTATTGTTCAGCTGTTTGAGACCTCTGACATGAGGTAACACCTAGAAAATGGAGAAGAGAGGCAGCTCGAACTGTGCCGTACGGCTTAGTTCAAATTCAGCTCCTTCGCGTGTACAGCAGAACCTCTGAAAGAAAAGTTAATATCGTTCAGGCAAAATGACGTGTCAGAAACTGAAGGTAACGGAATTTTATACCGACTGTGACCTTTATTACATATTTCAGCGAAGCAGAGAGCGAAATATGCCGTACCTTTGTTTTGGCTCGAAATGCTGGTGAAACAGTGATGGAAGCGACAGCTCGCTCTTTTCCGCCACGTTGCAGGTCGCAGTTGCTTACAGAGCGTCAATTTAGATACAGATATTCTGATGTCTGAAGGTTTCACAGAATTTCATTTCGGCTCAGATCCTCTGTAGGATAAAATATTTCGCTCAGGAGAAGACAATAAGCAACGGTGAGACTTCAGTTATGGCCTTTTTATGAACACGACCCGCTGCCGGAAAATGGTGTTCTCATGAAGCTATGAATATATAGTTTCCCCGAAACCGGTCATGTTTTTAATTTAACAAAGTCGCAACTAAAGTGGATGTTTTCAATCTCATCACGCAGTTAAGTTTCGGATGTTCACTTAACAAAATCCTATGCAATAAGCAACGGCTAAGCCTCCAGAATGAGATTCTCACTCTGCAACGGAGTGTACGCTGATATGAAACATCCTAGTAGGTTAAAACTGTGTTTTTAATGTCGTGTGACGAGGGCCTCCCGTCGGGTAGACCGTTCACCTGGTACAAGTATTTCAATTTTACGCCATTTCGGCGACTTGAGCGTCGATGGGGTGGAAATGATGATGATTAGGACAACACAACACCCAGTCCCTGAGCGGAGAAAATCTCCGACCCAGCCGGGAATCGAACCCGGGCCCTTAGGATTGACAGTCTGTCGCGCTGACGACTCAGCTACCGGGGCGGACATTAAAACTGTGTGCCGGACCGAGACTCGAACTCTGGACCTTTGCCTTTCGCGGGCAAGTGCTCTACCAACTGAGCTACCCAAGCACTACTCACGCCCTGTCCTCACAGCTTTATTTCCGCCAGAAGCTCTCTTGCTTGGGTAGCTCAGTTGGTAGACTTTCCCGCGAAAGGCAAAGGTCCCGATTTCGAGTCTCGGTCCGGCACACACTTTTAATCTGCCAGGAAGTTTCATATCAGCGCACACTCTGCAGCGGAGTGAAAATCTCATTCTGGAAACATCCCCCAGGCTGTGGCTAAGCCATGTCTCCGCAATATCCTTTCTTTCAGGAGTGCTAGTTCTGCAAGGTTCTCAGGAGAGCTTCTGTTAAGTTTTGAAGGTAGGAGACGAGGTACTAACGACTAAGCCTGTTTCGTTGTTACGGTTCTTCCAAGGTGACTTTCATAGGTTCTTTGTCAATGGTTGGATTAGCAGGCAATATTTTCATGGCATTTCGGGTTGTCTTGTTTGTTCGTCCCGTTTGCGTGTTAGCCTGTGCTTCTTTCGGCATTGCTCTAACATTCAGAGCATGTTCAACAACATTCTGGCGCTCTCTCTCTACCTCTCTCCTGTAATATTAATGAGCCTTTACTGAGTGCTCATTTCGTAGTTTGGACGTGCAGCTTACTAAATTTTGCGTCAGAGAATTCAAACTAGTGGTGGACATCCCCACAACAGGGAAGCTCTCACTTTCAAAATTTTCTAGACTTGCTCAACGACTGTTATCAAACTTTCGGGCTTCCCAACCGAGAGCAAGTTGTCCTCTTTTCTGGTTTAACATAGGCTCATGCTCATGTCGGCAGCCATCAAAAACCAGAACGAGATCTCATATTGGCCGCACTCCCAAAAGTTCTAAGCTCCGTTTGACTCTTTGTAATCGTTACTTTACCACGTAATTTAAACAACAATTTCTTCTGAAGCAACTAAAATATCTGCTGAAAAATAAATAATTAGGTATATATTTGATAAACACTGACGCTATTTTTGTAAGAATTAACTCTTTGCTCTGAAAAGTATATGTGAAGGTCACAAAATTATAAAAAACAGGATATAATGCGTATAAGTGCAGACATTTTATATATGGCACCTTAATGTGCACACATTGCAGTGTTTTGTTGTTTCTTTGTGTCGTGTAGTCTTCCCACAAACACATTCCATAATTTAATACCTGATGTTTTCTGCATGGTCGTAATTGCCCACTAAGTGGACTACCTCTGCCCCTATAGATTGAACATTTTGCGTTCATGCATCCGCACTTCTGCAACTGTCCTCCTGCCACGGGTAAAATAAGCATTAATTGCTTGGTCTTTCCATATGGTCTTGGAGGTATTACACCACCTGAGAACATACTACCTGTAATGTCTATAATTATAAGCCTGAAAATGATGTAAAAGCTGATAAAATACTGTTAAGTACACAATTCTCAGTCCCCAATAGAAATATCTGCACTTATCCTCGTTAGATCACGTACTTTTTAAAAAAATTCAGGTATAAATACTTGAGATATTTAGATTACAATTAAGTTCAGGAGTTCAGTGCCCAATAACTCTCAGTTTTCTGTCGAGCAACATTAATAGCTCAATAAATCTCCCGTGTAAGAGGTACTAAATGCATTTCTGAAAATACGTGTCTGTACTTCTACCACTTCGGAAAACAAACTGTGATTTGCGTGACCGTCTATGTATACATCCAAGTAACGCAGTAATCTGCCTTTCGCATAGGTTCTATTGTTTTTGAGAAAGGTGACTACAGAATGGACCGGTGTTTGTCTATTTCTGCATTACCTTTGTTTAGCAGAGTTACATCTCTCACCTGTTTTAAATATTCAGGAAATTTCTCTGTTGTGAATGATTCACTTATTACACTCTATATGCATCTGTGATGTGAATGATGCACTTATTATGTTTGCTAAGGGGGGCGGGGCTGAATAATCTGTGTGTTTGTTAAGCGAGGTTCTATACTATGTATGCATCGTTTCAGCACAGAAATTGGTACTTTACTTCTTTACTTTTTAGATTTTGTGCGGTTTTAGTGAGTTCGTACACTGCGGTTGACAGTAATATCATTGTACTTGCTACATAATTATTTACAGGCGATACGTTGAGTTATGGGAATTTTTGTTGTAATTTTTCTGCAGTATTTGAAAAATGCCCTTACTCTACCTGTGATATAAATTTAAGAACTCTGGTTCATTATAACTCTTTTTCATGGAACTGAGTTACTTAAGCGTTTGGGTGGACTTTTTAATTCTGCTGGCCATTTGTTTTGATAAGACATTGGTAATGATATGGTTACTATTGGGAATGTCTTTTCGAAATTCATTTTAAATTATGTTGAGAGTTTAGAGAAAATCACTGTTTTATTGGTTTATCTATACACTTCATTTCAACTTGGGTTTGCTTATTCTCTAGAAAAATCGTGTATTCTGATTTCTGATCAATGTCTTTCGTAAGTCTACAATTTTGGGATTTTTTGTTTACGTGCCCGACTTTACTATTAGTGTTTAGCAGAAGTGGTCTGGTAGTCCAACACATTTTACAGCTGTACCACATTTTCTCCGGCCGCATTTATGGCGACATGGTCGATTACTGATGCACTAACTACAGTAACGGGGACATCCCAGACTTTGATGGATTTTTATGAGGTTGCTTCTCGTTCCGTTTATGATACCCTACATCTATGTTTACATCTCCATACAAAGTTATGTTGCTTTTTATACTTGAGACTTCAGTCACGTGTCTACGTTACAATCGTATAATCGGTTTTCATACAAAATGATTGATTTCTTGGGGATGTCATGCCATGGATATGCAGGAGCTGATTTTTCAAAGTGTTTGCCTTCACTTAATGTGTTACGGTCATGCCTTCATTTAAACTGTGTTCCTTCTGACATAAATGCATGATCCCCATCCTCTGCAGTAGTCTAACAGTAAGAGTCATTTCGTGCAATGAAAATACTATATGTAGGATTTCTATGTTTTTGCACAAGTGTTCAGTGACACAAACTACGATGATGTTTCGAAGATAGGAGATCAACTGTGTTTTACTGTTTCTTGGTTGCATGTATTGATGAAGGATTATCAAATCTGTAAAATATCCTATGTTCCTCTTGCCAACAATATCTTTTTTATTGATGATATGTGGTAAGAGTGTCATTTGGCATTCTCTCGAATTTTATTATGATAAACAATACAGGAAAAGTATGTCTTGAATATTTCTGTACTGTGACTGAGCCTAAAGCCAATATACAGGGTGAGTCACCTAACGTTACCGCTGGATATATTTCGTAAACCATATCAAATACTGACGAACCGATTCCACAGACCGAACGTGAGGAGAGGGGCTAGTGTAATTGTTTAATACAAACCATACAAAAATGCACAGAAGTATGTTTTTTAACACAAACCTACGTTTTTTTAAATGGAACCACGTTAGTTTTGTTAGCACATCCGAACATATAAACAAATACGTAATCAGTGCCGTTTGTTGCATTGTAAAATGTTAATTACATCCGGAGATATTGTAACCTAAAGTTGATGCTTGAAACCTCCGACGTTCAGTTGTGTGTTGTAACAAAGACGGGCCACGGTCGGCGAGCAGCATCTGCAGGGACATGTCTACGATGACGACCGTGTTTACGAGTGTGGCTGTAGTTCACTGTTGTGGTTAGGTCTAGCTGTCGCAGTGTCCGCATGTAGCGCTTACTGCTATTGTTATTCTGCATTCGTCTCCGCACGCAGACCAACTGTAGTACACCGTGTTACCAGACGTCTGTGACAGTGTAGTGTTGTAGGAACTGTGACCAAGGTGTATTCGAACTCTGAAAAGGCGATGATACTCATCTATGGCGAGTGTCGACGAAATGCAGCTGAAACCTGCAGGGTGTATGCAGAACGGTACCCGGACAGAGAGCATCCAACGTACCGCACATTGCAAAACATCTACCGCCAACTGTATGCAACAGGTATGGTCGTAGCACGCAAACGGGTCCGTAACAGGCCCGTCACAGGAGAAGCGGGTGCAGTTGGTGTGTTAGCTGCTGTTGCCATGAACCCACACATGAGTACACGGGACATTGCGAGAGCCGGTGGATTGAGTCAAAGTAGTGTCATGCGCATACCGCATCGTCACCGCTTTCATTTGTCGCTACATCAGCAATTACATGGTGATGACTTTAATCATCGAGTGCAATTCTGTTAATGGGGATTAACAGAGAATGAGTTGCAGTTCTACCTGTTTACCGACGAAGCGGGTTTCACAAACCACGGGGCAGTGAATCTACGGAACATGCATTACTGGTCCGTGGACAATCCTCGCTGGCTCAGACAGGTAGAGCGACAGTGACCATGGACTGTAAATGTATGGTGCGGAATGATTGGCGACCACCTCATTGGTCCTCACTTCATTGCAGGGGCCCAAACAGCTGCAACATACATCGCATTTCTACAGAATGATCTGCAACGTTGTTCGAAAATGTCCCACTGGAAACGCGTCGACGTATGTGGTATCAGCATGATGGAGCACCTGCACTTTCCGCAATTAACACTAGGCTGACCCTTGACAGGATGTTCGACGGACGTTTCATAGGACGTGGAGGACGCATAAATTGGCCAGCCCGTTCTCCTGATCCTACACCTCTGGACTTCTTTCTGTGGGGTACGTTAAAGGAGAATGTTTACCGTGATGTGCCTACAACCCCAGAGGATATGAAACAACGTATTGTGGTAGCCTGCGGCGACATTACACCAGATGTACTGCGGCGTGTACGACATTCATTACGCCAGAGATTGCAATTGTGTGCAGCAAATGATGGCCACCACATTGAACATCTATTGGCCTGACATGTCGGGACACACTCTATTCCTCTCCGTAATTGAAAACGGAAACCACGTGTGTACGTGTACCTCACCCCTCATGATAATGTACATGTGCGTCAGTGGAAAAGACCAATAAAAAGATGTTAGCATGTGGACGTAATGTGCTGTTCCAGTCTCTTCTGTACCTAAGGACCATCACCGTTCCCTTTGGATCCCTACGTAATTCGATGCTCACCGATACACACGATCGAACAGCGGAGGAGTGGTACTCAAGTGTCAACTTTAGGTTACAATATCTCCGGATGTAATTAACATTTTACAATGCAGCAAACGGCACTGATTATGTATTTGTTTATATGTTCAGATGTGCTAACAAAACTAACGTGGGTCCATTTAAAAACGTAGGTTTGTGTTAAAAAACATACTTCCGTGCATTTTTTTAAGGTTTGTATTAAACAATTACACTAGCCCCTCTCCTCACGTTCGGTCTGTGGAATCGGTTCGTCAGTATTTGATGTGGTTTACGAAATATGTCCAGCGGTAATGTTAGGTGACTCATCCTGTATTATCATAGAAAGCAAGATATAAAACAAAATCTACCAATGACGGAATATTGGCTTTAAAAGATGTAATGTGTTGTGAAGTATGCTCAGTCTAGTTTGTGGTGTACCAAGTGATCTTGGATCACGTAGGCGCAAAAATCATTGCAAGTTTTCAAAACCCGACAAGCTTTATGTTGCCTCTCGTCGTCGGAAGATCTCCATATTACATACGTTATTGTGTCACAGACTCGTCACGTAAAATCATGGGTCCATATCCGTGCTCACTGCCCATCCGACACGTCATCGGGTGAACGATGAAACAGAATATTGGTTGTCGTCATGCGATGCCCTGGTGTTTGGTCTGAATATTGTGGTGTTGACGGTCACTCACAGACCCTAACAGTGAGATTGTATGACAACTTCTTCTGCTGCTGGCGTAAAGTTAGCAACTTTTAAGCATAAAATTCGAAATTCATTTCTGAATCGACAAGAATACACTGTCATATCCCTGGAGTGTGGATAGTTTCGATTATACCTCATAAAAACACAATACGATAAACAAACTAACTAATAAGTTCAGTGGATCCTCTGTCATATCCTTACACATATAAGAGTGAGTTAATCCCTAGAGATGTTTGCCAACGTACCAACCATTCATCCACACAAAAATGAATAGCGCCGTATTTTATTGATTGCAGGAAAATTTTCATTCTTAATTTGTCATGAGTGCGTGGGAGTAAGCAATATCAGAGTACAGAAAGAATTTTAAAAGTTGTTCTTAGCTCATAGTCCAGGTCAGTTCCGGTGCAATCTGCATTGTTGTCAAGTTGCTGCCGACATCCTGATGATGTCGTCATGCAGCATAGCTACATTTCTTCTCCTCTCCTCCCTATATCCTCTGACATAGCACGCCAGATGTCCTACGTATAAAATGGTAGGAAATTCAGAAATTGGTTGGATGTTCAAAATAGCCCAAGCGAGCTGCGTGGTTTATCCCCATGCTCTAACGTCACAGATCAGAGCCCAGTGTAAAATGGCAAGGAATTCAGAAATGGGCAGTTATACTGGTGGAATGTTGACAGAGGTCGCTAGTACCATGAATAGAATCCAAAATGGCTAACTTTTGGATGTTGGTGTAGCCTGCAAGGCTGTCAGATTTTCTCATACGTGAGATGTCACAATTCAAGACAGCAGACCTAGGGATACTGGAACAACACTCAGTTGCCATTCACATGTGGTAAGTTTAGGATCAGAACCTAATTTAAAATGGTGAGAACTCAAATCATTGGTTTTCCCCCACTCCTATGACACTACAGTTCACTTGTGTTTAGGATCTATGTGCCGTAAGCTTAAAACTATGTATTTTTAAACATTTGCAGTAGGAATCACTTGTGTTTAGGATCTATGTGACCTAAGTTTAAAGCTAAGTGTTTTTTAAACATTTGCAGTAGGAATAAGACAGGAAAAAAATTGTCTTTATTTAAAACAGAAAAATTGCAGATGGTCCCTGCATATTCCTCAGGTCTCGAATTACGCCGGGTCCAACTGCTGCCTGGGCGATGCAGGCCAAGCGCCTGTGGACTACAAAGTCACTGCGTCCCTGGCCATGTGCTGTGAGTCATGCTGCAGAGGTGGCACTAACTCCAGTCGACTGCCAGGTATTTAGTGTGGGTGATTATATGTCAACACTTTTAATAAAGTTTAATTGCATCTCTTCTTAAAGAATGAGACCTGCAGTGCAGATGTAGCTACATGTTGTAAACTATTGCCGGCCGCTGGTGGCCGAGCAGTTCTAGGCGCTTCAGTCTGGAACCTCGCGACCGCTACGGTCGCGGGTTCGAATCCTGCCTCGGGCATGGATGTGTGTGATGTCCTTAGGTTAGTTAGGTTTAAGTAGTTCTAAGTTCTAGGGGACTGATCACCTGAGATGGTAAGTCCCATAGTGCTCAGAGCCATTTGAACCTTTCTTTTTTTTTTTTTTCTTTGTAAACTGTTAGGTATGTCAGTGTTGACACAGAAATAGAGAATGTTTTTCAAAACATATTTTTACAAATCACTCAGATTTTTTAAAAACAATATGTATCACATTTCATATACTTTACATTTGAAACCTACGATAACTGTGTACAATAATTACGAAGATAATTTAACGATGTGTGGAAAATAAATAATATACCGTTTGGGTCAAATTGAAACGGGGTATAGTGAGTCCACGACCGATTATATTGAGACAGGAAACCAACGGACGGAAATGAATATGTATTGTGTTATGGACATACATAGCATAAATCACATAACAACAACATAGCTCGTAGTAGTTGTTCAAGGTAACGACTGTATGGTAATGGTGAATGAAATTCTGCTACACTCTTACAAAGATAGTTCAAAATAGTTCAAATGGCTGTAAGCACATGGGACTTAACATCTGAGGTCATCAGTCACCTAGAACTTAGAACTACTTAAACCTAACTAACCTAAGGACGTCACACACATCCATGCCCGAGGCAGGATTCGAACCTGCGACCGTAGCAGCAGCGCGGTTTCGGACTGAAGCGCCTAGAACCGCTCGGCTACAACGGCCGGCTCTTACAAAGATCACTGTGCGTCTAGCAGAAGAAGACAGGCAGCTTGGATCCTAGCAAACAGGTCTTCATTCATTTCTATGGAGGTTTCATGCACCAACGTCTTGATGCAACCCCAGAGGATAAATTGCAGAGGTTTTAGATGCGGCGATCGTGTGGGTCATAGGGCAGGACCTCCTCCTCCAAACCAGTGACGAAGGTACACGTTATTAAGGTGTTTGCTGACGTTAACATCAAAGTGGGCTGGTGCACCATCCTGTCGAAACTACATGCTTTCGTGGACAACAGGGAACTGGAGGAGGTGGAGGGGCTGTCTCCAAGATATTTGGCAGCAAATATTAGAGGAACACGAGGTAGGTAACAAAAAAGATCCAGTTAGATGATCTTGGACAGTGCTCACCCACAGGTTGACAGAGAAGAGTTGCTGGTGGTCCCAAAAGTGGGTGACATGGGGAAGGCCTCAGTCCAGACATGGCTACTGTGGCTGTTGAAAACGACACCGCAAGAGAATGACGCCTCATCCTTGAACGACACAAACTGTAAGAATGTCAGCACTACAGCACTCTGGTGACTGATCCACTAACAGAGGTGAATTTGAGGCTCAAAATCCATGTCCCAGCGCTTGAACACATTCACTATGACAGACGTGTAATAAGTGTTCCATCAGTACTCTGCACACTGTATCTTTCGAAGTGTGCGTTTCATGGGCACATTGGCCGGTTCTTATTGCTGGGTGGTCAGCCACATCATCCATCACGATCTCCTCAACGTCTGGTGTTTGCACATGTCTTTGGCCGAACCTTGGATGCCTCTTTATCTCAAGAATGACCCCTCTCCCGTAAGCTGATGTCCACAGAGATAAACTTTTCCCAATTACGATGATACCTGTCGGGAAAGCGTTCTCTGTATACTCATGCTGTTTTGTTAGCACTATATTCTGCGGAACCATACATTAAATGCATGTCTGCGAACCCTTGTGACGAGCAACATTCCACCATTGACTACATTTCATGTACTGTGCAGAGTAGCACACCTCACGACTGACACATAACAGTGTGATGCAATAGACAGAAGACAACAGGGCTAGTGATGTGAATACAGTGCGATACATGTGGTCGTCACATGACACATGTGCTATGAGCTACATTGTTCACAATATATCTGTTTGGTACTGTACGCTGTTTACAAATCGCTAACTCGTATAGTGAACAACGGACACCCAGGATCCTTGCGAAAGTGTAGCATAATTGGATGCAACGTTGCAAAAATGGTTCAAATGGCTCTGAGCAGTCTGGAACTTAACATCGGAGGCCATCAGTCGCCTAGAACTTAGAAATACTTAAACCTAACTAACCTAAGGACATCACACACATGCCTGAGGCAGGATTCGAACCTGCGACCGTAGCGGTCTGCAACGTTGCAATACACGCATTGAGAATGGCGGTGGACACAATTCCTATGAGCTACTTTGTTCTTACGCAGTGAAGTTCCATAACACAATAACTATGCATTTCTGCCCATTAGTTCAGTATCTCTATACAATTGGTTGTGGGCCCATATCAACAAATCCCTGGGCTAGCAGGCCAGAGCGGGTAAAGTTGTGGACAGGAGCCAAAATGAGGTTGCTGTTAGTTGCACTCAACATACAAACTTTATTTGCCCACACACAAAGTTACACAAGAATGCAAAACACTCAAAGTTGTAATCGATCTCCTTTGATTAACTTCAGATCAGCTGAAGGCCACAATCAAAATCTAAGACGCAAGGCCTAAGTAAGAAACTGACATGAAGGGTCTTCTGGAGATGTCACCCAAAAATGTTTTCTAAATCTTCAATCTAAACAAGTTCAAGGCGTTAGCACTTTAATTTTAATGGAACTCGGCTGGAGGCCGCATATTAAGCAACACGAAGTGTTTCAATCCAACGGCAGAAGGCCTAATCTTAAAACAATTGAAGCAAATTCGGCTGAATGCCCTATACAAAAATATCACAACCGCATGCCTTAAGGGCAAGACAAGAACCTTATATTAAAACTCGGCTGATGGCCGCAAATCAACACAATAATTTAACGGCCTAAGGCCTTAAAAGATTTGATGTAAAATTCGGCTGAAGGCCCCTATAAGAACAAAATTCGCATGCCTTAAGGGCAAGATAAGATCATTAATTCAGGATATATAAAACTCGGCTGAAGGCCTCACATCAGCCAAATATCTAAAACTGAAATAGAGAGGTTACTATGTAAGACACGGCGCTCAGAAGTTCCAAGGATCGGCCTGGAATTGTACCACTAACGCCCGATTAGGCGAGACAGGCAGCCTGACCAACAGTCTCTTAATCGTAAGACAACCCAACCGACAGACAGCCGACCGACCAATCAACCAAACAGTTCCGCTCGACGCAACCAGCAAAACGACAACAATATTTCAATACAACGACGCATTAGCCGACTTAAATACACACACGTTGTTGGTCGGGGGAATGTGCCAAAGGCGACAACCAGGATCAAATGAAATGGTTCAAATACCTCTGAGCACTATGGGACTTAACATCTATGGTCACCAGTCCCCTAGAACTTAGAACTACTTAAACCTAACTAACCTAAGGACATCACACAACACCCAGTCATCACGAGGCAGAGAACATCCCCGACCCCGCCGGGAATCGAACCCGGGAACCCGGGCGCGGGAAGCGAGAACGCTACCGCACGACCATGAGCTGCGGACCGATCAAATGAAGAAATGTACGCAGTTGAGGCTCGATAGTAAGATAAGTGAGAACTCAACTTTCATGTCCAAGATCGGTGGGCGACGAACTTTGTAGCACTCGCAAGCAGCACCTCATGCTCCCACCGCTCACGCACGCTGCCACCGGCTCCAGCCCGACTCCCACACACTGACTTCCTTCGGACGGACGGACGACGTCCCGGAGACACTGGCTCGGACCCAAACATGGAGAGGGAACACAACCGAGATCCCTGCACAGGAAGAAACCGACCCAAATTCACGTCGATTAGACGACCGACCGAACGACGAACCAACGGCCGTCCCCACTGCTAATGGCTGTGCGGACCCCACTGGGGCTCTGCCCGCGACTGCACTGCTGCTGCGTCCCGACCACCCTCCTGGTCTATATCCAACTGCACTGCTGGCCCGTTTCCAACTACTCCCAGGTGCGATCTCCCACTCACTGACTTCATTCGGACGGACGACATCCCGGATACACCGGGTCGGACCCAACCATGCAGAGGGAACACAACCTACAACTCTGCACTGGGAGGAACACGTCATCGATGAGGCGACCGACCGAACGAGCAACCAACGGTCGTCCCCGCTCGTAATGGCTGTCCGAACCTCACTGGGGCTCCGTCCCCTACTGCACTTCGGTCGGTCTCGAATTCAACGACTGCCAGGTCTGAACTGCCACACGACACACCACGATTGGGAAGTAATAGCCGTCTAGCAAAGATAATACGGCAGGTCAAATATCGATACGCGCTGCTGCTGCCACTCACGGGCAGGCAAGTAATTCAGCGACAACAGTAATTGAAATTTAAAATGACGAGGCGGCCGTACGGTAAAACAATATGTTACATAATAGATGGCATGAACTTGAGCCACGCACGGCTCACTCATGCTGCTTTGTTAGCACTATATTCTGCGGAACCGTACATTAAATGCATGTCTGCGAACTCTCGTGACAAGCAACATTCCACTTTTGACTACATTTCATGTTCTGTGCAGAGTAGCACACATCATGACTGACACCTCACGACTGACACATAAACTTTGTGATGCAATAGACAGCTGACACCGGGGATAGTGGTGTGCATACGGCACAGGTTCATACATTGGTGCGATACATTTGGTCGTCACATGATACATGTGCTACGAGCTACATTGTGTACAGTATGTCTGTTTCGTGGTCAGTAGTGTACGCTGACTCTCACAGTGAACAACGGACACCCAGGATCCTAGCAAAAGTGCAGCACAACTGCACGCAACGTTGCAGTACATGCATTGAGAATGGCGGCAGCCGCTTTGAACAATTCCTATGAGCTACATTGTTCTTACGCTGTGTATATCCATAACACAATATCTATGCATTTCTGCCCATTGTTTCACTATCTCAATACAAGTGGTTGTGGGACCATGTTAACAGATTCAATTTCAACCGAAAGATTTAAACACTCTGTATACCAATAAATCTCAGAGTCTGTAATAGCTGGACACAGGGGCGGCTATTCAGGGATATTTTTATCCTTCCACTTTTTAAAAATTCATTTATCTTACCACGTATGCTGTTTTTTACTTCAAATATATTTTCCTGTTTTACGTTGCACTGAACTCTTGTAGCAGCAAGTGAGCGATTCTGGCCAGGCTAAGTGATGTAGGCTCCCTTTTACCCGCAGCTCAACCTCAGGGGCAGAGCCACAGCCCGAGCATAACGTGGACGTTTGCTGTGGTAACCGAGCCGTCACCTGCTTCAGTTTGTGTATGGAGTGGAGATCATATGAGGTTGACGGAGATTTTATTCCCGACTACTTCCAGTTTTCGACATAAGACTGTAAAGTATTGTTTGTTGTCTTCAGAGAGAACCATTCCAAATTTAGTGCATTTAGTAGTGTGAATATAAATCCTGCTTATGACATATTGCGTATTTTATTAGAAATATATTATTCAAATTGTATCAACTCTTGTAATTTATGATAACATTTTGATGGAAATGGATGAGAAATTTTCTGATTGCAAAAACTTTCATGTTTTTCGCCTTGCCAATATGACAAAATTTGAAGATTACCACATGCGTTTTCCTTACAGTGCACATGAAAACCTCAAAGAATTTCTTTGTTCCTATATTCTCGAAGACACAATGCTTAAGAAACTAAATCTCTATTTTGTATACCGATGAGACATAAAGAAAGATTTTCACGGGAAATACTTTACAAATGCTTAATGAGGATAAGAGCATTTTGATGGTTACTTATAAACTGTTCTCATATCGTGTCCGTCGTACCACACATCTGTGGAATGAATATTTTCTTGCCTGAAACGTGTAAAAACATATCAGAGGAAAGAAAATTCAGAAGAGACACTTTATTCTTTAGCGAATATTTCTATTCAGAAGGAATTGCTAGTGCAGTTAATAAAACTTCACTGTCAAGTCTACAGGCTGAAAGGTCCGAAGGACTTCACTGACAAGTCTGAAGGTTTAAGGGACCGAAGGACTGATTTGATGTACCATTATTAAGATAAGGTTGTGTACATACAAGTATATTTTTGTTTCTTTGCTAGCTCTTCACCTAACTTCCAAGCCAAGAGCCGTCTCTGGTGTCCCTGTGTAGATCAGAATTATACTGTAAATTAGGGATGTTAAATTTCTGCCTGACACTGACCAAGTGCAATACTCTGCATCCAATATATCAGTGCCTCTAAGTTAACCGGAGAATGCAGTTAGGTGAGTCAACGTGATTTCGCTGAGTTTCTACATTAAATCCAGTTATTTGTATGGGAACATCTCATTCCTGTTTATGAGCTGAAACATAGCATCACCAGCATGAGCGTCTTGAGTGAGGAGATACTCTCCTGATGTGCGGTTTCAGCATATTTCTAATGTGGCGCCTAGATGGAGTTCATCGAGTCGAGCAAGCGGAATGAAGTATTCTAGGTGATTCTCTTAGAAAATTAAATATATTTCTCTGTGCTCTCATACAGGACACTAATATGTTTTTTTCACATACTTTCTGCCAGGCACTTAAATGTGATTTGCAGAGTATCCATGTAGATGTAGAAATTCAGCCAGGTACTCAATAAGGAAGTGATCGTCGCATCCACTTAAATAGTGAATGAAAGTCAGTGTGTATCGTGAGAACTAGTAATTTATGTTGCGCCAGTGTTGTAGGACTTCATCGCAGAATTTTCCGCCTTGATGACCATGATCCCTATATTGTGTTTCAGCTTAATTAGCTGGTGGCTGCCCACAAAAATAGCAGTGAACAGCATTCTCATTGAATGAAATGTCCTCTTGCACTTCAATCAGAGGAGTGTTGGTGCGATAAAAACCTCAACATCCCTTGCAAGTTCTTCAAGCTCAGAGGAACCGTCTTGAAAGATTTTCCCTACTGTACTTTTAAAAATTCGACCGTTTCTCTTCCACAGTGACTCAAGCAATTGTTTATAACTTGCTTGTACTAAGTCATTGGTCAGCTGTTGTATCTCGGGGTACATACTTACAGTGGGCTATCCAAATCAGGTCGAAAAAAAAGTAGCCTGTTTCTTTTCGTGGTGATAAAGCACTCTTCCATTGGCTTAAATTTTGCTTGGTTTCTGCGTCGCATCTACGTCTATTTCCGATGAGGAAGAGTTTATAATTTTCACATTATTTACCAAGTCACACAATGGAAAGTTGCCTGTCAAGAGAAACACAATTTACGAACACAAGCACACTGATTAAGCCGGCCGAAGTGGCCGTGCGGTTAAAGGCGCTGCAGTCTGGAACCGCAAGACCTCTACGGTCGCAGGTTCGAATCCTGCCTCGGGCATGGATGTTTGTGATGTCCTTAGGTTAGTTAGGTTTAACTACTTCTAAGTTCTAGGGGACTAATGACCTCAGCAGTTGAGTCCCATAGTGCTCAGAGCCATTTGAACCATTTGAACACTGATTAAACTAACCTTGCCATAATCATTCCAGAATGTAGCAGAGGCACCTTGCGAAAGCACTTCTCCACCTGTAGATAACAGTGTTTAATTTTGGATCTCCAAACGTGTAGCTAACAGAGATGAACTGTACTTATGTAACAAAGCTCATGTTTTGGTTCGTCTGTCACAAAGTGGCAGAGTACCTAATGGTCGAGCGGTCATTTGTCAGTCACTTACTGTCCCTCTGGAAACACTTACGCTGATCCGAACAAAACGTTGGCTGCTTTATCCATATACAGTTAATCACATTTATTTTTACCGGTCATGATATTGCACTACTTAATTCTGTTGCTTCAAATGGCTGGTGTTCCATCTACTTGCTTATATTGTGTTAAAAGTAATAGTGTTATTACTTTAAGATTTCTAGTTCTTATTTGAGTTGTCTTTCTACCTTCCTACAATCTCTGAGGATTGGGTTTTTTATTCAGTATTTTTCTTTTTACTCTGAAGAGTGATTCTGACGATGATAGGGATATAATTTAAACAATGTCATGTCGATACAAATATTCTGATAATTCAAAGTAAACTTCGAATACTGAAATAACACTGTTTTTACTTTCTATCAATATACTGTGATTTTTAAGTCTGGTCTAAAACTAACGTGAGTGACAGAGTTACTTTGCACCAGTATCAAAATTGAAAATTTTTTCTAGAATGGCGTAAACAGTGTACATTTTCACTTTCCCAAACACTCATTACGTCCAGTAATTTCAAAAACGGGAAAAAGTGGCATAACGTTACACAAGCTGGCTGTATTACGTATTTTTGTTACTTGAGAAAAAAGTTTACTTACATTTCAGCATCTTGATTCTTCCTGGCACCAGATAGTACCCCTTTCATGTTTAGGCAAGTAGCAGTGTTATGTTTGTTTAATTATTTTGGGTGCTGGTTTAAGGTGTTTTGTAACCAACATAAAACTCATCCGTCCATCGAGGAGGTCAGACTATATAATCTCTCTGCTTCTAGTTACACTCACTTCTCTGGATTCGTAATTAATTTCTAAATATTATTGCAGTTCATTTTTCATCAAGATAAAGAGTAGAAGGTAGCACAAAAGGCTGGGATGACCACAGCGATTAACTTCTTTCAAAACTCTGTTCTGCCCCTGATCGTCACATACTGTATATATGTACAACAGAACACAGTAAAAATATTCTTTCCTCTTCTTGAAAATAGTCACATTCTTCAAAAAACTCAGTCATCACTTTTTTCTTAAAACACTCCGCAGAGACTTCCTTTTCGCAGATCGTAAAAATATAAATCATCCGTAGAATTTATTCTTCGTAATACTAACAACTCCTTCCACTATTCTACACAGAAACACTGTAAGTATCGCAAACTTGCAATCAGTATACTCTATTACTCATACCTTTACTCAGCGACATCACAGAAAACTATAATATTTACAGCTTTGTCATGAGAAATAATACTAAAGGAGCTCCTGAGGACAGTACATGTGTTTCCTCAAAGAGAGATGGCCTTCGGCTCATATGCAGGTAATGACCACACCACGCACTCGGCACAGCTATATCGTCGGACCTCTCACCTATTCTCCCGGTAACTGCCAGTTACATGAAAAAGAAAGAGACCACAATTAATTGTAGTTTCAAAATAAACATACAGCTGCTGTAAAACATATAAATCTTATTGAAAATATGCGCATTTTCTCGGCTGCTGCGTAAACTAGTGTCGCAGATGAGTTTGTGATATTCTAAAGTGCATCAGGGGAACTAATGGGAGAGATGCGCAGTGTTATTTTTCTTTTTCAAGCTCAGGACACTTCATGAAATAATTTGCAAGAGAATGTCATTTCTTGTTACTGAGTAACAGACTATCTGGACGACGATGTGTAACATACTTCGTCTTCCTAAGGAAGACTCACAAAAATCAGTGAAACGTTAGATTTTCTTTTACGTCATGATATGACAGTAACAGAGAGTATTTTAGTTAAACCTATAAAAGTTTCTAGGCCTGAGAAAATTCAGAGCCCTTATAGCCAGACCTCTAATGTAACTGCTACAATTGTAGCTTCTTACATAGCCGTAAAATAGACCGGAGGTTATGAATAAAACAGTGTGGTGCGTTTTCCTTTCTCGTATTTATATATATGGCTAGCAGTATATCAGTGAATGATAAGGTTCAACTTGGACGCTCTGGAATGGAGCTCCCCATACAGTAGATATCTGTTCAGTCATAATGTCATTAGATATCGCAGTATACACTATAAGACTGAAATTAACACAGTGAACACAGTGCATTGGAGCATGTGCTATAAACGTGCCATATGCTCATAGCGTCAGTGTCCTATTATAGGGGTGATTTACGCATAATACCCGTTACATCAAACAATAATACAGTTTCAGTACGATCCTCATACATAAAATATTAGTTGCGAAGCACGCTATATTTATGGCGAAGAAACATACGCACACAGTAATGGCAGTGTATCAACGTCAACTGAGTAATACAGAGATATAATAGAAACCGTATTTTATGCACCATGTACCAGCGAAACTGCGATAAATATCGCAGCTACGAGATTGTTTTATAATTGTCTTCCTGCCTTTTCTGGACGTCGACTAAATTATACGTAACTGCTATAGTCTATTGCTGTTCTGAACACTAATATTTATGTAAACTATTCTAGTCTATGAGCATTCCACCATTTCTCTCACGACAAAATGAATGTTGTTGTTGTTGTGGTCTTCAGTCCTGAGACTGGTTTGATGCAGCTCTCCATGCTACTCTATCCTGTGCAAGCTTTTTCATCTCCCAGTACCTACTGCAACCTACATCCTTCTGAATCTGCTTAGTGTATTCATCTCTTGGTCTCCCTCTACGATTTTTACCCTCCACACTGCCCTCCAATACTAAATTGGTGATCCCTTGATGCCTCAGAACATGTCCTACCAACCGATCCCTTCTTCTGGTCAAGTTGTGCCACAAACTTCTCTTCTCCCCAATCCTATTCAATACCTCCTCATTAGTTATGTGATCTACCCATCTAATCTTCAGCATTCTTCTGTAGCACCACATTTCGAAAGCTTCTATTCTCTTCTTGTCCAAACTATTTATTGTCCATGTTTCACTTCCATACATGGCTACACTCCATACGAATACTTGAATACAAAATGAATATGAAACTGTATTTCGGCAGCTGTAACTGAGTTGGAGACAGTATGTTTCGTTACGCAGAGGTCGGTCTCTATTAGTCTCTATCGTTACCTGTTCAATGAATGAAGGTGAATGTGCAATTTCTAACGAAGACCGATAATCTATTCGCAAATTATTTTACATCTGCGTAGGAAGATTAGCTTACTTACAGGGCCAAGCGTCATCATGCACAACGACGAGCCACAACGAACTTCACCTGTCCTTCTATACGGAACTGAGAAGTCTAAGAAAAAAGAATAATCTGCCAGGAAGTATTACAAATACAGTCTCACATTTAAATAACTTTACGTTTATGATAAGCAAAGAAATTCAGCTGCATAAAAATCGTCCTTTCTTTACATATTTTAAATTTCATACCTACCTTTAAAGCTAAATAAAGCACGAAAGGAATGCTTCACTAAGAAATACTACCTGATGCTGTATCAGTATCATTCAACTCTGTCTGGAAACTTAACAACTTCCAAATGCATTTCTTACGCATAGATTGTGGGTTTAAATCATGAAAATACTGTAATACAAATAATGAAGAATAAACTCATTGTGAGGAAATATGATATAATTGGTGCCAGAGACAGGGAATAGTGTGGAATTGTTCTGGATGTCTTGTCCGAAAATTACTTTGAGCAGATAGTTAGAGAACCAACTCTTGAGGGTAAGGTCTTAGACCTCCTGCCAACAAACAGACCTGAACTTATCGAATCATTTAACGTAGAGGAAGGTATCAGTGATCATAAGGCTGTGACAGTATCTATGACCACGGGTCCTACAAGGAACGTTAAGAAAGGTATGAAGATATATTTGCTAAGCAAGGCTGACAGGATACAAATTTCACCATATCTCAGCTGTCAGCATCAAATATTCGGTGATGACGACGAAGATGTGAGGAACAAATGGAAAAAATTCAAAGACATCGTTCAATATATCCTAGACAACGATGTTCCGAGTAAGGTTTTAATGGATGGGAAAGATCCACCATGATTTAATAGCCGTGTTAGAAAAGCGTTACGTAAACAAAGAGCACTTTATCTCAGATTCAAAAGAAGTAAAAACCTAGCTGACAAACAAAAGCTGAACGAAGCGAAAATGAGCGTAAGGAGAGCAATGAGAGAACCGTTCAATGGTTTCGAAAGTAAGACGTTGTCAGACGACCTGAGTAAAAACCCTAAAAGATTTTGGTAATATGTAAAATCAGTAAGTGGCTCAAAATCGTCTGTTCACACAGGCACCAGAACGGAAGATAAACAGAAGGCCGAAATACTGAATTCGGTCTTCCGAAGTTGTTTCACCGCGGAAGATCGTAACACTGTTCATCCTTCCAATCGTCGTGCGAACATCGAAATGGCAGACATTGAGATAACCGTTCGCGGAATTGGAAAGCAGCTACAATCACTTAGTAGTGGAAAGGCTTAAGGATCAGATTCTATGAAGGTTATGCGAAAGAACTTGCTCCCTTTCTAGCAGTAATTTATCATAGATCTCTTAAGGAACGAAAGGTATCTAGCGACTGGAAAAAAGCACAGATCATTCCCGTTTTTAAAAAAGGCCATAAGACAGATCCACACAATTACAGACCTGTATTGTTGACGTCAGTCTATTGTATAATTATGGAACATGTATTATACTCAATAATTATGACGTTTTTGGAAAATGAACAACTCCTCTATAAAAATCAACATGGATTTCGCAAACAGAGAACCTGCGAAACTCAGCTGACTCAGTTCCTCAATGAGAGCCACAGCGCAGTGGACAGTCGCGCTCAGTCTGATGGCGTCTTCGTTGACACCGTCCCGCACTGCCGTTTAATGAATGAAATACGAGCTTACGGAGTATAGGAGCAGACCTGCGGTTGGATTCAAGACTTTCTTGCAGATAGAACTCAATACGTCGTTCTTAATGGAACTAAATAGACAGAGCCCGCCCGGCTGACCGTGCGGTCTAACGCACGGCTTTCCGAATCCTCCAGGTGGATTTGTGTCGAGGTCTGGTGAACCGGCCAATCTGTGGATGGTTTTTAGGCGGTTTTCCATCTGTCTCGGCGAATGCGGGCTGGTTCCCCTTATTCCGCTTCAGTTACACTATGTCGGCGATTGCTGCGCAAACACGTTCTTCACATACGCGTACACCACCAATACTCTACCACGCAAACATAGGGGTTACACTCGTCTGCTGTGAGACGTTCCCTGGGGGGTCCACCGGGGGTCGAACCGCACAATAACCCTGAGTTCGGTGTGGGTCGGCGGAGGGGTGAAGTTGACTGCTGCAGTCGTGCCGGCCGGGGTGGCAGAGCGGTTCTAGGCGATACAGTCTGGAACCGCGCGACCGCTACGGTCGCAGGTTCGAATCCTGCCTCGGGCATGGATGTGTGTGATGTCCTTAGGTTAGTTAGGTTTAAGTAGTTCTAAGTTCTAGGGGACTGATGACCTCAGAAGTTAAGTCCCATAGTGCTCAGAGCCATTTTGTAGTCGTCGTGGGGTTGTGGACCACTGTGGCTGCAGCGAGGACGGAGACTCTCCGTCGTTTCTATGTCCCCGGTTACCATACAATACAATACGATACAAATAGACAGAGGTAAAGGTAATATCCGGTGTACCACAGACAGGTGTGATAGGACCGTTGCTGTTCACAATATATACAGTACAAATGATCTAGTAGAATGCGTCTGATGCTCTGTAAGGCTATTCGTCGATGATGCAGTTGTTATACCAAAGTAGCAACGCCAGAAGACAGTAAGAATTTGGAGAACGACCCGTAGAGAATTGATGAATGGTGCAGTTGACCCTGAACGTAAATAAATGTAACATATTGCGCATACACAGGAAAAGAAATCCACTACTGTACTGCTACACTATTGACGACAAACAGCTGGAGACTGCGTCTGCAGTAAAATATCTAGGCGTAACTATCCACAGCGACCTTAAGTGGAATGACCATATAAAACAGATAGTGGGAAAAGCAGACACTAGACTCAGATTCATCGGAAGGATCTTAAGGAAATGTAACTCATCCACGAAAGAAGTGGCTTAGGAGGCGCTTGTTCACCAGATTCTTGAGTATTGTTCATCTATCTTTGATCCCTATCTGGCAGGACTGATAGAGGAGATAGAGAAGATCCAATGAAGAGCGGCGTTTCTCGTCACGGGGTCGTTTAGCTGGTGAGAGAGCGTTACGGAGATACTAAACAAACTCCACTGTCAGACGTTACAAGAGAGACGTTGTATATCACGGAGAGATTTACTACAGAAATTTTGCGACAGAACTTTTCAGAAGGAGTCAGACAAAACATTACTTCCTCCCACATACATCCCACGTATTGACCACGAGGACAAAATTCGCGAAATTAGAGCCAATATAGAGGTTTGCCGACATTCATTCTTCCCACGCACTACTCGCGAGTGGAACAGGGATGGAGGGATCAGATAGTGGTACCGAAAGTATCCTCCGCCACACACCATTAGTTGGTTTGCGGAGATGATGTAGATGTATATGTAATTAGTTTGCTCATCATAATACAAACGTTCGAAACTTGCCAAGCTAATGAAATTCAATCTGTTTTCACTAGTGTAAATCCAATTACTTTGCCAATTTCTTAGTTATATGATTGCTTTGGTGCCATACTTTCTTTCCTGCTTTTGTCCATTTACTGATTTAGCCCGGCTTGACACAAGAGGACAAGTCAGACACGGTTTTTCTGAAGAGTCATGGAGGCGAATTTAAATTAGGCTAGAGTAAATAGCAATACTCCATTGTTTCGAATATCGTGAGCACTTTCATGGCACCTTAAATTTAAGTTCACTTGAACGATGTGTAAAATTACAATGCTATGCTTCACAGCATAGAGAGTGCGTATCATATGCAGTCCTCACAGCACTACGGAAGTTATCAGTCATTTCGTCAATGTCTAACAATATCGTGAAATTTCTGTAATCCTTCAAGGCGACCAAAATATGCACGTGGACTTCTGTAGAAAGTTAGGGATAACATTATCACACACACCCTAAGCAGTCGGAAGGACTAAATGGTTCAAATGGCTCTGAGCACTATGGGACTTAACATCGATGGTCATCAGTCCCCTAGAACTTAGAACTACTTAAACCTAACTAACCTAAGGACAGCACACAACACCCAGTCATCACGAGGCAGAGAAAATCACTGACCCCGCCGGGAATCGAACCCGGGAACCCGGGCGTGGGAAGCGAGAACGCTACCGCACGACCACTAGATGCGGGCTCGGAAGGACTAACTCAGCCTATAGGAAAGACAAAACAACCTTCGGTGACATTAAGAGCAAGGGGGGTAACATTAAGAGTGCAAGCGGAATTTCGTTGCTAAATGCAGAGGCGAGAAAGGGTAGGTGGAAAGAGTACATTGAAGGCCTCTATGAGAGGGAAGATTAGTCTGATGTGATAGAGGTAGAAACAAGAGTCGATTTAGGATAGACAGGAGATCTATCATTAGAATCAGAATATACGAGAGCTTGGAGGACTTAACATCAAATAAGGCAGAAGAGGCCGATAGCATTCCAAATGAATTTCTAAAATTGTTAGGATAAGTGGCAAAAAAACGACTATTCACGTTGGTGTGTAGAATAAATGAGTTTGGCAATATGCCGTCTGCCTTTCGGAAAAATGTCATCCACACAATTCCGAAGACTGCAAGAGCTGACAAGTGTGAGAATTATCGCACAGTCATGTTAACAGGCCATGCGTCCAAGTTGCAGACGACAATAATATACAGAAGAACGGAAAAGAAAATTGAGGTTGTGTTAGGTAACTATCAGTGTGGCTTTAGGAAAGGTAAAGGCACCAGAGAGGCAATTCTGAAGTTGCGGTTGATAATGGAACCAAGACTAAAGAAATAATCAAGACACGTTCATAGAGTTTGTCAACCTTGAAAAAGTGCTCGGCAATGTAAAATGGTGCAAAGTGTTCGAAATTCTGACAAATACGGGTAAGCTTTAGGGTGAAACGGGTGATATACAATATAGAAGACCCAAGAGGGAATAATAAAGAGTCGACGACCAAGAAAGAAATACCCGAATTAAAAAGAGTGTAAGACAGGGATGTAGTCACTCGCCCGTACTGTTCCATCTGTACAACGAGGAAGCAATGATGAAAATAAAAGAAAGATTGAGGAGTGGAATTAAAATTCTAGGTGAAAGGATATCTACGATGTGATTCGCTGATGACATTTGATATCCTGACTGAATGTGAAGAAGAATTACATGATATGCTGAACGGAATGAACAGTCTAATAAGTTCAGAATATGCACTGAGAAGAAATCGAAGAAAGACGAAAGTAATAAGAAGTAGCAGAAATTAGAACTGCCAGAAACTTACGATTAGGATTGATGGTCACGATTCAGATGCTACCTAGGCAGCATAATAACCAATGATGGATGGATCAAGGAGAACATCGAGAGCGCTGGCAAAACGGACATTCCTGGCCAAGAGAAGTCTACAAGTATCAAACGTAGGCCTCAATTTGAGAAAGAACCTTCTGAGAACATATGTTTCAAGCACAGCATTGTGTGGTAGTGAAACATGGACTGTGGGAAAACCGGAAGAGAAGAGAATCGAAGCATTTGATATGTGGTGCTACAGACGAAAGTAGAAACTTAGATTCTGTACAGAATCAGAGAGGAAAAGAGTGTGTGGAAAATACCGACAAGGAGAAGGGACAGGATGATAGGACGCCTTTCAAGACCTAAGGTACTGACTTCCATGGTACTAAAGGGAGGTGTAGAGGGCAAACAGTGTAGAGGAAGACAGAGACTGGAACACATCCAGCAGATAATTGAGGACTTAGGTTGCAATTACTACACTGAGATGAGGAGGTTGGCACAGGAGACAAATTTGTTGAGGGCTGCATCAAATCAGTTAGTAGACTGATGACTCAAAAAAAAGAGAAGGAAAGCAGATCAGTAACAGGCCAGAGGACTTAGAGGACATTCTCACGAAAGACATAGATAATTTTTATGAAATGTGGCATCCAGTGTCCTAAAAGACCGCCCATCCCACGTGAGATTGGGGGCAGAATGCATACTGATATTGAGGAGTTGCTTGAAATTCAACTTTGGAATCTGGCTCAGTATTTTTAGAACTCTGTAAGGCAATAATAACTGCAAGCGTCAATTACAAATTACTTAATTCGACAGATACAACTGGAAATATCCCAAGCTACACGTCATAAAGAAATGTCGTCATGAAGATACATAGATTCGAATGGAACTGAATAAGAAAATGCGATCGACCGCAGCCACAGTAAAGATAATTTGTAAGCTTGCAACAACTGGTTGACCCCCGCTAATTTACATGCAGAAACTGAGAAGTTTATGATAGCTATAAAAGATTATGGTCACAAAGTAGATGTAGATAAGGAATTATGCTATCTAGGCAGCAAAATAACCATTGATGGACGGAGTAAGGAGGACAAATTCTGAAGGTGGCGGGGGTGAAATACTGGGAGCGAAACGTGATTTACAATTTGTACAGAAATCAGATGGCAGTCATAAGAGTCGAGGGGAATTCAATCCGTATATCGAGCAAGCAGTAAAGGAAAAAAAAGAAAAATTCGGAGTAGGAATTAAAGTCCATGGAGAAGAAATTAAAACTTTGAGGTTCACCAGTGACATTGTAATTCTGTCAGAGACAGCAAAGGACCTGGAAGAGCAGCTGAACGGAATGGACAGTGTCTTGAAAGGAGGATATAAGACAAACATCATCAAAAGCAAAACGAGGATAATGGAATGTAGTCGAATTAAATCGGGTGATGTTGAGGGTATTAGATTAGGAAATAAGACACTTAAAGTAGTGAAGGAGTTTTTCTAGTTGGGGAGCGAAATAACTAATGATGGTCGAAGTAGAGAGGATATAAAATGTAGACTGCCAATGGCAAGGAAAGCGTTTCTGAAGAAGAGGAATTTGTTAACATCGATTATAGATTGAAGCGTCAGGAAGTCTTTTCTGAAAGTATTTGTATGGTGTGTAGCCATGTATGGAAGTGAAACGCGGTCGATAAATAGTTTCGACAAAAAGAGAACAGAAGCTTTCGAAATGTGGTGCTACAGAAGAATGCTGAAGATTAGATGGGTAGATCACATAAGTAATGAGGAGGTATTGAGTAGAATTTGGCTGAAGAGAAGTTTGTGGCACAACTTGACTGGAAGAAGGGATCGATTGGTAGGACATATTCTGAGGCATTAAGGGATCATCAGTTTAGTATTGGAGGGCAGCGCGGAGGGAAAAAATCGTAGAGGGAGACCAAGAGATGAATACACTAAGCAGATTCAGAACGATGTAGGTTGCAGTAAGTACTGATAGATGAAGAAGCTTGCACAGGATAGAGTAGCATGGAGAGCTGCATCAAACGTCTCTGGACTGAAGACCATAACAACAACAATACAAGATGACGCCATTGGAGCCAAGAACTACCGGAAAGTACATTATGGAGAAAGAAGAGGTAGACGATGTATGAAATATTGTTCAATATCTTTTTCTATCGTCCAGTTGCCGTTGAAAAACAACGGAAGACTTGTGGGATAGGTGGAATATTCCCGCTTCTTCCGCTACAGTTTCATGAAGTTCCTGTAGTAACGGCGCTATACGTAGCCTTCAAACTGGCGTCTGTAACGGAAGTGCGTTCCAAGCAGAGAGCTGTTATAAAGTGTCTTTTGTCGAAAAACCGGAGCATCGCAGATTCACACGCACTTGCAAAATGACAACGTAGCCCTGACAGTGAACAAAAGCACGGAGAGTCATTGGTCGAGGCGTCTGTCGTCATTGCAAAAGGCTGCGCAGACTAGTCTGCGCCGGCCGATGTGGCTGAGCGGTTCGAGGCGCTTCAGTCTGGAACCGCGCGACCACTACGGTCGCTGGTTCGAATCCTGCCTCGGGCATGGATGTGTGTGATGTCCTTAGGTTAGTTAGGTTTAAGTAGTTCTAAGTTCTAGGGGACTGATGACCTCAGATGTTAAGTCCCATAGTGCTCAGAGCCATTTGAACCATTTTTTTGAGTAGTCTGCACTCCAGCGTGCTGACATGTCGGACACTTTTGTGACTCCTGCAACGTTGGAACGAGGCGACGCTGACATTCTAGGTGATCGACGGATCACAATCCAACACCTCTATGCTCAGCTGGACTTCTCTGTTGATAGTGCTGATACATTCGTCCACCAGTTGGGGTACCCACAGGTGCTTGCTGGCTGGGTTCCTCGCCGACTAACAGAAGACCTTAAAGGGCAACCACGCACCATCTGTGCGGAATTGCTTGTGCATTACGAGGTTTCCAGTGAAACGTTTTGACGGTTATCGTCACAGGTGATGAAACATTTTATAATTGCGTAGAATTTCGCGGTTACAGTCAGTCGACATAAAAGTTTTCTGGGTATGGTACGGCGTCATAATGTATAAAAATACTGCTACAGGAGAAAAAAAAACAACGTTTCGGCCACGGTTGCAGCTGCCTTCTTCTGGGCCTACTGGTGAAGACCGAGTTCTTTTATACTTTATGACGCGGTACCATACCCAGAAAAATTTTATCTCGAAACACATTCATCATTCCAAACCGCAAACAAAACAGCAATACATGGAGTGGTGCCATACCGCCTCTCCTCCAAAGAAAAAGTTCGAAGCCGCAGCGTCAGCTCGTAAAGTCATGGCTGCTGTCTCTTCAGACTCTGAAGGAGTTATTCTGTTTGGTGTACTCTCTCGGGGTGCAATGAATCTACTTTGAAATGTATTATCCTACCCTCAGAGAACTGAAGAAACGACTTTAGCGAGTTCGTCGCCGCAAAATATAAACCAATTTCTCCTTCTCCATGCCAATGCAAAGCCCCACAATAATCTGCACATGAAAGACCAGTTCACAAAGTCCCACTTGATTGTTCTTCCTCAATTGCCCTACAGCCCGGGCTTCGCACTTTCCATTTATTTGTCCCAATGAAGGATGCACTCCGTGGGGAGCAATACGTGGATGACGGGGAGCTAATTGATGCAACAAGTCGTTTGCACCAACGTCGACCAGTAGTGTGGTAACATGCTGGCATACAGGTACTCTCAGTAAGATGGCTTAAACCATCCCACTGCTTGGTGATTATGTTGAAAAATAAGTTTTTTAGCCAAACGAGTGGGGAATCCCGAATAAAACTAACATGCTTTCAGGATAAAAATGTGTTACATCACTTACTGAACGGCCCGCCTAAAGCTTTATCGTCCACAGGATATATAAAAAGGCTTAATGCTGCCGAAAAAATAATTGATCAGACATTTGTTCAGAGGTATCAGTCACAGAGAGACTTTAATCCACACTGCAGATTATATAGTCGCACAGCAACAGGAAATAAAAAATTCAAAATTTACTTTAATACCACCATCATGACTGGTAAAGCCTTGTTGTACATTCGACGTGATAGAACAATAGTCAATCTGGCTAAGAAAGCAACCTTTCCCGTAAACTCTTCAGTACCAAAAGCCCATAATTTGAATACCACATACAACTGGAGGATGAAGTAAAAACCATATTAAACAGAAGTTTATGCACCTCATCCAAATAATTATTTCTCGTACTGGCATTACCTCAAAGCAAGTCATCGAGTGTCTCCAGAACCTAAAACCTGAACGTTGGCTTTGTTGGCTACTTCGGAAGGCAATTGTTCTGAAAACCCGGAGAACATCTCATCTATTAGTAGGAAAACATAATTTACAGACTGACATCGTACTATCAGCACCATGTCAAAACGGGCGAAACAATAAATAATAATAATAAATGTATGATAAAATAATTTACTTGCTTCTTCGACTCTAAACACTGGCTGACGAGAGGGTAATGCGTGTTGTAGGATCTGTTGTAGGATCCATTATATGAGGAGACCATGGTAAACCCAATTAGAATCACTGGATCAGGTAATCGAAGCAGAATCCTAAATATTTATTTTATTTTCTACTGTAGTTTAGCGACTTGCAATTCAAGATCTCAGCTGTAAACAATTATGAGGGAAGTCAATGAGAAACAGCGCTATTGTATGTGAAAACAATAAGTGATGCTCTTTATTCTTATGAGTTGATAGTTTTACAATAAACCGAGAGATGTCACTGGGCCGTGGCGGCTCCTTTTGGTGGCCTAACTACCTCTGGCACCGGTATCGATACTCACTTCCCTTGTCACTTATCTTTGGTTTTCCTGGTTGAGGTTTGGAGGCTCGGCGGGCTGGAGGAGGAGGGGTGGAGCAACAGTGCCTGGCGGCGG
Source organism: Schistocerca serialis cubense (assembly GCF_023864345.2). Classification (NCBI taxonomy): domain Eukaryota; kingdom Metazoa; phylum Arthropoda; class Insecta; order Orthoptera; family Acrididae; genus Schistocerca; species Schistocerca serialis. The sequence continues at coordinate 217,167,343 of NC_064638.1, forward strand.
GAGTTGGTTGGGCAGATTTGGGTTGGACAATGCATGTACCCAGCCGGATCGCCGAGTGACTTGTTGAATGCAACCGCTAAAGAAAGTGACGAATTTCGGGCTCTGCAACTCTGGTGACGGGGGATATTTCACAGTGGGGAGAGTGTGCCGTAAAATACTGTTTATGGATATTCTGGCCCCGTGCTTTTATTGTTTAACGGAAAATTGTCGCAATATTACTGTCTTGTTGAGAGATTAATATATATTTGTTTCTTCTCCAGTGTGCCTTGTCTTGAGAGTGGCCAATGGTTGCTTGTTCCTTTTCTTTGTGTCACCCGCTTGGGGTGCGATGGTATGAACTGAAGTGGTAACCCAGGTGAGTGGCACTGCACCCGGTGGCAACGTCATGGAACTGTATCAAGTACTGGGTATGAATTTGAATTCTAATTGTGAGCCGAGCAGTGTAGCTGCGTTGTCTGAGGGCGTCTTGTCACGCTCCATGTGGCTCCCCCCGTCAGAGGATCGAGTCCTCCCTCGGGCATGGGTGTGTGTGTTGGTGTTGTCCATGGCGTAAGTTAGTTTAAGTTAGATTAAGTAGTATTTTAGCTTAGGGACCGATGACCTAAGCAGTTTGGCCCCATAAGATCCTATTACAAATTTACAATTTACATTTCTAATTGTGATTTAGTAAGGTGTATTTATTCTAATCTACATTGGTGTGTTATAGTCATATTTGAATTAGGCAGGGCTACTATTGAGTGAAATTTTCTGTGCTGCGCTTAAGGGCTTAACTCTTTCTGTTTGTACCTGCACCTTGTAAGTTACATGCACTCGCTTATCATCTTACCTAGATAGAGGTGTATGTTTCTGCAAAACATGCGAGTCTACCTTGATGCTTGCAGCCTTGACTTCTGGGCCCCTACCTTGGCGGCATCCTTCCCAATGCCCGAGGTCTAAGTTACTGCAGCGGGAGCACTTTGCCTAGTTGTCTGTCATACCTAGCAAAAGTTGAGTAATGGTCTTGATTCTTAGAGCTAAACCTGGGTTGAGCGATTGCCGCCCGGGTTTTAGGCTGTGGAATAAATTAAGATACAATTTTCATTGTTACTGTTATAAACTCCAATGCTTTGCGTTCATCGAAAACTGTTTTCTTTTGCTTATATTTGTAAATTTCAGTAGTTTGTCGCTTTATATGTCACTATAATTTTGACGGTTATCATGTTATTATTAATCTGAAGTTTAATTGATCAATCTGTTTTTCTTAAATAAATGTTAATTTGGTGAAAGCGACAAACTATCTGATGGGTCTCCCTCCCAATTGTTGATATTTGATCCTTTCCTACTCTGAACCTGTTACCTGGGTTTCAGTCAGCTGTATCTTCAATTCCAGATTCTCGTTAATGACAGCTTTATCAGGATGTTCGTGTGTAAACTGTGGTAAGTACATTGAACATTGCAGGGAGTGGTAGTAATACTGCGGTGTTCGTGCATTTGTGAGAATGTGAGAATGATTTGGAAAACTACAACTCTTTTGAATATGTTCCTGAGCACAATTAGTGGCTAATAAGGTAAATGTGAATATTTATTTAAAAACGTACGCAATGTTAAGTCCCTTATAACACTTTACGTTCATTTACGTTACACAGTAGGAAATTCATTGCGTGACCGAAAAGAACAGAAGGAGGAAGAAGATGGTTAAGTTTATGTGTTTTTAGGAAATATCACTTACTAAAATACAACTACATATAAAATAATGAGAATACAATGTATGATCAATGTGCTTCATAGTTTATGGTTTATGACATCAGTTTAAAGCCTGTGGTGTGTTGAAAACGAAGTGCAAATTTCTCTTTAGTGTGATTAATGTTGATTTGTTCGCTTGATTCTGATAAAGATTGATTAAGTTTAATTTTATTAAAGAGTTGGTTATGTTGGTTTCAGTGTATTGTTAACCTCTTAAGTATTCTTATGTAGGTGGAAACAAAATTAATTTCACATTATAGTGAACCTTAATTAACTTTTGAAATTTTTGTACTTTATTTATGCTAAAAATGTTATTACAAATCTTAGTGTCAAACCTAAAACAGTTTGGATCTTTTCAGTTTGTCATTTTAACGAGTTTCATAGTAATATTTCGTTAATTCTGCAGCAAGTAAACAGTGGTAAGACAGTGCTAATACATGTTAAGTGTTCTCAGCTTGCTAATACATCATATTAGGAGCCCATAGGCGAATTTTTAAGAATAAAATTTAGTACAGAATTTCTCATTTCAAAAATATGCTGTTACTGTAGACATTTTTGAAAACAATGAATCATATGAATAAGGAAACATTTTGGACCTACTTGAAATATCTTATTTTTGAGGTTTTATTGAAACTTTACTACGCTACTTCTCGAACCAATTCGACACATGTCATAGTTTACAGCTGAGATCTTCTATTATAATTACACATCCACATAAACAATAAGTAGCACATATCTACAATATTGTGTATGATTCCAGAATTTAAATTAATTACGTTTTCATCACATAACTGAGAGGATCCAAGGTATTCCTGCATTAATAAAAAGTGTGTGCTGGGAGAAAAGACTGAGACTTTCATTCCTCAACAACTGCAATCAGGTATTGTGTAAGACTATTCGAAATGTAACAGTAAACACAAGATTCTTTAGCGTATTGAACTCCCATATATAAAACAACTTCAGTCTCTTGATTACTTTACAAATGAGTTAATGAGGTATACATAGAGGAGAGAAAATGTGCAGAAAAGATTTAAAATTATGTTTGTCAGAAGTTGCAGCTACTGTCAATATGAAACATTGGATGTGTACAGTTTGTGTGATATGCGTTCAGTTTTAAGGGAAAACTAGTTTTTCATGCAGTTCATTGTTAATGATTACTTTACAAATGAGTTAATGAGGTATACATAGAAGCGAGAAAATGCGCAGAAAAGGTTTAAAACTATGTTTGTCAGAAGTTACAGCTACAGTCAATATCAAACATTGTATGTGTACAGTTCGTGTGATATGCGCTCAGTTTTAAGGGAAAACTAGTTTTTCATGGAGCTCATTGTTTAAGAAAGTATGTTGAAGTATGTGTTGTACAATGATATAATTCTGTAGATCGATTTAGAAGTATATGTATAATGCCTGCAAAATCCGTTGCGAATGGAACTAGTAGTAGAGAAGTAATAAATTAGGGCGTCATGTCTGATGTAGCATTTTCACTGCATGCATAACGAAAACGTGCGAGGTTTTTGTTTTATATATTAACATTTCGGATGCTATGGGTTTATTTATCGACTGTCACTTTTTTATTTGTACTTCACTGTTGATATTTGAGTCTACTTATTCTCATTTTGTCATTTGTAGATAGCGAGTTCAGCTATGGACGCTAGAAAATAGAGTGCCAAGTAAAGAAAATGGGACATATCCGATACATTACGCTGTTTGATTTCAGTGGAGGATTGAAAGCAGCAGAGGCAGCCAGAAACATTTTCGCTGTGTATGGGGATAATGCAATGGGACAGACTAGAGCAAGAACATGGTTTACTCGTCTAAGGAGAATCGTTTTGACATTAGCGACTCTCCACTTCGAGGAAGATTTCCGAGCTTGATGAAGATCGTTTAAGTGCATAAATCCACAGTTATCCAAGTCAATGTACTTAACAACTGGCAAATGTGATGAAGTGTGATCATTCCACCATCGTGCAACATTTGTATGCAATGTGGAAGGTTCAGAAACCTGACGTATGAGTACCGCATGCTCTAAGCCAAAGTCTCAAAAATGAGCGGGTCGCCATTTATGCATCTCTGTCTGCTCGTTATCAGTTTGCTATTGAACAACATTGACCATTCATATCCTGTACCTTCACTGGTGACCAGAATAGTTCAGCCCAAACAAAGCAACAACTCCCCGTACAAAGACCTGCGCACATCCACGAAAGACAATGTTATGCATATCTTGGAACAGCGACGTTTTGTGTGCTACTAATTGCTTCCGCAAAATGTAACTATCACTGCTGAAGTCTATTATTAACAACTGAGGCGTCTTGCACACAGTCCAAGTGAAGTGATGCTCCTGCACCATAATATCCGTCTGCATTCTGCTAGAATGATAAGAAACTTTATACAGGAGCTGCATTGCAAAGTCATTTCGCACTCACCTTACTCACTTGATATTACTTCATTAGTTCAATTGCTGCACTCTCTATCGAACAACCTTTAAGGAACTTCCTTTCAGGACGAAAATGAACTCCAGACATGGCTCAATGAGTTTATCGCCTCAAAATCACGTGATTTCTACAGCTGCGAAATGGAAAAGTTGCACCAGCATTGGCAGTCTGTTGTAAATACTGAAGAACAATATATTATTGATGACTGAAGTCTCTGTTATGTGTAAATCCCTATGAACTTATTCACCAACCAAACACTAGGCGATACACTTCTTTCCTTTCATTATTTTGGGAGAGCATCAGCGAGAGAGTTTCTTTAAGATATGAAAACATGTTTTAAGCTTGCTACAAGCCACCAAATGCTCTTATTCTCAAATGCTGACGAATATAGTTTCACTATTCTCGAGAGTAGGTTACTCTGCCTCAAGGCATATACACTCCTGGAAATGGAAAAAAGAACACATTGACACCGGTGTGTCAGACCCACCATACTTGCTCCGGACACTGTGAGAGGGCTGTACAAGCAATGATCACACGCACGGCACAGCGGACACACCAGGAACCGCGGTGTTGGCCGTCGAATGGCGCTAGCTGCGCAGCATTTGTGCACCGCCGCCGTCAGTGTCAGCCAGTTTGCCGTGGCATACGGAGCTCCATCGCAGTCTTTAACACTGGTAGCATGCCGCGACAGCGTGGACGTGAACCGTATGTGCAGTTGACGGACTTTGAGCGAGGGCGTATAGTGGGCATGCGGGAGGCCGGGTGGACGTACCGCCGAGTTGCTCAACACGTGGGGCGTGAGGTCTCCACAGTACATCGATGTTGTCGCCAGTGGTCGGCGGAAGGTGCACATGCCCGTCGACCTGGGACCGGACCGCAGCGACGCACGGATGCACGCCAAGGCCGTAGGATCCTATGCAGTGCCGTAGGGGACCGCACCGCCACTTCCCAGCAAATTAGGGACACTGTTGCTCCTAGGGTATCGGCGAGGACCATTCCCAACCGTCTCCATGAAGCTGGGCTACGGTCCCGCACACCGTTAGGCCGTCTTCCGCTCACGCCCCAACATCGTGCAGCCCGCCTCCAGTGGTGTCGCGACAGGCGTGAATGGAGGGACGAATGGAGACGTGTCGTCTTCAGCGATGAGAGTCGCTTCTGCCTTGGTGCAAATGATGGTCGTATGCGTGTTTGGCGCCGTGCAGGTGAGCGCCACAATCAGGACTGCATACGACCGAGGCACACAGGGCCAACACCTGGCATCATGGTGTGGGGAGCGATCTCCTACACTGGCCGTACACCACTGGTGATCGTCGAGGGGACACTGAATAGTGCACGGTACATCCAAACCGTCATCGAACCCATCGTTCTACCATTCCTAGACCGGCAAGGGAACTTGCTGTTCCAACAGGACAATGCACGTCCGCATGTATCCCGTGCCACCCAACGTGCTCTAGAAGGTGTAAGTCAACTACCCTGGCCAGCAAGATCTCCGGATCTGTCCCCCATTGAGCATGTTTGGGACTGGATGAAGCGTCGTCTCACGCGGTCTGCACGTCCAGCACGAACGCTGGTCCAACTGAGGCACCAGGTGGAAATGGCATGGCAAGCCGTTCCACAGGACTACATCCAGCATCTCTACGATCGTCTCCATGGGAGAATAGCAGCCTGCATTGCTGCGAAAGGTGGATATACACTGTACTAGTGCCGACATTGTGCATGCTCTGTTGCCTGTGTCTATGTGCCTGTGGTTCTGTCAGTGTGATCATGTGATGTATCTGGCCCCAGGAATGTGTCAATAAAGTTTCCCCTTCCTGGGACAATGAATTCACGGTGTTCTTATTTCAATTTCCAGGAGTGTATATGTTCTAGCTGTAATACTTATCTCGCTGTGTTATACCTGCGATGTAGCATTATAGGTCTTAATGAGTAGATTATGACAGCATTTTAAAACTTTAAATTCGTTCAAAAATTACATGAAATAGTCAAAATCAATTTTCTTTTGCTCCTGGTAGCTGTTAGATAGGTAACTTTCAAATGCGTTTGGTTCCATGAACCGGATTGAATGTTTACACCATAACAAACGTATTGTTATTTCACTAACATGAGATGAAAAATTCACGATGTACTTAAAACGTGCATATAGTTTCAGAAATCTAAACCACAGAACCTAGCTTCAAAGACAGATCTGCATTCCATACTACCCAGAAAACGTCTGGAGACTATAAGCACGGACATAAGTGGTTCACATGCAGCAAGTAGTGATGGTGTGAAGTGTATTTTAGCATTTTGTATCATATTTTCTTAACATGTTAACCTGTACGCCATACAGTCTGCAACTGCGAACGCAATCATCAGACGATTCTCACGTGATTACATTCCTCAGGTGGGAAAACACAAGGAAATTTTATTTGACAAAGCCGAAATGTAATTTATGTATCTATGGATAATTACCGGTATTGATGTAAAGTAAAATGTAATATGTTGGTATGTAAATGTGATCAGAATTTGTAATACATATCGAACTTTGTAAAACCACGAGACTTATGTGAAAGAGACTACTTTAAAGACACTCTACATACTTCGCAATGCCTGAAACCGCGATGAATTAAGTGTGCAAAATTGTCAAAACTATTCTTCATATACTGTTATGAGAATGATTGCGATGAAATATATATGTAAAGAACTTGATAACAAACATACTTTGTACGTCGCCAGATAAACTTTGAGCGCGATGGAGCTGTGCATGTAAATTGCAATAACATTTGTAATGCATCGCCTAATGACATTTACCACGATGTAAATGTGCAAAATAAGAAACTGGCAAACCACTGGACGTACGGTCGCGACGCACAAAAGCATTGAAGGCAACTCCACGGGTGGAGGAATTCTGGATGGGACTTCAGGGAGTGTAATGTTCTCGGAATACCATGGCCACTCTTACCTGGACAAACCGAGGATCGATGCCAGCACGTTGCCGTCCGAAGTCTTGCATCCATACCTTCACGAAACTTACGTTGTGCAAGGGAAATCCACTGGTCTTCAGTCACGTTACGCATGGCCTAGAAAGAACAGTGTTATCAGTGAAAATAAATAGAGCAACCAGTGAACATGGCCACGTATCGGTTGTCAAATCTGTGAACAGTGATGTCGATGTGCAATAACATTTACGTTAGGCAAACTGCCAAAACTATCCTCACCTTTGCGTTATTATTGTATGTATTGTGTAAATGATTTGCAAAGGACGACACGTAAAACAAGGAGAGCTAATCTGAAACAGAAAGACATTTAAAATGTTATACTTTCTATGAGAGACAATGACCAATAATTAAATGCATTTTGCCTCAACATGTATAGTGGTTTTAAGATTATTGAACCTTTGCGTTATTATTGTATGTATTGTGTAAATGATCTGCAAAGGACGTCACGTAAAACAAGGACAGCTAATCAGAAACAGCAAGACATTTTAAATGTTATACTTTCTATGAGAGACAATGACCAATAATTAAATGCATTTTGCCTCAACATGTATAGTGGTTTTAAGATTATTGAACCTTTTACAGATGTTAGTGCGAATTTTTAGTGAAATATTCTAGGAATGTCCTGTCACAGTGACGTCTTGCGCACGCGAACTATATATAAACTGTGATCACCATGTCACGAGTTCAACTAACGGCTACTGCCAAATTCAAACACACGCGACTGCGCATTCGCGGCAGCCGCAATACCAAGATTGAAATCTATTGGGCGCATGCGCCCCAGCAAATATTGTATACCATGAACTGTATTTGAATATGTCAATAATATTGTACTGAATGGGCTTAAGGGTGAATTGCTCGCCTGTAGGTGCGTCCTTTCGCCTCGTATTTCAGGGGGCAATTTAAAGGCACATTTGTAGGATGGGCGTGGGTTTATAGCAAAAACGTAGATATAAGTTCAGAATATAAATAAAGAATTACATAAGATATTAATTAGTATAAGCGATTGTATCGATTGTGGCGTGCAACCACTGAAACATTAGAATAATTACGCAGCTCAGTTGTCTTGCATAGAAGACGCCACCTTTTTTGTTTTCTGGAAGCCGTCCTGACCGGACGCATATCTGCCATCGCTGCAGATAATTATTTGGCACACCGCCATTAATATATATATCGAGACGCAATCTCACTAGGCATACTCATAGTTGGACACAGCATCAGAATTTATGTAAGTGTCTATATGGTTAATTTAGTATAATATATTGCGAATAGAGTGCTATCATTTAATTACCCGCCAAGGTAGCCGAGAGCTCTAATGTGATGCTTCCTGGACTCGGATTGACGGGGCGGCCCCGGATCGAATCCGCCCGGTGGATTACGAGCGAGGGCAGGTATGCCAGCCAGCCTGGATGCTGTTTTTAGGCGTTTTTCCACATCCCTCTAGTTGAATACCGGGTTGGTCCCCCACTGTACACGACGTACAGACATTTGAAACACGTTCGCACTATTTCATGACTTACACTAGATGCAGACAGATGGGGTACACTATTTACATCCCAGGGTGTTCAGTGTCGTGGCAGGAAGGGCATCCTGCTACCCTCTGGAACTAACACTGCCAAATCTGTAATAACATGGCCGACCCCGCATTGAAGTGGGACAAAGGCCTGAAGAAAGAAAGAAAGTGTTAGCATTTAACTATTGTGTTTCATTTATGTTACAAGCTATTGTTCCAATTAAATGGCATCTTTGCTAGGCTAAATGTTCTGTGTTACACATTATATCAAAGGTCCACCACGAACCTAAGCTTTGGAATTGTTCAAACTGCAAAGTCCGATATTTTCAATAAAATCACGGTCAATCTACAATGAATGGACCTTCCGCAAAAAGCCATTGTCAAGCGCGCAAAGTTTGTATAAACTAATCACATACTATTATCATTAATTATTATTATTTGCTTGTTCTTCGATATACTCAAACCAGACAGGAAAAGCCACGTCGGTAGAATCAAAGGTTCCAAACTTCGATTGGCAGTTGTTCAAACATGCTAGCTGTACGAGTTTTAAACTTAGGAGGAAGTGAATTTTTGAATATGCCATAATTTAAAACTTATGATTGCAAACTTAGAACACATGCAATCTTGCAACCAAGTCTCCAGGTCCACCATTATGGGACCCAAACTTAGCAAAAGTGATCTGACAACCATGTGAGCTGCAGTGGCAGTACTTCATCCATCATGTAGAATTCTGGTGTCACAGGGCTGCGGAAAAAACAATCTGAGAACCCTACAGGCTGCATAATGCATACTGCTCCATTATCCCACTAGTAGGATAATTCGTCAGATTGGATTTTTTAACTTCCCATTAAATTACACATAGGACAAGTGTTCTACTTCCACAGTGACATGATAGGATGTGGACGAAAACCCTCTAGCACAATTCAGCTATGCTGAGTTGCCCATCAATTTTTGAATTTCACGGTATGTTATACATGGGCAATTGGCCTGTATCATCACAGGAGTGGGAGGAGGGAGAAACTCGGCCACAATTCATGATGTATCATATGTTATCATGGGAGGAGAGGAAGGGAGAAATCTGGAAGCAAAGAGGGGTGTTCACAGACCCACATGGTCCCACGACTATTACGTACTTCAGTTGCATGGTAATATATTTTTCTTGATCTTCAGTTAAATAAGAATTTCGAATAACCTAATTTTTAATATATCCAGGTAAACGTAAAGCAAGCACTGTGTCCTTTGTTATTATGAGAAGATAGATGAACTCAGAACAAGTGGCACTGACATATATTTATTGAGTGTACCATTACTTTTATTTTAAATTCTCATGTGAAATGATTTCTGAATGTGTTGACTCGTTCTGAGACAATTACTCGTTTGGCTCAGTGGGAAAGTTATTGCTATCGACTCCACATTCTTTTTCTTTTAATAAACTTGTCACTCTCAGTACTTGTTGGATGCACTGGGTGGCTATACGCCACATAACGTGAAAAAATAAAATTGAAGAATTTCGCAAACATAACAGAACTGACATCGTAATGAAATAAATATCATCGCAGAAAAATCGCAAAGACTATATAATCAACTAGTATGATTTGTGATTGCTGTAGAAATCCCTATTCCTTTTGATAAAGGATCGCACACACTTCCCTTTTGTTTCTTCGTAGTATAGGAAGCCATTTTGTGACGAGGCATGAAATAGTGTACATTTCATGTAATATTTAGCCTAAATATCAAGTATTACTTAAAAGTCTCACTAATGTTTGGCTGTAACAACTCCTAATTCATGAAGTGATATATATTAAAGATTTATGCAAATTCTATAGGGGAACATTGGCGCAGACGTCAACGCCCTTGTCCTAAATGATAACGGCCTAGAGTCGTAATAAATATTTTCTAATTTTGACAAATACTTAAAAATAAATGCAAATGTAGAAGATTTCTCCTGATTAGTGGTTCTCCATTTGAAGTAGTAATAATAGTCAATTTGACAGAATTAAAACAAGTAATTAACAAAAGTAAACTGCAACCGTACATCTGGAATTTTGTGTGTTCGTGATGACCCTTAACTTAAAAAAAAAAAAAACGTGTCGGGTAAACTAACTGCGAGAAGTACCACAACTGAGTCACTGACGAAAATAATTTTCCAGTTGTGAAGCAGCCAGAATAATACCAACTCCAGTTTTATATAACAGACAAATGCCAACAATACATATGTAAAAAGAACCACCACAGCTGCTGAGATGCAAATCTTTCATAATCATTACAGAGAAATAATATAATATTTAAATATGGAAAACTGATTTCATAAACATAGAATCAAGAGGTAAGGTTTTTGCAATGACTTTTTGCACTTGTCTTTCTTTCAAGATTTGTGTTCCACGAAGAAACTTACAAGTCTTCACATTTATGCCTCGAATGATGACCATGCGCAAAATAGTTTAATCAGCAGATTGTAATGTAGTACTTACATTTGTACATCCGTGAATCGCAAAATTATTTCTTTTGGACCATTCTGTTTTATCTACCGAGAGGATTTCTTTCATGTCAAAATTATCTTTCCCGTGGATGTATCTTTCTATGAATTATGTCTGATCAGGCAAATGTGCAGCATTCGCAACAGTCAGATATTACACATAGTTATATTTCTAGTTTGGCAAAGGAAAAATCATAAAAGGACATTTAACGATGTTAGGTATTATTTGCTACAATTGTGGAGATAAAATGGAGCGCAGACTTTGAATATTTAACAAATCTGAAAAATAATGCGAACTTATTTCTTGCAATAATGTCGGATGTACTCAGCGTGATGGACCCCAGGTTCATGACAAGTATCTAACGGCATCTGCTAATTCTCACTTTGAAAGAGGCTAGCAGCCGGACAAAATGTTGATGATTTACGAAATTCCATGAAGTTAGTTGAAAGAAGCAATAAAAGGAAATAATTACCGGCTTTTGAAAGGAGAACGCAGTCCACAAACTGTCTACTGAATAGCGAGAGCAGGAATCGATAACGGCATAAAAGAGGACTGAGGTTCTGGTCTTTCCTGTAATAAGTAAAACGATCCCTGCCCTCAGCGGCGGATGATTACAAAGAAAGAGGCCGAAGAGAAACCTTCCCGTCTGGTTTAAAATCTTTTACCATTTCATTAGTGTCTAAGTGCTGGGCCGTGTTCGCTTCAGATTTCTAGAGAAGACAGCTCCGCTTTCACGACTTCTTTCACGACATTTATCTGCTACTTCAATTAGAAACTTTTGAGGGAAACGGAAAGAAAGGCAGAGCGATAAGTTTCGGGGGAAGTCAGACGTGGCGATTCTGCTGACAGACTCGCTTGAGGGACAACGGGTATCACAAACAAAGCTTTCTCGTTTCTGGGTCAAGGAACTTTGCCTTGGGAAGTATCGGTAATTCGATCTTTTTCAGACGATCAACTGTCAGACTGAGTTCGGCCTCTGACTTCCCACGGCATAAAAAAGCGGGGAATAAACTGCAGCGTCGTCGAATAAATACCTGAAATGTTCTTCAGTGGACTGCGGAAGTAGCAACTCAAAAATAATGGACTGTTATCCTTGCCACTGGACGCATAAGAAACAAATTCTGTAATAGCTAAATACAAATGCTACCTATAAACTTAGCAATGAAAGGAAACTGAGTCTTACTCATAAAATACTTCATTATCTACTTTTTCACACAGTAGTAGTACGTTTCAAAAAGTACGAATCACAGTAATTTCAAGACAAAGGTACTTCATTTATGTGAAAAAGGCGGAAACAAAAACTGAGTGGCAAATATGTGTCCATGACAAATCGTAACTTTCCATATGAAAGTATTTCTACAACAATTTTTTTTCCTCGTCCATCTGATAGTTTAAAACCGCTTTCGACTCGTGCCAATTACTCTCGTTCCATTTCTACCTCTTTTTTTTCATTTCGACTTATAATCATTCAGTATTTGCCAAAGAGAATCGTCCACGTCTTAAAAGCCTTTAAGTCACATTAATTTTTGTCTCATTTCAAGCTGAGATATGTGTGACGCTGAAATGTTTCTAGGTGCGGAGAAACGTCCGGGTGTAGGCAAGATATTTAAGCAGTCTGTTGCAGAGACAGGTTTAGTGGACATGGGAACATCTGGCTAGTTAACCCACTTGGAACCTTGGATGATAATCAATGTAGTACCCACGCACAGCCTTCAGCGTTTGCCGAACGACATCACATTTTAATTTCTCTACAATTACGCTATAGCATGACATAGCTACTCTTCAGTCCACGCTTAAATACTTGGCTGAGGGTTCATAGAACCCCTTACACACTATTTCTCTATCATTCAGCTGTAGGCAGACTAGTCCATTCAATATCGTTGCCAGATTTTCGATGGTTTCACTCGGTAATATAACTGGATGACGTCACGCAGTGTCACCAGATTTTGCTCACCACTCCGGTTCCCACACTTACGCATCACAGTGATAGATGGCAGACCTTACCCTGTTATTTTAAAATGGCAGAAAATTCAAAATGTCCCCAAACCCAGATGCCTCAAAATTCCAAAAGTCCAAGATGGAGTAAGTTTGAAAACGAGTAAAATTAAAAAATCGAAGAGGTAGACCTGGATCATTTGTGCCACGTATAAAATGGCGAGAAATTTGAATTTCCTGTTACAGTTTAAAGTGGAAAACTGTACTGAATATAAAACCCAATGGCCACTTGTAATAAGTTTATGTTTTGAGAAAGCTTACTTGTGGGTTGTAGTTGGTTAAACATTTACCATGTAGTAAACATTTACCAGGCACATCACATGACCATTTAGTCTACTGATCCATTAAACAGAATGAAGAGTAAACTATGTATCTTTTGCAGTGGACTCGTACTTCAAATAATTTATTTTTAAGGTGGTGTAGAAAAATATTTGCTATTGAGGCAGAAGAGTAACTACCCATCCCAAGAGAACCTTTCTCTGAGAATATTTGCTCATTTAAACTAAAATCGTTGTAGGATGAAAATGTGGTTAGTAGTTGTAGTAATTTGTGAACATCTGCTTGAGATATTTTTCTGTGTTTCGAAAGTTTTTCTTTCATCATGAATTGGTACATTAGTGTATACAAGGGTTGTTCAAAAAGTATATGACACAAAAGCTGAACAACATTATTGCAAATTATTTTTAAGTTTGGGGATTCTCAAATGGAAGCAATCTGCATGGTTCAACAAGAGTTTGAGGACGAAGTAATCCTCAACATCCACAAATGAGGTTATAGATCATATAAGGACCCTAATGATGCAGGATAGACGAACTACTACCAGAGAACTTGCAAAAGGGGTTAAAATTTGTATCGAAGCCATTCATTCCTCAGGAGGGACTCAGAAAAATTTGTGCTGAAGTTACTAACGACAGAGCACGAACAACTTCATTCGGACATTGTATGTAGATACGACCCACCAAAGTTCCAATCATCGCACAGGAAGCATCCATCACACCTGAGACCCAAAAAAAGCCAGGCTGGTCTGCAGCAATGTTGAAGTAATGCGACCCTCTACATCGTCTCTAAAGGCTTGGTCCATTACACGTGCGCCCCAGACCGTATTTATGTAAATAAGGAATATTACCAAAAGCGCCTGCGTCACCTTTGTGAAGCAGTGAGATGCAAACGGCCAGAAGTGTGGGTATCCGGCAGTTGGCGTCAAAACGATAATGCACCCGTTCGTCGCTCTCAGTTAATTCATTTTTGTCCAAACGCAACATGGCTGTGGACTTCAAGCTTCCTATACTCTGATCTACTAGTCAGTGACTTCTGGCTTTCCCTTAACTGAAAAACACCCTGAAAGAGGCCAGATTTTGGAAAAGGGAAGAATTACGCTGAATTGGATGGAGCAGCTGCGCACCATACCAAAAGAGGCTCTCTAGCGATACTTCCAGCAGTGGCAGCATCGTTGGGAGAGGTGTACATAAGCTGAAGGGGACTACTTTGAAGGTGGCTTGTGTCAAACAAATGTATCTGAATGAAGATTGATTTTATAAATAAAATACAGGTACTTTTTGAACAGCATGTAATGGTTCAACCCCAGTTCTCGATACCAGTAATATCGTACTACTCTTCTGCGAAGTAACAGACATATTTTTGTGACAATATTCACAATTGTTTTTATTAATGTGTAGGTACTCCGATGTATCGATATATTACAGTGATATGGTTCTTGTGTGTATTCATTTCTGTTAGACTGCTATAATCTTTGACTTACTTGTAACCGTTTTGGCGCGAATGGACACAGAGCAGTTTATGTTTCACTTTGCAGAAGTTAAGTTGTTATTTCGCTTTGTAAAAGAAGAGTCAAGTCTTGTGTTTGGTTAAAGCGGAAATTAAATATATGAAGATTGATACAAAACTGTTTTCTTAATTATGTGACAATCAAGAAGAAGTATATGTGAATTTACAAGAAGTTTAATAAAAATGTGGGCCTTGAGCACCAAGTCAAAAATTATTTCTACCATATCGTTGTTCTGAACTGGGATTTTTTGATCATTAAGAATTTCCTGAAAAACGCATTTGTTAGGTCTTCAAATATTGCTAAAATATAGATCAGTCAAAGTGGAATCACCCTAGAATCAACAAGATGAGCCATAACAACTTCGACGAAATCTATGTGGGAATCCATTCAAGATAGGTGCCAAAATTAATGACTTTTTTACAGTGACATTATTTCCATTCTGACGATAGCATCCACATCAATAACTTTGTTGTCGCCTGACAAAGCGAACATATGTTGCGTGAGCAACATTATTAATGTGATTTCTAACGTGCTTTGAAAGTGGTGGTATTGTTAGAAGCCCTTATACATTAATTACAGCTCAGGAAAAGAATCAATTACTGTCTGAGATTTATAAGTTTTTCTTTTCATTTTTGCAATTAGCTCTGTCGATTTCTTGACTCTAAAATGTCTATTGGCCGATATAACTTTGTTCAGCTTTTTCTCAGTTAAGTACACAGGACTCTTTCTACAGCTTCTCATCAGTCAAATCGAAATATTAGGTTTATGTACTTTTAGTTGTTTTAACTTATGCCATTGAAGACTTTATGACTATATGTCTGTTCTGTTCTTTTTGTGTGAACAGAAAATCATTTTTTTATATCTCTTTTTGTTAATGCTTGGTATCCGTTTCTGGGGTCTTTATTTATATGTGTGACCTTCTCGCCTTAAATGATTTAGAACATTTCTTACATACATGTTGTGCGCTTTTGTAGTTCCTGTTTATGATTAACATTTCTCCTTATCATATTATCTGTTATATAAGAATCTATGACTTCGGAAAATTTGCGAGTTGTACTCTTTCTCTCTATTTCAGTACGTTTTTCTGTAACCAGGGCTACTTTTGTCTGGCCTCTCATGAAAACTACATTGGTAGCTTTTGGTTTTTGTGGCAGATTACATTTGAGTCCTTTCTGCAAGGCATTCGCTTCCATTTTCAGTAATGGCAAACTGTTTTGATTTAGTAACCTTTCAAAGAAACATAGATTTGTTGGTGGATTCAACTTCAGCAAGGATGAATTTTGCTAAGACAGCTGTAGATTTCTTTTCACATGTTACTTTAAGACTTGCATCTATGGAATTGATCATTAAGTTGAATGTAGGCATGGATAACATAATTCCAGTGTGTAAATGTGTTAAAAATACTTTGGTGATTAGGATTTCAATACACTTCTCTCTGTTTCTAATGTCTTGTGTACCCGAAGGCATTCACTTTACTTCTTTACTAGTGGTATTACACATGTTTTCACTTTGATGCTGACAACAGCACATTCTGGGGTCTCTCAGTTTGTCTTATAGCTTCGAAGTTGGTCCTAATTTGTAGTTCTGATATCTGGTATCTTAACATGACATTGGCCTAGTCTGTCAGGCAGGTGTCTTGCAGTGCTCAAGTACAGAACAAAACACTTCCTGAAGTTTACTCAGAAGCTACTAATTATTTATTGACTGATTACAACCGGGATTTAAATGCGGATAATGAAGGTATCTGTGATCATATGGTTCATACATTAACTACTAAAGTATTAAGTGTATATGATGTGTTTGGTATGGACAGTTCTTGCGTCATCACATTTAAATGTATCTCAGATCTGGTTTAAAAGGTGTCGAAATTTTAGTTACTCCTTATCATAATGTGGTTGGATAAGTGTATATTATACACTCCTGGAAATGGAAAAAAGAACACATTGGCACCGGTGTGTCAGACCCACCATACTTGCTCCGAACACTGCGAGAGGGCTGTACAAGCAATGATCACACGCACGGCACAACGGACATACCAGGAACCGCGGTGTTGGCCGTCGAATGGCGCTAGCTGCGCAGCATTTGTGCACCGCCGCCGTCAGTGTCAGCCAGTTTGCCGTGGCATACGGAGCTCCATCGCAGTCTTTAACACTGGTAGCATGCCGCGACAGCGTGGACGTGAACCGTATGTGCAGTTGACGGACTTTGAGCGAGGGCGTATAGTGGGCATGCGGGAGGCCGGGTTGATGTACCGCCGAATTGCTCAACACGTGGGGCGTGAGGTCTCCACAGTACATTGATGTTGTCGCCAGTGGTCGGCGGAAGGTGCACGTGCCCGTCGACCTGGGACCGGACCGCAGCGACGCACGGATGCATGCCAAGACCGTAGGATCCTACGCAGTGCCGTAGGGGACCGCACCGCCACTTCCCAGCAAATTAGGGACACTGTTGCTCCTGGGGTATCGGCGAGGACCATTCGCAACCGTCTCCATGAAGCTGGGCTACGGTCCCGCACACCGTTAGGCCGTCTTCCGCTCACGCCCCAACATCGTGCAGCCCGCCTCCAGTGGTGTCGCGACAGGCGTGAATGGAGGGGCGAATGGAGACGTGTCGTCCTCAGCGATGAGAGTCGCTTCTGCCTTGGTGCTAATGATGGTCGTATGCGTGTTTGGCGCCGTGCAGGTGAGCGCCACAATCAGGACTGCATACGACCGAGGCACACAGGGCCAACACCCGGCATCATGGTGTGGGGAGCGATCTCCTACACTCGCCGTACACCACTGGTGATCGTCGAGGGGACACTGAATAGTGAACGGTACATCCAAACCGTCGTCGAACCCATCGTTCTACCACTCCTAGACCGGCAAGGGAACTTGCTGTTCCAACAGGACAATGCACGTCCGCCTGTATCCCGTGCCACCCAACGTGCTCTAGAAGGTGTAAGTCAACTACCCTGGCCAGCAAGATCTCCGGATCTGTCCCCCATTGAGCATGTTTGGGACTGGATGA